>NW_028227257.1:128226848-128954348 GCF_978045245.1 Mus caroli
ATATGAGTACACTGTTACTCTCTTTAGATACCAGAAGAGGGTATAAGATTCCATAACAAATGGTTGTGAGCCACCATGTGGTTGCTGGGAATTGAACTCTGGACTTCTGGGAGAGCAGTCAGTGTTCTAAACTACTGAGCCATCTCTCCAGCCTCCATTATGTATAATTTTTTAGAGTTCCAGTGGTAAATCTTTTCTCAGATTTTAACATTTATGAAGAATACACTGTATTTTATTAATTCTTATACATATTTTTTTTACATTTAACATATCTAAGGGCCATGTCTTCAAACTAATGATACCTCATAGTTTTATTGGCAGTGGGTTTTTTTGGTTTGTTTGTTTGGTTTTTTTTTTGTTTGTTTTTTGTTTTCCGAGACAGGGTTTCTCTGTATAGCCGTGGCTGTCCTGGAACTCACTTTGTAGACCAGGCTGGCCTCAAACTCAGAAATCCGCCTGCCTCTGCCTCCCAAGTGCTGGGATTAAAGGTGTGTGCCACCACCGCCCAGCATTGGCAGTGTTTTTAACTACGGTTGTGCATAATCTAATAGTGAATGTTAAATACATCTTCAATTCAGTGAAATGAAATATTTTGGAAAGAGATAAACAATATGAAACGGGCAGTGGGGACAGTAACTCTGAGAACCTGCCCGCCTGTCCCCTCCCTACTGGTCATGATCATTAATTCACTAGGGTTGTCATTCAGCCGCCCTCCAGGAAAAGGTGTCCTTCAGTCCTTTTCCTAATACACTGACAGGCATGGGGATTTAGAAAAATACTCAAGTATATACACGTCTTACACACATAATTAAAAAAATACAAATAATATCAAAATAAATGTTATCCTATTATGACACCTAAAAAATATACCACAGATATTTTGTATGCCCGTTGGCTCTTTGTTGTAACCTGGGTGACATACTGGCTGTAGCGTGGTTGTGTCATGGTGGAAAATCCAGTTCTTTTTGTTACTATCATAAAACACCGTTTATGGAATGAAGAGTTTATCTTGGCTTACAGTTCCAAAGGGAGCGTCCATGATGTGGCCAGGGAGCTGGAGGCAGAGGCCAGATGAGGAGGCTGAAAGATCACATTTCTTTCTGTACACAGGAAACAGAGAGAACAAACTGGAAACAGGATGAGGCTGTGAATTTTCCACGCCCCCCCCCCCCAGTGGTGAACTTCCTAGAGGTTCCCTAACCTTCCCATACAGTGCTGCAAACCAGGGACCAAGTATTCAAATATGGTAGTCTATGGGGACATTTCTTATCCAAATTCCTACAACCACTGATAAAGAGTTAGAAGAGTTTTCATTCGGCCACCCTGCAGAGTTTTAACAATTATTTTCTGTGAATATTTATGTATACAGGGAAACATTTCTCCAAAACATTTATATAGAGTTGCTAGATAAAATGATTAGCAAAATTTAAGATTTATGTACATTTGTGAGTATTATAAAATGGTCTTATATTTAAATAAATTCTTTACTGCTTGAGAGAAACACTGAATTGGCTCAAAGCATTCAGTCTGAAATATAAAACTGTGAGACATTTCTTGACTACAGGAAGCAGCCTTTCCTGGGCTTTGTTTCTGAGAGCATAGGAAGGATTCCCCTACTCTATTGTAATAATTTGTTGCTAGTTTTTCAACAAAAATTGTAAAAATTGCACCAATCCTCAGCTTCATCTTTGTAGTTAAAAAATCCCAAGACCCAGAGAGGCTAGACACCTTTCTCAAAATGGCACGATATATGTTTCAACTGTAGCTAGAATTTTCCTTGCATATCTTTCTAGGGCAACATTCGTTTATGTGATGCCAAATTCTGAGGACCAGTAATATTTAAACACCCAGACAACTCCCAAAAGGTGGCTGCATCATATATTTATATGATGTTTGACAGTGGATTTCCTGAACAGGGAACAAACATATTGCTCTCAGACCCAATATTAGACCTGTATTTGCTTAGAGATCAAATTTGCTACCCAGTGTCTTTCAAGGGTTTTTTTTTTTTTTTTTTTGATGTTGCTCTGTAATGAAGTTTGAAGTACTGAGGCGATGATGGATTAAAATGATAATATCTCCATAAAACGTAAGTGAAATAAAATCTCCATGCTGGAGAACATTGGAAAGAGGTTTGGGGGCTTAGGGAAATACTCAAGTTCTTATAATTTGTGTGCAGGTGGAGTTGAGAGTCATAAGTTGGTGCTACAGTTGGCCTTAGCTGAGAGGATTCAAGATCTATTTTGTTCTCTGTCTTTATCATTTGCAATTCATGTCCGTGAGCTCCAATTCAAGAAAACACTTGCATGATTCAGTAGCAATATTTTTAAAAGGCAAGTGGACATTGATATTTGTCAAAGGCACAGAGAATTTCAAATTCGGTGACAGGAGGTGATTCTACTAAAAGGAAAAAAAAATAGCATGCCCAAATTAGAATAACTTGAAAGGGTTTAATGAAGTGTAAAGATGTCGGCCGCATATAAGGAAACTATAGGAGATCATGCTGGCAACCCGCAGTGGTCACTACTCCTAGACCCAACAGCAGGCAGAAGACCCTGAAAGGACTGAGTTTTGTCCAGAAAGCTACTCAGGGAAGAACATAGTTTTCTCCGTTAAAGGTATCAACTCTGCAGGTACCTGCCTCTGAGCATTCCCCAGAGAGGAAGTCAGAAATGGGTACCACTCTTTCTTGAACTCTAGTTTCTGTTGGTCAAAGTACTGGAGGCCACACAGCAGAGATTGTAGGTCAGCTGTACTGGGTAAGAGCAGGCTGGAGAAGAGTAGGAGGTGACGTGGAGAGGCAAGATGAAGTTGTTTTGTCTGAATATATATTCAAATGAGTAGATGAAAGCACACAGTTTGAAAGCACTCCCAAAACACACTTCTGAAGATGTGACTGAGGCTAGGAAGGAGTTGGTGCTGGTAATTTTCCATTAACAAGTTTTTTAGGTTTCATTATGTGGATGTAGTTTTCCCTACAGATAGTTTATCTGAGTCTTAATTCTTATGCTAATGACTTGGGGGTGGTGGGTGGGTGGGACCTATCAATAGGGAAAAACTAAAGCTTTGTGAGTAAACTTGAGAACTGAAGCTTAGAGGGGGTTATGGTTTGGGTGAAGCCCCTGGGAAGTGCTTAGGGTTAAATGAGATCAGGTCTTGAGGGATTGGTTGCAAGCAAGGCCTCAGAGGCTATCTAAGTGGACAGGAGACCTGAGCTAGCACTGGATTCTTGCCACGTGTTGTGATTTGTGATCTGAGTAGATGCTTAATGTAGACTCACATCTTCAGAATTCCCAGCTTCAGACTCTGACTTGATCACACATCTTCTTTATGAATTCCCCAGTATGTGGCTTTCTGATATTCTAGTGGAAAACACATTAGCCATGCCTTTAATACACAGAGGTCTCCATAGATAATGAAAGAACACAGAAAAGCACACAGGAACCTGACTTGGGCTCCTTAGGACCCCCCCCCCCCAAAGTCTTTGTTCAGTGGTTGAGAGGCTTTGTAAGTGCAGGGTTAGAATGTGAGCATCTGCAGAACTGGCAACAGTATTCTTTTAAAGAGATGTGATGACCAAGGAAGGTGGGAATAGAGAGGCAGCAATTTCCTTTAGTGTTGAGAGCAGAACTTGAGCGGAAACCATCAGAAGATCATGGGAAATACTCAGAGGCCAGGCCTTGCCTCTTTAAGCAAAGCCATACAGATTCTGTATGTGTCTGTTTCAGAATCTATTCTGATAGGTAGTTAGTTGCTTACATAGCTGGCTAAACCATGAAGTTCCATGAAGCTGCACACATATGACTTGAACATATTCCTGAGCCTGTATTATTCTCTAACTGGAAGTTTTAGGAGTTCCATTTTGCTTTTTTTTTTTTTTTTTCAAGTAAACAAGTTAAATTAGTGCTATTCAGGGAGGTTGGTTTAGGAGACAGATAGCTATAACAGACCTTTTGTTCCTCATTGTTAGGAGAGAGTAGACCCTTACATTGATCGGGTGCTTACTCTTCCATTGATGAGGAGTCCAGAGTGCAGAAAGAGCTCTGGCCCTGGACAGGTGGATTAGCTGGCCTAGGAAAGAGATGTATGGCCCATCTGTGCCTGAAGCAGAAGGTGGTGTCCTTGGTAATGCTCATCAGAGCTGTTCCCCAGGGGATAGATCGCTGTGGCAGTGGCCATGTGCCCACATCAGATGTACCTCATCTCTTCACATAGACACAATTTTTAGGTAAAGAGGACTCCAAGTAGACTTTTCTGCTGGTCTTAGCAGTTTCTGTGGGTCAGAGCCAGGTGGTTCTCAGTGGGGAGAGCTGGCCCTCGTGCTACGAGAACTCTGCTGCTGGCCACAGCAAAGAGTCTGTTCCAGAGCTACGGAGCCAAATGGTTGTTAAGTATCTCCATTGAGAATCATTTCAGTAAGATTTTAATGTTCAGATGTTTACTCCTGTATGTGTGTTTGGTCTGTGGGTGGAGACACTTGACAGAGAGGTAGCAATCAAGTCTCTAAATATCTGTAAGGGAGACTGAAGACTTGACTCAGCATGTATGAGTACTGCTTCGCTTGTAGAGGACCCAGACTTGGTTCCCAGCACCTGTGTAGTGGCTTATGACTACCTCTAACTAAGTTCCAGGACATCTGACTCTCTCTTCTGTCCTTAGGCTGCTGTGCACACATGATGCACAAACTCACACAGGTACATATAAAACTAAATAATTAAATATTTGTATGGAAGTGTCTTAAAGCTAAGCCAGCTTCACATATTACCAGAACATGGCTTGAATAGTTTCATCTTCAAAATTTACATACTTATAAAGTAATAATTATCTTCTTTTTTAAATTGTTTTTTGAGGTTAGCCTACAAAGTGATGGTATTTTCATACATATCTATGTACTCTTAAATAATTTTATTTTTAATTCTGTGTATGCATTTGTGTGAATGCACATAAGTGCCGGTGCTTGGAGAGGCATCCTATCCCCCGGAGCTGGGATTATAAGTATCTGTGAGCTGCCTGACTCGGGTGCTGGGAACTGAACTTCAGTCCTCTGTAAGTTCAGTATGCAAGTATGCTCTTAATGGCTGAGCCATCTCTCTTCAGTGATGTTATATACTATTTGTTAAAGGTTGGTCCTTTCCCCTCTCTTTCTCCCTTTCCTCCTCCCTCCCTTCATTTTCCCTCCTTCTTCTGTCCCATCTCTGAGACAAGGTTTCATCACATAGTCCTTGCTGGCTTAGAACTTGCTATGTGGAAGAGGTCATCCTCAAACTATTAAAGTCTGCTTGCCCCTGCCTTCTAGACCTGGGATTAAAGGCACGGGCCACCACGTCTGTTCAAAGTTGATTTCTCATGCTACTTTTGGAGCTTTAATTTTGAAGTTATTACTAGTGCAGAGCATAGTGTTATAACGAGGGTGATGTAGACCTTGTTGCACTACTGTGTTTTAAGTTGTGCGTGCATCTAACTTCTTGTGTTAGAGCTACAGCATAATGTGCAGTGTATTTTAACTCTTGGAATTTTATTAGGATTGAGGAATACATTGATAACACACGGGTTTACTCCGGTTTTAAATAATACACGGGAATACATGTAGCTTAAATGCATTTGCTCATACCTACTTTGCATGGATTCTCCTTAAAGCATGAAGAGGAGCAGAGAGGAAGGATAGAGACGGGGAGAGAGATTCAAATGAGCCTAGATTTTGTGAGTGTTTTGATTCATATCCCTTCGACTAAAACATATTCTGGCTGCGAGATGTGCAGCTCATGGCTCAGTTTTCCTCTGAGTATTGCATTTGCATCGAGAAGCTGGCTTTCCAAATGCCAGCCAGCAGCTCACTCAAGGATGGAGGCTGAGTCTAACTTAGCAACTGGATTACAATGATGGCCCGAGGAAGCTGTGGAGAGGGCACATCGGGCACCTTGTTCTAGAAGCCCCACAAGAATTTTGTCAGCTGTGGTTAATCTGACTTTCAAGTGTATATGAATTTTCAGTTCCTAAAAGCTTGCAAAGATGTCCTAAGCAAGAAACCCCACCCCTGCATATTAAATGGATGACATCTGAGTGTCCAGATTGCTTTCCTGCACTTGGTGAGACTATTCAGCAGGCTCTGGCTGTAATGATGTAATTTCTTCACAGGTGTAAAAAAAAAATGTTATCTTTTAAACAAGGGTAAATGTTATATGACCTCTGAGGTTCCCCAGACAAGAGGATCAGTGGACAATAGAACTGTTTCTTCTTCGGTCTTCAAGTGCATCGGCCAGTTCTCTCTCACTGTAGCAGAATGCATGAGATAATCAGCAGGCTCTTTAAAAAGGGTTATTTTGAGTTACAGGTTTAGATAGTCCAGTCTATGGTCTGGTCCTGTCTATTGTCTGGTCCAGTCTATGGTCTGGTCCAGTCGATGATCTAGCAGACTCATTGCTTAGCTGTTGATAGAGGTGACAGATGGCCACGATGGGGAACAGGTGGTAGAGATACTGTTCACCTCACAGGCAGGAAGCAAAGAAGGAGGGAGATTTGAGGGCATGCTCCAGATGACATAAGGTCCTCTCATAAGACGTCCCACGCCCCTCTAGTAGCAGCACCTTAGGTCCAGCCTTTTAACACATGGGCTTTAGAGAGTGAGAACTCAACAGCCAAAATGTACCAACCATGAGTGACTGGAATTTCCTATCGTCTTGAGGATAGGGTAGTACTGGTAGATGGTTTCCTTCATCTACAGATAAGTAATCTTCATCTTCATCTACGATTAAGTGATAGCCAGTGCTGGTGAAAATGTGGAGGGAGGAACTCTTTCCACTGGTGGGAAGGTGAACTAGTGCAGTCGTTATGGAGATGATACGGAGATTCTTCAAAAGCCAAAAATAGACTTACTGAATATGGTCTTACTAATTTAGTATATATTTCAAGGAAATTAATTCAGCATACCACAGAGATACCTGTCCATAGGCATGTTTATGATGGCACTATTCACAAAAGCTAAGATGAAGTCAGTGTAGAAGCCCATCCACAGAGCAGTGAATTAAAAAAAAATGTGGCATATACACACAGTAGAGTATTATCCAGTCACAAAGAAGAATGAAGTCCCAGCATTTGCAGCAAAATGGACGGAACTCTGCAGGACATTATTTTATTGTATTATTATGCATTACAAGTTAGACTCAGAGAGACAAGCAATATGTACTCTTTCTCATGAGTAGATACTAGCAAAACGCTAGTGTAGCCGTCAAAGTGTGGTCAGTAAAGGATAAAAGTGGAGTTGAGGGGACAGAGAGGTTGGTGATTAGCAGATGCTCTGTGCATGAGTGAGAAGGTTGCACTGAACTCCAATGTTCACAACAGTCTTAATAAGAAACCACTGAGCCTCTGGTTTGAAAAGGGCCCCACCCCCTTTTAAAGAGGATGAAGACTGTGTTGGATTTTACCACAAAAGCAGCAGGGTTTTCAACATGCAGTGTTTGAGGAGAGCAGTGGGACCCCATACCCACTTCTCAGCTTCAGGGGTTTATTCTCCTCCACAATTTTTTGGCCCACTTGAGGGACAACCTGAAGCCAAGCACATTCCGCTATTCCTCTGCCAATTTTCCAGCTTGGTTTCCAGTTCTTGCTTCATAAGCAGGTCAGGTGAGCGGTTGCCACTGGGCTCCTGCAGCCTCTTGAGCAAGCCTGGACACCAAAAGTCTGTTGTGTTTCCTCTTTTCCATTCAGTTCTTCAAAATTGTGGGCTCCTACCTATCAACAAAACCCGGAGTTACGCCCATTCACGCTCCCACTTCCTCCTGGCTCTTGGGTCTTTCTGAGCAATGGAGTCGACTCTCCTCCTCCTGAATCGCCTCTTGACCTCAGATAATTTTTCGTTTATGAGTGCATCTAGCTGCACTGCGTCTGCACGGGATAACCCTGCTTTCAGAGAATCCGAAGCCGCTTTTAGATTCCTAGCCTTGTTAATAAAAGAATTTAAAAACAGACTGAGAAGCTAAGCACAATTTATTGAAGTGTGAGAGAGCAAGAGGGCAGGCAAGGTGTAAATCTTGACAGCAGCCTTAAGGCAAAGGGTGGAGACGAGAAAGCAAAACCATGCCTTTTAATGCCAGGGTCTGAGACAGCCAACACGCTCTGCAATGGAGTTTGGCAAGCACCTTTATGGCAGAAGTGGAGTGGCTTAAATGTCCAGAGAATTCAGCGAGAAGACTCGGGCAGTCTGGAAAAGCTTACCCAGGCTTTAGCCAGTTTCCAAAAGAAAAAGCTAGAAAGAAGGAAAGGCAGGGTGTGCCATAGTGCCCTGTGCGAGCCGCTGCCAGCCGCCACAAGCTGGTCTTGGTGGACCACACAACACTCTCCTACTGAACAAACTTTGGGAGAAGTTAGTGGCAATAGGCAATTGGGGGAAATTGAGAGATTTATTTGCTTGTTTTATTAACAGCCCTGGAGCTTGAACCTAGAGCTTCATGCATTGTGGCAGGTGTGCTACAGCTCCAGCCTTGTGAAGCTGGGCAGTGGGATGAGTTTCTGTGCATTGAGAGGACAGAAGGAGGGGCTCAGGCAAGGAGGCCTGTTAGAAAGCCGTGGAAAATAACCTGGGTAAAAGAGAATGGAGCTGAGCTAGGCCCGTGTGAGGTGGAAACAGAGGAAGAAGTGATCTGGGACCCGTGTGGGATGTCAGTTCATCTGGCTGGTGGCCCATTGGCTTAGAAAGGGAGAGGTACTCTGCGTTTGGCTTAAGTGACTGATGGATAGTCTTGCTGATGAGGCTGGGATGTTGGCCATCTCTTTTGATGTCTTCTGGACGGATCCAGTGAGTGCTGGTCAGGAGCCAGGCCAACTCTTGAGGCCGCAGCTCTCCAGCTGTTGATCTTGACTCCTGGCTAAGAAAGGTAGTGATTCCACCAAGACCCTGTGCAACCAGGTACTTGCTTAGGGATAATGCTGTTCAGGTATATAGTTTCTGGGCCCTACCCCTATCTTCATATACATTATTGTGTAATATTTAGAAACTATTGAGGGTACTTGTCACATGTTCTTACGTTGTTTATTTTCCTGTTGGATAACATTTACCCAGAGTCTCTCCCATCTCTTAATTTTCATAGATGAATTTCTACTCATTAACTGTGAATGTCCACGTGTAAAAAGAAAAAATGAGCGCCCAGCCATGATACCTTGGTGATCACTATATTACTCTTTGGCTCTTTCTTAAAGCAGTAGACAGCAAACCATAGTAGTAGTATAATCTCAAGGTCACCATTTGTCAAGAAATATGTCTTGAAGAACTCAACATAATGCAGTTGGGGAGATGCTGGAGTGATGGGGTTCCTTAACCAGAACCATATGTTTGCTGCAAGTCACCTCAGAGTCTTTAATGGGTTCATTCTCAGGACTTTGGTTCAATTAGTCAAGGTGACTTAGGACTAGTAAACCTGGCAGATACTAAAGGGTGGTGGAGAGATTCTGGGCCATGTTATTGAGAGCTTTTACAAAGCGCTTCCTTCTCTCTCTGATGCCTGTGTGTGGTCACATTTGGAGCAGTGAACAGTTGGGAAGCAGGAATGTCTGTCTTACTCGTCTCCCTTTCCTTGTATAGCTTTGCAAGCACTGTATGCTCGTACTGAGACAGGCATTCAATAAGTGGTTGCTAGAATGAATGGAAATCCAATAACTTTAATTCCTCTAGGAATCAAGAGGAATCTAGGGAAATGCTTAGAAATGATCTCATGTTATATGGTTGTCAGGGATTCCCAAGGGACACTCATTCATCCTTGGCCACCTATTTTCTCTTCTCTTCTCTTCTCTTCTCTTCTCTTCTCTTCTCTTCTCTTCTCTTCTCTTCTCTTCTCTTCTCTTCTCTTCTCTTCTCTTCTCTTCTCTTCTCCTCTCTTCTCCTCTCCTCTCCTCTCCTCTCCTCTCCTCTCCTCTCCTCTCCTCTCCTCTCCTCCCCTCTCCTCTCCTCTCCTCCCCTCCCCTCCCCTCCCCTCCCCTCCCCTCCCCTCCCCTCCCCTCCCCTCCCCTCCCCTCCCCTCCCCTCCCCTCCCCTCCCCTCCCCTCCCCTCCCCTCCCCTCCCCTCCCCTCCCCTCTTCTTTCTTTCTTTCTTTCTTTCTTTCTTTCTTTCTTTCTTTCTTTCTTTCTTTCTTTCTCTCTCTCTCTCTCTTTCTTTCTTCCCTCCCTCCCTCCCTTCTTTCTTTCTTTCTTTCTTTCTTTCTTTCTTTCTTTCTTTCTTTCTTTCTTTCTTTCTTTCTTTCCTTTTTTGAAAGAAAGCCAAGCAAGAGTTGGAGAGATGGCTCGGTGGGATAAGGTAAATGCCATTATGACTGATCACCCAAGTTCAGTCCTGGAACACAAAAGGAGAGTGGCAAAAGGAGAGTGCTAACCCCTACAAGTTGGGTTCTGTTCTTTGGTGTGCACATATCCATGTGTGCACACACCAAATAAATTATGACTTTATAAAAGAAAGAGAACATTTTTAAGTGAGGGATTACAGGTTTTAGGGAACTAAATGGCCAGTATTTAAAAAATGCAGTGTGATGTATTTCCAGTTGGACTGTCGTGATTGAAATCAACTTTGTGACAATTTAAATCTCCTTCCTATACACACTCTGGAGTCAACTTACTCTCTGGGGGCTGCCATTTCTAGCAAGTTGTTTTGGAATATGAGCTTTGCTGCACATAATTCACCCAGTACACACCACTGACAGGATGTAATTCAGTGAGTTTATTACATCCAGAGTTGTTCAACAATCACTGCTATCAATTTTAGACTATTTTAATAGTCTTGAAAGAGAATTCATCTCTGTTAGCAGACACTTGCTGTTTCTCCAGTTTCTATCCTAGGCTGCCTCTGGCCAGACGTTCTAGACGTTTCCTACATTTTGTGATGCATTGGGTTTGTTCTTCTGAGACTGATGCTTTCACTTTGCATGGTCTTCTTGTGGCAACATACATGAGCACTGAATTTCTTTTCGCTGCTAAATAGTATCTCATGGTGTGCATGTTTTATTTCTTGATAGATGGACATTTGGGTGTTCGCTTTCCCCAACCCCAAACATTCAAGGGTAAAGAGATGACTAAGGAGGATATGCTGTCTTTTGTGGAAGCACATAGTAGTAGGATATCCTAAAGAAGTGGAAGCAAGAATATAATGGGTCGGAGACTATACTTTGGATAGGTGAAATGGTTCAGTGGATAAAGGTGCTTGCTATACAAGCCTAGAGACCCAAGCTCAATCCTGAGAAGTCACAGAAAGATAGAAAGCCTTCACTCCACACAGTTGTCTTCTGACCTCCACCCATGTAAGGTGGTGCACATCCCTACACACATATCATGCACACACACAATAATACATAAATAAATTAGTTGATTAAAAACAAAGACACATAGCACAATGATATGCAACAAAAATGTTGAATGAAGGAAAGAAAAGTACAGCCCTGTGATGTTGGTGTTCTTGTGCGTAGGGACATGAGACTGCTTTACACCGCCCTGAGAGTAAATGGCATAAATCATCCTAGACCAGGTCCAGCTCTGACACTGCAAAGGGCGTACTCGAGGAGATTAGCGACTGGTCACAGAGAAGATTGGAAGATATTTTGTTTGGGAGTAATGCTGTCGGTGCAGTAATATTCTTGTTTCTTCTTATTTGTTCTCATTTGCAAGGACATTTTCAGGGACATTTTCTTGAAAATAGAATCTTTGCCACTTCCTCGGATTGTAATTTAGCAGCTGTGTTATTATCAGAGCTATTATGTCTGTGATGGCCATACCGGAAATCTGTGACTCTCTAAATGAGGTCAGTTCTCTGAATGAGCTCCATGCAAACCAGCCTTCTCGTGTTCCTCTCTGTAAGCCACATGAGAACAAACAGGAATGATGGGAAGTCAGTCAGGAACGTAGACTAATTTGAGACAGAACAAAGATATTTTAGTTGTCATGGTACTTGGCACTGAGATTTTTTTCACCCATTTCTTTGTAAACCTTCTTCCCCGCCTTCTTCAAATCTTTCCTGCCAGTAAGGGAATTAGTCAACTCATCCTAGTTCATTTTTTATAAGCTACTCACAAATAGTTTATGTAAAGAATTCTGCCTAAATGAGACTGCACTCTAACTCTATGGCCTTAAGTTTTGCTTGCTGTTGAAAGAACTGAGGACTGTCTCTATTGGTTCAGAGTGAGGGCTCTCAAGGGTCACCCAGGAAGAGTGCATAGCAAGGTGACATTGTGATGTCACTTCAGGGCCACATGTCGGGGCTGTACTGGCTGGTTTTGTGTCAACTTGATACTAGCTGGAGTAAGGACAGAGAAAGGAGCCCAAGTTGAGGAAATGCTTCCAATGAGATCCAGCTGTAAGGCATTTTCTCAATTATTGATCAATGGGAGGATCCATTGTGAGTGGTACCATCCCTGGGCTGGCGGTCCTGACTTCTATATAAAAGCAGGCTGAGGAGCCAGAGGAAATATCCCTCTATGGCCTCTGCATCAGCTGCTGCCTCCAGGTTCCTGCACTGTGTGAATTCCAGTCCTGACTTCCTTTGTGATGAACAGCAGTTTGGAAGTGTAAGCCAAGTCAACCCGTTCCTCTCCTGCTTGCTTCTTGGTCATGACATTTTGTGCAGCAATAAAAACACTGCCTAAGACAAGGGCCCTAGGTCAGACTACAGTAGACTAATAACACATTCAATGTTGAATCCCTGATGTCCTTGAATCCCTGAGTACTTCAAGTTAAGACAGGAGCACTTGGGTGACTTTCTTAAGTTCCTTGTGCAATTACATTGTTCACTAAGGAGATAAGATTTATTGTGAAGGCAGCCGAGCCTTGTAGATCTATATATTGGTGTGTCGGCAAGTCAAAGTGCTATAAATAATCATTTATACATACATTCTCTACTGAGCATCTAAATGTCACCAAGTATGACTTCCAACACTATGCTGATGGTTACAGTAACCATCATAATAGTGGAAACAGAAGATGCTTTTCATGAGGAAATGTTAAGGAGTTTAGGGTAGAGGACCAGAGAGCCATGCATATGAATAGTGGGGAGGGATCAAAGAGTGGGGTGGGCTTTGTGTGTCAAAAGAAATGGATTTATGGTGATTTTCATTTAATGACAAGTTTTTGCCATTGCTTTTACTTTTCTTATTCTGTCTCTTAATCAGTAAAATGGGGAATAGAATATCCTTAGACTCTGACATCCATATAGGTGACATAGAGAGAGCTAAGTGCCAGTAAGTTCAATATTTAGAGATAGTGGTTTACAGTTGAAAGGCAGCTTAGGATGACTGACATCTGGCTGGGGAGATTTGGCCTAGAGCTGAAACATAAGCACAAGAGATATTGAAATTCATGTGCTGCTAGCAGGACTGTCTCTGGGATCCTTCAAGCAAGAGGAAACCATGCTGTGTGTGTGTGTGTGTGTGTGTGTTTTGGGGGTGCTTCCTTCTCACTGGGAGAGCCCTAGGAGCCCTTTGCTCCCCATTGCTGTTGTTGTTGGTGCTATAGCCTCTTAGTGTGCATTTCCTGCATTCAATCAGCTTCCTCCACCTGTGTCATTCCTAATCCCTTCAGTTTAGTGCAGAAACTGTGCCCCTGATACCTGGGTACCCATCTTCCCCCACTATTCACCCCTTTGTCCTCTTTCTCCACTAGCCAGTTCTGTTACATTTTCATCTTTTCTTTGTTCAGCATTGTACCTGTGAAGTGTTGAGCAAAGCCAGAGCCCAGCCCTCAATCTTCTCTCGCTGACACCTGTGCTTCACCCCTCATTCCTTAGGCTGTGTCTATATTGGGGGATGTCGAGTAAACTATGGCCTTTCATATGCCTGACACCCCTGCCTCTTGTGCCCCACAGCAGTCTTTTTCTGGTGAAGGAACTGGGGCGCTGTTAACATTATAGTTCATGTTCCTGCCTAATCTCATTCTGGGGTAGCCTCTTACAACTTCACCTATTTCTTTTACTATGTTAATTCTTTGAGTGTTTTTCATATATGCATACAGTTTATCTTGATCACATTGTCCTCTATTCCTTCTAACTCCATACAGGCCTTCCAAGGTTCATGCATGTGTAGGTGTGCACGTGCATATGTGTCTGTGGAACCTTCATGATCAACAGTTCAAGGTGGGATTTTTATTTGGCAAACTAATAGCTTCTAGGAGGGACATTATCCCCTGTTTATGGTAGCTCTATTTAAACTGGTGTGTGTGTGCTTGGGAAATTATTCAAATAATAGGTTTCTATAAGGTTTTTCAAACATCCTTAGTGTTATTTATTTCCCAAACCCCCTCTTCTGCTCTGGGGTGACCCAGTAAGTAACACATTAGCTGATGCTGAAGTCTTTTCTTTTAGAGTCTCTTGAGTTCTAAGGTCAATGATAAGGAATTTAAAATACACCTAGGCACTGTTTCATTTCCTCTGTACTCTCTGTCTCTCATTCTCTGTCTCTCCCTGTCTCTGTCTCTCTGTCTCTCTGTGTGTGCGTGTGTGTATGTAGGTTAGAAGTTGATGTTAGGTGTCTTACTCTGTCACTCTTTTTTCTTTTCTTTTCTTTTCCTTTTTTTCTTTTCTTTTCTTTTTCTTTTTTCTTTTTTCTTTTTTCTTTTTTTTTTTTTTTTTTTTTTGAGGCAGGTTCTCTCACTGAACCCGGAACTCACCAATTTGCCTAGACTGTCTGGCAATTGATCTTCAGAGATTTTCCCTTCTCTGCCACCCCAATGCTAAAATGACAGGTGCACATCACCATGCTTAGCCTTTTACATACGTGACCCAAACCCAGGCACTCAAGCTTGAATGGCAAGTATGTGACCTCCTGAGCCATCTTCTTCGTTCCTTTCCTTTTAACTTTTAAAAAATAGTATCATTTTTAGGGTGGGGAATATTTAGTGTTTAAGCCCAGAATTCACAGTACTAGGCAAGCACTATAGCGTTGAGTTTGCCCCTAGCTAAACAGGACCTGCTTTGCAATCATTTGCACTCAGAGCTGGATATGGGAAACAGTTGGGAGCAAGAGAAAGCCCACTGTTAAGGGCCTTGACAGAGGAATTTTCCAGAATGTGCTTTGTCTCTGTGCCTGCCTTATATTTAGGACTATTCCAGAGTGGCTCATGTTGTAGAGAAACAATGACTCCAAGAGTCCTATTTCTAGTTACCATTTTTAGATAACTGTCACTGCTGACGGCTTCCTATGAACTATGAGTTTTCTAGAGTTGACTCTATGCTATTTGGGTGGATCATGGATGGAAGACGAATGTTGTCCAATCTGCTTGGCTATTTCATCGCTTACTCTGAGTGATATCTACTTAGCACCAGTTATCAAATAACCTGAATGATGTCCTATACTATAAAAATACTATACACACACACACACACACATATATATATAAATTTAATTTTCATAAGGATGGAGGTCATATGAGGAAACTGAGTCATGGACAGCATAGCTGGCTTCTGGTTGGTCTGTGGCAGAGCTGATGCATGTGCTATAACTTCTGCACTCTATGAAGTCCTTCTACAGTTCTCAAAACACCCAATTAACATGTTGCAGCTTTATTTACTAGAAGAGGGCTTTCAGAAAACCACCTTCTTGAAATCTGGAGGCGGGAAGCCTCATTAGCTTCTGTGTGCAGAGCACCCCAGCCTACTCAGTGGTTTCTCCTATTGGGAAGAAGCAGGACCTGCCCAGCCACTGAGGGCATTTCCAGGCTCCATTAGCTGAAGCCTGCTGGGCCTGCCTCGGCAGAAGAACGAAGGCCTTTTACCAGACCCCGCCTTTCCAAAACCGCATCCTATTGCCCTGGGTTGTGATTTATTTCAGTTCCACTCCAAGGAGTGAATTGAGGTCAGCTCTCACTCAATCTGCAGGCTCCCCTCATTTCAGCATCTTTAAAAGAAGTTGGAAAGTGTGGTCAGTTGTTTTTGAACACAAGCCAACTCTGTAATTCTCCTGTAGTCAATACACATCCTTCAGTCATTTGCAAATAGTCCAGACGGTGGAGAATTGGAGAAAGAAAAGACTGAAGTTGGCTTATCAAGTTTAAAAAAAAAAGAAACTGAAGTGAGATGCCTATGCCTTAATATGACCCACTCTAACACAGACGGTCCATGGCGTTTAGTACAGTCAAAAGATTCAACTCCCACCTCTGTCTAGTTCTGACCTAAAGCACTTTCATCACTCAAATAGAGTACTGTCCCTTAAGCTGTTACTGCCTGTTTCCCCTCCTTCCACTCCTGTAGATCACCATTATTCTCTCTGTGTTTATGGATCTGCCCTTTCTGGATGTGCTGTATAAATGGGAATCATTTGTGTGACTTTGGTGTCTGACTCGTGCTTGGCATAGGGTTTTTGAAGTCCATTCTTTCAAAACATGAGACTGTCCTGCCTTATAGGTAACTAAGAAGTATCCGTCTGTGTAGTGCTGCTGCCATCTTCCATTCATGGACATATTTCAGTATGTCTTTTGGTTGTTCCGAGCAGTATGGTTAGAAACAGCTCTCCACAGGTATTTGCTTGAGTACCCGTCTTATGTCATTTTGTGAATATTATTAAAAGCAGGATGACTGGTGTATGGCAATTCTGTTAACTTTGGAAGAAATTAGAACCAGGCATGGTGATGCATACCTACAATGCCAATACTTGAGAGGTGGGGGAAGGAGGGCAGTGGCTCTAGATCATTCTCGGCTACACAGTGAGTCTGAGACCAGCCTGTGGTGCTAGGATACAGACTGTACAGATATTCCATTAAGAGCTGTAACGTGGAAAACTGATCTTGAGAGAAGGCTATAGGGCAAACATCATGAGGACGGGAAAGGATCTAGCAGGCCGGAGCCTCACCAGAAGAACCCAGGAGTATGTATTCTAAAGGCCAGCACTGAGTGACAAAAAAAAAAAAAAAAAAAATCATAGCAAGGATGAGGAAAAATTTTTTTGTGTTACCCTTTGCGTCTCCCACGGGGGTTATTGAAATCACCGTTGTCTTTTTCCATGGAAACAGGTTTTACCCCGGAGTGATTGATTATCAGAATAATCTTTCGGAAATGCAAATCTAATCTTGCTGTTCAATTGTATGAAGTGCTCCCGTGGTTCCTCATGGTTTTCAGAGCCTGCTGCAGGCATCCTACCTGGCTCATCTGGACTTTGATGTGTTATCAGTTCTTGGGGGCTTTAGCCTCAACCACCCTCTTTCCCACACAGAGTTTTCACATTTCAAACACACACTTCCTGGGAGGTCTGTAAGTGGGCCGTCCTCTTCCAGATCTTCTTGCCTTGGCCTGCCGATCTCCTTCAAGGCTCCACAGCACCACAGGCTGCCAGAAGCTCCTCTTGGCTCCCTAGTCTGAGCTCCTGGAAATCTCTATCCTAACTCCACAAGTCCTTATTTGTGTCCTTTGCTATATACCATAAAGGAGGGGTTATTACTCTCTTTAGTTCTTCCTGTATCTCAAATAGTTGGGACTCTGCTTGGCTAAAAGAAACTTCCAGAACGGGTGTTTACTGTGTCAGCATAGGCAGTGCCCTTGCTTTCTAGGAGATAATGGTTTTCCAGTAGATGATAAATCATGAAAGAAAAGGTGGAAGAGAACAATAGGGAAAGAAGTGAGAATCAGAAGACAAGACAAAGGAACTGGAGGAGTTAAGAGGACAAAGAAAGCCAGGAGGGGGTATGGGGGATAAACTTGCAGAAGGCAGGAAGTAGATTCTAGTGGCACCTCACTTCATAACTGTGGTTCCATCCATTCTACACCCAAGCCTTGCCTTTTCTTTTCTTTTCTTTTCTTTTCTTTTCTTTTCTTTTCTTTTCTTTTCTTTTCTTTTCTTTCCTTTCCTTTCCTTTCCTTTCCTTTCCTTTCCTTTCCTTTCCTTTCCTTTCCTTCCTTTTCTTTCCTTTTCTTTCCTTTCCTTCCCTTTCCTTCCCTTTCCTTTCCTTTCCTTTCCTTTCCTTTCCCTTTCTTTCTTTCTTTCTTTCTTTCTTTCTTTCTTTCTTTCTTTCTTTCTTTCTTTCTTCTTTCTTTCTTTCTTTCCTTCTTTCTTTCTTTCTTTCTTTCTTTCTTTCTTTCTTTCTTTCTTTCATACAAACAGTCAGAGTCATTTATTGGAGGTGAATAGTTATATACATTTTGACAAACATATACAGCCATGTAAATAAATACTACAGTAGCGCTAGAGCATCTTCATGATAACCCAAAGTCCCATCATGCCCCTCTCCAGGCAGTCTCCTAGCCCTAGCCCCATCCTTGGCAAGCATGGATCTTATTTCTATACTTACACTTTTACTTTTTATTGCAGCCAACTTTTTATCTTGAATATTTTCTTTATTTACATTTCAAGTGTTTTCTCCTTTCCATGTCTCCCCTTCAGAAACCTCCTATCCCAACCCCCCTCCCCATGCCTCTATGAGGGTGCTCCCCCACCCACTCACTTCCATCTTCCCACCCTGGCATTCCCCTACACTGAGGCATCAAACACCCTCAGGCCTGAGGGCTTCTCCTCCCATTGATGTCCAACAAGGCCATCCTCTGCCACATATGTGGCCAGTGCCATCGGTCCTTCCATGTATATTTTTTGGTTGATGGCCCAGTCCCCAGAAGCTCCAGGTGTCTGATCAGTTGACACTTTTGCTCCCCTCCATGGGGCTGCAAATCCCCTCAGCTCCTTCAGTCCCTTCTCCAACTCCTCCATCAGGGACCTTGAGCTCAGTCCAATGGATGGCTGTGAGCTTCTTCCTCTGTATTTGTCAGGCTCTGTCAGAGCCTCTCAGGAGACAGCCATATCAGGCTTCTATCAGCAAGCACTTCCCAGCATCCACAATAACGTCCAGTTTACACCCAAACTTTCAAGGTTTCTGTGGAGTAAGGGGAGAGATATGAAGCCTTGGTATTCATTCCACCACCTAGATCCCACCTACTCATATTTTGCACTGTAGCCAGGCTCAGAGACACAGAGACACCCTGGCACTGCGAGGCACTTTGGGAGAGCAGCTTCACACACCAGTTTAGTCTGCTTTTAGGACCTCCCCGTCAGAGCGCAGTAATAGACATTCAAGGACCTCAATGGGAGTGACTGTCTTTTGCCAGTTGCTTGCGAGGCATATGTTATATAACCTTTGCAAGCATCTGCTAGGTAGGGCTGCTGCCTTCTGATTGCAGCTCAATGGGAAAGACTCAGGAAATGCTGGGTGCAGGAGAGGAAAGTTTTTTTTTTTTTAATTGAGGTCTCTAGGAGAAAAAAAAATAATGCCAGGTTCATTGCCAATTCCCCATAAGGGATTTTTAGCAAATGTGGTAAATGCAGTAGTGACGCTGGCTCTGTACACACATTGCTTTGTGCATGCATGTCAAATACCAAAAGCCCAAGCAAGCTTCCAGTGAGTCACTGCTCCTGGGTTGAGCTTCAGCGTGACCTCACCCACCTCTGCAACCTCATCCAAGGAATGAGTCCTCAGTACTTCTCTTCTCCACATCTGCGTCTCGCTTGCCCTTTCTTCTCCCACCCCCGCTGGTTGATTTGGTAAGCCAGAGACTAGTCAGCCAACAAGTGGACATTTTCATAATGCTGAAGGCGAGCTGAGCTCTGCTTCCCTGCTGGGTTCTGTGATGGGCAGGTGCCTGTAGAAAGTGCTTGCTAGTAGGCTCAGAGAAGGCAAGTAGAGCTGGCAGTACCTGCTCCCACAGACAGACCCCTCCCTCACCAGAAGACCTCACACATAGCCTTCTCTCTGAGCATCTTCTCAGACTGAATGAGCTTGCAGCAAGTATTTCCAGAAGTGCATTTGGCAGGTGCATGGACATTCTCAGGGCCGCTTGGGACCCAGCTCGGGCTATTGAGTGTGTGTGAGAGATACAGAATTCCCGAAGGAACTATGGTGAAAATGTGGTCGCAGGTCATTTTGCAGTAAAATCCTAAGGGAAAGTTGGCTAGCTTCTAGTTTCTGGAGAACCATTCAGAATCCACCAGGGACTTCGGGAGTCCTGTCTTTAGTAAGTACCTGAGGTGACCCTTTCTGCATGGAAATACCAGATCAACCATGCAGCAGCTTCTCGGAGTAGTTCTCGAGGTAAGCAAGCCTCAGACATGCCCTGTTATACACATGGGTAGCTTGCTTACCCAGGTATACATTGTCTTACCTAGATGGCTTTGTGGTGGAACTGACATGACAGCAGGTGGTGCTGCCCACAGTGGCCTGTTCTAGAGGTCTGATGTCATCCCTTCTTCTCAGCTGGGTGGGTTATTTTCTGAGGACTGTTCTTTTATTCATATCGGCCATACACAGGATGGTTCTCATTTGATGTTTCTCTCTCCTTAGGTGATTGGAGTGAACTCAGGTGTCAGGCTGTAAGCACATGTCACACCACGAGTTGTAGCACAGGGCATCAGTGTTATTCATAGATAGATAGATAGATAGATAGATAGATAGATAGATAGATAGACAGAGACAGACACAGTCACAGTCACAGACACAGACACAGACACAGACACAGTCACAGTCACAGTCACAGTCACAGACACAGACACAGACACAGACACAGACACAGACACAGTCACAGTCACAGACACAGTCACAGACACAGTCACAGACACAGTCACAGTCACAGACACAGACACAGACACAGACACAGACACAGTCACAGTCACAGACACAGACACAGTCACAGTCACAGTCACAGACACAGTCACAGACACAGTCACAGACACAGTCACAGACACAGTCACAGACACAGTCACAGTCACAGTCACAGTCACAGTCACAGTCAGACACAGACACAGACACAGACACAGACACAGACACAGACACAGACACAGACACAGACACACAGACACAGACACAGACACAGACACAGACACAGACACAGACACAGACACAGACACAGACACAGTCACAGACACAGACACAGACACAGACACAGACACAGACACAGACACAGACACAGACACACAGACACAGACACAGACACAGACACAGACACAGACACAGACACAGACACACAGACACACAGACACACAGACACACAGACACACAGACACACAGACACACAGACACACAGACACACAGACACACAGACACACAGACACACAGACACACAGACACAGACACAGACACAGACACAGACACAGACACAGACACAGACACAGACACAGACACAGACACAGTCACAGACACAGACACAGACACAGACACAGACACAGACACAGACAGTCACAGACACAGTCACAGACACAGTCACAGACACAGACACAGACACAGACACAGACACAGACACAGACACAGACACAGACACAGACACAGACACAGACACAGTCACACAGACACAGACACAGACACAGACACAGACACAGACACAGACACAGGCACAGGCACAGGCACAGGCACAGGCACAGGCACAGGCACAGGCACAGGCACAGGCACAGGCACAGGCACAGGCACAGTCACAGTCACAGTCACAGTCACAGTCACAGACACAGACACAGACACAGACACAGACACAGACACAGACACAGTCACAGTCACAGACACAGACACAGACACAGACACAGACACAGACACAGACACAGACACAGACACAGACAGTCACAGACACAGTCACAGACACAGTCACAGTCACAGACACAGACACAGACACAGACACAGACACAGACACAGACACAGACACAGTCACAGACACAGACACAGACACAGACACAGACACAGACACAGACACAGACACAGACACAGTCACAGACACAGACACAGACACAGACACAGACACAGACACAGACACAGACACAGACACAGACACAGACACAGACAGTCACAGACACAGTCACAGACACAGACACAGACACAGACACAGACACAGTCACAGACACAGACACAGTCACAGACACAGACACAGTCACAGACACAGACACAGACACAGACAGACACAGACACAGACACAGACACAGACAGATATTTAAAGGGTTCAGGATTACCATCAACCTCCAGAGTCATAGTTGTCCTTCCTTCTGGCAAAGCGCCCTCCTCACCTGGCTGCTTTCTGACAACATCCTGAAGGAGGACCGCACCCATCTGATCTTTCTTTATTTCTCCACTTCCTGTTTTTCACCCCCACTCCCAATGTTCCAGACTCCTCCTGTGGAAGGCCAGCCTGAAGTACCATTCTCCTGACTGTAGAGTACCCACCAGAGCCCACATCAGCCATCTCACGCCACATGCCCTTAGCACTTTGTTAGCTGTGTTGGCGAGATCATCATAAAACCTCAGGAACACCACTGAAGGATAAGCAACGCATTCTCCTGTCACTTGATGTTCAGTTACAACCTTTAGGAGAGAGAGTGATAATGAAATTGAGGTGCTCCAGGGTGGCCACAGCCTAGAACTATCTTGTCGCAGGCAAACCAAGAAAGTTGGTTACTGAAACCTCATCGGAGAGCCATTTGTAATGTTAATAGTATTAAATAATATCAACATTACTGCAAGAACAGGAACAGCTACCATTGATATGATGCCTTGTGCCAGCCAGTGTTCTAGCTTTGTACATATTAACTCACCAACTCCTCTTTTTTTTTCTTTTCTTCCTACCCTAAGATGCTCTCTCTCTCTCTTTCCCTGCCACCCACTCTTAGCTCTGCCTCCCTTTTCCCTGTCCAATCACTGCACTAATGTAATTGGACAGGGAAAATTCTGCGACATTCTTTCAATTTGAAGGAGTCCTGTGCAGATGAGATTTCCCAGTGTATAAGTGTGTGTGTGTGTGTGTGTGTGTGTGTGTGTGTGTGTGTGTGTGTGTGTCAGATACTGGACACTGAACTCAGGGCCTGGCACATGTTAAGCTGCTACTTAACCATTGAATCACACCTCGGTACATCTTCTCCTTTTAAGTAAGAGTCACAAAGTAAATGGTTTTTTTATCATTTTTTGTGAAGTCCAATTTATCAATTCTCCATTGTCTGTGCTTTGGTGTCAAGGGTAAGAGCTCTCTGCTTAGCCATGTCTTACAGCGATTACACTGTTTTCCAGCTTAGTGGTTTGTATTTGCATCTGCGATCCAGTCTGTGGTCATTTTTAACAAGGCTTGAAGTTAAGCTAAAAACCTTCTTGCTTATGGATGTCTAACTTGTAACTTGTATTCGACAAACTCTTTGAGAGTATCAGGGAATGAGAAGCTGGGAAGGGTTCCTGGTTAGGCAGGGATGGAATGGTAAATAGTAACCCATTTGTGGGGGGAATCACCAACCCCTCTTAACAACACTGTAGATGACACACTGTCTTTATCCCATTTATAGATGGCGAAACAGAGATTCAGGCATACCTACCCGTGCCCATGCAGGAGACGAGGCTTTCTGTGTCCCTAAGTTGGCACAGGGAGTCCTTGAGAGAGGTAGTCCTGGAATAAAATCGTCTCCAAACCCTGAGTGCTTTCCCTTCACTGACTGGGGCTTTCCTTCTGATGAACATCTAGCATCCTTGGTCAAGTTGAGAAGTCATTTTAACAAACGCACTGATTGTGGCACTTGATAAAGATTTCCTGGTGCTTGTGTAGGGTCTCCCTTCCAGTAGCACTTCCTGATTATCATCATCTTTGTCCCAACCAGAACTGTGACACCGAGGGAAGGGATGAAGCAACGCTTAGGTTATGGGTCATATTGGCTCTATAGAAAGTGAACTCATGACCAGTATAACAGTCAGCTCAGGCTGCCATAATAAAAGCCACGGGCTAGCTGGCTTCACTAATAGAAATGTGTTTTCTCATGATTCTCCAGGCCCAAAGCCCAAGATCTAAGTGCCAACAGGGTTGGTTTCTGATGAGGCTGTCTCTTTCCTTTCTCGCAGTTAGTTCCTTCTCACTATGTCCTCATGGTGACCTCTTTTCTGTGTTCCTTCACTAACACAATCCTAGAGCCTTGTGGTTTCTCTTCCTCTTTCTGGAAGGACAGACTTCTATTAGATCAGGACCTCTTTCTAAAGACCTCATTTAACTCTTTCCCCAAATGAAGTCATATTATAGTGTTTCAGCCAGGCATGATGGTACAGACATGTAATCTTAGACCTTAGAAGACAAAGGTCGCTGGGCGGTGGTGGTGCACGCCTTTAATCCCAGCACTTGGGAGGCAGAGGCAGGTGGATTTCTGAGTTCGAGGACAGCCTGGTCTACAGAGTGAGTTCTAGGACAGCCAGGGCTACACAGAGAAACCCTGTCTTGAAAAACCAAACCAATCCAAACCAAACCAAAACAACAACAACAAAAGAAGACAGAGGTTAGACAACCATGAGTATGAGGCCAGAGTGGGACACCCAATGAGTTTAAGATCAATCTGAGCTCCTATCTCAAAACAAGTAAGAGTATACTACTTCCAATAACAAGTACCCGGAGTTTCAAGCCATGGATTCAGAGGGACATGGTTTGATCTTTGAGAACTTAACAATCTGGTTTTGTGACTGGTGATTTCTTGAGTTCGTGCTGATCCTATACTTAAATGGATAGTTTTGTACAGTGATCCACTAGTGCAGTGGCATTAAATGAAGAATGTAGTATTGTTTTAACTTACTTGTTTATGCTTCAGTTTTTCAAATCCATAATTGAGACTGTGGGTGCCATTGTTGAATGTGATTGTTCTGGGCATCTAACCAGAACGTACACCTGGGTAATGCACAGTTCTTAGAAAATCCAACACATCCATTGGGAGCAAAGCTACTGTGGTGTGTCCAATGGTGTGTCTCTTCCACAGTGAAGTACTTCTGCCATTATTGATGATCTTGACACAGCAGATCTTAGACTCCAGGACAGCTGTTTGGCGCAGTTTCTTTCATTTCTTGGATATTTCATTCCCTGGATATTTCTGCTATGGTTTAGACGTGATCTGAGCATTTCTCTTGGGTTTTACATATGGGAGGCTTGGTCTGCCATGTGGAATTGTTTGATAGGGATGGAGCTTTAATGCATAGAGTCAAGTGGAAAGTCACTGAAGGTGAGGTGATTCCCTTAGAACCTCCGAATTAGTTATCATGAGCATTGTAATAACAACAATAATAACAATAATAATAAAAAGCAAGACTAGTCATTTGCTGTGCTTTCTGTGCATTCCTCTCTCCCTTTATGTGGCTTCTGCCACTGTGGTGCCACCTACTATGAGGCTCCCTTGAAAGCTTAACAGATGCTGCCCCAGTGCCCTTGAACCTCCAGCAGTGTCAGTGCTATGGTTTAAATGTAGAATACCCCTCATAAGCTCAGTTTGAATACCTGGTCCCTAGCTGTCTATGCTGTTTGGGAAGGTGAAATGTTTAGAGAATGGCACATTAATGGAGGAAGGAAGCTACTGAGGGTGGACCTAGAGGTTTCATAGCCTAGCCCCGCTTCCTGTTGTCTCTGCACTGCCATGTGCTCTCATCCACTACCATGGACTCTATCCCCTTGGAATCATGAGCCCTTTCTCCCTAAGCTGCTTTACCCAGAGTCTCTTATCACAGCAGCCAGAAAGTAAGGAAGACAGTTGGCTAAGGTAGCTTTCCTTTACAAACTTATCCTGACAGAATGTCATTTTGGTAACAGAAAACAGGCTGATAACTTTATTATTGTCTGGGGTCTTCTAACCATACAGTCCTTCCTACATAAGAATTCTTGGGATGTGAAATTTTCTAAGTTTTACTCTAGAATTTTATCTTTGCTCTTGTTTCATATTTTCTTTCTTAAGTTGCTTTCTCATAGTCTCAACCATATTATTCTATCTCCTGTAAGCAGTTAGCGCTGAAACCCAGTCAGCCTTTCTTATGTGACACACTGTTCTATTTTCCTCTTATTTCTATGAACATTGGCCCAACACAGTATTTTCCCACTGTTGGCCTCAGGCCCATCTGACTTCCTGGGTTTTACTTCTTTTCCTATTCCTTAGGTTTCTGCTCCAAATGTTTCCACAGATGTCTCTATGGCCATCTCCTGCTTGATTCCTGTAGCAGCTCTGTTTTATTTACCAGACTAGACCTGAGGACTCAGGACTAACTTTAACCTCTTCTGAGCTCCAGCCTCTCTTTGTATTCTTCTAAATAGTCTCTAAATTGGGCTAAGAGATGGTTCAGCCATTAAAGGCCAGGCTCACAACCAAATATCATCTTTGAGTTGCTCCTAGATTTTTTTTTTCATTGCTTTGCATTACAGAATAGCAACATGGAAAGGGACATTGGGAGGTCTAATTCTATACCTTAGGACAATGTCCTATATAAACCACCATTCAGGAGGAATTTTAGTGCTGCACTTGTCAGGCAACTTTCCATTTTCATCCACTTTTTCAAAAACGTCTTTCTCAAATAATGGATGCTCTCATGGAGTGGTCACAATCCATCTTAAATGCGATTATTTGTACTGTTTAAGGCTTCAGTCAAGTTTCTCATCAATGCTACTTGAAGAGTGCATTTCAGAGCCAGCAGCTCTGTACTAGGCAGTGTCCTCCTGCCTGAAATGTGGCTATTGATAGGCATTTCAGACCCACCCATCACCATATTCATATGTGCTAAAGGTCTTGAGGAATTCTAGTTAGGAGTTCTCAGAGCTGCAGTAAAAATGAAGAGTGTGGGAATCAAGGTGAGTTCTCTCCTATCTAGCATTCGTGCTACAACCAGCCCATTTTCCATTCCTCCCATCTTGTTGTTTATAATGATACCATTCACAGAACGGTTAGAACTTCTCCAGGAAACCAGCACTCATCTCCTCTCCCTTAACTCAAAGCACTGGTTTTTAGAATACGACCATTTAGTAGCATCAAGATGGGAAACAAACTTTTAATACACGGACCTCTAGGGATATCCCAGATCCAAACACTAGTAGATCTCAAACCGGTGAGAGTTAATTGATTGTCAACTTGATAGGATCTAGAAGCACCAAGGAGACAAACTTCTGTGAGGGGATTTCTAGATTTAGCTAACTGAGGTAGGAAGACCCTCTCTAAATGTGGAGAGCGCTAGTCCACAAGTCCCAGAATAAATAGAAATGAAAAGCTAGTCAGGGTACCATTATTTGGGGAAATTTTATTAAGCTGGTATAATTTAGTTTTTCTCTATCAGTTTCAAAATTAGCAAGAGCATAATTTAGGAGTAGAAAAGGTTTTTAATAATACCATATGAAATTATCAGATAGAAACCACTCTTACTAAAAGGCTCAGCCTTTTGCGTTAAGAAATACAAGAAGTAAAAGGTCCTTTTACTGTGTGCTTCTCTTTTTGTTTGTGTGGTTTTTGTTTTTATGCTTTTGTTTTTTCGAGACACAATTTCTCTGTGCATAACCCTGGCTGTCCTGGAACTAGCTTTGTAGATCAGGCTGGCCTTGAACTCACAGAGATTTGCCTGCCTCTGCTTCCCAGAGTTCTGGGATCAAAGGAGTGCACCACCACGACTTGGGTATTTGTGCTTCTTAATTCCTTGTGTTTGTATAGTTTGTTTGACAATTTTTCAAAGAAACTTTCAGAGCAAGATGAATTTTACATTGTTCAGTCCCAGTGGTAGATGGTGTCTGTCTGTTTGTCCCCCTACCCTCTGTGTGTGTGTGTGTATGTGTGTGTATGTGTGTGTGTATGTGTGTGTGTGTGTGTGTGTGTGTGTGTGTGTGTATTTGGTTGGAAAGGACTCTGGTAAATGATGCCCCAGGGCACAGAGGTGAGGGGTGACATGGAGCCAGTTTGGATGGAGCTGTTAGGGTCGTGAACTTTGGGTGCTGACTCACAAGTGTGGTACCTTCCACAGGTGTTGATTCCTCACCTGCTAGAGAAGAGCATAGCCTCAGGCTGTGCAAGGGGCATCCCAATTGTCACTCCAGGACAGCCCTGTGTCACTTTCACAAGAGCCCTTAGGTCTGAGGACCCCAGCAAACCTCCCCTAAGCTCAGACCCTGTTTCAGAACAAAAGCAAGACAATTTTGAAAGGAAAATCTAGATATATCTTCTAGATATATAGGCTTCTTTATATATATATAGATATATATTATATATATATAGATATATATATAAATCTAGATATATAGGCTTCTTTTCCTCTCTGCTAGTGGTAATTTCCCTCAAGGCAAGGATACATGTTACTGAGGGCTGGTACCCACAGCAACAAAGGCAAAGAGGAGAAGCCAAAAGATGAACATCTTGGACATCCCCAATGGGGACTTGGGATGCAGAGGGGACGTATTATGTCTGTTTTACAGGTGGGAAAGTGAGATTGGAAGAGCCCTGATTAGGAACCCAGAGCTGATAGGATCCAAGCTGCCTGGCAGCCATCCATCTCCTCTTTCAACACAGAACAGTGCCAGTTCTAGGCCACATGGTCCTAACTCTTTGAATTATACTTACCAGAGAGCTGAGGCTGTGTGTGTGAGCTACGCTACACACACTTCCAGCATAAGCTAAAATGCAAAGGCATTCCAGGGTGTGCTTAACTTTGTGTAGTCACGGGGCAGGGGTGGGACCAGCATCCACAAGCGAAAGAACAGTGCCTTAACTTCACTCATAATTCAAATGACTTTTTTTTTTAACCTTTAAAGTATTTAGGCTTTGTTGATTTTCTTTGTTCTTTGAGGCAGCGTCTGGTTTTGTAGCTCAAGCTGGCTTAGAACTTACTATGTCAGCATGGCTGGCCTTGAGCTTTCAATCTTCCTGCATTGGCCTCCTGGGCCCTGGGGTTGTAGACATGTGCTACCACACATGGATGCTTCTCTGGCATCCGTCTTTTATTTTAACTGACATTTTCACATCTATGTAAAATTCTGAAATAATAAGAAAGGTTTTATTTCTAGAAATCTAAACTAAGATGAAGGTTGAATGTCTAAGAACCAGTTATACATTCCTTTCTAGCTCCACCGCTACACTCACATAGAAAGGCATTCTGGGAAGACCCTGAGGAGGAAAGAAAAATTCTCTTCTTGGGTCTTGGGGGTGAGGTTAGTTTTGCTAAGTTGGGTTCAAGATTTCAAAATGTTACAGGTCATATTCCTTCTACAAAGCATATGCAAAATATCTAGCAAGAAAGAAGGGAGTGAATATTTAAGAATTGTTTTAATTGATAGACCCTAATTTTTTTTAGATATATTCTGTATGTCCTCATATCTGATAGTCAAAGCTAAATCGGTTGGTCAGGTACCATTTTAATGCTTTAGTCTGCTTAAGAGAGGTCTTCTGCCAAGGCTTTATTCTTATTGACTCGTAGTTGCTGGGCAAATGTTTAGAATTTCTATAAATCCAAAGCACCATGTTTAATACTTATCATTCTCGGTACATGTACTATTCTGGGGACAAGAAAGGTGTCTTCAGATATTTACGTGGATGTCATGAGTGAAAAAAGACAAGTGTGGCTTGTTTGGAAAGAATCAAAGATACTGGAGATAACTGAAGATCGTGGAGAAACATCTCAGAGACAGATTTAAAAACAACAACAACAACAGCAGCAATAAATATAGGCCTAAAATTGTAGACCTTTCAGAAAATGAGCAGATGAGTTCTGGTCCTTCAGATGTCGGGGTGGAGGCTGGACAGGCTCTGACTTGGCACTTATTATAAAGATGGAGTAGAAGTGAACTTGATGCTAAGACGCTCTCCAACCTTGAAATCAGGAGACAGTACATGTATTAGAAGTTGGACTTTGGCCTGTCTAACCATCAGATAAGTAGCCATTTAGCCCTGTCAGATACTACTACACAACACGGCATGGGATGCCATTGTTCTGCTAGGAGTTCCACAAGTCACTGCATGTCCACAAGGTCTTCAGAGAAGCAGCCACAAGTGACCCTGGAACAACAAACATGGCTTAGAGTGCAGACTCAGAAATATCGCACCCACTTCCTGGGGGACCCCACATCCCACCTCACCCCATCCCCTGCTTCTCCATTATCTAACCTGGTACCAGTGCAGAATCTTGTCTATATTCTCCATGTGCAAAGCATGTGGCAAATAGAAGCCAACTGAGAAAGATTTCTCGTCTTTTAGGGGTCCTCAACACCGCACAGCCCTCTCTCTTACTTTCCCTTTATCTTAGACTGTTAACTGACAGTAGAAAAGTAATCTCTCTTTTGAATGTAGAAGGCTTAATGTAGACCCTCTCCCAGAGATCTCTGTTTTTCATAGCAAGTTCTGGTTGATTAAAGCACAAGGAAACAAAACTCCACCCAGTAACTTACCCCTGAAGAGAGTGGCCCTGTGACTGGCAGGAGGTCCGAGGGGCAGTGAAGAGAAAAGGACAGAGCCATCTGAAACAGCTGATACAGGCCATCTGATACAGCTGCCTGGACTTTCACTGAGGAGAAACCACTGAACTAAGATATTTTTGCTGGTTTCCAAATAGGATTATGGAATAGAATTTTGTTATTGCAGACACTGGGTTCATGGGCAGTTTGTGCCTTTTCCATTACAACCATGTGTATTCTCTGAGGAACCTCCCCTCATCTCTCATGGGAGACTCTAGTCACTGAGACATGGCCATACCAGACGCACTCTCATGCAGTGGCCTCCCATAAACCACCTGAAGCATCTTTGGTGATTTATACCCCGAAAGCCCTGTGGCCACACATAATCTTGGAAGTAGGAGGAATATCTGTTTCTGTTTTGTTTGTTTTATTTAGTGGAATTTCTGGTTCACATTATACCCATTAAAATATCTTCTGGGAAAGAATCTAATTTATACCTGATAATGTAATTAGTTGCTATCATGCTTTTCTAACGAGAGGTAGTCCGGGCCTGGGACCTATCCAAAGATGCAAGGAGGCAAAGACGCTTCCACTTCCTAGGGCCAGCCTGCTCCAGGATAGCTGTTTTGTAATCCCCAAAGCAAGCAGTTAATACACAATGGCTAAAGCGTCAAATGTTGTGGGATGTCTGAGCACAGCGCATGTGAATTCGCAGAAGCAAAAGGAGCCAGCGCAGTTCCTTCTCACGGCACCTGGAACCTCTTAGTCTCTGCAGAGTGGTAAATACCCAAGAGAAACTTTTCTACACAGAACTTCCTTGGCAGTCTTAGCTCACTGGTGAAGCTCATTGGTTAAAAGTCCCTAAAGAAGTCGCTTTATAAAAGGGGAATGTTCTATGGTCCTGAATGTTCTTGGTAGCCCAAACCAGACTGTCCCTTGCCAGAGAACCGTACTCCTCTGTGTAACCAACAGATTTGGCTGTTGCCCAGAATTTTTTAGTTAACTTACTAACCTCAAGCTGTTTGGTCTTTTTTTTTCCTGGTACTGTGCAAATGCTGTGTACATTGCCTACATTCCTAGTCAAACAGCCCAGAAAACATTCATGAATACTTATATTTCATCTTCAGTTTATGGTGCGCCAACTTGCTTAACTGGCCAGTTCTTAGAAATATTAAAGTTAATAGAGCTATGTGTTTGTTTGTTCCCTTTGTTCTTGAGAGCCAGCCTAATAGTTTTTCAATGAGCTTCTGCAGACTTGACCTACACTACCCTGGGAGCTTGTGTAGGTGTGAGTCTGTGGGAGATTGGAGCAAACAGATAATAACAGTCTTTGAGAAAGCAATCCATCTCCCCCTTCTCTAAGCACTCCATATTCCTTGAAGGGAAACCTTGATATTTCTACCAAGTAAAAGAAGACATCCTACCCTGTAGACTAACAGACTAATCAATACCAATTTTTTTCAAATCTTGTCACAGTTTTCACATCCCTATTAACACCATAGGTTTGACAGTTAGGAATAAAATATTGTAAATACAAAACAACTTGAGGTTTTTGGAGTTATCTCAGCATCTTCATGTGAAGAAGTTTATGTCATTAGTGATACTTTTTAACTACTGGAATATGTGCTCCATTTTTTTTTTTTGACAAAGTCTCTTGATGAGCCCAGAGCTCATGTATCTGGCTAGACTGCTGGTCAGAATGTCTAAGATCGTTCTTTCCAGGTCTCTCCAAAGCCAGATTATATCAAGAAGTCCAGATTTTTACCTCAGTGCTGGGTCCCAACTCAGGATGGCATGCTTACGCGGCAAACACACTCCTGACTGAGTCCGTCTCCTCAGTGGTTTTAGTAAGGTTCGACTCTGTCACTCCTTATCAATAAGCTTCTTTTGTCTTTGAGTCTTTATGACATAGAATAGACAAATGAAACCACGCTTGCTAAGCACCCAGCACTGGCCCTGGTATATGATCCTTTGAGAGATGAAGCACTCTGCCACACTCTGATCACTTTTCTCTTTCACAGACTAGACTAGTGTATATTTGAGCTTAGACACATGAGCATGCACTCTCGTGCACGCGCGCGTGCGCACACACACACACACACACACACACCAATTTTCCTTAGACTCTTATCAGGTGGCTTCATTCACTTCATTGGTCCTTTCTACCTTTCCCCGATGTACAAAGTCTATACTACATAGGAAGGGAGCATAAAATTCTTAGTTATGTGAGAACACCAGTGTTTTAGGGCCATCCCTTGAGATGATGTTGGTGGTGACAAAAACCACACCTTACAAAATCCATAAAGTCCAGCTGTTCCATCCTCAGACACCTTTTAACCCTCTGCAAGTAAAGCCTTTACCCTGGCCTCCTTGGGGTGTCAGATTCTATTGCCATTGTACTGTAGGTTCCTTCTCTGACACCAGTGCCTGCATCATCAACTGGGTCACTGTGTGTTGGGAAGAATTGCCTAAGAAAACCCTACCTACATTGTAAAGGATTTCTTCAATCTGGTTGCTTTGATAATGATGCTACATTCAAAAAGAAAAAGTCCACAGATCTCAAAATGTAAAGACTGTGACTTTGAATTTCAATGTGACCTGCACTAAGGAGTCAAAGTGTTCAGAGCCCAACCCTCACTGACCACATTCTGTAAGGGAAACTGGAGCAGAAGTGGAGTTGTCTTCCCCGGGGGGGGGGGGAGCTTGGTGTGCACAGGGGTGGAGAGGTCACCCAGCTGCACTGCCCGTTCTCTTAAACATGGCTTCGTGTTTTGGGGCAGCACTTTCCTATCTATAAAAAGGCAAGTGAGAAGAACAATAAAACTACTCAAGGACTGTGGTGAGCTTATATATAATGTGCGTGAAGCCTGTTTGATGCCCTGTTTTGTAAAGGATCTGCATTAGAGAATGAGACTAGCCAGGATGCTTCACTGTTGTTGAAAAGATAGCACGTGTCCATTGGACACTCAGAGAATATAATCCTGCTAATAGCATACTAAATTCTGGGAATTATATTATCGGGCTGAGGCCCAGACACTGAGGCTTCTATATTTCCTTGGGTACCATACTTATTGGGAGAGGTTACAATTACGAAGTGCTATGCCTTGGGGTGCTTAGAATGCAGAAGTTTATAGTTTCAGTGTTCTGGAGACTGGGAATATGATATTAAAGCTCTGGTAGGGACATGCTTCCCCCACAACCAGAAAGGGAAGGACCTGTGCTGGTTAGTTTTTCTGGTTGACCGACAGTCGAGGGTTATCTGGGAAGAGGGAACCTCAATTGAGGAAGAGCTTTCGTCAGACAGGCAAGTCTGTCTGGCATTTTCTGGATTCCTGATTGGTGTGGGAGGATGCAGCTCATTCAGGATGGTGCTACTGTATCTGGCCTGAGATAGATAAGGAAGTTGGGAGAACTAGGGGAACCAAGTCAGTAAGCAGCATTCCTCCAGGGTCTCTGCTTCAATCCTGCATGAGCTTCCCCTGATGATGCACAGTAACCTGTTAGAAGAAAAAAAAAAGATCCCGTTCTTCCAAGTTGCTCTCAGACATGATGTTTATTACAGAAAAAGAAATCTGGCTACGGGAGGATCCTTCCTTCTTTCAGCTATGGGTAGCTTGGATCTTGCTTGGTTTGTGGTGGCATGATCGCTTTCTTCTGGTGTATCTTTATTTCACTGTTCCCTGATTCTATAGGTGTGTGTGGAGATCAGAACAGGGAACTCAAGTGTCTTCCTGTGTTGCACTCAGAGTTATTGCCTCAATGTGGGATTAAACAGAAGTCTTGCTGTTGTTGGTTTGGCAGCCTGGCCAGTGAGATTTTGGGAGCTGCCTTCTCTGTCCCATAGAATTAGGGCTGTAGGCAAGCACAGTCATGCCTGGCTTTTTGTGTGGGTGTTGAGGGTTTGAAATCAAGGACTCATGCTTGCAGAGCAAGCACACTTACACACTGAGGAATCTCCCCAATCCCAAACTTCTCCTTTTCATAAGATCACTAGCAAAAGACCTGAGTGCTCCCCTTTTTTTGTGTGAAGTTGGAGTTTATTAACTCCAATATATGCCAAGGGTGAGTGTGAGCTTAAAACTTAGCTTGACTTAACTCTTAAAGGACCAGACTTCCAAATGTCCAGTTCTGAGGAGCTGGGCTTAGATTTTCAGCCTGATTTGACATACTTTATCATTAAAGGCCTTTAGAACTGTTAGCATTTCAGGCAAAGTCCCTTCACTGTGGTGGCATTTACAGACTGCTTTTAATTGGATCTTTCCAAATTTTGGAGTCACCTATTTTCTGTGGCCGTCTAATTTGGTGAAAACTTGATGGTCAGTACAGGTGATGCGTCCTTGCTCAGTAGCTCATAGTTCATTTGATCATCTTCTTAAAATACCCTCCCTGCTGCGTAGGAAGTGTTTTAGTTGCAGAGGTCATTTGTGCTTACTCTAACAACTAAATACAAAAGCACAAAAAAAAAAAAAAAAAAAAAAGTTTCTCCCCTGCTCTCTGCCATTGTCTCCTCCTAATACCAAAGTAGTATTTCCAACCTGGCGTCAGCCTCTCCTCTGTTCTTCTCTGCTCAGTCATGTGTGAATATGCCTGTCATCTTGGGTTGTTTATCCCCACAGAAATGAGATCCTGCCTGCCAGGTACTTTTCCTGGTCCCAGGTCATGCAAGGAAAGCCGTTTCTTTTTGAGAGTCACCAAAGATGTGGGCGGCCCCATGGGGTGTCGATCGCCATTCCCCCCCCCCTTTTGAGCTATAGGGATTGATGATGAATGGAGGTGAGGGGCCTCTCTTTGTTTTCTCACTGTGCAACTCCGACATGCACTGTTTATACAGACAACAGCAGCAAGGATGACATGTCAGCTCCTAACACAAACACGAATGTCTGAGAGGGCGTCAGAGTGTGGCAATGAGCTGGCCCACTCACTACTGCTCTAATGCCATTTGCCTGCCTCGGGAAAGCACGACAAGACTGCCAGGGACCGAGAGGGAGCTTCAAAATGAGGTTGGGAGCATCTCTGAGCCCTTAACTTAATGATGCCTGAGTCTCACTAATTTGCCGTTGCATTGTTCCTTTTGTGAGCTGAGAATAAGCCTTCGTATGTCACGCATTCCAAATGCAATTCCCAATTAGACTGGACAAGCAGGCTCTTCAGTAAGAAAAAAAAAATAATTAGAGCCGACTAAAGATAACCTGCCTTTTATAGGTAAGCTTAAAGTCATGCCACCCTCCACTTTAGGGCAATTTCAGGGCTTATTTTGTGTATAGGAACATCAGGAATGGGCACCAGACATTGTGTTCTAACCACTGGTTAGCATCACTCAGACAAACTGGTTCTATTTTCATGGTCAATAGCCAGCTAGTGTGCTGCAATGACCTGGTATAACCTGTGTGCACACAGGCAGGACGTGAGCTTATAGGTGTATATATTTTAACTGACAAGGAATGGAATGTGACTGGAATTGGAGAGACGGAAGCAGGGCTTGCTTGGATACAACAATGCCATGTTTGGGTTTCTTACTCTTCAGAAGCTTGTGACAGAAACTAGTAACCATCAAATATTTGATATTTTGCAGAATATTATATGTAGTATAATACTATGTATTTTATGTAACAAACTATAATGTAAATCATAGGGATACACGTAAAGGCAAGTATATAGATGTAGGTAGACGCATATATTTCAAAGTGAAGGCTGGGCAGACACACAGTGAATGATAAATGCTGCCATGGTTGATTGGTACCAGAATTAAAAAGTTAAGATAGATTTCTATTCATTAATCACCTAAAATTTTCATATAGATTGAAGATCTAAATGGAAATAAAATTAACACAAAAGTCACGCCATAATAAGTTGTTTGTATAACTCCCAGGACATAATCACTGAGGGAAGTCAGGGCAGTAACATAAGGCAAGAATCCACAGGCAGGAACCGAAGCAGTAGCCGTGTGGTATGTTGCTTACTGGCTTGCTCTCCCTAGACTGCTCAACTAACTTTCCTATACATTCTGGTACATCTGCCTAGGAACAGCACCTCTTTGGTATTCTGGGCCATCCTACATCAAATAGTAGTCAAGAAAATGCTCACATAGGCATGCTTACAGGCCAATATGATGGAGGCCAGTCCTCTGTTGAGGCTCCCTCTTCCCAGTGTGTCAAATTAACACCTGAGATTAGCCATCACAATGCAGGTTTAAAGTTCCCATCCAGAAATTGACAGTCAGTAAGAATAAGATGTTTAAAGCTTAGGCGATATGTGAGTATTGTTTGGTTGTATTTCTCTGTGTATAGGCAGTTGTCCATACTCCCAAATCCAGGCAGCCTAGAATGAGGCTTTCCTGTCATGCTGAGCACCAGACCCCATCCTGTTTCTCTGTGATGCTCACTGCACACGGCCATGCTGACTCTCTCTTGGGTTCTCAGTCTCTTCTCTCTCACTTCCTCCTTCCTACCCCATGATCTTTCAATGTGTGTGTGACAATGCCCTCTTCTTCGTGTTTGACAAGAAAGAAGTAGGGCAGGGAACCACAGATGGAGAGAATGAACCAGATTGCTCACGTTCACCTCCGCTGTACAGATAGGACAATGGTGCCATTCTCCTGTGTCACCTTCCATTACACGGTCTTGGTTGTCTGCAGCGCTCCACCCACTTAGCACCCACAGCTGGATGAGAGCAGAGCAAGACAATCATGCTGATTCACCTCTGATCCATCGTTAAAGGCAGCCCCTGGTGCTGCGCCTCAGCTCTGCCGCCTGACCCCAGTCCTGCCTCCTCTTCCATTCCACCCATATCTTCTGTTCTTCCATTGAGCCCTGGCATCTCTCCCCTTCTCCCCTCTACTGATGACCTTGTAGCTCTTTTTAATTAAAAGACAGAAACAATGAGAGAAGAATCCTGATGCAGCCCATCCGCGCATCTTCCTTACCCGCCTCTGCCTTCCTCCCCTGGCTTCGAGAATGACTGTGCACCTGTCTTTGCCCAACCCCAGCCTCTTGTGCGTTCGATTGATCTCCTGCCTACTCAGGGCCTAGCTTCAGCAGTTCTCCTTGTTCTTACGCTGCCAGTCTCCCCCATCTCTACTGAATCACTCTCATTTGCAATACAGATGTCTTCTGGTCCTCCCATATTAGAACATCCTGGGTGGGTGTGCTCCCTCCTCCCCTTGTCCATCTCTCCCTTCTGTCTCAGCAGGTGTTCTTCGCTCGTTAGTGCCAGGACTCTGTTAATGGTCTAGTGAACCCTATAGACTCCTTCTCAGGACAATGTCTTTAAATGTTTCAAATAGGAACATAGGGCTACAGAAGGAACACATGATATAATTATCACTAATAATATTTTATCTGGCAGGATATGCTAACATTTTCCTTATTAATATTCTAATGCATTTAATATAAAGGCAAGCTAAAATTTTAAATTAAAAAATTTTTTTTACCTTTATTTTATGTGCAAAGGTGTTTTGCCTGCATGTATATCTATGTGACTGTCAGATCTTGGAGACACAGATAGTTGTGAGCTGCCATGTAGGTACTGGGATTTGAACCCTGGTCCCCTGGAAGAGCAGTCAGTGCCCTTAACTGTGGAGCCATCTCTCCAGCCCCCTACATTTTAATTTTTAAGTAAAAACAAAACATACCACTGCAAAGTTCTCTGTAGTTATAACCTTTACACTTCCTGTGCTCCAAAAGTCTATGCAGTGTTATAAGGGTTATAACTTCTCATTGGATCTATTAAGTTTAAACAATGAAAATGGCTTACCTGTGATAACATTGGTGAACAAGGCATTATGTATAGAAAAGGAATGGAGCACTCTAGATTTCTCCCATAGAATGATGCAGCTGGGTTGAATATTCCTGAGTCACTCTTGTGATCACTTGAAATCTAGTCCGACGTATAAAACCACCTTGGCGACAGTTGTGAGCGTGGTGTCTTAAGGTTTCTGCAGCTGTCCCTATGAGATGTGAAATATATTTTCCATAAACTGAGAAGTAACAGACTGCTGATACTACATTAATGATGGATGGAAATGGAGACGAGCTATAGAGTCAAAATAAAGTTTCGGTGTTTTGCCGTCTAAGTTGGTATACTCCTTGTATTCATCCCCGGGTCCTTCAGGGTCCCTCATTTAAGGACCCTGCTCCTCATAACAGCCCTCCCTCTAAAAAGCTCTCTGTTCCCTGCCTTCTGCATCTCCTTTGTTCTGTGGAACTCTCTTCACTCAGGATTCTGACCTCATAATCCTTTAAGAGTAAGGTCTGGGTAAGTCCTTGTGAGTGACTTTTGTATTGCTATAGCCAATGAGGTTGCCTGTCTTATCCATGGGACTTCAAAGAACTAATCGTTCTTTTCTTTTGAATTAGTTTTCCCTCTTGGGTATAGTCTTTGCACAAGCACATATTTTATATATTTTTATATCGAGTGTATTCTTTTTCATTAAGAATTAATTAGCATATTCCATGTTGGGTTTCATTACAGTATTTTCTTTTTATTTTTTATTTTATTTTTTTCGAGACATGGTTTCTCTGTATACTCCTGGCTGTCCTGGACTCATTCTGTAGACCAGGCTGGCCTCTATTGATTAGCCTCATCCTCCTGTCCCACCCTGTCCCTTTCTACTGGCCCCCCACCCTTCATGGGCCTTCCATTTTCATCTTACCTGTCCTACTGCCCCTTCTCACCCCCCCCCCCCCCCCCGCAAGGCCTTTTGTCTCATCTTGAGGTTTTCTTCTAGTTTGGAGCCTCTCCCATACTCCCCTCACTCATATGAGTCCATGCAAACATAACCTAAGATCTGAGCATGAGGGACCCAGGCCTGTTTTGGGTACATCCTCCCTTGGGCTTCTCTCTGGCCTTTAAGGTTCTCAGATACTTAATGCTGCTGCCTTCTCTTCTGACAGAAATCATGGTCTGAGCCAGGACTCAGTCCTTCCATTTATTCATTCTCTCTCTCTCTCTCTCTTCCCCCATCCTTTTATTTATCTCTCCACAGTTATAACATCAGCCTGGACCAGGCTCCTGAGTTTCAGCTGCCCTTTCACTATCCCCACATGGTTGCCCATTAGAAAAACCAGTTTCCCATGGGAATTTCTGCTCCCAGTGTTCTCAAACCTGCTTTTCTTTTGGCTTCTCCTCACTCAGTTAATTTCAGCTCTATTTCCTGAGGATTTAGGATAAACTCCTCCTCACTGTGATGTTAACCCATCAGCATGCTTGTGTATTCTAACATCAGAGTATGTCTTGGAGTTAACCATTTTCTCACCTCAGTCCCGTCCAGTCCACCCATATGATCCCCTAAGGAACCTCCTTCCTCTCCCCCACTTATCCTATTATCACGTTTCGAAGTTTAGTAATCTTAGAAGCAACTCATTTAATTCTGCTTCTTTGGATTCAAATGCAGCGTTCGCAGTGCCTCATGATATTCAAAGCCCTCCAGCACTGCTAATGGATGTGATTCCATAGTAACGAGTGTTTCCTGTGAGTGACTTGTGGAGTTCATTCAGTAGCAAAACCTCGAATAGAATAAGATTTTAAATGATGCTCTGCAGGTCTGAGGCACGGCACCTCGATTTTAGGAGCTTATTGTTAAAGAATACTCAGAAGTTGTTTCAAATATTCATGTGAAATCATGACCCACATTCCTCAACATTAAGGGACTGCTGCTTCTGTCACGTGATCGCCAGACACGTGAAATGTGTTAGCTCACAGCACCTTCGTCTATCATTCTTTCTCTTCTACAAATCCACAAACGAGAAAAATGCCTCTGATGGTGTCAGAGTACAGGTAATGTTTAAGCAATTAATTGGGACTCTTGTTCAATCAGAAATGTTAAATGGTAGTAGGAGCCATGGACTCCACTGGCCGCAGGAGCGCAATTAAAGGCAGGGGATTCCAGATCTAGATGAGTGGAGGCAGAGGCACAGTAACGTGGAGGGTGGAACCTTGAGCCTATGTGAATGCATCTACAGGCTCCACCTTGAAGCCCTTGCTTACCATGTCTAAGGGGCTCAGCCATACCACAGCCAACTCCCTAAATAGTGCTGGCTTAAGACTACCAAAGGGTGAAAACATACAGATATCATACAGACTGTAAAAACTTTGCTGGAAAAATGTCCATATGACACATTCCATAAAGTGGACTCTATTTTAAACTTTCTAGAGTCATAATTCCAGATGTCTCTTACTCATTTCTTAGGGACTCCTACACTTTATGTTATTTTAATTTTTATTCTGTAGGTCATAAAGGTCTTGTAGATTTATTGCTTCTGCCCAATCCATTAATGAAGATATTTAAAACAGATGAATGTGATTTATTTTCTTTTTTGAAAAAATAAAACCTTTATTTTTGGTTCTTTGTGAATTTCACACCATGCACCCCAGTCCACTCATCTCTCCCTGTGCCCTTCCCCCAGCCTTGAGCAGGCTAAATAGACCTTAAGTCCTTAAGTGTTTGCCACAGTTGGTCTTCTGCAGACCTAGGTGGAGTCTTTTGTCTTGCTGCACCTGCAATTTCCTACAGGAGCAGACTGCCTGCTGAGCTTGCTTTGCAACATAATGCAAGACCCACCAAAGGATGGGTCTGTGGGCTCTCCCTTTGTAAATACACTGCTAAATACTAAACTTTGAGACTTGATTCAGGAGCCTTTGTCTTGGCTTTGTCCTTCTCTCTGCCCTCTCCACCCCACTCCCTGTCCTTTTTCATTTCCAGCCTCCCTTTTCAGGTACCCAGTTCATCCATGGCTGCTGGACAGCTACATCTCCCCTCCCCTTGTACCTGCTCCTTCCACTTTTGCAACCTCTCCTCCAACAGAGAAAAAAAAGATGTCTTTGTGGAAGCTGTGTGTCCAACAGCATACCCTTTTGTCCACACTTCTTTGTTTGCAAATGTTCATTGTAATGAGTCATTGGTCTGGTACTAGGCCTCTGGCTTCTGCTATGCTATCAGTACTGGAACCTCAATGGGATGCCTCTTGGATATTCTGTTGTTGCCCTGTGTCATGGAGATCCTGTAGTTTTGGTACTGTAGAACAAACATGCCCCTTCATGTGCTCTGGCAGTTCATTGATGAGGTAGATGCTGGGGTAGGCCAACTCAAAGCCCTGGATCTGGACCTGAGAAATATCTGAGCTGGTTAGCCCTACAGCTCTTCCACACTGGTGCCCTTGGGGCTAGATTATCCACCTCAACCCCTTTCTGCAACCAGGGTCAGCTTTACCCTCCTGCCCATGCAAAATACATGGCCCACTCTTGTGAGTGTTGCAGGTAGCAAGGGACAGTGTCAGTTATCCCATTCTTGTGACCCTAGGACCAGCTATCCTGCCTGCTATAAGTGGTGAGGGACAAGGGAAAGTAGGTGGGCATCTCTGAGATTATCTGGCCAAGAATCAGTAATTTTGTGGTTGGAATGGAATGTCTGCTAGATACTGTCTTGGCCCCTGGTCAGGTTCCACCCAATTGCAATATCTGAAAGGCCATGTGAATGAATGGCTCCCTGTAGCTGTCTACAGGTAAGGGGTCACATGAGGTCATAGGCCAGATGCCAGGAGTGAGGAGCAAAGCAGGGAAGCTCTGATCTGCACATTGTGAGCTCTTGTGATGTGGAAGAAAGGCATACTTAAGGGCAGTCTCAAGGAATCTGGAAGACAGGCCAACAGGACCTAGAGGGAAAGGAATGGCATCAGAGGCACGTTCGCAATGAAAGCAACAGCCAGTCGGGGTCAGATGGTAGGCATATAACCTGGAGTCTGGCCTGCAGTTTCTCTGGCATATATAGAGTAGTTAATTTTTTAAATATGGAAAGCACTATAAGGAGGTTCCATGTTCCCTTTTACCCAAGTTGCTACCTGTCATCTCACACGTACTAAGGTAGGCTCTATGCAAGCCTGGCCTCTTTTCTTGCACAGTTCTGGGTATTGCACAGAGAGCGGGTGCTATTCTCTGACATCAGCTGGCAAGCATCCTAGACTCACAAATATGAACATGGATAAATTCCAACTCGAAGTTATTTTGCAAGCAGGCTGAGTCAACAAATCTTGGATATTGACTGAGTTTAGTCCTTTAGGAACTGACTCAATATTTTATGAAACTGACTTAGAAAGTTCAGGGGGTCCTCAAAATAATGGAATTAAAATAGGATTTGTGATTTCCACCAAGTTCTTGCGTTTACAAACTACAACTGCCTTTATTAATATCTTTCTGAAATTTCTGATTGTCAAGAAACTCCAGAATATGTGTCAAACGTCTGGCATTGGAAATGCTGTCAATCTTGGAAGCTCCCTCTTCTCACAGGGAACACTTCATAGGAACTTGATATAGAGAGAAGAATGTGAGGATGTCAGCATCTTAATCTGTTTTCTATTGCTATAGCAGACTGGGTAGAGAGAGACAGAGACAGAGATAGAGATAGAGGCAGATAGACAGAGACATGCAGAGAGAGACACAGAGGCAGAGACATACAGAGAGGCAGAGACAGAGAGACAGAGACACATAGAGAGACAGACAGAGAAACATACAAAGAGACAGAGTCAGAGACAGAGATAGAAGTAGATAGACAGAGACATGCAGAGAGAGACACAGAGGCAGAGACATACAGAGAGTCAGAGACAGAGAGACATACAGCGAGAAACAGAGAGAGAGACAGACAGACAGAGAGACAGACAGAGAGACAGAGTCAGAGACAGAGTTGTCTTCCCTCACAGTGTTTTGGTTTTGTTTTTGTTTTTTGTTTTAATTTTAGTTTAGAAGCAAAGGTCTTATGCACCCAAGGCTGGCCTTGAACTCTTGATTATCCTGTGTCTACCTCCAAAGTTCTGGGATTCCAGTTCTTACTACCATGCCGATTTCACAGTTTTAGAGTCTGAGAAACCCAAGTCCAGCATTAGCTTAGCTTCTGTTGAGGGGATCTTGCTATGTCATGTTAAGGCAAGACATAGACAGTGGTATAGTCAGAGAGAGAGAGGAGAGAGAGAGAGAGAGAGTAAACTAAAATATAGCAGTGGAAGACAAGTACGCTTTTATACCCCCTACTGGCTTCAGCCCAGGAAAACTAGAACTCACTCAAAGAGGAAGGCATTGATCCAGTCACAGGAGTCTATGCCCATGACCCTAATGCCTCCCCCAGCACTGAAGTACTAACATAGGAGCTTCTGGAGGGCAAACTCAAACAATCCCAGTTTGGTTTCATGACAAAAGGTTGGTCTGAGGCAGATGTTATCTGGTGTTATCCCACAGGGTCCAGCACAATCACTGGAGTTAGGTATAGTCAAGATCTTAAGAGTTCCTAAATGCCACATGTTAAAGGTTTGGTGCCTAATTGTGAGGTGTGGAACTGTTCAAAGGTTGGACTTCCTGGATGGCTCTTGAGTTATTGTGAGCATGAAAGGGATAGTGGGATCCTGCCTCATCCGATTTTCTTCCTGACCACAAGACAAGCAGCCTTGCTCCAACGTGTGCTCCCATCATGCACTCCTGCCATGATGAACTGATTCTCTTCAAGCAATAGCTGCCAACCAGCCATGGACCTGACACCTCCAAAACCATGAACCAAAACAGTACTTTCTACTTATGAATTCATTTATCTCAGTAGTGGATGTTTGCCTAATATAGAATCCTTGTAAGGGACAGAGGGGGAGAGAGAGCACTGTGATAAAGACTCAGCTTTTTCTCCTTCTCCCTCTCTCCCTCCCCCTCCTCCCCCTCCCCCTCCCCCTCCTCCTCCTCTTCCTCCCTCCTCCTCCTCCTCCTCCTCCTCCTCCTCCTCCTCCTCCTCCTCCTCCTCCTCCTCCTCCTCCTCTTCTTCTTCTTCTTCTTCTTCTTCTTCTTCTTCTTCTTCTTCTTCTTCTTCTTCTTCTTCTTCTTCTCCTTCTGAATTGAAGGAATGGGTTTGTGAGCCAAGAAAGGCAGGGGGCTTACAAGAACCAAAGGCAAAACAGATTCTCCCTGGGGGCCTCCCAAGGAGCATGCCTGTCCTTGACACTTTAATTTTAGGCCAGTAAAACTCACATTTGCCCATCCCTTCCTCCCTTTCTTTTAGCACTGGAAATGTCGTTAGTCTTATAAACCCTTTATTCCTCCCTTTTCCCTTTCCTGGAGCCTCCCTCTCTAGTTTTTGTTTTTTTGTTTGTTTGTTTGTTTTGTTTTTTGAAATATGGTCTTGCTATGTAACCCTGGCTGGCCTAATACTATGTAGCACAGGTTGGGTTCAAATTTGTGACAATCCTCCTGACTTTGCCTCTCTAGGGCTGAGATTTCAGACCTAAGCCACTATGCCTGGGTCCATTTCTGACTTCTGACTCTCCAGAATTATGAAGTAACAATCTGTGTTGGTTTAGACCACTGGCTCCTGGTTGTTTGTTCAGGGAGCAGTAGTGAGGAAAGATGAAATGGAGCCTGTTGATGAGCGCTGCCTCAGCTGCTGCCATCCACGTGGCTTTTAACAAGGTTTATCAGCTGATGCTTGTAATTGTCATTGATGGTAGATTATGAAATTAGGGCTTTCGGGCAGTGGTGGCTCACACCTTTAATCCCAGCACTTGGGAGGCAAAGGCAGGTGGATTTTTGAGTTCTAGGACAGCCTGGTCTACAGTGTGAGTTTCAGGACAGCCAGGACTACACAGAGAAACCCTGACTCAAAAATCCCACAAAAAGAAAGAAAGAAAGAAAGAAAGAAAGAAAGAAAGAAAGAAAGAAAGAAAGAAAGAAAGAAAGAAAGAAAGACAGAAAGAGAGAGAGAGAGAGAGAAAGAGAGAGAGAGAGAGAGAGAGAGAGAGAGAGAGAGAGAGAAAGAAAGAAAGGAAGAAAGAGCAATAAATAAATTAAGGCTTGTTTCTAAAGGATATTGTTTGTAAAACTGTCAGTTTCCTAACCTAATCAGATATGTTTTAACTTGGCAAAGAAAAAAAAAAAAACCCTACAGATTCTAAGGCCAGTTTTCAGACTCTTGAAGATACATCATAGCCTAGGCACTTAGCATTGTTTTGCCTGCTTAGTATTATCACAGTCAGAATGCATGTTTTAGTGGGCATTCTTTCCTGGTAAACTAAAAATCCAAATTATACACTATAGTACATATATTTGTCTGTGCTATCCAATATACCTATGTTATACATAGATGATAAGTATCAGACTTAGAGTTAATAAGTCAATATCTGAGGTGGCTCTGAAGACCCCAGACTGCTGAGGTTAAAGAAAAGGAAAGAAACATGAAGCTGTTTGTTTACAACCATTTTATTCCTCTCCATTAGTCTTCACTCAGGAACAACATATTCCAGTTTCTAATAATTTCTAAATTGCTAGGTCACTCACTGAGTACCGCACCAGGATCACCAAACAGAGGAGAAGCAAATCAGAAGGCATTTACTTTGGAGGTCACAACCTCTGCAAGAGGCTTTGCCGCTGTAGTTGGTGCTCATCACAGACAGGAAGGAAAACAAGATAGTGATAATGCAGTCTGGGACAATGTTTTCAAAGAAAGTTCAGGTTCTTACTTTTGCACAGGAAAAATTCCAATCTGGGTACTTGCATGGCTTTGAAGTTGATTTGACAGGGGCAGGGAGAATAAAGAAGAATGGAGCACAGAAAAGCTGGGATTGGGTGGGCTGCAGGCTCCAGTGGAGGTTCACCAGCAGTAGCCTGGAAATTCACAAGGAGATGGGTTTAGCTAATCTCTGTTGTAGGTCTGTGCAAGGAAGCTTTTCAGATTGCCATCACCACTAAGGAGGAAGCTGTGGCTGATAGTTTCTGCATACAGTGGTTTAAATACTGTACATGGATCACAGGAAGGCTTTGCGTGCATGTGTGTGTGTGTGTGTGTGTGTGTGTGTGTTATTTGTACTTGGAGCTACCACCTCCTAAAAGTGTGAAAATTAAGAGGGATCAGGCTGTGGGAGGAGAAAGTAAGGACAGACAGCCCAGCATTTGTGATGTGGAGGCAAAGGGGAAAGCTTGGGGCAGAAGGCCTGAGGGGTCACTGTTACTGCTGGCTCTATCACAAACCACTTTATAGAAGCCCAAGGGTGAGCGTTTCTGAAACATGCTGCACCTAAGGCCTTCGTTCAGTAACTTTACCATGGAGGTGAGTGCCTTCATATCCAGAACTTTATCCAGCCCACCCCTTTGATTAGAGTGAACTCCCAGAAGGCCTGACTAAGCCTGGTCCCAGAGCAGTTGAGAAGTGAATCCCTTAGCACCTGGGAACTGAGGCAGCCCTGGCCTGGAGCCCGTCTTCCTATTCAGCTCAGGTTGAACCCTTCCACCGTTCCCAGAGCTCAAGGCAACACAGATTCAGTCATTTGCCTTTTGGTTTGGGGAAACACTTTTCAGTCAATTACTATTCGAATCTGTTGTGGGCAAACAGAAACCTTTTGAATTTTGCAGCCTCTGCACACAGAGTAAAGATAGAGTGCACATGCCTTTGTCAGCTTTGACGGCTATGCCCACGCCAGTGTGAGCTCCTGTATCACCACACAAGCTAGGCATGGATGCCTGCCTGCCCTCCTGCCTGCCTGCCTGCACGCTAGCCACAGGCCTGGCAGTTATGCTCAATGTATTTATAGGTTCAGTAGCCAGGGAACATTGGTGCTGTTATGTAACTCTGGAAGCTCTCTGTTTAGGGAAGTGGCCTTATTAAGAGAGATGCTGCTCAGGGACCCAGTGTTGGTATTTTCTGGTACAGCTGAGGCAGCTGCCGAGCCGCCTCTGCTAAGCTAGCAAGGAGAGTTAACGGGTCTCCAGAGACGTCCAGATTTGTCTCCTGCTCACTACAGGCCTGCCGCTCTCTTTACTTGATGTAAGACATTTGGAGAGGAAGACATAATACGGGCTTGCCAATCCCATTATGCCCAGTGTGTGGTTCCATGCTTAATGCATATTTTGACTGGCTGAATGCCTGCTATATTAAACAAAACTAATGCACAGCTGTATGGCAACAGGAAGACATGGGCCATGTCTGTTCTGGCTGAGAAAGTAAGTTTGCGGTATATATTTTAGGGAGAAAACTACAGCACCTGTATTTCCCTACCCTGCCTATTCTGGGTTTTGTTTCCAAACATTTGTTTCTGCCATGTTGAGAAGGGGAGGTACAATGGCGGTACAGTGGAGCTCACGGTCAGCTCCCAAAATGCTTTCCGAGTTGTGCACAATTCGTGTAGATGAGAAGAGCAAGCAGAGTACACCAGCGCTTGGTTCAAATCCCAGCGCAGCCTCCTCACTCTGCCTCACGCCTTCCGACTGTGTGCTTATCCCGGACTGAGCTTTGATCAGTCTTCTGACCTACTTATTCTTTTTTAGCCCATTGCCAATACACTTTAGACTCAAGTTCACCATGGGGTCTTTTGGAACTTTAAACTTAGACCCCAGAGCAGATGGACATCCCACAGAGAGTCAACCAGTCTTGTGTAGCCTTTTAAGTAGCAAACCAAAAATGCCAGTATATTCCCATTTTAGTCAGACTCAAAGCTAAAGAAATCTGAGAAGATGATCAGGGGACTTAGCTCTATGTCCTATAACCTTTGCTCTTAGGTCTGACCTCTGATGCTGAGCTGGCATGGTGGCGCATGCATGTACCACAGTGGCACTTGGCAGGAAGAGGCAGGAGAATCATTGGTTAGTTCAGGATCATCCTCACCTACACAGGCACTTTGAGGCAGATCCAGATGAGTGAGACCTGTGAAAAAGCCCTGTTGTCTCTCAGGCTGTGCAGGGCAAGCGCTTGCTCTTACCTCTCACTCCGCCTCACTGGAGATGACCTCCATCTTTGTGTGGAGCCAATCCTGTTTTGTCTGCTTGTTTGGGAATCTCACACGTGTGTATAAGGTAGTTTGATCAAATCCACCCCTTTCCCTCCCCTCTAATTTCTCCTCTCCCTCCACGCCCCCCCACCCCCATCATTCCTACCCAACTTCATATGATCATATTTTTAAACCCACGAAGTCCACTGAGAGCTTCCTGTCTGTGTATGGATGTATGGCCACCTACTGGATCATGGGTAGCCTCTCAGAGGCTACATTCTTGAACAATACTGACATCTCCCACCCGCCCCCCTGCAGCCATCAGTTGCCAATGGCTCCTCAAATAAGGGCGGGTCTCCCTGAGCCCCTCCCCCCTGGGGATAGGATTTTGGCTGGCATGATCTCATATAGGTCTTGTGCCTGCTATCCTTGAAAACCTTCCCTTGACTGTCTGTCTCCCGATGGGTTGACCCAGATTTCTGTGCCATGATCTTTGTAACTCTTTCATCACTTATAACCCTTCCTTCCTTGGTTCCCCAGGGTCTTCCACATCCCTTCATGTGGCTGATCCCTGAGACCTAGCAAGGCTAAAAGGTGCCAGGGAGGTACTTGGGAGGCCGATTTTAGCAGCCCTGTCCTGAGAATGCCTGCTCAGGTATTCTGAGTGGCCTTAACTATCCCTACTGTTGCAGCAAGACTAAAATCTCCCTTCTCTATCATCAGGCGCAAAAAAAAAAAAAAAAAAAAAAAAAAAAAAAGCACAGCTTCTCTTTGTCTTCAAAATGGTCCCTCCATGGTGTCTGCTTTCAAACTTCCCAAAGTGCTCAAGTTCACCACCTTGCCCTAAATACATCACTTTTTATCCTGTAAGGCCTGGAACATGGACATCAGCAGCAAATGAGCATCTTATTTTCTGCCGTTAGTGCCCGGCGCGCCTGGAAAAATCCTTTGCTGAAATGTGGCTCTCCTGGTGCCTTGTGCCTGTCTCCCTGTGCCTTCCTTGCTCGGGGTTTTGGAGCAGCAGATGCTATCTTACTTTCTCATCTGCAGTCCTTGTTTCTAACCCAGACCACCAAAGCCCCTTGAGGAGGATTTGAGGACTTTCGATCCACCCACGAGCCCTCGGAAACACCAGTGCATGATGCTCTTTATTGCTGGGTCCAGTTTGCTATTTCTCTGTCTCAGTTTCTTTTAATTAAAAATGGTGCACTGACCTGATTGAAGTATTCTTAGCCTTAACCTCAACTCATAGCTGTGGCGAGTTTGAAGCAGCGCTTGACTTGATGGCTTCCCTGGCCTGTCTGTCACACATGGAATGAAGGGGACAAAATGGCAAAAATGGCTGAGATGTTGGATTGGAGCAGCTTAATTCAAGATCTATTAGTATTTGAGTTTTAAAAGCATATTCTCAAAGTAATAATGCTATCCTGAATCTCAGGGATTATAAAAGAAATCAGAGAACACTGGTGAAATCTGATAAATGTTTGAGATTTTATTAAAAATGAGGATCCAGGGCTGGAGAGATAGATGGCTCAGCAGTTAAGAGCACTGGCTGCTCTTCCAAAAGACCTAGATTCAATTCCCAGCACCCATGTGGCAGCTCACAACTGTAACTCCTGTCCTAGGGGCTCTGATACCCTCACACAGACATATGTGCAGTCAAATCACCAATGTACATAAAATAAAAAATAAATTTAAAAATAATAATAAATGAGATGTCAATATCATTTTTTAAAGTTGTGATAATTGAGACTTGGTTATCTAACATTACAGGAGGGGAATCTAAAATTATTCACAAATAAAAGGTTTATTTTTAGTGATAGTAAATATTTCTCTCTAAGGTGACTTGGGCCACTTCTATTTCTTTGGCAGTCAGTATATTACAGATTTGATCGTGGAAAAGCTGTTAACATCAAATGTGGCCTTATGCAGACATCTGTACCTGTCTAATTGCAGTTTAGTGTCCTTGCTTGTGGTCTTTCTTCTGTTTCTCCCGCATCTACAAGTTAGTTCCTCATTCATGTTCCAATAAGCACTGATACTGGCAAGTACGGGCTTAACCTCAAGGAAAAGAGATGAATCCACACTGCAGTCCGAGGGTGTGTAAGGTGGGGGCTGGAGATCCGCAGACCGGAGACAGCTAGCACATAGCGCAAGCACAGGAATGGTGTATGCTCCCTAAGGCATGAGTGCCAACTGAGCTGGTCTCTGGGGAGCATCCTGAAGGTGACGCACACCTGCTTTCAACACATTGCAGGCATTGGGATGAAAGTACTGAAGCTCACGTAGGTGGTAAAGTCTCTCTATCTGGGGCATCTGGGGAGCGAGGGAGCTACTGGCCTGTTAGCTCAGCACAAGGGGAGCTGGTGAGTGGGCCTAGGGTGGAGCGAGGTGAAGCTGAGCAACTAGGAACTGTCTTAGGCCTATCACACCCAACAGTGCCACTCATTGCTGGGCTAAGACAGGGTCTTCACTCTTTAGAGACAAAACAGCAACAAAATCCCCAACCTAAGCATTTTCTCCCTCTTCACTCTCATCAATTACAGTGTCTCGGCGCTTCCTAAAAATACAGTAACTCTGACAAAGATGAACTTTCCAGGAAAGGCCCCAGGGGTTGGGAACACTGATGTATTTTTGAGCTTATATAGGTATTAATGCTCAATAATAATTTCTACTTAGTCAATAACACAAAGGGCAATGGTTTTCTTTTTCACCCCTGCAAAACAGTGAGACATGATTTTTTCCCCCCTTCTCTATTCACAGGGAAGCCAATGTCCCAAACCACTTTCTAATTTTAAAAACTCTTGTGCTGAAGTGTGTGATGCTCCTCTCAGGGAGGGGCATGGGTTTCTTCTCTTTAAGCTTTCTGACACCATTATCTATGCTTCATTTGGGACCAAGAATAAACATGCATCTGAGTAATTTTTATCGATGTAGTGTATCCCTAATTTTTTATTAATGCCACTTGATTTTCTTATTTGTTTGTTTGTTTTGAGGAAAATGCCAGTTTTCACATTCTGAGTCTTTTTGCCTTTGCTAGAAGCTGCCAAGTAGGTAGGTGACAGCATGATTTGGCTGCTGCAGAGCTGAGGATGAACTTGACAGAAGAACTAGAATATTCTCCCGCAGTACAAGTGGTTTCAGAGCTTGCTTCAGACAGAAGATGATATATCTGCCTGTGTGGTCACTGATTGGATCCTGACATGTAGGCTTTCCTGCCCTGAATGTCTACAGATCTCAGCACCACTTAGTCATTTGCTCTGTGCTGAGCCTTTCTCCATCAGAGCCGATGCTATAGGCTGTGAGAAATATCACTTATGGGGTAAAGGCGCTGTGGTGCTATGGCAACTTGTACTTGAAGAAGCCAATAAGCTCAGCTTGACATCCACTTTCTATTGTAAAGTCTAAACCGTATGTGTAACCGTTCTGTTAAATTAGTTTACACATGCTCACTCATGCACGTGTGCATGCATGCATAGCCTTAAAGAGAGTGCAATGTCTGCCTAAGGCTTGTAAACACTTAGCTATGACAATCAGACCATCCTCTTTGTGACTGTGAGATGTTCTCATCTGCTGCAAAGCAAGTTAGATTTCAGTCTGGGAGATGATTGACATATGGAAAGTGTGTTTCAGGTGAAGGTAACATGCATTTCATATTATTCGCAGCATATGAGAAATTGTAAACATAAAGTGTAATATATTAGCAAACAGCCTGGGGACAATCAACTGGCTGGTAAAGACCCCAGTTTGGGGGAAGGATGTCAGGGTTACAGGCCTCCTGGGCATGGGGCTGAATCCTCTGATTTCCTGGAGTATCTTAGGTGTGTATTTAAGAACATAGTATCTGGCATGCATTTGCACCATCCCGGAGGCTTGCAGCCCAGATAAGCTGCACCCTGTTCAGTCTTTATTATTTGATTGCAGGCTGTGGAGGAATTGTAGCTGTCTAGTTCTCCCTTGGGTTATCTGCTGTACATTTTATGATGTTTCATTGGGGATGTAGCATGGATTTTAAGTGTAACTTATCTCCTTCTACAAAGCTAAAGTCTTCTTGGAAGCCGGACAAAAGTATTACTTTAAATTTTGACCCTCAAGTTATTTTATTACTGTCTGCACGTGGACTGTTTCAGAGCTCACTGATGTATGGAATGTATCCATCTGGTTAATATAACAAACGAGGAACCAAGGTAGACTCATGTTTGTGATGACAGTAACCAACGGGGCGGCTTTTGTAAGTTACTCAGTGGTTGCTCCATGCCGGGAGGTGCCCATACTTGATTTCAATTGGCTGAAGAGAAACAGTGGGTCCATTTCAGCAGAAAAAAAAAAATACTGACGATTCGAATCTTTAGCAAAATGAATGGCAGTTGGAGGAATTCCCAGCTGCACATGTAACTGGAAGAGCTTAACTACCCAATTAATCAAGAATGGATGAACTCAGTGAAACACAAAATTTAATCAGTTTGTGTGGCAGCAGAGTTGAAAAATTGCACGAAAGCATTTTTCTCTCTATTGACTGCAACTCTGAGTGGTCCGTGAGGTGCTATGCAATCCTGGAGCGATGCAAAAAAAAAAAAAAAAAAAAAAAAAAAAAAAGGTTTTGTACTTTCTTTTCATTCTCCTTCATTTCTACAAATGTTTGTTGTTGCCTCCTGTATACCAAACTCACCTTGGGGATACAGCGATGAAAGAGAGAAGCCCACCTGCCTGTAAGTGGTTATTCAGCATGCATGCAATTCAGCTCAACTTAGGCTGGAGAGAGCACTTGCTGTTCTTGTTGCTTTTCCAGGGGACCCAGGTTTGGCTCCTAGCTGTAACTTCAGTTCCAGGGGATCCGATGCCCTCTCCTGGCCTTCATGAACACTTGCATGCATGTGGTACACATACATACATTCCATTCACACATAAAATAATAAATGAATAGATCTTATTAAAAAAAGAAAATATAGATTAATGAAGATCTAGATCAAGAGAAAAACTAGAACTCAGCTCTGAGCTTCCTGCCGGTTAAAGTGAAAACCAAACTATAAATAATGTATTGTTTTCCATAGAGAAACAATATACCAAGGTAGACGAATGTTTAGTTTTCGTTATCTCTCACCCAGGGCTTTAACATTATTATAGTCTGGGTACAAGTTGACTGGATATCAGTCTTTCACATTTGTCTTATTTTTTGTTTGTTTTTAATTTTTTTGAGACAGGTCTTGGTATATGGCCAGACTGTTCTTGAACTCTTGATCCCCCTGCCTCAATCCTTTGGCACTGGAGTTACAGATTCCTGCTGCCACCTCTCCTAGCTCAGCCTTCTGTGCCCTCAGGAGCGTACCCATAGGAGCTTCTGTGTGTGGCCAGTGTGGACACTCTCAGCGCCATCAAGTGTGAGATCATGCTGTGGAGTTCCCATGTGAGCTGAAGCTGGCCTTCCATTAAAAGACAAGCACTGGTGTCCACCCAGGAGAGCACTGCCGTCTTCAGCTCTGTTTCCTTTAGTCAGGAGGACTGCTCTTCCCTAACACGGTTTCTGCTAAATTGCACGTGTATTCTGCAAGTAATGTGTCTCCCTTTCCCCCACACTCGGCATCTTTACAGCACATCACACTAGATGGAGAAGGGTCTGTCACGGTCTGCTATTGGAACAGAGCGAGAGACTGTTCAGTAATGCCGAGCTCCCTGGAATCATGTGGGGGGACAATGACAGCTTAAATGAGAAAGGCGTGTGTTTCAAATTCTTATTCTCAATACGACCGCAGCCTCCACACACAGAGACATTTTGCTTGTCCGTCATTGTCAACTTTTATGCTCTCTGGCTATAAATAACTCCTGGAACAACTATGCAGCCACATTTCAACAGCAGTTTTCAAAACTCAAGTCACATTCTTTTAAAAATCCTTCAGGATTTTTTTCAAGCAAGAAGGGATTTTTTTTTTTACTCATTTTAATCTTGTTTATATTACTTAATGTCTTGAATTCACATGGCATAAACTGAAAAAAAAAAAAAAAACATTTTCACAGAATACCCAAGTTGAATAAGTGATGATTGGGCAAACTTGTCAGATAAAAAAATTCAACATTTTATAACCTTCCCACCTCTGCATTTCTTGAGTTAGCTCTGACATGTTTCTCTGTGTCTTAGCTGAACAGTGTAAGACAGGTCAAACACTAATAACAGTTTATCCATGGACTTCAGATAGTCTTAAAAACTGTGCGACAGAGATGGTGGCTCACAGCTGTAATCCCAGCCTTTGGGAGGCTATCACAGGATGACTTTAATTCAGGCTAGCCTGGACTGTATAGGAAGACCCTGACTCAAGAAAGAAATAATTCAGACAAAGCACCAAAATATCTTCACGTGAAAAATGACCCGATTTAGAAATGTGGATTTTTCGTATTTTGTCATATGAGGCCGACTAATTCAGAACTTTCCAGACACTGGGCAGTGGGTAGATTGCACAATGCCCAACATGGTATATCAAACACGTTCGTATGTCCTTTAGCTAAAGTTTCTGTCTTCCTTCTTCTCTTTCTACACTGCCAGCATCCCATTAGTCTCCCAGACACAATCTACTGAAGTCTTCCCCTCCGTGTAGCACTCTCTCGTGCCTACTCTGTGACCTTAGATTCTCCTCCTCCTTCTTCTTCTTTTTTTTTTTTTTTTTTTTTTTAGGTATTTTCCTAGTTTACATTTCCAATGCTATCCCAAAAGTCCCCCATACCCACCCCCCCAATCCCCTACCCACCCACTCCCCCTTTTTGGCCCTGGCGTTCCCCTTACTGGGGCATATAAAGTTTGCAAGTCCAAAGGGCCTCTCTTTCCAGTGATGGCTGACTAGGCCATCTTTTGATACATATGCAGCTAGAGATGAGAGCTCCGGGGTACTGGTTAGTTCATATTGTTGATTCTCCTTCTTTAACTCAGGTGTAGTAACACCGTCTACTCCCTACTTTCTGCCTTCACATGCCTTCTCCTGGCTTGCAACAATTCATTCTTTCTTTCTTTCTTTCTTTCTTTCTTTCTTTCTTTCTTTCTTTCTCTCTTTCTTTCTCTCTCTCTTTCTTTCTTTCTTTCTTTCTTTCTTTCTTTCTTTCTTTCTTTCTTTCTCTCTCTCTCTCTTCTTTCTCCTCTTTCTCTTTCTTTCTTTCTTTCTTTCTTTCTTTCTTTCTTTCTTTCTTTCTTTCTTTCTTTCTTTCTTTCTTTCTGATACCATATTTCAGCACTGAATTGCTTTGTTTTGTGAGCACATCTCAGACCTTCCACTTGACTGTACACTGTTTAAGGGCAAGAAATATGCCTTCTAATCTTTAGTATCTATAATCCTGACCCTCCCCATTCTGACCACAAAAAATGTGGCCATATAAAGCTGACACCAACCCCAGATTTCCTTTTAACCAATTCCTCTTATTGTCCCCAAATTTAAGACAAGGCATTTAATTTTGTTAACTTTTATTAAGTCCACACCTCCTTTTACTTCTTAGAAGAAAGTCAAAACGGTGAACTGACCTCACCTAAGAAACAGAGAGCAGTGGTCATCTGTGTACCTGAGATGTGTGTTTGCACTGCACCGAGTGAGCAGGCTTCCAGCTCTGTGCATTAGATTGAAATGCTCATTTCTAGAATATATCTGGGCACAACAGGGAGCACTGTGTCCAAAAGCAAAAATCCAGTCACTGGCAGCCCCAGGATTCCAACCAGGCTGTAACTGAGGTGTTCACTCTAGGCTAACTCCTGTGACCTACTGTTCCCGCTTTCTTGTGAAAGAGAGAAAGAAAGAGAGAAAGAAAGAGAGAAAGAAAGAAAGAGAAGAGAGAAGAGAGAAGAGAAGAGAAAAAAGGAAAGGAAAGAAAAGCAATCTAATGAATTGTAAGGAAGCAGAGTTTGGGGACTCTGAGCCAAGAATGACTTGTGTAGGATACAGCCAGGTTTAGATCTCATGGTGTGTTGTAGTGTTTCGGAAAAAGAAAGATTATCAGAGTAAATTCAGGTCCTGGTTTCTGTTCCAGCTTCATTTCAATCAATAATTTCATATTTTGGCCAAAACCATTTCTAATGGTGTGTGTGTGGGTCTCCTCTCTGGCCACCTTTTGGAGGACACAGATATTCAAGCCCTCTACTACTGATTCAGAACCTTGGCCCCTTTTTCTTTGTTTTGGGAGGAGAACAGGGTTTCATTAAGTTTACCATTCTTGAATTTACTCTGTATCCTAGGTGGGCCTCGAACTTGCTATCCTCCTGCCTAAGACCTGGACCACTAATCCCTCCTCACTTTGGTTACCTTAATAGTGACTGAAAGATAAGGCAGACAATGAAGTTCAGTAGTGACATTCTGGAGAGCCTGACATGAGTGTATGCTCTAACTCCTGCTACTCTACAGGCTAAGGTGGAAAGACACAACTTTGAGGCCAGCATACTGAGTCCCAAGCTACTCTGGCTTCCAAAGGAAGACTCTATCTCAAACAAACAACAAAACAAGCAAACCAAAAATAGTTGAGTTCATGTGTTTTGATATCAGTTCCAATGAATGCTTCCTCACTGAGTATGGTAATACAATTCCTGGCGGTTAGAGATATGGTTAAGAGCAGATCTTTCCAATCACTCAGTTGCCTGAAATATAATGTCTTAGCCTTCCCAGCTGGCCACTGGGTAACTCAAGCAGGTGGCTAGTTCTCAAAAGAGCATAATGGTTTGCCAGAGGGCACATGGTATGTTTAATGATTGGGAATTTATTCTAGTGGGCTAGGCATGGGGTGGGGTTAAACTGCGTTTAACCTCAGGGACCTGCTAATCCACCAGGCTACAGAAGCTCAATAGGCAATTAGCAAGAGCATGGGGAGGGGGATCAGCTGGGGGTTGGCCACTCTATATTGGCTACATGACTTTAGGCATATTGCTTAGTGTCATTAAGCTTTGTTTACTGCAATGCAGATAATAAACTCCACCTCTCAAGTTTTTATGGTGGCTAAATTAGATAGTATCTGTAAAATACAGCATTATTCCCCATCAAAGCCTCATTTCCTGGTTTCCAAGGTTAAGCTTGGAATGAGTTTGGTTCCATTGGCATAATGAGGCCAACACTAAGAACACAGAAGAGCAGATAGGACAGAAAAGCAAGCTCTGCTTTCCTTCCCTCCCATGTGAGCCCACAAGGGAAAAGCAGGGAGCCCTCCAAACCTCAGATGCAATCAGTACCTACTGATAGGATGGATTGTCATTACAAAATGCTGTGGAAGGGTCACCAGACTGCAAGAAGTACTGTGACGTGAAGCTGTGTTCTTCCCTGAAAGAAACTAGGAGAGGGTTATTAGCTACCTGGAAGGGCCTTTGACACCAGAGATTGTCTGTGAAAGGGACCCGCCACATCTTCAGGTATTGCAAATTACTAACTTGTAAAATAAGTTCTGAGATATTTTTTTTTACTTATTGTTATCATGTGTATATGGGTGTTTGAATCAGTATACTTCATGTGTGTGGTGCCCATGAAGGTCATAAAGAGGGCATCAGATCCCCTGGAATAGTTGTAAGCCACCAGGTAGGTGCTAAGAATTGTGAACATGGGTCCTCTGCAAGATCAGCATATGCTCTTAACCACTGAGCCATCTCTCCAGTCCCCCCACCACCACAAATGTTGTATTTTAATTAAAAAAGAACACTTGTGCTGTAAACACCCACAGTAAGTTTTAGATAGTACTCTTTTTACTTAAGATCCACAAGCTCTAAAAATTTAGAAGCCTGTTGGCTGAATGGAGAAATCCACACTCCGCCTTGGGATGGCTAGGGACTTCTTGATGAGGCCTTTCTTCCCCACAAAGACTTGACTAGTAGAGAGTTCTGTGGCACCCAGCCTGGACCCTGTGGAAAAAAAGGAGCAAGAAACATTGTACAATAGTGATGGTTAGTTTTAATTGTCAACTTAACACAATTTGAGAAGACTGTCTCAAAGAAGGGTTATCTAGCTCAGGTTGCCTGTAGGCACAACTGTGGGAGATTTGGAGAAAAAAAAAATCCCCCTTCTCATAGATCTGTCTAGTTTCTACTTCCCCAGATGGAGATGTGAGCCACCATCCCCAGATATACTGTTTGTAGCTCTTATTGTACATTATTCCCCTCCCCCTTGTTCTGGTCACTGTATTAAGAGTATAAAGAGTTCAAGGACTTTACTAAGAAGTACTTTGGTGGGAACACATTGGCACACTTGTGCACTTTTCTTTAAGAACACATTTCTGGCCCCATATGTATTATAAAACAGTCTTAACGAAGAAGTGGCACCCTTCCTACAGTATGCAAACTTCTCATGAGTTGTCTTGTTATTCCACAGCATCAATGAGGCATACTGCTGGAAAGCAGCATATCTGCTATGTATAAGCCATTGCCTCTGTCAAAAAAACACAATGCAACGACTTTGTGATTGTCTGCCTCTGTCAGAAAGCACAGTGTAATGAGTTCAGCTTGTTGGTTTTACTGTCTTTTTTTTTTTTTTTTTTTTTTTCAGTTCTGGAATTGGGCAATACCTTATTCTCTAAGACAGAACGTGTGTGGTGTTGATCTGAGCAGAGGTGGGGAGCTTCCTGGGGACAGAATGAAGAATGAAGTAGAAGCTAGGAACAGAGGGGGCAGGGCTTTTCAGATCCCTTTTCTTGTAGAGGTTTACACACAGAGGACTTGCTTATCACAGCAGCTACCAATGGCTGTCTGAGGATCTGCTTTCTTTCTCTCCTTGTTTCTCAGAAGCCTGATAAAGAAACTTGGTGTCTACCCTCGGCCCGGAGCCTTCCCTGGATGACTTGTTTGGACTGGGCTGTTGGGCTTTGTGCAAGAGCTTGCTCCAAATCAGTGACCTACATATTTTGTTTTACTTTTTGAGATGAAATCTGACTGTGTTGTTCAGGCTGGCCTAGAATCCCAGGGACCAGGTGATCCTCCTGCCTCAGGCTCCTGAGTAGCTGGAATTATAGGTACATGCCTATCATACCTGATTGACTTCCTGTAAGTGTCATGATTTTTCATATTTATCATTTATACATATGCCTCTGGGATACTCCCCATCTAGGGTAAATTTCTTCAACTAGACTATCATAGTTGTTTTTGCCTAGTTACCTCTAAATTATGCTAGTGCTCTGTGTGTGTGTATGTGTGTGCTCACAAGTGTGTGCATGTGCACATGTGCGTGCCAATTCCCATTGATGCAAGTGCTCTGTCGCCTTTTCCATCACAGCCTCAGTCTCATCACTCCTCCAATGACAAAGTCCTTGTTGAATGTACAGAGCCTTTCAACTTTTGTTTTTATTTAGCACCACTGAGTGGTTTTTTTTCCTTCACTTGTACTGATTGATTGAGCAACATACGCACACATATACACTGAGTATCAAAATCACTTTGACCATATAAAACAATTTTTTTTGTTCTTTCCCCCAAGTTTTATGTTGAGTTGGTTCCATCTGTTACCAGCTTGACCCTCAAACTGTATCATTTTTCCCTCTTTGAGTTGTGGAACCAATAACAAGAGGAAGCCAATTGAGCTGTGAAAGAGACATTGATTCTTGGCCAAGAAGCGAAATGTGAAATAATCTCCTCAAATTGACTTTTCCAACCCCTGTGGATCATGAAATTATAGACAAGAGATGAAAAGAAGTGAGGTTGTGAATGGGTTGTTGTCGACCTAATGGGATTTAGAATCACCGTGGAAACAAACCTTCAGATATGTCTGCAAGGAAGTCTCTAGATTGGGTTAAGAGAGGTGGAAAGACCCACTCTAAATATGGGTGATTCCATTCATAGGCTGTGGTCCCGGCTGGGGTCCCCTGCTAAATCAAGAGGAGAAACTGGCCTGAGATGCAGCATTCACCGTTCTGTGCTCCATGGTTGTGGATGTAATGTGAGCATCTGCCTCGTACTCCCTCCTTGCCCACCACAATGGGTTGTATGCCCAAACTGCAAATCACAATACATCTATCTCCCCCTAGATTGCCTTTGATGGGTTATCTTGTTTCAGTATTGAGAAAATTAGCTAACACAGAGCAGGGAAAGATGAGCTAATAAGGGGGAGGAATATTCATGTCACTTCTGGGAATCGATGGGTTGGGGGGTTAGCTTCTGTGCTTTTTCCTTCTTTTTGTGGTTCTTACCAGTGGCTTCCATGACAACTGTCAGCTCTCATAGAACTGGAGGGTTTGTCACTTAGCACACAGATGGAATTATAACGAAGCCAGAGGTCATCTGGCAGCCATCGTAGAAGGAATTGGTTTTGTTCACTGCATCTGAAGAGGAACTTTTGACCTGTAAGGATCTAGTCACATGATTGAAGTAGGTTAGAGGTTCATCTTGATTATTGAGGCTGGACTCAGGGTAGCAAGGCCAGTATCAAAGCTCCATGCTGCCGGGTTAAACCTGTAAATCTGCTGGTCTCATCTCGGCTTCTCCTTTTCCAGATGCTTCAAAGGCCACAGAGGGGACCATCACCCCCTCCTTTGACCTGCCTGCCATTGCTCCATGGGCCAGTGGTAGTTAGTTCAGATTCTTGTGTTTTGCTCCTTCAATGGGTCTCTTCAAACTTCCAGAGAAACACCATCTGAAATCAGGGCAGTTACAACAATCACCAAATAGGTCAACCGACCTTATAACTTGTTATTTTTTTTCTTTTAAATAAGTTATGTAAAAACCATGATTAAAGATTTTACTACTTCACATTTCACAAATAAAAAAGTAAAGATAAATATTGTGTTTTACTTATTTCTAGAGTGTGTATTTATATCGGATTTCTATATAATTTTATTGTAGTTATCAGGAGTAAGATGTAAGGCTGTAGTATGAACACTGTAGGGAAGTTATCACTTAAATGGAAAAATAAAGACCTGTCAACTGGGGTGGTACATACCTGTAATCCCAGCCCTTAGGGGAAGGTCAGAAGGTTGCAAGTTCGAAGACAACTAGGGCAACATATCAAGGTCTTGGCTATGTAAAAAGACTTTGTCTCTCCCCACCAAAAAGCAAGCTAAGTCTGATCCCACATGCCCATAACCAGCAAGAGACTGAGGCAGGAAGATTATGAGTTCCAAATTACTTTGAGCAACATAGTATTGAGAACATACCTGAACAAACAGGGGGCTAGAGATACAGCTCAAAGTAGAGACCTTCCTGACATGTCAGTGGCCCTGGCTTTGTCCTAGAGTTACATGGCACTTCTATGCTTATCTTAGTCTGTTCTGCTTAGGTCCAAATGCTAAGTCATCATTAAAATAGAGACTAATGAATCTACAAAATGGGTGTCACCATGACGATCCATTCGGGAAGGAGATGAGAGAGAATCAGCAAGAAAGAGAGGGAGACAACCTGCAAAGAAAGAGGTTACCCAAAGCCTTTTATATATTTTGTTTTGAAGTGGTTCTGTCACTCACCTATCCTGGGAAATCTAGACAAGACACCAGGACACGAGTGTTTCTTCTGCAGCACAGAAAAGGACATAGCAGAGTTACTACAAGCTCAGTGGGGAGAATAGACTCAAAGCCATGTTCTATGACCATATTAATAGAATAAAGGCTGCTAGGAAAATGCTATTTTTTTACTAAGTTGGAGATTCACTTCTCTGATGTCAGACAGGAAGGTGACATTTTGAGTGTTTTCTATGCTTCCCACAATATGACAGCCCTCAGTTACACATGGAAAAATCTAACGGCTCTTCTCTCACATAGTGGCCCTGATAGCAACAGGCAGATGACTGGTATCCATGAATGGGCAGCTGCCCTGATTATTGGATACTGACAACTGAAGAACTGTGAAGACCTACAGGCAACGTTAGCAAGACTCCATCGTAGCATTTTACAGCCAAGCATTTGTAGATTGTCCCTCTCCTTGCTTTAATATGAAATATGTTAGCTATATCTAACTACTAAAATTGCTCATAAAAGGAAGCTTATTTCCACTTTAGGAGGATTAACAAGTAAGTGGGTTTCTGAGCCTAGAGGTAGAGCGGAGAGAGACTGAAATGGACCTGGGCTTCTTTTGAAGTGGGAAAAATAAATGTTCTAAGATTAGAATGTGCTGAAAGCTGATTTGTAAGTCCATTAAGTCATTGGAATGTGTGGATTTGGGGCTGGAGAGACGACTCACCTTGTTGAACACTTGTTTTGTTAAAGCCCAATAGCCTGAGTTTGAACCCTCAAACCCATGTAACAGTGGAAGGAAAAGAAGCCAATTCCACAAAGTTATTCTCATCTTCTAACCTCAACAGTATGCAATGGTATGCAAGTATCCTGCCTTATCCCCACATCTTACACGCGCGTGCATACACGCACACACACAAATACATAGACAGAGACACAGACAGAGACATAGGGAGCCAGAGACAGACAGAGGAAGACAGAGAGACAGAGAGTAGTAATAATTTTAAATGGTTTAAAATGTATGATTTTATGGTGTGCACATTACACCTTAATAAAGTGGTTGTTTTTATATTATTTTGTGTATATACATGTTCATGTGTGTACATGTTTGGAAGTACATATGTATGGGGTGTGCATAGCCATGAAGGACACAGGTTGATGGTGTGTGTGTGTTCTTTTATGGCTCTTCATGTTATTATTGTTGTTGTTTAAGACAGGTTTTCTCACTGAGCCAAACCTTGAGCTCACCAAGTTGTAAGAATGGCTGGCCATTCTAGCCGTCAAGCTAGAATGAGCTCCAGGAAACCTTTCTGTCTCTCAGCTACAGCTTTGGGACAGCAAGCATGAGCTGCTGAGCCCAGCAATATATGTGGCTTCTAGAGATCTGAATTCAGGTCCTCATGTTTGCAAAACAAACATTTTATTGACTGAGCCTCTCCCTGTTCTATAAAACTGTTTAAAAGGTGGAAGATGAATGGGGGAGAAGAGAGGAAGAAGAGGGGGAGGGGAAGGGGGAGAAGGTGATGGTGGTGGTGGTGGTGGTATAAAAGAAATAGTATATCCTAGAACTCTGGGAAAACCAAAATTTTACTGTTGAAAGTGATTCTCAAATTAAAGGAGGCAAAGATTAATTGTTTCCACTTCCTGAATTTTTCCCACGATGATGAGAAATATGATGTTCAATCTCAAGTCTGACACCAGGAAGCTCTGGCTTGTATGTGATTTTCCCTGTTGCAAAAAAAGGAAATGGACTCAGAGGCTTCTGAAAGCTTGGCCAAGCCCCAGCCAATGAAACAGAATAACGGATACTCAGTACACCGGCCCCACGGCAGCTTACCTGCCTCCACCTCATAGCCTCTCTGTGATGCCCTTCTGCGATTAGACTATGGGTCGCTTCCCTTCTCCTAGGGGACAACACTTATATTTGCAACATAGCCCATTTGAGATGTAGCCCTATTTTAGATCATGCGATAAATTGCATAGGACATCCCTCACCCATTTTTTCAAAAATAATTTTCCAATGTTTCTTTCAGCCTTTTGTATTCTGTATTCAGAAAGGTTTGCCAGAAGGGTGAGGCCTGAATGTTTCTTACAGTATTGAACACAAAGGGAATTTGGTCTTCATGGAAATAGAAAGGCTTGTTTCTTTCTACTGATGTCCATGAAGATAAGACTTTATTTCTTCACTTACTATTCATTGTTCTAAGATAGTGTCTTACTTTGTTACCTAAGCTGGGTTGAGTCTACTAGGCTGAAATGATCCTCCTGCCTCAGCCTCCCATGTCATGGGGATTACAGATACACAGCACAGTGCTTGGTTAACATGTATGCTTTTGTGATGTTTTAAATGGCTTGTTCTCTCTTCTTCTCTTTCCCTCTTCCCTTCTTCCCTCCTTCCTTCCTCCCCTCCTCCCCTCCCTCTCTCACTCCTCTCCTCACTGGACATTTGAAGTCTACAGTTGCTCTAGTTGGTTCCTTGGAAGATCTAAGGCAGTGGGTGGTACCCAACCTTCCTAATGCTGCAACCCTTTAATACAGTTCCTCATGTTGTGGTGATCCAGAAATATAAAATGACTCCATTGCAATTTTATAACTGTCATTTTGTTACCGTTGTGAATCATAATGTAAATATCTGATATGTGGGCTATCTGATGTTGACCTCTGTGAAAGGATTGTTTGAGCCACCAAAGGGTTTGTGACTCCCAGGTTGAGAACCACTCCTCTAAAGTGAAGCCTGCAGGACAGTACATCTGCTTAAAAACTTTTGAGGGACTACTCACTAAGACCTGCCACATGGTAAAGCAATAAATTAGCATTCTCCATCCATTTACCAGTGCTGGTTCATGGCTATATTGGCGTTAAAAGGAGAGTTAAGACAATCAATTTTCAACCTATTTGCAAATGTAAAATAGCCCATTTGGCATATAGCCTCATTTTAGATCACCTGGAAAACTGCATGGATCATTTCTCACCCATTTTTACAAAATGATTTTTTTTTTAGGATTTATTTTGGTGTGGACAAGGTCTCATAGTGTAGACCAAACCAGCCTGGAACGTGCTATGTAGTTCAGACTCCCTTCAGTCTGCCAGCTTTTCTGCCTCAGCCTTTGATGTGGTGGGATTACAGATGTGTGCTACCATACGGCAGGGGTTAATTATGCATTCATCTTCAGCCCTGTCCCACTGTACGTACTACTCGTTCCCTCTGCTGTTTTTCTTATTACTTAAGTAGTCAGTCAGACCTCTGGGTAATCTCCCCCCTACCTCCCCAACCTGGGGGCCCCTGCTGGATTTTTGAACTTGTCTTTTAGGCCCTTCCTCTCTTCTTCCTCCGTCCCTTCCTCCTTCCTCCCACCTTCCATCTCTTCTTTCCTCCCGGGACATGTTTATATGCTCTTTCAACCAGTTTAAATAAAATTTAAAAATAAGTAGTAATCAGGAAAGAAACCAAGTCAGTACCCAGCCAACCAAGCACCCTCCTCAGCCACATCTAGGCTTTTAGTGTGGGATTTCTGCTGCCTCTCCAACTCCGAGAGACAGCCATGATAGTTTCCCTATTCAAAATGTGACCCTGGACACAGAATGACTGGGGATGAAACAGCGGCTGTGGAGGTAGGCATCAGGGCGCTTGCAGGCTTACGGTGGTCTCACCAACACAGAAGCAAGCAGGACCTGCCACGGATTTGGCAATGTAGAATTTACTAACCCATACTGGAATGTTTGCAATCCTGTTCACACTTGGAAATGTGAGCAGGAGTCCTTGAGTTACTTTCTTTATGCTCAGAAATGACTGGGTGCCAGAATCTGAGAGTCATTAAAGGTAACTTCAGGACAGAAATGTCTCCTGGTGATGAGATTGTCTCCACCTCTGCCCCAGTGGACAGCCTGCTGTCCTCGGACCCACGGACACTAGCCTTCACCACCCCATGCTCCCCAAGCACAGAGGGTACCTCCTTCAAGGGTATCCTTTCTGGTTACTTTGTGGTTCGTAATATCCAGAGCAGCCCATGCAACACAGGACCTTAGGGTGGGCTCTACTCCAGCAAAGGATTAACTAAGGCTGACTACAAACTCTCTCCATTCATTTCAGAAGTGTGTTTCCTCGTTCTTAGTCTGCATTTTATGAAGGTATACCTAAATTTGGAAAGATGAATTCCAAGAGAACTCTATTTTGAAGGATTTCAAGGAAGCCCTCTTTTTAGGCAAAGGCTGAAAGTCACAGTCTGCTTTCTATCCCTTTTGTGGCTCCATATTTTTTCCCAGAGGTTTTCTCACTGAGGAATTTAATTCTAATTTGATTAACAGGCAGGCCTTCCTCTATGAAGGGCACTTTGAAAAGTATCCTGTAAGCCCATGGGTTTGGATACATTGTATTCATCACAGCCCATTTGCTGCAGAATACATACAATAAGAAAAATGGCTATACTTCACACAACCTAGTTTGCATGTACATGAGTTGAAAAATTATTATAACAACTCCTTTTAAAAATCAGTGTAGGCCTGGGACAGCACTAGTAAATGGGAACCAGAAAGCTAATTTATTGTTTTCACTACAGAGTGGGACTTGTAGCGTTTTAATATTAAGCACAGCTAAGAGTGCGCTGCGAACCCACTGAGTCTGGTGAATGAAGAGTTTCAGTCATCTAGCCCAGTACCCTTGTGACATCGAGCTCTAAGCGAAGGCGGGTCACCCAGTGTGTCTTTCTGCATTTTGTGCTATGAAATAGATAATATGTCCTTTTCTAGAGGAGAAGACTGGTTCACAGTAGTCTGGGAGCTGGGAAATGCAGTGTGGAGGTAGCACGTAGAACCAGGGCTCACTAGACTCCCTAAAAGAACCACAAGTTATTATTCTAAGATGTCAGGGGGTATGTGCTGGGATTTCCTGAAGGGCTGAAATAGTGCCCTCTCCTGAGGCACAAGCTGCCCCTGCAGGCAGGCAGCAAACTCATATAGCAGACTCTAGGTTTGGAAAAATGTCTCAGAGGACTAGTGGTCAACTCTTTCTAGTTGCCATTCTTTCTTTAACATGATGGCAACAATATCAACAACAACATCAACAACCAAAACCCCAAACAAACAAAAGTCATTTTGTTTGTTTTCTGGGCAGGGCTCATCCCGCTGCATGTGTAAAGAGGTCAGAGGACAATTGCTGGAGTTGATTCTCTTCCTCCATATGGGTTCTGGGGCTTGAACTCCTCAGATTGTCAGGCTTGGTAGCAAATGCCTTATCCACTGAGCCATCTCAGCCAGTCCATCATTTCTTAAAGTCTCTTACTCTCTCTTCTATCTTTGTGAATATGTATGTGGGACACACATGCATTCACACATACACAGAGAGAGAGGGAGAGGGAGAGGGAGAGGGAGACACACAGAGAGAGACAGAGAGAGACAGAGAGAGAGAGCCCAACTAACTGGAAATGGAACACGGGGCCTTTGCACATGTTTGGCAAAGACTTTCCTACTGAGCTTTATAACTCTAGCCCTTTATTTTACTTCTTATCTTGAGACAGGGTCTTACTAAGTCGTTCACATTGGCCTTGAGTGTACTGTATAGCCTAGGCAGGCATCAGCCCCCTGAGGAGCTGGGATTACAGTCTATACCACTAAGCCTGACTCTTGTCTTAATTTAGCTTTTGCATGTGTGCAGTAGACAGCCAATTCTCCACGGAACGGCTAGATCTATGTTTTTCAAGACTGTCTGAGTTTGCTTCATCAAACATGGCAAACAAATAACCAGTTCTCTCAGAACCTCTGCTGTGCAAATGGCATCATCCATGCAAACACCAGCTTCTAATGCCAGCTCAGGGCAATGGGTTGCTGTTCCTTTGGGAGCTAAAGGTGAGCCTGAAGAGTTGGGTTGTGTGTGTGTGTGTGTGCATGTGCAGGTTGTTGTCATTTGGTTTTTTGGGTTTGGCTTGGTTTGATTTTGTAGGGTGAGGTTGATAACTTTTAAAGAAGACCCCTCAGCTTGCTCTTGTCCTAGCATGAACACTGAGTGGCACTGGGCATTCCCAGTCCTTTGGGGGTGTCCGTCAGAGTCGGTGGTGCTAATGATCAGAGCATCCTCTGGGCATGGACTTCAGCTGTGGACATCCCTGTTTTCATTATCAAGTTTTTTTTTCCTCTTCGCTGTAAACATTAACCCCACAAATAGGCTACTGCACGGCAATGTCTGACGTTTTGGTGACGAAAGACTACAAGTGGTATTGACACTGAATCCAAGACATCATTTTACTAATGGGCCATGCTGCTTGGCTTTGTTGCAATCTAGGCAGACTGATGGTACCAAGACGCAGGTAGGCTTTAGCCCTCATAAACAGCCTAACTTTCCCTTGTCACTTATGTGCCTAGGATGTGCAAGCGAGAATGGGAGGCAGCTTCAGTTCATGAGCAATTATCAGCTTCATACCTAGCCAGCACCAAACAAGTGTAAGGGCAGGATGTCAGGTCCTTCTTACTGCAGTTTGCTTCTTAGTCCTAATCTATTCAAAACATGGTCCTTTATGACATAACTGCCTTCCACACAACACAGAAGCTTGCCTGTATGTGCAGTAAGGCAGTGTGTGCGCATTGAATTCTATGCCAACAAATGGAACTCGCCCAGGGTTCGGTTAAGACTGTGATCATGTAAGAAGCCACTTTTCACCTCACTTAAGCCTTCTGCCTTCTCTCCCCAGGGGTCAGCAGATTCCTATACAAGCAGGCCATCGGACTCCGATGTCTCTTTGGAAGAGGACCGGGAAGCGATCCGGCAAGAGCGAGAACAGCAAGCAGCTATCCAGCTTGAGAGAGCGAAGGTGACTTTTTTCCTTTTCTTTTATTGCGAGCTGTCACGTTGCTCAGCGCCTGTGCTGAGCATTTCTACCTCACATCTGTCTTAGTGTTCCTGATAAAACACTGACCAAAAGCAACTTGGAGAGGAATGGCTTCATTAGTTTACAACTCTGGTCACACTCATCAGTGACAGAATCCAGAGTAGGAACTCAAGCAGTACAAGAACCCAGAGGCAAGGACTGAAGTAGGAGCTATGGGGAAACTCTGCCTATTTGGCTAGCTCTCCACGGTTTACTTAGCCTACTTTCTGATACCACTCAGGGCCACCTGACTAAGGGCTAGACTGCTCACGGTGGGTGGGGGTGACCACTTCTACATCAATCATTGGTTGGGAAAACGTTCCCCAGGCTTGCCTACAGGCTAATTTGGTAGTAGCATGTTTGTAATGGACATTCCTTCTTTTCAAATGACTCTAGCTTACGTCATGTGTCTCTCTGGAGTATTCATTTTCCAGCCATCCTGCTAAGGCTTCAGACTGCAAGGCTCTCTGTTGTTTGTGCCCCTCTCAGAAGTTAGTGGTATCTACGGGAGCCTATTTCTTGTGAACCTTTTGCCTTTTTCTGTTTGATTTTGTGGTAATTATTGGTCCTTTCCCAACTTAGCAGTGTGGCAATATCAAATGACCTCACAACGTATTGGCAGAGAACCTTCTGAGCTGCGAGCCTGAGCCCTCTGTTCTTGACCCCTCTGCATCCTTGCCTTGCCTCTGTTATACACCCACCCCCACCATGCTATGAATCACTTCACTGCTGCTTCTGTTCTGTGGTTTCTAGATTTCAGACTCCCACTTCAAGTTCAGTATGGAGTTATTTTGTCTGTCTGTTTGAGAAGGGGACCACTACACTGTCCATTCTGGTCTTGAACTTGTGGACTTACTAGCTGGGCTACAGATGCGTACCATCAGACCTGGTTAAACCCTTTGAACAACTCAAACAAGAGCAGCAAGACAGAGTGACAGAAGCCATCACTAGCCAATATAGGCTTCAGATCTTCTTCTTCCAGAAGACACAGGATGCAGCAGGAAACCAGCTGCACAGTTGAATTTTAGGACCAGAATTGCTACTAGAGCTCTCCCATCCCTCCTATATCTCTCTAACTTATTTTTCAAAGCACAGATAGGCCCTTATGGCAAATTAATTTTTATGCACAGCAACAGCATATGAGACAGGGTTTATGGCTAGCCTGTCTGCTTGCTTCCGTAGCTAACTCCAGTTTAGAATTTTAGACTCAAGCCCAGATAACGTTAATTTCCTTCCCTTTCTGGTTTCTGATAAGATGCTTTAGAGATTGAAGCAAGAGAAGAAGGGTATGGATGGGTGCAACATTGGGGTTGAGTGTGGGGTTGACATCCACACTCTGTGTCTGTGCTCTCCGATAGGAGGGCATCAGCGCAGTGCCTGGGAGGGGACAAAGAGGTCCTAATGTGTGTCCTACCTCAACTGTTGATATTCCCAGAGCAAATGAATAAACCCCATATCAAAGCTACGTAGAAGCTTGGAGACCTTGTTGCTTGTTCTTGTTTTGAAAATGTCCTTTGCCATCTGTTTCATTATTGCGTGGTCACCTAAAACAGGGGTGGGGGGGGAGGGTGGCAGGACCATAGCCTCGGCTGGTGACTGGCTTAGCCCCAACAGGCTGCACCTGCTCAGGAGCACTTTGCCAGCAGGAATTCATATGCAAGCTTAAAACCAACCAACTGTTAGAAGCTAGGAAGAAGGGACAGGTGAAGAGCCTGCGCGTTGGGTTTAACCTACATTGGCCTCCATTCCCCTGGCATGACAAGATGGTTATCTGCAAAGGATCTCAGGTTTTCAGAACTGAGGTTCTTTCAAAAATCCTTGTCTTTCACCTACCCACCCTCCCTCAAGTTTATAATACCCAGGGTACATTTCCTAGCATGTTTTTCTTCTATGTGTAGACTTGCTCCTCTGTGTGTGTGTGTGTGTGCTCCCATGAGTACACACGTGCATATTTATGCGCATGTGTGTGGATGTCAGAGGTTAATGTGTTTTCCTAATCACCCTCCATCTTACTATTTGAGACAGGTCTCTTACTGAACCTGGAGTTTGCCATTTGTCTAGACTGGCTTGGGTCAGCAAGTGCCATAAATCCTCCTGTCTCTGCCTCCCCAGAACTGGAATTAAAGATGCACACCTCTGCAGCCTGCTTTTGTCACAGATACGGGGACTCTGAATTCAGTTCCTCGTTCTTGTGCAGCAAGTACTTCAACAACAGAGCTGTCTTCCTAGAACTTCCCTCCCCCGAGTAGACACGTCCTGTATCCCACAGTTGGGACAGTGTCTGGGACAGGTTAAAGTAAATCCACAGCTTGTAGGTGCAGAGAGCAGAGCTGACTGCCCCACCTCTGTGCATCCCTCCCCTGTCCTTTTGGGGCTGGTTCCTTATTGGGGATGTTGGGAAGTACTGCAGAAAGAAAATGGCTGGGCCGAGAGGAATGAGTCACTCCTGGAGTCATCTCTGCAGATCTCGGGATGTGGCCTGCAACTATAAAACCCAGAGGAGAGCTCTCTCTGGAAAGTGATTTCCTTGTTGCCTGGAACCATCATTCATCCTGTGACATGTTTCGATAGGAAAAATGCTTCTCTCTCCCCCTCTCTCCCTCCCTCGCTCCTCATTCTGCACTTCTGTCTCCAGTCCAAACCTGTAGCTTTTGCGGTGAAAACGAACGTGAGCTACTGTGGTGCCCTGGACGAAGATGTGCCCGTTCCCAGCACAGCCATCTCCTTTGACGCCAAGGACTTTCTTCACATTAAAGAGGTAAATGTAGGACATACTGCACCTCATCACCTGCCAAAAAGCTAGAGCTGGGAGTCAGCCTGTGCCAAGCCCACAGGAGAGGCGACCCAGAGAGCTGCCAGTGTGGAGCCTCGGTTAATGCTCTGGGCCTCTGCATCCTCTCATCTCACTGAGACTTAGAGGATGAGATCATCGCCTGCCTGCACTGCCACGTGGTCCCAGCAGTAGGGCACACCCAACATTTAGAATGATAGCGTGGACTTTGAATTTTGTACCACACCTGTTCTCTATCTGTCTGTCTGTCTATCTCTCTGTGTGCCTCTCTGTCTCTGTCTCTCTTGTCTTTCTCTGTCTCTGTCTCTGTCTCTGTCTCTGTCTCTGTCTCTGTCTCTGTCTCTGTCTCTGTCTCTGTCTCTGTCTCTCTCTCTCTCTCTCTCTCTGTGTGTGTTGGGAACCAAACCCAGGGTCTAGTGGAGACTACAGAGCTATGGATCTAACTTAGGGAAACATGAGTTTGGTAGCAGCAGTATCCAGGAGGGACTTTTTACAGGATATTATCATTAAAGACACTGAACTGTGGCTCTGAAATACTTAAAGCTAAGAAGGGTGTAGAGGACTCTAGGAAACAGTTTGAGGGGCTGAGCAAGGTAAAGAGGACTTGGGGCTTCACATGTGTGGAAAGGTAGAATAATAAAATAATACAACAAAAGCTTGAGTTCTGTGCACAGCCCAGACACAGTGTAGTTCTGCTTTGTATCAGGCATTGTGCTAAGTGTTGGAGGATGAGATATAAGGACCGCTGATGGTCCTTATGGGCAAGGCACTCTGAGTCTGAGGGCAGGGTGAATAGTATTCCTGATTTCTGTATGTATAAAAGAAACAACTGGACTCATGTCCTGGAGGTTCACAGAAAGAGTCAGAACTGGACACAGAGTGACATCAGGGGCACAGCTGAAAACATCCCAGCATGGCCAGAGAGCAGTAGCAGAAGTAAAACAGAAGAGGCCATGTCCAGGATTCAAGACACAGAGCCTTCCTTTTGGCTGTGCTCGGGTTGAATTCAGGGCCATATGTGTACCAGACAAACATTGCTGAGCTGTTAGCCCCAGCCCTAAGGGAGCATCTTGCACCAGGGCAAGAAGACTGGTCCTTATCACCAGACAGTAGACTGGAAAGGAGTTTGGAATAAAGCAGAGATGTGCTCTGCCTTTTCTATGGGGATGAGAGCTGTGATGGGCAATGGGGAAGCACCTAGGGCTGCAGAGACTGAGCAGTCACTGGGCAGCTTAGAGGAAGGGTGAAGGAGCAGATAGAAGGGATTTGGAGGTCTCATGCCACTGAATGTAGCAGAGCAAGCAAGAGAGGGAGAAACAGAGGGATGGTGGTCAGCTTATTTAAGTTGCCTGGAATTATAGGGAGGAGCAGCAGCCTCTAGATTCAGCTTTTGAAAGAGAGAAGGCAGAAAGGGGGCCAGATATGGCAGTGCATGGCCATGAATTTATGGCCATGAATTTATGTTTGAATACACTCTGTCTGGGGCTATCCCCCTCAGCACATGAGTGGTTGAATCTCTCTCACTATTTTCTTTTTTTCTAACTTAATAAGTTTTAAGTTAAAAGATAAGTTTAAAGTTTTATTTTTAAAGATCTATTGATTTATCTCATATACATTGTCGCTGTCTTCAGACACACCAGAAGAGGGCATCAGACCCCTGTTACAGATGGTTATGAGCCACCATGTGGTTGCTGGGATTTTAACTCAGGACCTCTGGAAGAGAGCAGTCAGTGCTCTTAACCCTTGAACCATCTCTCCAGCCCCTCTATTTTCACTAAAAGCAACTAAGTCATCTTCATGAGTTGCCTGCCAGCATTCATCCTTTCAAAGGTGAAGCAAACTTTAAGAGCAAGGGACATTCTTCTACACATATGACACAGACATTCCAACCTTGCAGTATTTTATTGCTTTTTACATTGCACTAGTATTCTAGTTTTCATTAATATTTTTTTTTTTTTTTTTTGGTTTTTCGAGACAGGGTTTCTCTGTGTAGCCTTGGCTGTCCTGGAACTCACTTTGTAGACCAGGCTGGCCTCGAACTCAGAAATCCGCCTGCCTCTGCCTCCCGAGTGCTGGGATTAAAGGCGTGCGCCACCACGCCCGGCTAATACTTATTTTAATTGGACATATTTATGTGATCATCTGCTACATATTACATATAATAGGTCACAATGAAATCAGAAGAGTTAACACTTTGGGTTCTCTAAACTTAAAAGCAAATAAAGCTTGCTGAGGTAGGGTATGACATTTTGAATCATGTATGAAGCCTGTCCTGGCCAAGTTGGAATAACTAATATTTGCATCTGCATAGAGGCACTGTGTGTGGCCCCTTTGAGATGCTCCGAAGGCACTTTGATGTGTCTTGCTGGCAGTGTTTGGCTCTGTGAGCTGTTGATCAAGGGATTTTCCTCCAGTCTAGCAGCTCCTTTTCCTTGTGTAGTGTCTGAGCTAGTAATCGTATATGGCTCAGAGCCACTGTTTTCTCATCTTGCAGATCAGATTTAAAAAAAAAAAAAAATCTTAGAAAGAGAACATGCTAATCACTTTAGGGAAATCAAGATGGAGAAGACTGGAACAGTGCTAAGGGGCCTTTCCAGAAAGCTGGCTCAGCCCGTGAGACATCACCAATCCAGATGGGCAGGCTTCTGTAGCAGGCTGATTGCTTCTTGTTCAGCCATCTCTCAAGCGCCTTTCTAAGTGCTTTCTCGGCCTAAAGGTCAAGAATCGCTACAACAGTGGTGGTTCCAAAGCCAAACAGAGAGCCTCATGCTTCCACTCTGCACCACAGTGCCTTGCTCCCCAGGGGCCAGAGAACTCTAGCTCACTTTGAGTAGGAGGCTCTGTGTTCTTTAGCTGTTTCCTAGAACTATGGGAAACCACTTTGGGAAGTTGCATTAGCCATCTTAGGCAACCCTGTAAGGCCATTGGGGTACCACTTAACAAATTAGTATCCTGGTGGGCTGACTTAATTTCAGGAAATAACTGAAGCCCCGGGAAACTCTGACTCATGGTCTGGGTTATTCCTGCCACACTAGAATGTAAACCCCAGACCTTATGCACCAAAGATTTCAGAAGGGCCCTCTTGCCTTTTCTTAATTACAAAGTAAACAGGTCTGTTATTTCAGGTGTGTTATCTTGAGTTAGTCAGGAAACTAAGACCCAGGTTGCTCAAAGTTCCCTATCCATCAGCTCACACTCCTTTCAACTCCGACTCTGATTGGCAGGGAGCCTGGCTGATGCAGGAGCTCTGAGCAGGAAGGGCTGAAGCCTGCCAGTGTCACTGTCATTTCAGTGTGAGATTGTTACTTAAAATTATTCAAGTTACTCAGAATGCCATGCTGTGATGACTCAATGAACCTTCCAGGCTTCCTTCTCACATTGTCAGTACTGGAGATATGCCAATTCCACTTTCTTCTTCTTTTTTTTTTCTCCTCTTTTTTTTTAATTAGGTATTTTCTTCATTTACATTTCCAATGCTATCCCAAAAGTCCCCCATACCCCCCACTCCCCTACCCATCCACTCCCACTTCTTGGCCCTGGCGTTCCCCTGTATTGGGGCATATAAAGTTTGCACGACCAATGGGTCTCTCTTTCCAGTGATGGCCGACTAGGCCATCTTCTGCTACATATGCAGCTAGAGACATGAGCTCCGTGGGGTACTGGTTAGTTCATATTGTTGTTCCACCTATAGGGTTGCAGATCCCTTTAGCTCCTTGGGTACTTTCTCTAGCTCCTCCATTGGGGGCCCTGTGATCCATCCAATAGCTGACTGTGAGCATCCACTTCTGTGTTTGATAGGCCCCGGCATAGTCTCACAAGAGACAGCTATATCAGGATCCTTTCAGCAAAATCTTGCTAGTGTATGCAATGGTGTCAGTGTTTGGAGGCTGATTATGGGATGGATCCCCGGGTATGGTAGTCTCTAGTTGGTCCATCCTTTCGTCTCAGCTCCAAACTTTGTCTCTGTAACTCCTTCCATGGGTGTTTTGTTCCCAATTCTAAGAAGTCCACTTTCTTCTGAGCTAAGTAACTTATCTTACAGTTGGTATATATTGCAACACATACAGACATGCACACATACACAAATACACATGCATATATAGGCACATATTCGCACACACATATACACACAAATACACATATAGACACACATATACACATGGATACACACACAAACACACATACACACATATACATACATGCACATGTACACACACATACATATACATACACATACACATACAGAGGCACACACATATACAGGCACACATATACACAGATACACACATACACAGACAAACATACACACATACATACACACACATATACATAAAACACATATACACACAACATGCACATGTACATATGTGCGCACACACACACACACACACACAAATAAAATCAAAGAAAATAAGTTTCTTATTCCTGGAAGGTTTAAATGATATAATTTTTATCTATTTTCTAGAAATTACCAGTAGAAACATTCCCTTGAGACAGGTGGCTTAGACTAAACTTCTGTCTGCCCTGGGCTCAGTAAATCAATAATTGCCAATATAATTTTTCTGGCACTTTGGCTAAGACCTTGCTGATAGATGGTTACCCTACACTCATTAGAGTCATTTGTGGACTTGTGTCCCTAACTTTGTACATTATGAAACCAGGAAGAAATCTTTGAATTCCCATTAGGCCTAGGCATAGATTATTTCTAAATCATATGTACAAACATGTCATTTATTCAGACTTTGTAACTTTTGGACTTTTTCCTCAAAGAATGGGCTATGCATTTGAATGAGAGTCTACAGCAAACAGTATCCTATGAATTTCACCTGAGAGCTGTTAGTGAATGACTGTCCATCAAGAGTTTTACACTTAACATGTTACCATTGATACAAACTGTGTCTGGTGGGACCTTTTGTCTCGAGGACTAAGTAGACCTTCTTGAAAGAACTGAATGAATCCAGAGGTTAGAACCTACTTTTGATAAGGGCTGACAAATAAGAGTGCACAGGGTTCTAACTGACCCACTGCCTCTGCCATAAAGCAACTTACATGGAAACACAGCCTCGTGAGGCATTGTGACTATTTTCATAGTAGGACAGCAGATTCGAGTGTTGTAGTAGAGAGTGCATTTATTATTTGGGCCTTTACAAATAAAGCCCCTGAAGAATCCTCCTTTAGTCTGTGAGCTGAAAACATTTCCTACAAAACACAAAACCACGACCTTTGTGGTCTCTATGTACTGTGTGCACTCTGAGGTGTAGTACACCTGACGGTGTAACGTTGTATCCCTTCGCTTCCTTGGAGTTAACTACTGAGATGTGAGGTAACATTGTATCCCTTCGAGAGTTAACTACTGAGATGCGAGGTAACATTGTATCCCTTCGCTTCCTTGGAGTTAACTACTGAGATGTGAGGTAACATTGTATCCCTTCGAGAGTTAACTACTGAGATGCGAGGTAACATTGTATCCCTTCGCTTCCTTGGAGTTAACTACTGAGATGTGAGGTAACATTGTATCCCTTCGCTTCCTTGGAGTTAACTACTGAGATGTGAGGTAACATTGTATCCCTTCGAGAGTTAACTACTGAGATGTGAGGTAACATTGTATCCCTTCGAGAGTTAACTACTGAGATGTGAGGTAACATTGTATCCCTTCGAGAGTTAACTACTGAGATGTGAGGTAACATTGTATCCCTTCGCTTCCTTGGAGTTAACTACTGAGATGTGAGGGTAACTGAATTACTATTGAGGGCAGCTTTCCTCTCTGCTTTCCAGAAATATAACAATGATTGGTGGATAGGAAGACTGGTAAAAGAGGGCTGTGAGATTGGCTTCATCCCAAGTCCACTGCGCTTGGAGAATATTCGGATTCAACAGGAACAGAAAAGAGGCCGTTTTCATGGCGGGTAACACCCCATCCTTTTTATGAGCTAACCTTTTCTCCTTTCTCCCTCCCTCCCTCCCTCCTTCCTTCCCCACTTTTTGGTGGGAAAATTGGACAATATTGTCAAGTTGGTTTTTTTTTTTTTATTTATTTAAAACTGGATAAAGCAGTTTATTCTTTTGACTCAACCTCTGTTTTCTGTTGGATTCTTTTTTTTTTTTTTTCCCATTCAGGAACTTGGGTTCTTTCCAATTCTCTTTGCTGGGACCCCAATGAAAACCCACCTTTAAAGCAAAGAGACACTCCCCTGCATACACGCTATTCTTGAGGAGGATACAAAGGATACAAAGGAAACAGGTTTAACTGTTTCCACTGTGCTCTGACCCCTAGCTCCTCAGAAACCCATGTGAATTCCACAGTGGAATTACTGATTTACTCAGTAAACCCATCTCCAAACCCTGTTTTCTCCTGTGAGAGTGACACAGAGCCTCACTTCTCAGGACAGCTCAGGTGGCAGCTGAAATGACCTAGAGTTGGTGTTTTGCTTGGGTCCCTGTCAAAGACTCTGTCTGGTGGGCTCAGTATGTGGACAGTTCCCGAGGTCCCTTCCTCTACCTGGGCTCCTGTGCCATCTTCTGCTTGCCTTGTGCTGATGACACCAGGGAGCTATGACAGACTAGCCTCTAGTGTTCAAAAGAAACGGTGTGCCAGTGGCAGGTCCCAGCAGTGTGAGCACAGCTGGAGAGGAGTCCAAGCCACACAGACCCAGTGCTGCTTGGATGCTGTGCCGCTGCTCTCTGTGAAGCGCCAATTTCATATGTGTTAGAATTCTTCAAAAGCCTTCAGGCAGAGCAAGTTCTGCTAGTGTTGTCGTTGTTTTGAGACAATCTTGATCTGTAGTCCAGGCTTGTCTTCACGAGGCAGTTCTGCACCAGCTCCATGCCCTAATGCTAGAGTTGCAGCTTCATGTCACCATGTCTGGACGAAGCCATCTCTTGCCTCAATCTCTCTTTTTCAGCTTGATTTTTTTTTCAAATAAGAAAAGAACTGTGTTATTTAAGGTTACCTTTGCTTTTATCCTAATGGAAACCTTTCCAGGATAATGAAAGAACAGAGAAGTACAATTAACCCACCCTTCTAATCATTAATTTGTAAAAATGTTTTATTATTAATTCTCTTGTTCCCTTTGCTCTAGACAGTTCATTCTCTCTGCTTCTCAGCACACTGGCAACACTTGGCCCTTCGTGAGGTTGTGGCATCTGCTGATGTCTCCTCCTCCTCCTCCTCCTGGGCCCCTCTTCCTCCTTTGCATTGTCTCTTTTAGGCCCCTGTGGCACCATTCCAGTGACACCTTCCTTCCCCACCATATTTTAAGTTGTACCCACCCAGGAAACACCCTGTACCTGTATTTTCCATCTCTTTCCAACTTAATTAATTTTTTTTTTTAGATTTATTTATTTATTTATTATATGTAAGTACACTGTAGCTGTCTTCAGACACTCCAGAAGAGGGCGCCAGATCTCGTTACGGATGGTTGTGAGCCACCATGTGGTTGCTGGGATTTGAACTCTGGACCTTCGGAAGAGCAGTCGGGTGCTCTTACCCACTGAGCCATCTCACCAGCCCAATTTCTTAATTTCTACTACACTTAACTACTCTCAGAAATATTATGTATTTATCTATTTCTCTTGTGCAGCCTTGATTATCTCCTACTAGAATATGACTCCTCGTTTCTCACCATTGTTAACTGTTAGTACATGCATATATATGTGAATATATATAGTTTTCTTTGAGGCAAGAGAAACAATAAAGTCCAGGGCTTTATTCAAAGAGGCTCATTTGTCACGTTCCTCTCCTTAGAGTAGAGATAACTCCTATGTCCATAGATGGGGAAAGCTAATACTCAAAGATATACTGCAGTGTGTCCCACCATCCTGCCAGTAAGTGTCAGACCTGTTCATGCTGAAATATAAGCATAACTGAATTACTATCGACAGAACTGTGACTGTGGACAGCAGAACAGACCATGGAACACCCTCCCACACACACTTTTAAGAAGTTCTCCCGTCTTCTTGCTTGTTCTGAACTGTCTGGCCTCTGGCCAGCACTTTGATGACTGGTCTCAGGTAAACACAGTGCTCTACAGAGCACCCTTACCAGGATCTCTGAGTCTTTCTGCTCAGTTCTTGTACAGATAATTGGGATAGATAATTGACCAAGTATATTTCCAGGTCTCAATTAGTTCTCCACTTTCTCTGAGAAACGAGGTCAGAGAAAGCATTTGAGAAGATTTTTCCCTCCTAACAGGATTTGGTATGTTGTGAATTATTTAGTAGAAGGCCAAAGAACGCCTTGGATTCTCAGTTTCTGTTTTCAGGGGATCTGGGGAGTGAGTCTTAAGTTCCTTTCCGTGTTCTAGGAAATCGAGCGGAAACTCTTCCTCCAGTCTGGGAGAAATGGTATCAGGAACATTCCGAGCAACTCCCACAACAACAGGTGAGGGGGCTTGCTAACTCTTTCACTGGTTTGGAAATAAAGTCTTGATTTAAGACTTAAAGATGTAAAGCTTCCTTTATGAAAAATTTCCTTGCTCGTTTGAATGCTATTTGATTTGGAGAGTACTAATGATATAAGAATCAGGTATAGTTTTGAAAAATCTCATTCACCCCCTACAGCCAGTAACTCTCCCTGTATAAACCAATCTCAAGTTCATTATTTTACCCAAGAACTCAAGCTACTTTAAAATTGTAAGGCCAATAGAGATAAAAGTTCCTGAACTCTCACAGCAATGTACATCATGAACATGAAGCTCTAGCATGTGTTGGGTCCAGGTTGTACATCCTGGGAGGGATATAGCCTTGCTGCAGCCAAGATTACTTTGTTTTTATGTTTGGACATCTGGCAATTCCAGATGAGCCCTAGAATTAATGCAATAGAGACAGGGTATCTCAATAAAGACTGTGTGTCTTTGGAAATTATGAAGATCTTCACCAAGAAAGTCTTCTTCTATCACATCCTCTGATGTGATTCTCCTATAAGCTAGCTTCATTCTGGCCAGGACATGTGGCAGATTCTGAGTACCCAGCATGAGGCTATCACACTGCAACATACATCAATGCCAGGCAGAGTCTGGGATAGCTTTAGGTGGATGCATGTAGACTGGACCTGCTGTTTGGATGGCAGCAAAACCACCTTTGTTGATTGTGAAGTAGATTCTTTCGTTTGCTGGGCACTAGGCTCTGCCACCAGCTTTTCTCTTACCACCTAGAGGGGACAAGGGAAACTGGCTGTCCAAGAGTTGAGAGGAGCATAGTAGAAACAGATGTATCAGGATTCAGGAGGAGCAGAGAACATCTGCTACATTACCCTTCGGTTTACCAACAGTCACAAATACAAGACAGTAACAATAATAAGAATGTTTTTCACTTACATTGTATCATTTCTTTTTTCTTTTTCTTTTTCTTTCTTTCTTTTTTTTCCATTTCGCTTAGCTAGCTTGCCCTCAGCTCCACTGTGAATAGCACACAATATGGGCACACGCATGCTTAATGATTAGCTAACAACCTCCGGTGCTGTTTGAGTGCCCATCCCCAGCTTCTAATGGGAAAGTCATCGGTACAGAGAGGAAGGGGTCTGTATTTCATGTTCTCACACAGCCTGTCCAGAGCGAAGTGGCAGAGGGCAGTGACCTGCTGAGGGGGTGCCAGGCAAGCAGTGAGGACAGTTACAGGGTACCTTCTCCCATCTTTTAAACTCACATGCTATCATTTACGGAGATAACATATTTTGATATGGCTCTTGTTGTTGTCTTTTAGCAAAACAGAAGCAGAAAGTGGTAAGTTGTGTTTCCTTTCTAAACTCCTGCTAAGGTTCCGATCCGTACATGCCTGTGGATGTTCCGTTTCCGTGACCCACATAGCTATAATGTGAGGGATGGACCTCCTCGGTGGGAACCCTTAGTAGGCACTTACTGAGAATTCTGGATGTTGTGGCTGTCGAGAAGAGAGGCTCAGATTGGCCTTCTCACTCACGTTGACTTGTCTTTTTCAGACGGAGCACATTCCTCCATATGACGTTGTGCCGTCAATGCGTCCTGTGGTGTTAGTGGGGCCATCACTGAAAGGTTATGAGGTACAAATTTTATCCATTGCTCTCCTTTCCTCCCTGGGGACTATCCTTTGGATTCTGACCCCTCCAAGGTCTGATGACAGATAGGAACTGGTGGAAGGCAGCTCATAGTATGTGGAGGCAGTGGTGGGGAAAACCAGTAAAAACAGGATTAAATTCTGGAGATTAACTAAACATTGCCATGTAATGAAGAAGAGCTCAGGCTGTGGTGCATGGCATTTCAAAGTTTGCCATTCTGGCTTTGTGCTTAAATGGATAAAACCAAGTGGAATGTAATATCTAAATCTGAAGCTTCGGGCTACCCACTCACCCCTCCCCAAAGGATGACGTCTGATGGAGAGGAGGAATTTAGTATACATTTGTTGAATGTCCTAATGACTTTCTTGAGGCAGATCTAAGATTTTATCTCTCTTTCTCCAAGTTGGAAATGTCAGGTGATGAGCAGGAAAGTTATGAACAAAAAAATTAAGTCCCAGACAAGGAGAATACCCAACACACACACACAGGCAAGCAGGGCAGCTGAGCCCGGTGTCAACTTTGAGGCTACCCACTGCTCGTCACTAGAGGCAAGCCTAACTGTGCCATGCAAAGACGGCTAGCATCCGTGCACATGGTGAGCTTATGCCCTCCTAGAGGCAGAGCTACTCCTGAAGGAATAGGAAGGAGAGTTTGCCTGGGGTCCTGGTGAAAACTCTAGGTTCATTCCTCAGCATCCTGGAGAAGAAGCGCGGGGAGGCACTAGCAGCTGTGTCTGATTATCATGGCTGTCTGCCCTCTGAGACCCACTGTAGCTGCCTGGATATCATGGGGACTCTCCTCGGTCACTGTGTCCTTTGCTTCCGCCGCTCTCACTTTTGACTTCTCTCTCTGTGTCTCTCTCCCTCTCTCTGTTGTGTTTGCCTCGTTCTTTTTTCCCCACCTCTGCAAAGGTAACAGACATGATGCAGAAAGCCCTCTTTGATTTCCTGAAGCACAGGTTTGATGGGAGGTGAGACATACAGACGTTTTTGTCTTTCGATTTTTCCTTAACTGAACAAGTGTGATAAACTGACTTGTGGATCTGTTTCCAACCGTTACAGAAGTCTAGTAGTTAAGCTGAACTCGGTGTTCCAGGAGAGTACACACTGGAACAGCCACAAAAATATGGCATATTGCCTGAGGTCCCCAAGGTCAGAAGGGCCTGGAAAAGGAAATTAATCCATTTGTTGGGTATAATGCATATTTGTATTTATTTTCTCCCTTACTAGTGAGTTCATAACAATCTGGTTTTCATGAAGAAATTGGTTAAAATGTTTGTTTCTGATGAATATAATGGCTCACTGGTCATGTTGTGTAGTGTCTGGAAACTATGCATATGTGTAAAGGCATGTATTCACGTGCGTGTGATTCAAAGGACTAATATATATGTGTGTGTGTGTACACATGCACACACACACACACATACGCATGTATATTGCTTTGTAAGAATGACATGCTGGAAACAACCTCTTAAGGAGGGAGCAATCATCACTAGGATATAGGCTTCAGAGTCACTATTGAAGGCAACTACACTTATTTGCATGCTATTTTTTAGAAATAACCTTGCTATGCTTTTAGTTCTGTTTTGTACATATCCCACAACAAGCCATTATCAATACAGCTGCGCTCTCAAATAATTCCCTCCTTCAGTTCTGTGGAAAGCGTCTAGAGCTCTTAGGTTTCCTAGAGAAGTGAGGGAGATCTGTTTTGACTTAACAATGAGAGCATGCTTGTCCTCAATGTGAAACGTGGCCTGTGCAGAAACAGCCCCCTGAAGAAACTGAGCATTTGTCAGAAGTGAATTTATATAGCGCACATTGAGAAACCTGAAGAATGTGTCCAGTTCATCACTTTAAACCAAAGAGTTCTTTTTACAAATCTTTAAATACTTTGAAATAGATTTTAGAGTTTAATTAATGCAGCATTGAAAGAAAAGGTAAACATAATCATGCTTTAAGCACAAATTGTGTATCTATGAAACTTAAGTACAAACATATAGAAGTCCATACAAATATGTATATGTGTTTATAATTTGTCAAAGAAAAGCCTTCTGTGTAGTCATGGGAACATAGTCACTGGCTTCTAAGACTAGCTACAATATAAGGAAGCTGAGGGGCTGGGCAGGCCAGTAGTTAGAGTGCTTGTGTGCAAACAGAGAACCTGAGTTCAGATACCCGGCATTCACATAAGAACCAGCATGGCTCTCACATGCCTGCATCCTCACTGCTGTGTGGGAAGAGATGAGAGCCATATGTGGGCTTGTGGTGCTGGGCTATGAAAGACTCTCTTTCAAATTAATAAGGTGGGAAGGAGCAGATCGGGATTCCCAGTGTCTTCTATTGTGGACACTCACATACAACACACATACCACATATACACACATATGCACACATGTACACACAATATATACATACAACACACATGCCACATATACACTTACACACATGCACACACATATACACATGCACAACACACACGCATACAACATATACACATGCAACACATACACATTCACACATACAACACATCCACACTTACACAATGCACACACAGCAATCAGTACATACATCTACACATACATATACAACACACACAGCTGCAATTTTACTTCTAGTAATTGAGAGTTGCATTGACGAAATGGGAATGTTTGCCTCCCGTTAGGTGGATTTCTAAGTATCTGATTGAATTTAGGCCAGATCACCTTACTAATAGTCCCCCAGATGTAGAATGGTTTGAACATACTGGAAGCTTAATTTTACTCACTAAATGATCAGAGACAGGGCTTCCTGTTGGGGAAGACGGGTAAGTGGTGAGGGGAAACTCTGTTAAAACATTTGCTTCACCTACCATTTGGGGCCCTTGGTCTTTAGCTTGAGTTCTCCAGCCTGCTAAAGGAAAGGGCCCTTTAGCGCCTATAAATAGCGCACATAAAAGCTCATTTCATTGGCTAGAACTTTGTTGTGCTGTGTTCTTAGCTGCAAAGGAGAATGGGAAGTACAATTTAGCTATAGACCTGAAGAGAAAACAGAGCTTGTCTTTGCCATAATCCACTGGGCACAAAGGGTTGGTTAAAAAAGGAAGGCATGACCCATAAGTGCCTCAATGGATGGCATGCAGCTAACATGAGAGCCCAGGTCTGCTCTTCTTGGTTGCATGTGCACAGTCCTTTCAGCTCTGTGGTGGACTCATTGGTTTTAACCTGGGGTACCATCACTGTTCTGAGCAGTGCCCCCCCCCCACACCTCTAATTCTATCACAGCCTTTGATGGGAACAAAGTCCGTCCTGTAACTCAGCCTACACTTGTTAGGTTGCTTTGGTTCCATATGACATCCCTAAAAACGATGTTGTTAAAGGTTGAAAATAGCATTGGTGAGAACAGGAAACTACTTCAGAATAATTGGTTAAATCAAAAGCTGAGTGATTAGTGAAGATGGATACCGTCTTTCATCCCAAGGCCATGGAAGAGGTTGTTCATTTAGTTGCAGCACAGGCTTGTCTTGAGTCAGGCAGAATTTACCTGCCTCAGTCGCTGTATCTACACTATTAGAGCTCCTTTCAGTTTAAAGAGAGAATTAAAATTTCAATGCCAAGTTTTCATGGGATCTGGTGATACAGAGAGTCTGGGGATGGTGAGATATGGAAGCAGCTAAAGCAGTAACTGGAGACAGAGGCCGGACTGGAAGAGTCTGGTGCATAGGCATGGCTAGAGAAAAATGAGTAATAAAGATGTGAGGTAGGGAGAATGAACTTGCTTTCAGGTAACGAGAAGACAGTACCGAAGAAAATCCCTGTGAGCCCACTGCAGTGTGGCTGGATGGTTGAATAAGAAGAAGTTGGCTGGGAGCTCCTCAGATGCTAGCACGTCTTCTGTGTGGGGAATGCTGTGTTTTGAGCTGTGACAATCTGCTGTGTTGTGTTTTTACCAATTAATAAACGGAGGGAAAACAGCGCATAGTCTTGAGCTGAAATCAGCCAAGAGAGCCATCCCACTGAAGACGTTGACACAGTGGAAGTATACACAGGGTCCAGTGGGAGCCGGTTCAGGGCTCCTTTGGCTGTGACGGTAGCGTGGTAGACAGCACGGTCAGAGGGTGCCCTGTAGGGTGCCCTGTAGTTTTCAGGAAGAGCACATTAGAGGTCCATGGGTTTGGAGGTTTCCCTGTTCAACACTGCATTTCAGATCCCAATTCGAAGTCAACGCAGTGGAGCAGGCCCATCTGTTTGACTGAAACAAGCAAAAGCTTGGATGATTTTCCTTCCCACTCTTTAGGAATATGAGTCACTGTAGGCCTGGGTCTTACTCAGTCTGAGTCTAACTGCAAGACATGTAAGGAAAAATGAAAACTGAGGGATCAAGCAGCCCCTGAGCGCCTATTGGATATGTGAGTGTTCACATGCAAGAGTGAACTGGGAGTGGACCCGGTGGCACTCAGCTTTCGGGGGACACAGTAGGCACAGAGTGTCTCTATTTCACACCACAAACACTACCCATGGCTTCATCTTTTCCAGTGAGGTTTGTGTAGCTGCTCAGCCCGGCACTGACAGCATGAACGAGCAGCTCCCGGCTGCAGTTTGCTGACTTACGCTATGTGTTTCAAATCCCCAACAGTTGTCATCTAGGCTTAAAATTTTTAATTTAATTTTAAGTAATTAATAATTGATAAAATTAATATTTGTCAATTTAATTAATTGAATTATTAATCGATTTTTATTAGCACAAATTCAGTGTGCAAGCACTGGATTTCATAAAGACAGCCTTGAGCTTTTTGACAATTACGTAGTATCATGTTGTGTCCTGAAATCATACATGAATCCTATGAGGCCCACAAGGTCCTAAAAAAAAAGGGAACTCTGCCCAAGGAATATGCAAACTAAAATGAATGAACAGACAGAACAAGACAACCCAAAATGCTCAATCGAAGACAATTTGAAAGAGAATTTAAGCATACAACGTAGAGAGGTGCTAAAACTTAGTACAGAGTTTATTAATGGAACCGTCAATTGATGACGTCACGAAGCAGCCACACCATGTAAGTCAAAACTGTTTGCCATTGCAGTTCAACAACTGGAAAAAGAAACGTCTGTCTCATAACCAAAACCCCTTCCACTCAGCTTCGACCACAATTTTCCCTCCTAGTGCCTGCTTCAAACACTAGAAATAACTAAACACTTGTGTGCCAACTTGAATTACATCATGTCTCACTGCATTCCCCAAAGTTTTCTCTATATATGGGTTTCACCAACTCTGGGACAGGAGAGTTCATGGTGGTAGACTGTAAACTTTGGAAGATAAGACATGAGGAAATTGTTCCCCTTGAGTCCTTGGCTCTCCAACTGTTTCCCTTATATACAATTACACACACACACACACACATCATTACAGTCAAGGCAGCTTCTATTTATATACTTATTTATTTATTTTTGTTGAGACAGGGTCTCATGTATCCTTGAATAGTCTGGAACTCGCTATGTAGACCAGGTTGGTGTGGAACTCTCAGGGAACCACCTGCCTCTGTCTCCCAAGTGCTGGGATTAGTATGCCATCACATCCACTCTTCTAAGGCAACTTAAAGAAGGAAATGTATTTGGGGCTTACAGCTCCAGAGGGATAGGAGCCCATCACAATCATGGAGAGGAAGCACTGTAACAGGCAGACTTGGTGACTGGAGCTGGGAGCTGAGAGCTGAGGGCTCACCTCTTGATCATAAGCAAGAAACAGAAAGAGCAAACTGGGAATGCCTTGTGGCTTTTGAAACCTCAAAGCTTCCAGTGATGGACTTCCTCCAGGAAGGCCATGCCTTCTAAGCCTTCCCAAGCAGTGACACCAACTAGGGACCAAGTAGTCAAATATCTGAGAATGTGGGGGACATCTTAAACCGACATACATGCTAAGAACAATCATTTAAGAAACTGGTTTTATTCAGTGCCTTCTTTTCCCACAGCAATAACCCTCTAGATACTAATTACAAATCTGACACCTTTTTATTGATTAGGGGATGAGGCTCAAACATGCTGTAATTTGTCCTTGAGCATGAAAATCGAAAGAAAGATAGAGGGGACCCTGGGGTCTCCCTTGCCACCCTGTTCAACCAGCTTTGGAATATTTTCCATGTGAGCACTAGGAATTTTAAAATATGTATTATTCTAAATGACCTTCTTACTAATTAGCTGGCATAGAGAAGGGTCTTCCAGCTGTCACATTAGCAATGTGGGAATACTAATTAGATTTGAATGGATATGTCATAACTGAAAGAATTATCTTCCTGTAGAAAATCTGCAGAGGGGCAGATGAAGTAGGTTTGCAGATAAAGGCACCTGCCACCAAGCCTGGAATCCTTCTGTAGAGGTCTGCACCAGGCAGGGTGCAGACTTGCTGGATTTAGAGAATGGTTTTGCTGGGTTTCAGGGACGTTAGCTGCCACACCCTATCTTCAGGAGTACCGAACTCCTGCTGTCCCATAACTGTGGATACTGTCTCAATGAGACTGCTAAGGGAAGTGTTTGAAGGTTTTAAGATGCACAGAGTGCTAGAGGACCAGGGGGAGGGTAAAGGAAGAGGGCTAGGAAGTATACCACTAGTTTAAAGACATTATAAACTAAGGGACACTTGATGGTGGCTTAGTCAGGGTTTCTATTCCTGCACAAACATCATGACCAAGATGCAAGTTGGGGGGGAAAGGGTTTATTCGGCTTACACTTCCACACTGCTGTTCATCACCAAAGGAAGTCAGGACTGGAACTCAAGCAGGTCAGGAAGCAGGAGCTGATGTAGAGGCCATGGAGGGATGTTCTTTACTGCTTTGCTTCCCCTGGCTTGCTCAGCCTGCCCTCTTATAGAACCAAGATTACCAGCCCAGGGATGGCACCACCCACAATGGGCCCTCCACCCTTGATCACTAATAGAGAAAATGCCCCACAGCTGGATCTCATGGAGGCATTTCCTCAAGAGAGGCTCCTTCCTCTGTGATAACTCCAGCCTATGTCAAGTTGACACACAAAACCAGCCAGTACAATGGCAAATGTAAAAACTTTGCTGAGGTGACTTTTATTTTAAAAGAAAGAAATTGTGGCCTGGTATCTGGCTGTGATATTAGTAAGCCTTTCAACAGGAGAAATCCTTCTTTTTCTTTCCTTTTTGGGGGGACGGGGGCTGGTTCGAGACAGGGTTTCTCTGTATAGCCCTGGCTGTCTTGGAACTCACTTTGTAGACCAGGCTGGCCTGGAACTCAGAAATCCGCCTGCCTCTGCCTCCCAAGTGCTGGGATTAAAGGAGTGTGCCACCATGCCTGGCTTCCTTCTTTGTCTTACTGACAGACATAGGGGTGGAGTCTGCCCCTTCCTAGTCTCTACTTCATGTGTGTGTGTTTTTAATAACGGAGAGTATGGATTATTAGTGGAGTCTTTTTCACTAGAAAATAAAATGAGAAAAAGAGCATTCTGCCACCCACATTGTTTCCTCCATGTTTACCTTTCAAAGCAACTATTTGCACATACATTACGGTCAGTAGTACTTGGAAAGCTTTGTAAAAGTGCTTTATAACCCAGGGAAAGCATAAGAATACACATTTGCTCATGATTTCTTCAAAATTTAAAACCCAGGAGTTACGATTTGGCTTATATAGAACTAGAAAATTTGGGCACCACAGAAATTATTATTCTGGAAAAAATTGAATTCTGCCTTAATCCATCCCCACTTCTCTACAGCCATATGTGTGGTTGTTCTGGAATATGACAATATGCTTCTATTCAGATGCCCTATTCTTTATCAAACAAAAAAACTAGAGCCTCAAATTAAGCCTGAGTCCCAGACTAGAGGAGATCACATCTTAGAACCACATGAGCAGGCATGGCAGCCAGAACCTGTAGTCCCAGTATTCAGGAGGCTACTGCAGAGGGGTTTCGGCAAGTGAGAGGTTAGCCTGGGCTACAGAATGAGACTCTGGGAAGGAAGGGAGGGAGAAAGAGGGAGAGAGGGGAGGAGGAAAGAAGAAGGAAGGAAGGAAGGCAGGAAGGAAGGAAGGACAGAGGGAGGGAGGGAGGGAGGGAGGGAGGGAGGGAGGGAGGGAGGGAGGGAGGGAGAAAAAAAGGTGTAGTAGAAACTCAGATAGATATGGGGCTCACTTGGTTCAAATCTCACAGCAGGGGAGAGTTATAAACCAGCTCCAGATGGCTTGGTCATCTTAGAGAGCTGTTACTGGAAAACAAAACTGAACCAAAAGAGAACTGGTGACCAAGCTCCTTCCTACAGTGAAGGCCTCTAGATCCTCATTGCCTGGAATGGAGCAGATTCTCTCTGTTCTCAGTTTCCTTCTTAGGAGAAGGTGGAAGTTGCTCACCAGTGTTTTCTGATGTCATGCAGCTCAGTTGAACTTCTCTTTTTTGCCTTTCCTTTTTTTAAATTTTTTTCTCTTTAACAAAACAATAAAATCATGAGTGAGCTCGACATAGAAGAGAGAAATTTAGAAGTATAAGCTCTGCCCATGTTGATGCTCAGAGTGGTCCCAGGAAATCGCCTCACAGCTTTTGTTGCTACATGGGATAATTTGATGCTACCTTAAATAATTATTCAAGGCATAAAGGTTCAAGAAGTTAGAACACAGTGGTGTTCCAAGCCCCTGCAGCTTATAGATGCAGCCACCCAGGCCAGCACCACTTGGCTTCAGTATCCCACTACAACTTCTGCACATTCTGTTGCTGTAAAACTTGGGCACAGTGGTGGATAGTTATGGCTCCTGGACAAAGGAGGCTGAGGCAGGAGGATTAGGAACTCAAAGTTATCCAGATACATATTGTGAGACTCTGCCTCAAAAAAATGTTTGTTCGTTCCCGAGCCTTTATGAAAAGGACCATTTTTGGTCCTCCCTAAGGCTTCTAGTCACCAGAGCCTCCAGACTTAGAATGGCCAAAAACAGGAGGAATGGGAGGACGTGTAATTAAATTCATGCTTCCTTCTCTGCCCTAACCCTCAAAGAAGTTCAGCCCTGGAGAAGAATAAGTCTGCTAAGAGGATCAAAGGAAGCGATCCCCCCCCCCCTTTATGAACTCCCCCATTGTGCAGATGAGTGTAGGGAAGGTCTGTGGATCTCTCTGATTGTCCTAGGTGGACCAGCTTTGAATTCTACAGATAATAGTTGGAAGCTGAGCGGTCTCCGTTAAAAATTATTTTAAAACAATAAAATCTACATTCCATCATTTGATAATGTATAGTCTAGCTGTTCCCCTCTCTCCATACAAAGTCTCTGCTTTAGTCTTCCATGGCAGCAAGGTGTGTGTGTGTCCTAACTTATCATAACTCCAGTCTCGTGCTCACATTGACTTCAGCGACTGGGGTCATGAGTGCCGACCAGATGTGCACAAGTGCACGCCAGATGTGCTCAGATCCTATACTGAGGCTTCTGTGCCTGCAGAAAGGAAACCATATTTCTCACATCCTACCCACAAAGCTCCTCTTGGGTCTGTGGAGAAACACTTTATATATTAGAGATTAACTACTGAGCCAAGAAACACAACTTAGTTACCAACTGGTTGGGTTTGTTTTGTTTTGTTTTTTTTCTGTGATCAAATGAAGCTTTCCCTTTTCAGTCAACGGTGTTAGGGCAGAGCAGTTGTGTATCCTGAAGGGCTTGTTCAAGAGCAAATCAACTGTGAGTTTTGAGGAAACTGTATAGCTATTTCCTAGAAAGAGCATGCCTAATTCATGTTTTGATTCCCTCCTGGTGTGCTGTGTGCTTTAAAGGCAACTTGGCCAGGCAGGCCATAATGGAGGGAGCCCATTTTCACTGGAGTGGTTTTCAGCTACAGAGCCAAAGCCTGCCGCCATTCATTATTTCTGTTTTAATATGAGCCAGAATCTGTTTAAAATCCTTGTGGCTGACGTTTACTGTTTGGTGGTTCTGTGGTAGTATGTGAAGTGTCTGCTAAGTACTGAAGATATGAGTCACTCAGAAAGCCACATGACACTTTTACTGGCTTGTTCTGTTCTGTGTTCCTCTTCCTAGGATATCAATAACAAGAGTGACAGCTGACATTTCTCTTGCTAAGAGATCTGTCCTCAACAATCCTAGCAAGAGAGCAATAATTGAACGTTCCAACACCAGATCCAGCTTAGGTAAGATGTTTTCATATGGGCATTCAGTGTATGGGTGGGGAATATCTTGTCCTACTTGGGCACTGACCTACCTGGAGAAGTACTGAATATCTGTGGAGAAAGCCAGCCATTGAACAGGACAGGGGCAGAGTCCTTGCAGCAGCCAGAATCCTTCTCTCCCTCCCTCTCTCCCTCCCTCCTGTCTCCCTTTTACCCTTCTTCCTCATCCTCTTTCTGTCTCCATCTCTGTCTCTCTCCCCCCTCCCTCCTCCTTCTTCCCCCTCTCTGTCTCTGTCTGTCTCTCTGTCTCTGTCTGTCTCTCCCTCCCTTCCTCTTCCTCCTCTTCTCTTCCTGTCTGTCTCTCCCTCCCTCCCTTCCTCCCTCCCTCCCTCCCTCCCACCCTCCCTCCCTCACTCTTCTCCCTCCCCCTCTCACTTCTAGACACTTAGTATGGTGGGAGCAGACCTCCTCAGGCTCCTCTACCCAGTTGCTGTTGCACCATGGGGAACCACCTATTTCCTTCCCCTAAACATCACAATAAGGCTTTTGTTGTAGGTGACACATGGCTGACATGGAAGGAAACAAGATGTTTAGAAAGGGAAGGTAATGATATTCTTATGTGGCCAACTGGTAGACCCAGAAGAGTCACACCTTTCAGTAGAAATGGTGGCTACCATGATGGACATGCAGAGAACTTAAACTTGTCTTTTCTGGGTACTTGTTGGAAAGCATCTTTACAAATCTTCCCATGAGGGAGAATATAAAGTTTTCAATGAGTTGTTATATGCATAGAAGTGAGCCACTTTGGGAAGTGTTTCCCTGAGCCCATGGAAAAAATAATAACAGTTTTGGGAGCTGAGAGAGGGAGATGAACATCTGTAAATCCAGCACCTGGGAGTAGAGTCAAGAGGGCCAGGAGTTCAAGGCCAGCATAAACTACAGAAGACCTTGTCTCAAAAGCAAGCAAGCAGACAAACACAAGGAACATCACCAGTTCCAAAAATGCTGAAACACTCCAGTCTAGTGGTAAAGAGTGTTTATGAAGGGTCTCCAGCACCAGATTCTATGACTGTCCCAGCTTCGTTTACCAGCAACAAATTTACAAAGAAGGTTCTCTTAGTACCACTCTGAGAACCTGTCTGATTGTTGACTTTCTTGAAGAAGATGAAATAGGTAAATAAAAGGGCCTTTGCCTCCCTTATGCCTATAATTTGCTTATTATACTGTGTATACAGATTTTCCAAGTACTGGGCTTATCACCCACTATGTGATACGGCCTTCTCCTTATCTACCCAAGTTCTACCACTGCTTACAGCACAGGACCATTGCTCAAGGGAAAGCCTTGCAGCAGTGAATATGAACCTACAGTCCAGTTCATTGCTGGTGCATAGGAAATAAAACCCTGGTGTTTCTGAGCTATTTGGATCGAGACTTAGAGCGCCTTGTGGATTCTGGTCCTGGGGCAGTGCCATTTGTATTACTGCCTTTTCGTTTCTTCAGAAAAAAATATCAAATGTGATTTTACATTATTTTATAATGATTTGTGAGGCTTGGAACTAAAACAATGTCAGCTCGTTCTGCTGTAGTTCTGCCTAGAACTGCTTCTTTAAAACTGTGGCAAATCAATTAAAGCACAAATCGAGGACCTATCCCAACATCCCTCTGCTGAAACGGACTGCAGGAAAAATTGGCTTTATTTTCCAAATGGATTCTTGAGAAAAATTTCTTTTTAAATTGTTTCTGATGTGCTAGGGGGAAAACTGGATATATGTTCATTATTACTAACAAATGTAGACTATTATCTCATGAGAACTTGGCAGAGATTTTCTTAAATAGCTGCCCTGAAAGCTGGTTACTGGAGAATCAGGATGGAGCCTTTCAGGTCATTAGTATTGGATAATGTGAAAGTAATATGTGTTTTGTCTACTTAAATTCATATTTTAAAAGAAGATTATCTCTTTATTTGTGTGTGTATGCCACATGTATGTGGGTGGGTGAGAAGGCCAGAGAGCTCGATCCTCTGGTCCCCTGGAGCAGGATTACAGGTGGTTGTAATATGGATGCTGAAAACTGAGTTTAGTCTTTTGGAGGAAGAGCGAGTGCCCCAACTGCTGAGCCATCCCTCTAGCCCCCATAGCCATACTTTTTAAACATAGATCGTGCATTAAATGTCAGTGATTCTTTGAGAAATAAGAAGCTTTTGCTTCTATGCAAAGTCTTCCCCTTAGTAGAATCTAATTCAGATTTGGCGCATGACCCACTACATCGAGCGACTCATAAACTGTATGAAGGACTGACCGTATCAGTTTTTGAGGCTGCAGTCTAGGCTGAAACTCTCTGCGTTTCCCAGGATAACTTTGAAGTCATGACCCTTCTGCCTTAGTTTCCCAAGTTTTGCAATACCAGCAATTCACTACCAAGTTCAACTTTTATATTTCAGAAAAACATATACTTTGCTCATGTATTTTCCTTCAAACAAACAAACAAACAAACAAGAAGAAGAAGCAGAAGAGGGGCTTGTAAACCACAGTAGCACTAATATATCGCATCACAGTACTTGGGAAGTAAGGACAGAAAGACCACAATTGGTTTGACCTACATGGCAAGGCTCTGTCTCAAAACAAAGTACTTGGATTGCTTCAGACATTTGAAAGGAACTAGCATTTTTATTCGACTAAGTTAGAAGATGCAGATTTGGTTACCTGATGATTGCAATCAGCCAGATAGGTTTGAATCAAGATACAGTACAACATTTGAATATAGTCAGCTCTGTGTGTGTGTGTGTGTGTGTTATACTTATAGTAACTATACCTTAGTAACTATACCACTGGCTCTAAAGCTTGGTAATCTTCCGATTGTCTGAGGAAGCTCACAACCATTAGCCAGGATACAAAAATGGGCATTACAGTCCCTTTCCATCCCGCAAATGTGTTTCCTAAATGTGGGTCTTGTTAAAAGCAACCCCCAAATGGAATCACTGTAGCTATATAAATAATGCTCTGCTAAGCCGCGTGTATAAAGCACACCAAAGAGAGCTGGCTCAAGTTCTTCTACCACTGTTTTATTCTAAGCACAATTTTATCTTTAGAAAAGATTTTTTAAAAGAACAGAGACACTGTGTGGCATACACCTTTAATCTCAGCACTCAGGAGCTAGAGGCAGGCAGACCTCTGTGAGTTAGACACCAGCCTAGTTGACATAGCATGTTCTAGGCCAGCCAGACCTACATAATAAGACTATGTCTGAAAAAGAAAAAAAGATTTTTGTTAGACAGGTCTATGAAAGTCCAAAACAGTTTGTTCTACTGTATAGACAGATACATCTGAAAGCTTATACTATTTCTTTTTTAGCATAAGTAATAATTACTGAGACTAACCACTACCTGCCATTTTATTTGTTTCCCCTTTCAGCGGAAGTACAAAGTGAAATTGAAAGAATTTTTGAGTTGGCAAGATCTTTGCAATTGGTTGTTCTTGATGCAGACACCATCAACCACCCAGCACAGCTGATAAAGACATCCTTAGCACCCATCATCGTCCACGTGAAAGTCTCGTCCCCAAAGGTAATCACCACATCCCTGTCTACACTCTAGAAGCTTTCCTCTTGAGGAATGACTCGGCCCTTTGAGTTTTGGGGGCAGAAGATGTCTCCAGAGTCTGTTAGTGAGCACATTTTAAAATAGTACTCAAGTTCTAGGGATCTGAGTGTAGCCGAGAATAATACTACATCTCTTTGAGAAGTTCCTGCCTGCTGTCAGCTTGATAAAATACAAACAGAGCTTAAGGAAGATTATGAACTAACCAGTACCCCGGAGCTCTTGACTCTAGCTGTATATGTATCACTGGAAAGAGAGGCCCATTGGACACGCAAACTTTATATGCCCCAGTACAGGGGAATGCCAGGGCCAAAAGAGTGGGAATGGGTAGGTAGGGAAGTGGGGGAGGGGTATGGGGGACTTTTGGGATAGCATTGAAAATGTAATTGAGGAAAATACGTAATAAAAAATATTAAAAATTTTTTAAAAAGTAGACTCTACATTTTCATAGGCTGCATATTCCCTCTTGGCCAATGTCTTCTTTGATACCAATTCCTAAATCACCTATATTCTCTGCCCAGTTGGGAGAGGGGGTATATAATCCAGAGAGAGGTCTTAAGTAAGGTGAAAGATCGCCATGTAACCATCTCCTACACCAATCCTACAGGCCTTCTCATGTGTGTGTAGCTGGGTTCCTTAAGGAACATATTTCTGCCTTGGTTAAGCACAACTGGCCATGATGCTACCAAATGACTGGAATAGAGGAAGAAGGCCCCAATCCCACTCTTGATTTTGATGTCCTTTTATTTCTTACATTTACTTAGTTGGTATTTTTGTTTGTTTGTTTTTAAAGTCTGTGTGTGAACTTGTGCTGTCACAGCTTATGTGTGGAGGCCAGAGGACAACTCAAGGAAGTAAATTCCCTCCTTTCACTATGTGGGCTCTGAGGATTGAACTCAGGTCATCAGGTTTGGTAGCATTCACTGTTACCCACTGAGCCTTCTCACTGTCCCTGCTTTTGCTTTTGAACAGTGATGGTGTTCTAAAAATAAATATGAAATAGAAACTTAGCTCCTTTCCAAGGCCTCCTTGAATGAGTGTGGTTTGCCTAAATGCCCCCTATCCAAACAGCAGTCTCCTTTTGTGGTCAAAGAAAAGCCTAGAGAGGCTGTGACTTGTCGCCCTCCCCAAGTTCTCAGCCTCTTGGAGGGCACAGCTCTTCTACAATAAGAGTGGGACTCCCAAACTATGATCAGGTAATTCTGGAGAGTGGGTAGAACAGACCAGCATTCCCTTGACCACTGGAAGTATCCTTGTCCCTAGTCCAAGCATCCTCTGCAGTGAGGCTGTCACCCACACCCCCACTGCACCGCTGTTGTGGTGTCTGGAAGTCCAGGATCAGGCACTTGCATGGACTCATGCACTAAGGTATCACAGAACTTCACGAAGGAACAAGTTGAAGTGGGGAAAAGCCTGCTTTAACATAAGCAAAAACTGAAAGGGAGAGTGTATGGCCAAATGCAGCTACAGCTATGCTCAAAGCTGTAGATATGTCTGTCTTTTATCCAGCAATGTTTCAACACAAGTGTTTTACCTAGGTTTTCAATCCTGAAATAGTTTGATTAATTTAAAATTAAATCAACTATTTCATTAATTATTGAAAAATATGACATGCATGACCCTGATACCTGGCATGAAGATAATGAACACAAGTATTACTGAACAAAATAATATCAAAATATTGACTCAACATAAGGAGGAACAGACCAGCTCTTTCTCTTTGACAGGAAGCTTTGAAATCTGCAAGAGACGTAAAAGTCTAGGTGGGAAGCAAGGCTGTCATCAGGAGCCCACAGGGAGCTAGGGCAGGATAGCTATGTTCAGTCCACTCTAGGCCCATAGCACAGAGATTCTACATGGGTGATTTCTCACACTGGAGATCCTTTTTACTAATCCTCAGGGTTACATAAACTGGAGAAAAAAATCTGAGCCCAGTGTTTGTGGTTTCCTTTCAACTCGTTGACAATCTCTTGGGTTCCTGTCATCTTGTCAGGTTTTACAGCGGCTGATTAAGTCCAGAGGAAAGTCCCAAAGCAAACACTTGAATGTTCAACTGGTGGCGGCCGATAAACTGGCCCAGTGCCCGCCTGTAAGTAAAATCTCTTTTTCTCTTAATCATTGATGACCGTAGGGAGGTTTTTCTTTCAATATTACATCATGGCTTTTATTCTACAGAGGTGGTGGTGGTAGTGGTGGTGGTGGTGGTGGTGGTGGTGGTGGAGGTGGAGATGGTGGTGGTGGTGGAGGTGGAGGTGGTGGAGATGGTGGTGGTGGTGGTGGTGAGTGGTTTCTTGGAGTGAGCTGCTGATGTTACATTGGGTGGACTCAGACTTCCAGAACAGGATAGTGTCTGCCTTGTCCTGAGAGCTGAACTCCAAGTCTGAAACCCACTCTCTTTCCTTCTTCCCTGATTACCTTGCAAGCACCCAGGCACCATATCCAGTCACACATGTATACACTTGTAAGAAAAGAGCCAGCTCACCCTTTTCTTCAGCTTCCCTGCTAGAAGATACTGGCGGGCACAAAAGAGTGTAAGGTTTAAGGTTAAAGCCGAATTCCAACTAGAGGTCTCTGTTGCTAACAGATAAAGGGATAAGTGTTGAGGGGTGAAAGCCTACATGCTGCCTAGTGTCATTGCTAGAAAGCATCTGCAGGATTAGAAGGCACACATTGCTGGACTGGGCTGGGCTGGGCTGGGCTGGGCTGGGCTGGGCTGGGCTGGGCTGGGCTGGGCTGGCAAAGGTAACTGTTGTCATAGGCATTCAGAGCATGGTAATCAGCCATATCTGTGCCTGCTCAATTGACTGATGGTTTCTGTGCCTAGTTTTCTCTAAAAGAAATAACCATTGTCTTGGTTGATTCACTAGATTTTAAAAAATATTTATATAAGGGTCATGTATGTTCTGTGAAAGTATAGAATTCAATTTATGTACTTGGAGAGATGACACAGCAAGGCTGTTCAAAGCACAGACAAGTTATATAAACCTAAGCAAGATACCTACTGTACAGGATTGGAATTCAAGAGGCACCTGCGTGCATGTGAGAGAAAGTTCTTAGAACAGTGCCTGGCACACAATACATGCTGTCCAGGAGCCTTGTCCAGGAGGAAACATGCCATTTCCCAGGTATGCTCCATGCTGTGCCACGCCTGATCTGTTAGACTCTGTGAGGATGTTCCTCTCAGGTTCAAGGTTGGACCACACTTCCCCATCATAGTGGGCTCATAATAAATGTGTGGTGAAGGAGTGAAGAACGAATGAAAGGGTGTACAGACAAGAAAAGCAAGAACAACAATACATCCTTTCATTAGATGTTTAACACGGGCCGGGCAGCTCACTGGATGCTTTCCACTCTTTGTCATCCTCACTCTGAACAAAGTCCCACTTATCATCAAAGTAACTTAAGCCAGAGTTGATTGATGAGTCTGTTGAGATCACAAAGCAGATTAAGATTAGAAGTGGGTCTGGCTTCCAACCAGTTTCTTCTTCTCCACCACCACCTACCTTCCTCACACAATACAGTTATCAGGTTACCCACCCTGCAGATAAACCCAGGGATCTATGTTTAGTGCCACACAGCCTATACTAAAGATGTCACTTACAGAGTGGAATGTTTGGTTAAAACGCTGAGAAACTATACAAGAATGCGTCACCTAAGCCCTGGCCCTATCATGTTTCACAGTTGTAGAAAAATAATCTTTACTGAAGATTATTTCTTCAGTATTATTTTAGCAAAATAATCTTTATAGGTACTAAAAGTCAGGAACTGTGCTATTCATTCTGCTATTTAGGACAATCTTAGAATCGTAGTTATAGTGAGTTTGACATTCTAGGAAGCAGTCACTAAAAAACAGAAATGGAGTTACAAGAGATTTATTGGAGAAAATATCTTTTCTTCTTATGTCAGTTTATTAACACTCAGTTAAAGTGTCTATAGAGAAAATAATGTATGACTTGCTACAATCCAGGTTTTTGAGGTGCTGAGGGCATTACTGAAGTTTTTAGAGTGAAATCCTTGCCTTCAGTCGCCCTAAACAAGCAAGGTCCCACCACCTATCTTCACTGTGCCAACTAAGCAGAGGGAAATCAATGTGACCACTCTGGGGAGAAGAACAAAGCGATCCAGCAGTTCTCCATGAAGTCCTCCTTCAGGATGCTGGCATGAAGCTTTGGCTTTAATAAGGGACAAGAATTTCTGGTCCTGGTGTGGTCCAGCTCATCATTAACACATCACATCTCCCTCTGCCCTACAAGCTGTCATCTGTGGGAAACCTCTTCTTCCTCAGACGCCATGGCTTCAGCCTTCCTATGCACCACCAAAGGGTTCCTGAGTAAATTCTAATCCCTTGGAGTTTGTTGCTTCAGTAGTCTGATAGCCCAAGAGAAGTGCACAAGTAGAATGTCTTCCCTCAGGCCAGGGTAGTTACAAGTCCTTTACCATGGTGCATCTGCACAATGGGCCGCCTCTGAGATAGAGGGGACCAAAATTAGATGCATTCACATACGCACATGTAAGCCACATAGTGGGTTTGTCTCCAGGTCTGTAATCTCCACTTGTCAGGGTATTGGAAGGACTTCCCTCCTCTACCATTCTGTTAGCAAGACAGACACATTCTTGTTCTGAATAATTGGTCAGAAAGCCTAGCATTTTCAACAGTCAGAGTACTTAAGGTAACCACATACCTAACATTTTCTAAGTGTGTGATAGTGTGTGCATAGCATTCGTCCTTCTGGGAAAGAGTCATGCGTTCTATTTTGGCCCACGTGAAGAAATGTTCAGATCACAAAAGCTAGAAGCAATTTAAAAATGTGTCTGCATTTATCCCTTTACTTCAAGACATCATCATCACTGTCTCCCAGAGCCTGGCGATCACTGGGACATTTTAGTTCCTTTGAAACGGTCTGCAGCTTGCTTACTTGGCTTCTATGTCCCCAGTCTGCTGAGTCAGCAGACTCCAGGAGCAGGGTCTCACACTGCAGTGATATCACAGGCTCTGAAAAGGGACCTCACAAAAAGCCACTAATGGAAAAAAATTAACTTTCTGTAGCTAGAAGGATGAGTCTGGGTCCAGGGACTATCAGGTACAGACTATTGCATGATCTCAGATGATATGGGGAAAGGAACACTTTTATTTTTTTCTTAAAAAGATGTTTAAGGAAATGCTAATGTAAACACTGGCCATCAGGTTTCTCTGTTTAGAAGTCCAGAGACTTCTAAACGTGCTCTCTGTACCTCCAGCAGGATAGAGGATATCTTGTGCATCTCAGTAATGTGTTTGCAGGTCTTTTTCCACAGAAAAGCCTGTGGGTTTAATGTTTCATGGAACACTTAACGGGAAATACAGTTCTGTTCCAATCTTCTCATTTTACAAGTGAGGGAACTGAGAACAAGAAGCGGTGAACTGGCCTGCCAAAGGCTAGATGTCTTGGGGAATGATAGTGTCTTAATCCAGGAAGACTCCAGATCAGTGGTTCTCAGCCTGTGGGTCATGATCCCATTGGGAGTTATATGTCAAAAATCCTGCATATCAGATATTTACATTATAATTGATAACAGTAGCAAAATTACTATTATAAAATAGCAACAATATAATTTTATGGTTGGGGTCACTATAATATGAGGAACTATATTAAAGGGTCACAGCATTAGGAAGGTTGAGAATCAATACTCTAGATGGCAAATAGCAGTAGGTTAATTACTACATATATTAGAATTTCTGCTGCTATGATAAACACTATGACTACAAACAACTTGGAAAGGAAAGGGTTTATTAAAGCTTGTAGTCCATGACTTATGGAAGTCCGTACAGGAACTCAGGTCAAAAACCTGGGAGAATGAACTAAAGCAGAAGCACTCTGAAGAACTCTGCTCAATGGATTGTTCCTTGAGGTCTTCTCGGCCTGCTTCTTAGAGCACCCAAGACCACTAACCCAGGGGTAGCACTGCCCACAGAGATGGGCCCTTCCTCATCCATCATCAATCTAGAAAAGTTTGGGAGGCATTTTCTCAATTGAGACTCCCTCTCTCCCCAAATGACTCTAGTTGTGTCAAGTTGACATATGCTAGGCAGCACACTGCATATTCTCCACAAGAAAGAACACTGGGCTTCATTGGCAAGTATTTTGCTAAGAGAAGAGTCAATAAACTTTTTAATAAAGGGCCAGAGAGTAAATAATTAAGGTTTGTTGAGCTGAGTGGTATTCTTTCGAAAACTCTTCAACTTTGCCTTTGAGTAGCAATGAACATGCATATAAAACATGGGAATGACTGAACTCCATTCAAACATTGTAGAAGCCAGAGGCAGGACCGGTGCAGCTGAAAGAAATTGCCACTCTTCTTCTAGGACAAACTTTGTCATCTATTACTGCAAAATAAATAGTCTTAAAAGTAGAGATTTCAAACAGGCTGGTGGGTAGCAATCAGCTGATAGCTGACTGATCTCTCAGCAGGGGTTAAGTAGAAGAGACTCAACCTGTTCTTCCTTTCCACTTGGTTCAGGGTCTTTGTCATGAGCCCTTTTCTGCGGGGCTATGGCCTTTTATGTGATCAAATACCATAGTCTCCTCAGGGTCCATCTTAGGTTCCATCCCAGCATCCCAGCATTTAGCTGATCCCAGTGACCACAGAGGCCTCCCAGATCCAAGGAGAGAGGGCATATTGTTCCATCTCAGTACAGAGAGGACCAAGGAATTTGTGGTCATTTAAGAGTCTGCTCTAGGAAGAAAAAAGTTAACACCCAGTAAAGAGGCAAACAGGAAAGTGCCCCCAGGCCCTGGGATGCAGGAGCCCTTGCAGACTCTGTTGTGTGGATAGCCAGATTATGTGTTATGAGATAACACATATGATTGACATAAATTTAGCAAAACCACCGAGTGCCTTTCACATGGACAGCACTGCCAGATATTGTTCGTCTTTGAGCAATAAGAATAGGCAGCATAGAGAGACATGGAGGGGAAACATGTTGAGATTCTCCTCTTTGTGTGAGTGCTACCAATTAGTGGCAAGAACTATTCTTTTTCTTTAGTGCCTTAAAAAAGGAGCTTCTGCCAGAGTCTGCCACTATTTGCTTCACTTTATCTCCACAAGATGGCCTAGGTCCTTAAACAGCAACAGATATCTAAATGTGGACTCTGGTTTCCAGTTAGTGAGGTGACTACTCCAGAGCTCAGAGACTTCGATAATGCAAACCACGCAATGTTGATGTGAAGGTAACATTTACTGGATGCCTGTTATGCAATTAGTATTAGAGTTGAGCCATCCACCCATGCTAATTTATAGAAACATATGTATTCTTTCACTGTATTTATAGATTTTTATTGCCTTCTTCAGGGTATGAGCATCTTTTCCTTTTCGGAGGAAAGGCCAAGCTCCACTTGTCCCAGTCGCGTGGTAACAAGAGAAGCGTAATGCTTGGTGAGAAAAGCAGATAGACAATGGGATGACAAATGAAATATAATCCTTTAATCCCACTTAGTTACAGGCTGGCTTGTATTACCAAACGCTGACCCGGTGGCTCTTTGAGCTGCTAATGGCTTTTTGTCTGTATAAAATGACATCGACCACTTCTTCTATAAGAGGTGAGTTCATCTTCTCAGCAGAGGCTTGCTTGTAAACCTCTAACATTGTGAGAACCAGAATGGGTCTCTTCTCATCTACTTTATTTCCCATTGCTAAATGGACTCCAAGTCATCCTACCATGCAGGCAAGTGCCGAGGGGAATTTTCCACCGCCCGGTTCCAGCAATATTTAAATTCTTGAGAATCGTACAGATTCGCTCGTCTGCTTGACAGATTCTCTCCGATGCTGCATTCATTCGTACGAAACCCTGGATGCGCGATGTTTAGTTTTTCATACTGCTTTTTAAAAACAGGGTAATCTGTTCCACATCTTCTCTTCACACACACACACAAAAGGCCCCCACAGGATAGAATTTCATCCTACACATTTCTAGAAATTTCAAGCAACCAACCTGGGTGTAGTATGGTGGAAATGGTCCCTTTCCTCCAGGGCTATGATACAACACATAGAATTGGCATAAACTTAACAAAACCACTGAGGGCCCGATATTGTTACAGTCTTTGAGGAATCAGAATGGGCAGCATAGAGAGAAGGGGTGGGGGACATATTGAGATTCAAAATCAGTGTTCCTATATTCTCACTTTTGTGTCAGCACCACAACTGTGGCAAGAACTGATGGTTTTTTTTTTTCTTTAGTGCCTTAAAAAAAGAGCTTCTGCCAGAGTCTGCCACTATTATTTGGCTTCACTTTATCTCCACAAGACAGCCTAGGTCCTTAGACAGCAACAGATATCTAAATGTGGACTCTGGTTTCCAGTTAGTTACTCCAGAGCTCAGAGACTTCGATAATGCAAATAACGCAATGTTGATGTGAAGGTAACATTTACTGGATGCCTGTTGTGTAACTGATATTAGAGTTGAGCCATCCAGCCATGCTAATTTACTGAATAGCATATGCTGGTCATTCTTCTTAAATGGTGGCACCTTAGAGGCCTCTCTATATTACAATAGTAAAGAAATAAAGGTGGAAGGATCTAATATTGCCTACTTCCTTTTAGAAATAGGAGAGATGACAGCTTATTGGTTAAGAGCACTGACTGCTCTTTTAGTGGACTTTGGGACTCCCAGCACCTACATGGCACCTTAGAACCTTGTGTAATTCCAGTTCCAGGGAATCCAATGCCCTCTTCTGACCTCCACGGGCACCAAATATTCATGTGGTGCACAGACATATATGCAGGCAAAACCACTCATACACATGAAGTAAAAAACAAACAAACAAAGTTAAACTAAAATTAAAGGGAGGTAAAGCTAGCAGCATAATTGGTTTCTAAGGTTTGTAAGCTTTGTGTTAAAAATATTAAGTTATGACTTCCTACATTAACACGGTGGACAGGATACCTGAGTAGTTTGTATTTTGTAGTCATTAAGGAAAACTAACCAGTCATTCTCTGTATGTTCTCCCTCCCAAAAGAATACAAACAAATGATATTTACTCCCTTCCTGAACACTAGTGATTGCTTTGTAAAAACTGGAGGGACCATTTTGGTTTGCTCCTTGTCTGGGTTTTAGCACAGACAGCTCCTGCAGAGGCACACAATAATCCGAAGTGAAACTGCTTAACAAGGGAGGTGGGGAGGTACTTGGGACTTTTTGAAACATCGAAACCCTTCACACTTTCTTATCATTTTTGAGCCTTGCTCTTCTCCCAGCTGTATGTATGTATGGCAGGCCTGTTTCTACAACCTAGAACTCCCAGTGCTTTTGTACTCTGTGAATGCTTATCCAGACACCAGGTCTCCTGCCTGTTCCTGCTCGCTTGCTGTTTGTTTTTGTTAGGGGCTGCATGGGTCCAACATGCCTCAACTACAGAAAGGGCTCCATCCTAGGATGCCAGAGGTGTTCGGCATGCCAGCTCTGTGGACCATGCCCTGCTCCTTTTGCATCATGTGTGTCACCACAGGCCTCATAGGGGAGGGGCAAACTGCTCTCTGCCAGGGACTTTTGCCATTTAAATGGTTCTCTTTGTCTCTTTCCACACTTAGGACCTCCTGCATTGCATGGGAAGTGGCTGATGAGACTTGACTTTTAAGTTCATTCTTAAATGCGGCAAGGCTGGTTTGCAGAACCGGTTTGGTTGCTTCACTTTGCATTTCTCTTTGAGTTTGTATATATATATTTACGAATCCCCCTCCTGGTGTCATTCCACTGCACTGTTCTGTTCAGCTGTGTTATTTTCTAAACAGTTAGAAGAAGAATTGTCAAGACACATAGTCTGTGAAATTCTTCCCATTCGGAAATAAGTATATACTCCAGGATCATTCAGAAGGTTAAATGTGCTATCTTTAAGCTTTTGAAAGCCTGGGAACAGTTTCCAACCATCCTCTACCATATAGCTACCATTTAGCAGTTAATAAAACAACAACAAAAAAAAAACCCAAAAAAATCCAAACAAGCAAAAGAACCCCAGCAGTTTGCCAGAACTGATCGGGCTTAAGCAAGCAGCCCTGTGCTGATGTGTACAAATTCTACCCCCTGGCAAAGGGAAGCACTTTATTAAAATTCAGTGCATTTAACTGTGCTGATTGTGGTTTCCATAGTGATGGTGAAATGGGGGCCAGCCAAGTCCATATACACCTCACTCCGCACTTTGCAGTCTGTTTTTTTCTCTTTACATGAAATTTTTTCTTTTAAATTATCAAATATTAATTGTATAGATAAGTGGGTTCACTGCTATTCATCAATACTCTATGCATTGTGTACATCCACCCACTCCTCTGCAACCTGGGACCCCACATTCTCCCACCACCCTTCCCTGTTCTTAAAACTTCCTATTTGTCTCTATCCCCCAACTCCTTTTTTTCTCTTCTCCTGCCTTCTGTTCCATTCAGCCCTTCTACAGGTTGACTTGCTGCTCTCCGTACCTGAATGAGAAGGAGTGTTTAGCTGCATCTGCAGTTTTTCACTCAATACACCTTCTCTAGTCCATCCCTTCTTCCATGTCTTGAATAGTACTATATTATGTAATTGTATTGCATTTTCTTTACCCATACATTTATTATAGAGCACCTGGGTTGGTTCCATAAGGTCTACACTTCTGTCCAGTCTCACCAAGAGTGTATAAGAGTTCCCACCATTTCTTCTATTTTGATAATAACCGTTCTAACTGGAGTGAAAGGCTATCTTAACTGTGGTTATTTTTGTTATGCTGTTTGTTAAGAATCAAACCAAGCCTAGGAAATGCTAGGCAAGTACTTTAGGGCAGAGCTGTGACTCCAGACTTGTTTCTTTATAGACAAGGTCTCATTCTGTAACCTAAGCTGGCCTAGGATTTGCCTGGCTGGCCTCAAATGTGTGATTCTTCTGCCTCAGCTTCGTGTGTGCTGGGACTACAGCCTTGAGCCAACACATTGTGCCTGTTGTGGTTTGATTTGCATTTCTCTTATAATTTTGTGCTTCTTGGACATTTGAATATTTCATTTTAAGAAGTATCTGTGATGTTCATCCGTTTGGGTTCCTTCTGTGTTCTGGATGTCAGTGTGTAGTTTTCCATTTGCAGACATTTTTCTTCTAATCTTGTCTCTTAATCTTGTTTTGCTGTGTCAGCATTTCTTAGCTTGCTGTGAACTCATTTGTCTATTTTTGACTTTTGTCACATGTGTGTTTAGATTACTATCATCACACACACACACACACACACCTTAGAGTAGTTCCCCTGTTTTCATATATTAAGTTCATGGTTTCAGGCTTAATTCAGGCTTAAGGGTTCATTATATCCCTGTTCCTGTTTGAATTGGGTTTCTTATGTGGTGAGAGAAAAGGACCCACTTTTATTCTTCTGCATGAGCATATCCAATTGTCCCAAATATTTATTGAAGAGACTGACTTTTTTTCCACTATTAGATTCTTTTTTTTTCCCCCAAAGATTTATTTTTTAATTATATGCAAGTACACTGTAGCTGACTTCAGACACACCAGAAGAGGGTGTCAAATCTCATTACGGATGGTTGTTGGGATTTGAACTCAGGAGCTCCAGAAGAGCTGTCAATGCTCTTAACCGCTGAGCCACCTCTCCAGCCCCACTATTAGATTCTTACCTTTGTCAAAAACTATTTGTGTTGGGATATAGCTCAAGGCCAGAGCACTTACCTACTATGTGGGTAGCCCTGAGTTCTAGGCATAGCCACACACACACACACACACACACACACACACACACACACACACACACAGGGGGGAAAGAGAGGGAGAGGGGAAAGAGAGGGAGAGACAGAGAGAGAGAGAGAGAGAGAGAGAGAGAGAGAGAGAGAGAATACATACACTACTGTTGGGATCTTTCCAGACAAAGAAGGGTCTTTAATGTCCTATTAGGAATAAACAAACCCATGCTAATGCTACAAACCTGTGCAATCAAAATGCATACAGCGAATATGAGCAATGATCGGATGACCAGGGTCCTACTCATGGTCTCTAAGTCACAGAATGTGTGGAACAATGGAGCTGGGTAGAACTGAGAGGGGGCCCTTCAGTGAGCACTGCCCACTGCCCTTCCAGGCCTGTTTTACAGTCTGTGGTGCTTTGGGGCTATAGTTGATCTTATTTTGCTCAACTCATCACTGAAGCAACACTGTCTTCAGTGTCTGTCAGAGCATTGAGGGCGGGTCTCAGGTCTCATCTTGTGATGGCTGATGTCTCTGCTACCCAGGGGAGGAGGTTTTTGGTGGCAAGAGAGAGAATCTTCTTTGGTTTACTTGGTGGGACGCAAGGTGAAGGGTTTCTGGTAAACCAAAACTCTAGGTATGAAGTGTAACGTCTTCTTTACTTGTCTCATTTTCTTGCCTCTCCATATAGAATTATTTGACTTACTTACCATTCCTCCCTCCTCAGAAGTTAAACCAGTCTCTCTAGACCTCTTTCTAACTACAGAACCTTAAGCCACAGCACCAAACATTAACAGTCTCTGTATAGTTCTGAGTTAGTCTTGGCGTGACAAGTATTATAAAAGATTTGGATACTTTAAAGCTGGTCTCACCTACCATATGATATGTATGACTCTCAAGCACAGGGTGAGGTTGGACTTCTTTGCCACTGAATACCCACAGAGCCTGGAACAAAGCAAATGTTGAGTAAATGTTGTATGGATGAGAGAAATCTGCATAGAAAATGCACTGGGAATTCTATAGATTGTAAGGTCTGGGCCAAGGTCATCTGATATAGCCATAAGGACTGAAACCTGATGCAGGCTGGAAGAACTATAGTAACTATAGTAAGAGTGAGGCTGCTACAATTTTATTGAGAGCAGTCAAGCTTCTTATCCCTTCATCATGAACAAATTGCCAGGATCGATAAAATTGTAGTTCCCAGGACACAATGATTACCAGGTATACCAGATTAACATCTAAGGCCAATTGTCCTGGCAAGCTTCCATGCTGCCTTGACTCCTAAGGTAACATACAGAGAAACACAAAATGGCTGGATCGCTTCACTGCCTGAGGGAGTGCATCCACCTCTCAGGAACCGGAAGACACGTGGAGCCTCAGGAACCATGGACTCTAACCTGAAAAATCTAGGACACATGCCTGTCAAGGCAGCTAGGTCAGGTCAACTCCATGGTTGCCTGCAATTGGTAAATGTTCTTTTGGGGGGAGGGCGTTTTTCTCTGTAAGTTGACCTGGTTGGAGTCTTCTCAAATGAGTCAGTGGGAACTGAAGTCACTAGCTCTCACTGTCCCATTGTAAGGGCCTTCAAATTCCTTCCCCTGTTAGGCACAACTTTTTTCAATAAAGGTTGATACAGTGAGTATTTAATCATAGGCTGGAAGAACAGCTCAGTGGCCAAGTATGTGTTTAGCTTTCCTGAGTTCATGGGTTCAACCCTCGGCACCAAACCAAAAATAAGCAGTGAACACTGGCGATGAGACAGTTTACACCATGGTGACAGTCTCAGGAATCCTTTGTTCTAAGCACTGGGGTGAACGAGCCAGCTGGGACACTGCCAATCCCATGTCTTCCTGTTGCCACTAATCTTTACCCAACAAGGTCAATGCTGGTGGCAGTAACTATGCACTCGGCTAAGTACCGGCAGTACCGGCAGTTCTTACCTAGGTAAAATGAGCTCACAAAAACAGTGGGGGATGTGGTGAGGGTGGTGGGAGAGTTAAGGCTCACCACCACCCTCTATGGGGTACGTTAGCACTTCCCTCTAGAATGGCTTTCTCTTGCCGAGGGACCAAGGATTTCTGCCTTTCCCTACAAAAAGTCTATGTGTTGGGTACAGCCTCTTCTCATTCCTAGTTGCCTAGCCACAACACAAGAACCATTCTACTATATTGAGGCACAAAATCTGCTTCTCATTTATAGGTAAATAATGAGCAAAGTCCTTACTACTGACATAAACATGGACACCGATTGCTTCTTGTGTGGCTTCTTCCCCAGTTAAACTCTCTTGTTCTTTACCTTTTGACAAAACAGTCCCATGGTAGCAGCCATCACTGCTGTGTGCTCTCTAATGTCAATCCCAGACTCACTTTCCTTTTTGTTTTTATCATGGGGCAGAGAAAACCATTTTTCATGAGCATTCTGAAGGGAATTATGTACGTCTTATTACCTTCAACACAGTTACCAGAACAATACTTATTCCAAGGGCATGATCGAGGTGTCAATCATTTTCAGAACTCTATTTCTGGCATCATCACTAACTTGTTTCTTTTGTATTTTTGAAATTGGTAGAATTCAGCTGTATAGGAATAAATGGACAAAATATGAATATGTGTGTTTTCGTGTTCATGTTCGCACACATACCCCCTCGGGTTTTGTTGTTGTTGTTGTTATTGTTTTTCAAGACAGATTTTCTCTGTGTAGCCCTGGGTGTCCTGGAACTCACTCTGTAGACCAGACTGACCTTGATCTACCTGCCTCTGCTTCCCAAGTGCTGGGATCAAAGGCATGAGATATGACCCCCTGGCCTCATCTTTTTCTCTTTAAATCAGGAAAGATCAGAATATTTAATCGTTTCTACTACATATGAGGAATGCTACTTCTGCCTTAAGTGGAGTTGTCAGTAAAACCTACAGTAGAAATATGATGGATTTTCTTATAATCTGCAGGAAATGTTTGATGTTATATTAGATGAGAATCAACTTGAGGATGCCTGTGAACATCTGGGAGAGTACCTGGAGGCATACTGGCGTGCCACCCACACGAGCAGTAGCACCCCTATGACCCCATTACTGGGGCGGAACGTGGGCTCCACAGCCCTCTCACCGTATCCCACAGCAATCTCTGGATTACAGGTACTACTTATTTCCAGGATCCAGTAGAGAATTCATTAAGATGACGACTCCAGTTGTGAAGAAGCTGAAGACTATGGCTTAGTTCCCAGCAGCCACACGGTGGCTCACAACCATGTGTAACTCCAGTCCAAGGAGATCTGACCTCCATGGGTGCCAGGCACACAAGTGGTACACAGACACACATGCAGGCAAAATGTTTATACTTATAAAATAAATAAAACTTAGATTTTGTTTTAATTAAAGTAGAAAACGAAACCTTACACTGATCTTGACCTGCCACTGAGAAAGCCTGCCCACCCCCCACCCCCCCACCCCCGTCCCCAAGTTTCTCTTTCTGATGAATTCTGCTATGAAGGGATAATGAATTTCACTTAGATTTCTGAGGGCCCTGAGATCTCTCCTAGACTTAATAGTCAGCTATTCACAGTAATAGTAATCAACTTGCTCTCAACTGCACGGCACCACGGACAGCACTTCAGCGCAGCCAGGCCTCCAGGCTGCCTTTAACTGTTCTTGTTCCGAAGGCTGCTGAACCTGCCCTCCCCCTTGTACAGACAGAATGCGTGAGCAGATTTGGAAATGATGACAGGTCCCAAGTTTCCAGGGGTTTTTAGGGGCCTCCCCTGGCCAGTGTAGGGGATTTGGAGATAAGCACGGAGAACGTCAGAGCTTGTCTTTTCTACTGCTCTGCTGTTGCCAGCAGAACTAGAAGTTGGATGCCAGAGGCACAGTGATACAAACTGAGTCCTGCCTTTCTGCGGTAATAATTATTCACCATTTATCAAGCAGCTGGAGTGGATCCAAACTCCAAGCTGAGGAACCTACAGTCAAATGAGCCTCTTGGCAACGTGACTGGCTTTGTTTTAATGGGTTATAATGATAGTCATAATTGAAGATTTTGTAGAGTTAACCCTAAGCTAAATGGCACTCTCTGAAATGTTATTATAACTACATTACTCCACTGCAGACGGCATGCACCTTTGTAAGCAGAGAACTTGCCAAATAAATGAATTTCTTCTGACACTAGAAATGAATATAGGAAACGGACGATGGTAATGCTCAGTGTGTCTGTATGCACCAGCACTATCTCTTGCCTTGTTTTCCTTCCGGTACGCCCGTCTAAGAGCAACATTCCCATTGGCTATGGATGACTCTGGGTGGAAATAAAGGGGACGGGTGAATGACCCAGTAAGCTTTGTAGTGCTGGGAGATTTAATGGTGTATTTTGTTTATAACACATAACCCTACAACTAGGCACATACAGTAGCTTCCCCTGATGAGTTCATTTGATGCCCTTTATCCAGTGGCCTACTTCTCCCGGTAACCAAAGGTGTTTGATGGCATGACTTGTGATCCACTAAGTGAGTTTCCTTGTGTGGGAAGCTGATGTACTTTGGAGAAGAGGTACCTGGGCCCTTGGTTGCATCACGTCCCTGCTGTATAATCTATGTGACCTATCTAAGCTGGGAACACAGACAGACAGGTGCTCCTCAAGCAAGAAAAAAAAGTCAGATAATATATTCTGGGCCATCAAGTAACCACCTTAAGATGTTCATTTTAATAAATAATATTAAAGAACTTGGCTTGTATTTGAAGATTGTTTCTGTGTCAGATACAGAAACAAATGCATTATTTAATACATAGTATAGATAGTAATTTCATTCACTTTTTCAAAGCTATAAGGAATATTGATCTAGGACAAGATGAAGTAAATAGTGAGTGACTTTTGGAGGAAAAATATTTTTATGAATTCATGAGAGGAATCAAATAATAGACCTTATTCTAAATTTTGTTTCCTAATGATAAAATAATCCTCATTTTTCCCAATGGGGAGAATTATTAAGGATGTCTAAACAGATTAAGTTCTATTTAAGAGTCCACGTTCAGTTGTTGTGTTTCCACAGAAAGTACAGTCATTCAATATCATATGCTTACATTCATAATCTAACAGTAATAAAGCATCTATGTATGTTTCACCCCAAAGAAAAAGGGTGAACATTTGTGAATCAAAATGCTTTATTAGGTCAGACAGCAGCTCGTTGTATAGACCCTGTTACTGCACACACACGCGTTAGCATGTTTAGCTAAATGAAGCTGACCTTATCTAACCAGTGAACTGTCTGATATTCTTAGAGTCAGCGAATGAGACACAGCAACCATTCTACAGAGAATTCTCCAATTGAAAGACGAAGCCTAATGACCTCGGATGAAAATTACCACAATGAGAGGGCCCGCAAGAGTAGGAACCGCTTGTCTTCCAGCTCCCAGCATAGCCGAGATCACTACCCTCTGGTGGAAGAAGATTACCCGGACTCGTACCAGGACACTTACAAACCCCATAGGAACCGAGGATCACCTGGGGGGTGCAGCCATGACTCCCGACATAGGCTTTGAGGCTGCCGAAACAAACAAACAACCAACAAACAAACAAAAATCATCTGTTGACAATTTGCCATAGTACTGCTATTAACCAGTCATCTTAATTTGGCAAGCACAGCACAGTATCTGCTGTGCGGGTGGGCTGCTGTCATTTGATCCTAGGGGCAAGAATTAAATAGAAGTACATTATGCCCTTGAGTCTAGATGGGTATTAGATGCCCGATCATATAGGTATTTTTAAGTGCTACATTTACATGATAACAGTACCTTTTGTTTTCTTCATAGATTTTAGACACATCAATTTGTAATTTAGGGTACTTATCAAGGCACATATAAAATAATTTCCCGTGTAGGAAATTCCAAATGACCAGTTCCAGTTGGAACCAATTTATAAACCAATTCCTGTTGGAATTTGGGTGAATTGACTGGAAAGTCTACTAGAGCATGTTGAAATCAATTGAAAAATCAGAAAAAGAAAATATCCAATAAAGAAATCAAAATATTAATAGAAACCAAACCCAGCTGTGGAATTTATTTGCTGGAAGCTAAATTTACACTTCAAGTTGGAATGTATAAACATTTTAATAATATGTTAATGCTGCCAGAATGGCTTTTCAAACTTACCAAATATATTGATAGTGCCAAAAAAGATCTCAGAAATCTTAATGCAGAAATTATATAATCGCCTCAGATTTTAATATCTTTATTTTTCCTGATACAGCTGTTGTATTCAAAGTGTTTTTGCCTTCTGTTCAGTCAGTACTGTTAGCCAGTTTGAAGTTGACAAAATCCAGGGGATATTTGAGAGTAGTAAAGTGAAGCCCAAGCACGCCCAGTTCCGGGGAATGGAGAACGAGGTGTTGTTTCTTCGGTAGTCAGTCTGCATACAACTACACACATCTAGAGCTCTGCAGTCAGCTAGCAGAGATGTGGCCAGAGCTTCCTGGATACAGCGGTGATTGGCTCTGGATCGGAAGCTGTCCTTCCTGCTGCACCTCGACACCGGCTTAGCAGCTCAGCCAGCATGGCTGAGGATCTTTCCCTCAGTCCAGCCAGTCTCTGACTTTGGATAGAATGAATGTCTTGGCCCTACATCACACTTCTTTTATTTTTCATGGGCATAATCAAATTAGGTACTGAAAGTTATGTTTTTACAAAATAATTAGGAAACGTTAAAACACTGAATTAAAATCTTGAAGAAAAAAAAAACCCTCACAGATTCAAAATATATTTATTCACTAAAAGCAGGGCAGTTTTAATGCATGCCATTAAAGAGAGTTTAGAGACTGCTCGGTTTCATTGCTAGTGAACAGCCTTTAGATTTCCAATGAGTGTATTTATGGAATTGGTGACCTATGTCCTATATTGTTAAAGAAGGCTTTAATCCAAGAAATTATTGAAATTGACCCTTTGAAACAAATGTCTTTATGAAAGGGCTTGCCTCTGAAATGACACATGCATGTGTTTTCTAAAGACCCAATTTGAACTAGACATAAAGTCTCTTTCAACTAATGCCTTGAAGTCAACTTTTAAAACAAGTATAATTAATTTTATGTTAATTTTCTCCAAAAATTTCAAGACATGGGCCCCCAAAACTATGTACCAGTTCATTAATTTTCCTGATCAAGAGTCTAAGTTTCATATTCTTAATCAGTTATTCATATCTTGAATCCCACCAACCCACTGTCTTGACTGTATGTGCAACCCGTTATGAACCCGCTTATCTGATAATGAGGCTGCCTGAAATCTTGTAAGTAATCTCAAACATTTGATACATTTAAACACGGGCTCAGTAAAATTGACAAGCTACCATCTGATACAGGCTTGTGAAGCCCGAGTGTCATCCATCGAGGCTTACAGAATTTTCTGTTAAGACATTTAACAGAGCTGTATTCATTGGGCTCTTTAATAAGCATATAATCTTCCATTACTGAAGACTTTGTTAGAACACAGAAGAGCATTTTCCAGCAAACAAACTATATTTATTACATGTATAGCACATATTTGCATGAGAAAGAAAACATTAGCCAAACATTTTCCTGTATGCTTTACTGGTTTCTTGTTTGTGCGCATTAAAGCATTTAATTGCAGAGAGTGCACTTGGGTGTATAAATTTAGAATAGATTGCTGTTCAGCTTTTTCTGCAGTAGCATTAGCAATTTGGTCATTTAACTACTTTAAGATATTTCTATTTTATGGCGGGTAGCTGTAACAGCATTTACATATATTTCCTAGTCAACAAGGCTACCTTTCCTTTCAACTTTGAGGGGTCACTTGGTTTTCAAGCCTCTCCAGCCTTTTTCTCCCTTTCCCCTCTTTTGCTCTTCCATGTCATGCTGGAAGACGGAGGCCCATATAATTTGTGCACAAGACTCATCCATCATCTGCCATCAAAAGTCCATACCTATTTTGCTTTGCAGTTCTATTAAAAAGCTAGCAATGCTGGGAAAGGGTAAGATATATATTCTTGATGAATATATTCACTGTTTCACTTCAATTTTGCATATCTTTCATCTTCCTCCTGTAAGCTTCTCTCCTTCAAATGACGAAGAGATAAGATTCCTCCTCTCTTTGTAAAGGCTCAGAGTTGCTTGTATAAATGACTAAAATCCAGATATATACCTAAATAAAATGTTTTATTTTTGCCAAGCATACCAAGAACCTCTAGGAAATGCCTATTCCACAAGTACTTTGCTTCAATTCATTTTACTCAAAATGGCAAATGATGACAAGCAGGAGAAATATTTCTATATCATTTGAGGCTATTTTCACTTATAGAATAGACCATGTTAGAATTCTGTGAGTTTTTATGATATATAATAATGCAGACTCATGCAAACAATGTGGAAATATGTTCCTGGAAAAAGAAGAAATGCTACTTATGGTCTTTTGGCTTATTTCCAAGACTATAATATGACTACAATATCATAATCAACACTGCTACCTTGTTTATGCTAACACTTAACAACACATAGTAGTATTTATAAATAACTGTGATTCTCCCCCATCTTTATATGGCTCTACTGGGTAGAAGATTGGAATAGTTAGCAATTAGACTCATGGTCTTTCCTAAAGAGTCTCAACTTTGTTACTATACAAATCACTACATCATTTCATCCTTGAAGGGAAGGAATTTTAAAGTCTGAAACGAATTGAGACAATTATTTGTTCCACTTTGAATACTCTGTGATTTGCTCCAATTATAATTGCTGTCTGCAAAAATGTATTTTTAGAATGTTAATGTCTTTTCATACCTGCATACTTGAACTTGTCTTTTGTGTATGGGGGGGCCTTAAATTTCATAGTAGAGGATGGGGGCCTGGAAAGGGGATGAAGACAAAGGAGCTGTGGTAAAAGACAGTGCACACTCTTCCACCTTCAATGACCATATCCCAAAACGTTGAGGCACAGTATGTCAGTGAAGAACGTTTCTAGGCAACCTTGATTTGCAAGCTAGTATATTTTCTTACATAATTTTATTTTGGTATTTGCTAAAAAAACAAAAAACAACCCTCCCCCACAATACCACCATACAAATTGCCCTCTGTAATGATATATATACTACCTCTTTTCTAGAGAAAACAGTCTGTGTTTGGAGGGGAAAGTCCTGGTGAGAGTGTCCATTCTGCCAGCCGTGTGCGGGGTTGGAAGTGTTCAGACACGCCTGCCCTTTAGAGTTCACACTGTTTTCAAATGCTCCCAGCATGTTCTCATTTCTTCAACATCAGCAAGGTTTTCTTGAAATTGATCCACGGCTTCTCATGGCGTGAGTTTAACAAGAAGCCATCCTAGTGAACAAAGCAAAGCAAAAGGAACTACCTCTGTGCCAAATGTAGCCTCTAGCTCAGGTCTAAGGAAGAGAAATCCAGAGACTAGATGTTTAAAGGCAGAGTTGGTTGATCCTTGACGTCTAGGGGTTCTAAGGGCATGCTGTGGCCACTGGGTAAGGATCTGCATTGTATGCAACTCCCATGGAATTGCACCAAACCTCATATCAACATTTCTAATACATGATTACATCACCTTCACTCCTTTATATTCGCCTTTGTCTCTCATGACAGTGTTACATTTTTAATGATATACAACTAATCCTTGAATGACTTGTATGAGTAAAAACTGCAGGAAATCATGTAATAAAGTGTTTATCAGTTCCTTACATCTTTAAATATTGTCAACACTGTAACTGTTAATTAAGTTACTTACTCCAGCTGTGTCTACCTGGCAAACAACAGTCCTTTTCTTTGAAATGATAATGATGATAGAATCAGGTAACTTAAGAGCTGCTGGACAGACATTAAGAATAACTTCTTGTTGAGTTAAGCAATCTGGTTTATCACAATCATAAAACTGACTTATATGGGCAGACAGCTACAGCATTCAGAATTTACTCTTTAAGGTTTCTTCTTTTGTTAAAAGGACCTTTCTCCAATGAAATAATCCTCTGATAGCAATGTCTTTACTTGTGGATAACTTAGGACAAAATGCTGCATGTAGTGAAGGTGTATCATGAGAAGATTAGGCAGTATCTCATCAGTTAATCTTAATTAAGGGCTGTAACTCCTATTTGCCATAAATACATATACATAAGAGGGGATAGTGCTAACTAAGACTTGGGGAATCATAACTTTTCATGAAACTTTCTTTTTGGTGGATATAAAATATTCACAGAAAGATGGAAGAAAATGTTACCAATGAACTTATAATAGCTTAGGGAATTCACTGATTCCTCCTCATTTGAAAGTTAGAAAGAGTTAAAATGAGAACCGAGAAGAGTAGCAGATCGTTAGCGTTTCAAGAGTCTTGGGTTATATTTTAAATATTTAAATCTCCCAACAAACAGCTCGATCTGTGTTTACGCAGGGGCCTTTCTTGCCCTGCCTGCATACTACTTCATACACTTCACGGAAATCAGTGTGGATTCCATACACACAGGGCATCCCGGATGCGGGGAAATCAGTGTGAGTTCTGTTCGCACAGGGGTGTCACACAGGTGGGGGTCATTAACGCTATATTGTTGCATACTATTTTTCATATGCCTTACAATATTTTCTGGAACGTTATTAAAACGAAAGCATTTTATTGCCAAAATAAATCTATGTTGTTACTTCTGCATTAGCAGTAGAAAAATAATGTAGCAAAAATATATATTGTACAGTACAAAATTATAGTATATATATATATTTTGCCAATAAATGAAAATAGATTGAGGAGAAAGAAGCACATTTGTTATAGCACAAACTTACAACAAAACCCACTGTTAAATTTGGCAGTCCTGTTTTTAGACTTATGTAGATTTGGTTCTCTGTCTCACCGGATTTATTTCATCTCTCATATTTGTAATTCTGCTGCTTGATATTTTCCAGCAATTTATTTCATAGCCTTGCAATCTGTGAGTGTAATTTACTTATTTTATTCCCTTACATAAAACATATGAACTTTATTTTGTGTTATGACTCATACTATATTACTCTATTTTCTGTTCCTGTTTCTTCTCCTTTGGTAACAGATGGCACAGCTGGTGAGCTCGCAGAGCTCCTCTGGCCTTTGGATGTTCGAAAGTTTATGTTTTTCCCAGCCTCAAGTTAGAGATCAATAAAATGTCCCCATGGAAAAATATTAAGTAGGGATTATTTTTTTGTTTTGTACTTGGTACTATTTGAAGCATAAATTAAAGCTATTAGCTGTATTTTTAAGAGGTGGGAGGGATTAAAAATAATGTTATTAATAGGAAACATACTAAAAACAACTATGGCAAAATGATATTAAAAGATACCCCCATTCTGAGGGCTGTTGATATCCCAAGATATTCCTGTGTCTCTGCTGATGTGGTGGGGGAAATGCCTTTGTCAAATAACTTTTGTTTTCCTTTGCTTATTTATTTCAATAATTTGTCCCTTTCATTTTTGTTACATAGATATGCGTAGCGTTCTACAAGGCATGCTGGGGAAAATACACTATGCAAATGTACTGCATGCTTTGTTCTCCCTCCGCTTAGTGGCTTTAAAGAAAAAAACGTGGTGTTATTTTTGTGAACAAAGACATTTAACAACAACAACAACAAAAATGCAGAGTGCATGAATACAGTATCCTAATTTCTATGGGTTGTTTTATGGAATTTAAATGTGTACAAAAACTGCATTAATTTTTTCTTTTATATAATAAATGAAAAAAAAAACACAGAAACTAGCATTCTACCTTTCATTTATATTCTGGAAATATACAGAAATTTCCAAATGCCGTAAATCATAAGCAATATTCTTGCAGCTTTTAATGGAAAATAAATTTATATATTTACTCTTTAAAGAAAAAAAAAAGATTCAGTGGCATGACTGATTCCTGATTATTCTGCTAGATTCTATGGGTTACCTCAAAGTAATGCTTTATTAGGAAAGAACGCATTAGTTGCACAGACATATAGGAAATGGATTATACCAAAATAAATGTATGAAATAAGGCTGAATGTAGAAAATATACTAGATAAACCTTAATGTTCTGAAGACACCCTTAAATGGTGAATGTAGTAGTTGCCCAAAGTTTCCGGAATAATAGGTTTGGAATTATATGATTGGTATGTAGATTATGACTGAGCCTTTCACGCACACCCCAGAGTTGGTTGCCTATGTACTATAACAGGATTGGAATTGGACTTCTCTCTCACAGTGAACTTCACAAGAAGTTCAAGGGAAATATGTAAGATATCTGTGGAATTAGAATTATACAGTGATGTATTATAGCCACAGACTTTATCACGTTGAATTCATTTGAGCTCCCTGAAAAGGCAGGCAGAGTATAAGTTAACAGAGCCAACTGCGACTAAGAAAACCAAAAGCTCATTGTCACTTTCCTCCTCTGAAGTAAAATAAATTTTTTAAATACATGCATCAGATACTTTCCAGCCAAGTAGCGACCTGAATGAAACATGTAAAGTGCTGAGTAAGCACAAGGCGTTGGCTGTATGAATAACTTTGCTATTGCAGGGGTCTGACCTAAGACCATCCCAACAATCAGCCAGCAATCTGAACCTCCCAGGAGGAAAACAAAGGTTCCTTGCTGTTGCCTTAACAAGGTATACACCTGAAGCTACCTCTCTAGTCCTTAGCATAGTTCCATTGGACTATAGAAAGAAATTTCTTGTCTTTTCCTATAGCATACAAGGTCAGCACAGTAATTTAACTATAGACTCTAACCACTGTCTTCCAGCAGTAACTATGAGTTATTGTCTGACATCCCTGTGTTCAGATCTGCTATCACATCTTCTTTGCATGACCAATACATTTCTATTAGATTTAGAATATTGTAAATTATTAGTGATGTCTACTTTTTATATTCCTTTGTAGAACATCAAACTTGTTTCAACTGGCGGTTGCTCTCTTGGTCAAAGTCCTTAGGCGCCTTTAAGACTGGTCTCAGTTCCGGCTTACTCTTGCGCTTAGCACCTTTTTAACATCCAAGCATCTACTGATGTCCTAGGTGTGTTTTTACTGACTGAAGGGACCATTTTATATTAACGACTCCTGATCCTTTCGCGCAATTATCTGGGGATCCTTTTGCAATAATCCTGGTATGATTTTTTTTTCTCTAGAAACTATTACTAGTCAACAACCTAGGGTTTCACCCTGTATGAGTCATATGGCTGCTTCCCTAATTCTAGCCTCCCTGATTCCAGAAGCACACAGCTGTGTCTTCATGGTAAGAGACTGTCTCCCTCTTATTTGGCTGTCCACTCCCTCTGGAGTTACCTGGGAATTGTTTTTTGCTAAGGAGAGCAAATACAGGGCAATGGCAAAGCTCACTGTTTCTCTTTAGTTCCACAGGCTGTTTCCCAGTGTCTGGAAACCGTTGTTTCTTGTGTTGTATCCAGTATTCTGCTTGTTAACTGTAGAATGGTAAAGCGCATGTTTTACTCTCTCCTGCCTTGAAGCCAAAGTCTTTCATGGCATTTTGCTCATGACTTTAAAAATTGATAAGATATTTAGGTCTCAGAAGGAAGAACAAAACATTTGATATCCCTCATTAAAGATTCCCAGTTACATCTATAGTTAACAATTTTGTATTTTGTCTATTAAAGTCAGCCAAGATTCTACTAGTCAAATCCATCCCCCTTTTCTGTGAGGGACACTTGGAAAATAAACTAAGAGACCATTTCCTTAATAGAGTTCTAAAACACAGGTCTCGAACTTCATGGGTAAATGTGGGTCTGGCATACATTAATAAGTTGCCAAAGACATGTGGGAATTTGTAAAATGACTCAGAGATGCTAAAGCCCTGCCTACACTGGATGGGAATGGAATCACTAAAGAGCTCATGTAAGTTGGTTATGAACATTGATCTAAACAGCCCACTGGCTATTAAGTATATCCAGATCTAATTCTCCTTTATGTATGCCTCCTCTAAGACTGGTATTTGAACGCAAGCCCCCAAAGAAGATGAACTCTTTCCCATACATTGAGCTATATGGCAATATATGGTTAGGAGTCAGGCGGAGTATAGTGCTTCATTTCATGTGGCTGTTGAGGATAAGGTGGTATCGGGAACAGCTCGAAAGGGCCTTTCACAAGTCTCCCACATTTTTCCATCTCTGCCTTTTTTTTTCTTCCCTTTTACAAACTTAAGTTAAAGAGGATAGAAAGAGATGATGCTGATTCTACTCTTTTTGTTTGTTTATGTGTGTGGAAGAAGTAGACAACCCTAGTTTCTCTGAGTCAAAACTATCACAGTCGTCAGTTAACCTCAGAAATCAACCCTGTTTCTACATCAGGAATACGGAGATCTAGAGTCTACCCGCTTAGCTAAAGGGAGCTAAAGTAAACAAAACCAAAACACAGGCAAGAACTCTTCTTCCAGATCAAGTTCGCCAGCGATTACTTATATTTTACTTTTTAGCCACTTATCCTGCGGGGGGGATGGGGTGGGGGTGCGCAGGGGTGCAGAGCTGGACACGCGCATACCAGGAGGCACAACTGTTTAAACTTTAGGCAAGCAGCAGAATGAAGAGCACAGACAGCATTTAGCCATCTATTTAACATGATGGTGACTCCTGAATGAGAGAAAAAAACGATCATATCGTGAAGACCAGTGAGTTTCTTGTCTACAGTGTTTTTGGACTCAGCTCAGACGGCTTTTGTGACTTAAGATTTTTAAACGGGGGAGATACTTAAGGAAAAGTGTTCTAGCCGAGAGTGGCCTGAGAGCAGAGGGAGACTAGAGAGGGAAGGGCGCTGAGAAGCAAAGGCAGAGGTACGAAAAACCGCAGCGACAAAAAAAAAAAAAAAAATGGAAAGGAAAGGAAAGGAAAGGAAAGGAAAGGAAAGGAAAGGAAAGGAAAGGAAAGGAAAGGAAAGGAAAGGAAAGGAAAGGAAAGGAAAGGAAAGGAAAGGAAAGGAAAAAAATAGGCCAATGATTTCTGCTGCTGTCAGGGACAATAGGCTCTAAAGAGAATTAAAGCTTACCATCGTCGGGGTCCAAACCTGGGACTTTTGGAGGTGAGTTTGGTTACATATTTGCATTGGGACTCAGAAACAACCTCAAATCCCTGACATTGGCGCGCCGAAAGCGCCTCAGCCTTCCTCCACTGACCCTCCGCGCCACAGAGGCCTCCCAGCCCCTCGCCCCGCCTCCAGCCCCTCGCCCCGCCTCCAGCTCCCTCGCCCCGCCTCCGGGCCCAGCGCCTGCGCAGTGCCCTCGCTCCGCCCCGCCCCTGCCCTAGCCTCCGCCAGAGAGGAGCTGGGGGAGGACGGTGGCCCGCGAGGTTCGAGCAGACAACGCGGCGGCGATGTCCGCGAGCCAGGCGAGCGCCGCGGCGGTAGCGGCGGGGCCTCGCGCGTGGCTGGGCGGCCTGGACTGCGGCCTCCCCGCGGGTCCCTGGAAGCGGGCGCGCGGCCCGCGCGGGAGCAGAGGCGGAGGCCCCGGCGCGTCCTTCTGCCCCGCAGCCTGAGCCCGGGCGGCTGGAGGGCTCCGCTGCCCGAGGATGGGAATTCTCTTTACCCGGATCTGGAGGCTGTTCAATCATCAGGGTGAGGCTGGGCCGGGCAGGGAGGTCCCGGCTCTTGTCGGGCGGGAGGGTCGCCTTTGTCTCCGGGGAGCTGGGGAGAGGTTCCTCCCGCCATACACCCATTTCTCCGATTTGATCGCGAGCGCAAAAGGTGCCCTGCCGAGGGCCCAGCGCGCTGCCTGGCCTGCTTCCATCCCCGCCGCCTGCCCGCAATTGTGTTTGGGCCGCACGGGCAACAGCTGGGGTTCTAGGGTGAAGACCGAGGGCCCTGACCCTAGCGGCGCCACCGAGCCCACGGTTTGCAGAATGCGGAAAACTGGAACTAGTGCTGGATCCGTCTGGGGTTCGCTTTGGGGGGGATGGGCGGGGAGACCCTCGCTGCGGAATAGTGATGGAGTGTCTCTCCTTTGCGCCGTTTGTCTTAGTGGTAAAGGTCAAGCCTAAGGTCGTTTTCCTTCTTAGGTTATTAGAGGGTTTTGGGGTTTTCTTTTTTGGCCCTTGTTAAAGTGTTTCGCTGAAAGCTTTTAAAAGCCTGCCTCGGGAGACAGGCTTCGTTAGCATTAGGTAACTAGCAGGTTACTGTGTTAAGTTCGCCTAAACGCAGACATTTGCCACGGAAAGGCATAGGGGATTTATATATATATATATATATATATATATATATATATATATATATATATACATATATATAAAATTACAAAATGGGTGTGTGATACTGGAGAGAATATGGTCCTAACAGAACTACATAGTTACTAAAATGAAATGTAGTGCTTTTTTTAAAAAAGCTCTACTTGCAGTTCATTCCATCTGTCAAGCACGTACAGTTTTTCTCTTGTATAAGCTGGCAGCATTGTCGCACCCCCACTTTTTCCAGTTAAAACTTAATGAACGGTGGCGCCTACTATTTAGAAGGAGCAGTTCCCCGGCGTGCTCCTCCTCCGGGGTAGAGCTGGCTTTATGGGACTTGTAACCCCTAGTGGGTTTTGCTTTTTTAATAATAATTTTTAAAAAACGATACCTAAGATAACGGTACTAAATGAAGTGGAAGGCAATAAAGAGGATATTTCCATTAGCTCTGTCTGGTCAGCAGAGAACATGTGACGGGGTAGTGGTTTCTAGTGCCTTCATAATTCTGTGGGTTTAGATACTCTCACCTACCACAGAAGGGATTTGAGGGGTCTACAGTTTTTGAATATTTAATCTCTAGGTTTGAAGTACTAAAGGTTACATTGTTGTAGAACTGGTGATACTTGTGTGGGTAATAAGTGTTCTTATTCTATTTCTGTCCTCCACAGTCTTGAATTTAGTGAAACTAGTGTTTCAGTTCTGCCTTGGTTTAGAAAGACCTTATGCTTTAAAGTGCCTCTGGTACTGGTCTCACTTTCTTCTTTGAGTCAGTGACCAAACTGTTGCTGTAACTTAAAAAAAAATGAATTAGAACTTTAAAAGAAACTCACCTAGTTGCACGTGATAGCAGGAATGCATTGGTATCGGCACAGATCTTGTACCCTGCATTTTGTAGTAGCATTTGCCTGAATGTTTACTCAGTGTTTGAAAATTAACAAGAGGATTCATAGAGTCCAGTTCCTAGGAAATTACCAGTCAATAGAGTGAGATCGTGAAGAAACGGCTCGTTAAATGGTCTGTTCCCAGCTCAGTAGCCTCTCAGAATTCACTGTCACAGACACTTGTTGCTCCCACCTCGTGCCTTGGTTTTACAGTTCTGGGAGGACCTGTGGAGAAGGGGACACATAAGTTCGGCGCGTCTTCGATGCTTTGCTTTACAGAAGGATCATGACATGTTTCTATACTCCTTTTCATGGAGACCTGTGGAGAGAGGCTTTGGGTAATTGCAGAGTTTGCTATATCGATAAACGCAGAGACATAGCAGCTCTGGCTTCTCAAAAAGCAGCTGCTCAGTTAAAGCTGAGCTGGTGAACTGCCTGCCTGACCCAGAAAACCAGAGCTTATGTTTAGGTGGGGCACAGGTTCTGGAGCGCTCAAACTTTATTCTAGATACTGCCATTTATTGACACCATTAAAAGTATTGAAGCTGGGGCTGTAGCTTAGTTGGTAGAGCACCTGCCTTCCTTTCACCACACCCATTCGGGAGATAACGGGATGTGGTGGTTGGGGGTCCCCTGTGATCCTGTCACTTAGGATGCACGTCCTTGGTTACAGAGTAAAGTTAAGGCCAACCTGGGCTAACGTGAGATTCTGTCTCTGAATATTTTCCTGGAAGAGAGGAAGCAGGCTCAAGTGACTTCTGTCAGACAATTGGGAAAGGAAACGAATGTGTTGTTGCTTGTTGATCTTTTTAAGAAGCCACTGTCAACTTTTCTGTCTACTCTTTTCTCCCTGTTGACTGAGTTGTGAATCTTTAGTTTGGATTTAGGTTTGCCAACAATGACTGTATCTCTGGAACTTGTTACCAGTGTTTGGTTTAAATACCTTTCTGGGGCAGCAATTCTCAACCTGTGGGTCTCAATCTCTAAGACCATGGGAAATCATTGATTTTTTTTTTTTACTTTTATAACAGTAGCAAAGTTATAGTTATGGAATAGTAACAAGAATTTATGGCTGAGGGCGTCACCACAACATGAGGACCTATGTTAAAGGGTTTTCGAATATGGAAGGCTGAGAACCACTGCTCTGGGTGTTGGGAATAAGGCAGAGAATGAAAGAGACAAATCCCCTCGCCTTTATAAAGCCCTTTATAAAGCGGCTTGTTATAGTCCAGGGCAGCAGAAAAGAAACCCAGCCTGACTCTATAGATGAAGGAGCAGTTCGTAATTCTAGTGACTTTTGCAACACTGGTTCCAGTTGTTCCATCCGGGTGTTGGTTAATCTGCCTTAGTTTTGTTCCTTCTAGAAACTTTCTTCTTTAAAGATGCACATTGGGGCTTTATTTATTTAAAATGATAGTCCTAGGATGTTAAACAAGGATCTCTAGTACCAGTGTGTTCTCACCACCTCCACCCCCAACACACACACACACACACACACACACACCTTTATAAAGAATGTGGTAGGTGAAGGAAGATCCTTTCCAACACCTACATAGACTGTAAAAGGTTGTGGAGTTTCCCTCTTGGCAGCCTTGCTCCTCCCTCTGCTCATTGGTTGTTAGGAAAGGAATCAAGTTATGAATGAGCGCTGGCAAAGCCGCCCACGCTGTGTTGGTCTTGTGTTGGAGAAGCCACCTCAGTTCCTGGTCTTTTTTTCAAGGGAGTTCAACCATGCAGGAACATACAGCAGGAAGGTGACTGGACATTGTACGCTATCTGGACTCTTAGCTCCAGGTGGAGCTCACTGGAGGGACATTGCAGGAGGAAATGCTCATTCCTGGTGACAGCGTGCACTCTGGAAAAGCTGTTTGTAGCACACGCACCTTTACCCTTGGTACCTGGGGCTTGCGTGGCGTGGTGATTACTTTTATCTTCTCACCAGGACCTCGCTTATGAAACTTCCCAACCTCAAGTTATTGTGTGATTTCTGCCTCCTAATGGCTCGCTGATTTTCCTCTTTGTTTCTCATTGTTTTTTCCTCCCCCGGCAATGTCTTCAAAGCAAGTCTGTTACTGAAGCTTTAGCTTAAACAGGTGTGTCTGAGTGTTTGATGTTGGGACACAACTTGTCATCTACAACGTTCATGCTCAGAATTGCATGGTCAAATTTTACACACACACACACACACACATACACAAAGTCAAAAACTTCATAGTGTTTTAAATAAATTTATGGCTTTTGGGCTGGGTCATGTAGAATTGACATGCCTGCCAGACCTAGACTTAGTAAGGCTAAGTCTTACTAAGTGAAGTAAGACTTAGACAGCCAGTGAACTAGTAGTGTGTGTGTCAAAGAAAAGGAAGAGGAAGGAACCATGGACAAGAAGTCTCTTTCTGACAGAACAGTATTGATTGGTAAGGTAGAGGCCAGGTCAAACTCTGAATCCCAGCAGACAATAGTGGTGTGTCTGAGCTTTCCTGAGTGCAGGAGTGCTGTGGGGGAGGCCTTCTAAATGAAGTCATACAAAACAGCGATTGCAGTGATTCACAAATGTCACGGAGTCGGAATGGCCAAAGTCTGATTGACATTTGTCCTCAGTAACATTACCTCCTATTATGTATTGCATGTTCTGTGGAGTATTTGTCTTGAAGCACATTGTAAGACAGAATTCTAGCACTGCAGATATACATTCTCTATAAAGTGTTGTTATGTCTAGTAAGGAGGGGTGCAGAGTGAGGAAACTGTAAGGGTGTGCGGGAGTTGATTTAGTATTAGGACATGTATGGATGATCTAATTCTACATGGGGATAAACTGGCTTGAGACTATTGCATTGGCACCTTTATCTGTTAACCTCTTACACAACTCTGTCTTTATGTTACAGTTCTCATTATGAGTCATACACCCTATCTTTGATTTAGGAGGCCACCAAAACAGTCATAGATACTTTCTTGTAAGCACATTTCCATCTAGTAGTTGGAAGTGAATTCTGTTTATGGACGAGGCTATGTGAGGGCGTGATCTGGATTACAGGTTCTCCCCTAGGTTGAACTTTGAATGTCCACTCAGCACACACACACACACACACACACACACATACACACACACAGTCTGTGACTCTTCGGAAAATTTAAGTTTTGCACATGCTTGACTTAAGTTTCTTTCTTTCTTTTTTTTTTCTTGAAATGTCATGATTGCCTTTTATATTACAATAGCTTTACAATCCCTTTGTTGATATGTAGTCTCGGTTGGGGTGTGTGTTTATGTATTTGGTTGCGGTGTAGGGCTTGGATAATTTTGTAAAGTTAAACAGAAGAGCAGTGTCTCCGGAGTGGAGACATTAAATAGAATGTATAGTCTAGAGATGAGGTTCACAGACAGCTGTCTGGATTCCAAGAAAGGAATTAGGAGCTTAGGATTAAGACATTTACCCTTTGTCACACTCATCCCTTCTCACCTTGTTCCCTGTGATGTAACCTCTGTCTTCCTATCTGCTTTACCAGCAGGGACCTGGAAGGACATGTAGCCTTCAAAGTGTCTAATTTCCTCTATCCCAGCGCCTCTTCCCTTTCCTGCTCTCCGTCACCCAGCCTAACCTATGCCTGTTAGCACTTCCTCATTCCCAGTCTTGTGGGACATAAAATAATGGCTCTTTTCACGAGCTAAATCTATTATCTAGCTGTTTTTCCATCTTGGATAGTCTTACCTGTTAAAACATTTTACACCATGTCTCCAGCTACAGGGTCCACCATGTATCCTCCACCATGCGCTCCCACCTCTGAGTTTGTTTGTTTTTTCTAGACACTCTATCCTTTCTTTATCTTGTATCCTGAGAAAATGAAATTGTTGTGATGTGAGCCTCTTCCCCTCTGCCTTACTTTAGCATCTATTGCTGCATAGTAGCTCTGTTCAGTATGCTTGCTTGCTTGCTTGTCCTGCTCAGCATTTGCCCAGGTGCGACTCCTCCCTCCCATGTAGCCAGATGTGATGCCCTCCCCCATATGATACCCTCCCTTATGCTTTCTCAGGTGGGTTTTTTGGTTGTTTTTTTGTTTTTGAAAAACAGTGGTTTTAAAATTAGGACATAAGTCCTTGAAGGCATCACTAAGGATCACAAAACAAAAGCAAAGAAGCAAAACTTGTGTCCAAACTAGAGGAGGGGTTTAACATGAAAGGTATTGTCTTAGAAACCAGATATAGATTTCCGGCCAGTGTCTCCTCTTATTCAGTGTTTAGAAGTTCAATTTAGAATGTCATTGGAAAGAAGTTTTTTGTTTTTTAATGATTATTACAAAGAGTCATGTCCTATTTAACAGTAAGCTGGCATTCATTTCCACTACCTGTTCCCTGGTGACCAAGATGGTTCCAAGGGACCCTCTTTACAAACTCAGGTTAATCTTTAGAAGCAAAAGGATTTATCACCACTGAGAACGTTTAACATGATATGCCTCACGCTCTGCAAGCAAGAATGACAAAAGCATTTGAAAAGTTACAGCCCTGCGACAGTGCCTGCTTATAGCTTCCATACGTGATTAAGGGCTGTAAACAGACACTGTGCTACTCATCTGGAGGCATGTTGTTTGCACACACATGCATGCTTAAGTCATTGTTTATATCATTTGCCGTAGATTCTTGTATTTTGTATTACTTTTGGACTGGTCCTGTTAAGTTTGTAATGTTTCAAGAACATCATTTCATTGATGATTATAAATATGTTTTGTTTCTGAGTACTAGAAGTCTGTCTAAATGTTGACCTGTAGCTAATCATGAGAATAGTACAAAATGGATTCCTTCAAGTTAGAACTACGCTGATATTTTAGAAGGGCTCCAGTTAGTTTGTTTTAAAGCTGAGCCTTACTCTGCAACCTTTGCTATGTAAACTATGTTAGTCTGGAACTCCCCTGCCTCGGCCCCTGGAGTGGTGTGATTAAAGAAGTATGCCACCACACCCAGTCCAAGGAGGCTTTAACTGAAAATCAGTATTCAACTAGGAAATATTCTTTTTGCCTCAGTACCTTTGTAGATGCTTGTATTAACAGAACTGAAGAAAGCGTACATCCATCGGCAAGGAGGGAGTGCTTACATTTGCAAGTAAAATTAGAAAGGCCCAGCTATGCTAGTGAGAAACAGACCTGGAAGAAAGGCTTCTTCCCTAGCTAGAAGAACTCAGCTATCTAGTCCTGACGCAGACTGGCCCCACCGTGAAGTACATTCATGGTCATGAAGTCTGTAACATTTGCTTGGTTGGAATCCCACATTTCTCAAGAGTTTTCTGATTTTCAGTTTTTCGAGACAGGGTTTCTCTGTATAGTCCTGGCTGTCCTGGAACTCACTTTGTAGACCAGGCTGGCCTCGAACTCAGAATCTGCCTGCCTCTACCTCCTGAGTGCTGGGATTAAAGGCATGTGCTACCACACCCGGCTGAGTTTTCTGATTTTAATTCAGCCAAAAAATATACTTTCCTCTGATGGAATTGGTCATTGCTGACTTATTATAATAACACTAAACCATAAATATGTACTAAACATAAATATTATTATAACATAAATATTACTAAAACATAAATATGTAATTATTAATATATACAAAAATGCGTGTGTGTGTGTGTGTATATATATATGTATCTATGTATATATCCATAATACAGCTGTTGGGTTGATAGTGAATGTAGCTTGTAAGTGTTAAACCAGGTTATGGAGCCTGTGTTGTCAGCCAAGTGAGTTTGTTTTGTTTTTTGAGATCGTGTCTTACCACATTGCCTGGTCCAGCCTGGAACTTCTGATCTTCCTGTTAACCTCTCAAGTGTCTGGAAGCACAGCCATGGCCACCATACCTAGCTTGGCAAGCTCCTTTGAAGCATGTGTCTTCATTGTACTTGCTGGCGTTCTCCTGGGATAGTCATTTATGTGTGTAACTCTCTGAGGCTGTGGACTTGGGGATAGTAGCAAGATTGAGTTTGCAGAGTCATGAGATAGAAATTTACCCATGGAACAAACTCTTCTCTTTCTGCTTCCTTTTCACACTTTGCATGGACTTACCCAAGGGATGCCTGCACTTCCACACACTGAACTTCAGTAACTGAAGTCATTTGTAATGCTGTGACTACATTTGGTGATCCTTTGCTGAGCTTAGACTTCCTTAGGCCTAGAAGGAGAAGGTGCTTCTGACTGCCTGGAGAGATTGTTGGAAAGATGAGAAGTGGCTGTGTAGAATGAGAAGAGGCAAAGAAAGTGAGCTTAACAACACACTCCTTGCTTGATGGAGTCTCTTATGAGCTCTAGGAAGGCTAAAGAGTGTTGTGTGCTGACTTATACCACAGAAGCAAAGAAGAATAAAGTGTGGGATCTCTCTGTTGTAACTCTCTGCTGGTTTTTATTTCAGAGCACAAAGTTATCATTGTTGGGCTGGACAATGCTGGGAAGACTACCATCCTTTACCAGTTGTAAGTATTAACTGCTTAAAATTTAATTTTGTTGTTTCTAGTTATTCTTTGTGCTTTTGTGGTATTTGATGGATGAAATCAATGAAAAGTTATGTGGATGCAAGCAGACTAACCGTAAGCCAGAAGCCAGGGACTATGTGCTGAGCTAGAAATTAGCATGACACCAGGCATGCACATTGTTTTGCTTTGATCCTCTTGTTTTTAGAAAACAAGATATCTGTTTATACACTTTGCCCAAATGATCTGTAATATTCTAAAACCATTATTTATTTGAGCTCTTTTATATCTTTAGCTGAATCATTGTGTGAGCGCAAAAACAAGGGCACTTGGGTCTGAGTTAGAAGCCATGTTGACGTACCTTGATGTAAGCATTGGTGAGATGAACTAGCTTCCTCACTAATTTTGTAAACTTCTCCCCTCCTAGTTCCATGAATGAAGTTGTACATACATCTCCTACAATAGGAAGCAATGTGGAAGAGATTGTGGTTAATAATACCCGTTTCCTGATGTGGGATATTGGTGGCCAAGAATCCCTTCGTTCTTCCTGGAACACTTACTATACTAACACAGAGGTAACATTCCTAATGCTAGTGCTTACATGAGCGCCTGAGTCCTTGAGAAGCATTTGGGTTTGAGTCATTGCAGTCTTTAAAAATGGAGCTTGAGTACAGTAGTCTTCTATTCCAGTCTTGACTCAGTTCAACGTTGAGTCTCTATAGGGAGAGTTGGTGGGTGATCAGTCGGTTGTTTGTCCAGTAGTTACTCTTAAATGACTTGCATTTCATGATTTCTGATTGCATTTCCTTCTTGCTGTTTATGTGTCTGAGTGGGAGAAATCCCAGCCAAGTAACGGACTCTTATGTGGTTTGAGTCCTAGCCAGTTTTTGCCGTGTATTGTCTTTTATATAGTGTAGCTATATAAAATCTTTTAATCTTAATCAGTTGAAAAATCTTTTAATCATAAAGCATTTTAGACATAATCATATGGTTTTATTTACATGTTATGTTCCAAAAGAAAATTTCAAACCTATGACATTTAAATTCATCATCTTTTCCTATAAGTTGAAAGATTGCACCAGTTGTTTTTTAGTGTGTATTGTAAGGCTTTAAAAATACTCTGAATAAATGTGTGTGTGTGTGTGTGTGCGTGTACATGTATGTATATATGTATATTAGCTGGTTCTTTGAGAAAATCAACAAGATAGATAAACCCTTAGCCAGACTCATTAGGATGATGCATCTTAATTAACAAAATCAGAAATAAAAAGGGAGACATAACAACAGATCCTGAGGAAATCCAAAACACCATCAGATCCTTCTACAAAAGGCTATACTCAACAAAACTGGAAAACCTGGTTGAAATGGACAACTTCCTAGACAGGTACCAAAGTAAAATCAGGATCAGATTAACGATCTTAACAGTCAGTCCCATTTCCCCTAAAGAAATAGAAGCAATCATTAATAGTCTCCCAACCAAAAAAAAGCCCAGGACCAGATGGGTTTAGTGCAGAGTTCTATCAGACCTTCAAAGAAGACCTAATTGCAACTCTCTCCAAACTATTCCACAAAATAGAAACAGAAGGAACTCTACCCAATTCATTCTGTGAAGCCACAATTACTCTGATACCTAAACCACACAAAGACACAACAAAGAAAGAGAACTTCAGACCAAATTCACTTATGAATATCGATGTAAAAATACTCAATAAAATCCTTGCAAACCGAATCCAAGAACACATCAAAACGATCATCCATCATGACCAAGTAGGCTTCATGAACTCAGGGATGCAGTGATGGTTTAATATATGGAAATCTATCAACGTTATCCAGTATATAAACAAACTCAAAGACAAAAGCCACATGATCATCTCATTAGATGCTGAGAAAGCATTTGACAAAATCCAACACCCCTTCATGATAAAAGTCATGGGAAGATCATGAATTCAGGCCCATACCTAAACATAATAAAAGCAATGTACAGCAAACCAGTAGCCAAAATCAAAGTAAATGGAGAGAAACTTGAAGCAATCCCACTAAAATCAGGGACTAGACAAGGCTACCCACTTTCTCCATACCTGTTCAACATAGTACTTGAAGTCCTAGCCAGAGCAATTTGACAACAAAAGGAGATCAAAGGGAAACAAATTGGAAAGGAAGAAGTCAAAATATCACTATTTGCAGATGATATGATAGTATATATAAGTGACCCCAAAAATTCTACCAGAGAACTCCTAAACTTGATAAACAGCTTCAGTGCAGTAGCTGGATATAAAATTAACTCAAACAAATGAGTGGCCTTTCTCTACACAAAGGATAAACAGGATGAGAAAGAAATTAGGGAAACAACACCCTTCACAATAGTAACAAAAAATATAAAATACCTTGGCGTGACTCTAACTAAGAAAGTGAAAGATCTGTATGACAAGAACTTTAAGTCTCTGAAGAGAGAAATTGAAGATCTCAGAAGATGGAAAGATCTCCCATGCTCATGGATTGGCAGGATTAATATAGTAAAAATGGCTATCCTGCCGAAAGCAATCTACAGATTCAGTGCAATCCATTAAAATTCCAACTCAGTTCTTCACTGAGTTAGAAAGGGCAATTTACAAATTCATCTGGAATAACAAAAAGCCTAGGATAGCAAAAACTATTCTCAACAATAAAAGAACCTCTGGTATAATCACCATGCCTGACCTCAAGCAGTACTGCAGAGCAATTGTGATAAAAAAAAAAAAAAAAACTACATGGTACTGGTACAGTGACAGACAGGTAGATCAATGGAATAAAATTGAAGACCCAGAAATGAACCCACACACCTATGGTCACTTGATCTTTGACAAAGGAGCTAAAACTATCCAGTGGAAAAAAGGCAGCATGTTCAACAAATGGTGCTGGCACAACTGGCAGTTATCATGTAGAAGAATGCGAATTGATCCATTCTTGTCTCCTTGTACAAAGCTCAAGTCTAAGTGGATCAAAGACCTCCACATAAAACCAGAGATTTATAGAGGAGAAAGTGGGGAAAAGCCTCGAAGATATGGGCACAGGGGAAAAATTCCTGAACAGAACAGCAATGGCTTGTGCTGTAAGATCAAGAATCGACAAATGGGACCTCATAAAATTGCAAACCTTCTGTAAAGCAAAAGATACTGTCAATAAAACAAAAAGGCCACCAACAGATTGGGAAAGGATTTTTACCAATCCTAAATATGATAGGGACTAATATCCAGTATATACAAAGAGCTCAAGAAGCTGGACTCCAGAAATTTGTGTATTGTCTTTTATGTAGTATAGCTGCAGTTGAAAAATCTTTTAATCATAAAGCATTTTAGACATAATCATATGGTTTTATTTACGTTATGTTCCAAGAGAAAATTTCAAACCTGTGACATTTAAATTCATCATCTTCGCCTATAAGTTGAAAGATTGCACCAGTTGTTTTTTAGTGTGTATTGTAAGGCTTCAAAAATATTCTGCATGTGTGTGTGTGTGTGTGTGTGTCTGTCTGTCTGTCTGTATATGTATGGCTGATATTTAAGTCATTACTGACTACCAAGTGTCTCTCATGGCCTGGTCCCTGCACTCCCTTAGCATTTCATCGTGTATTTGGAGGAATTGTATGTGTAGCTTACAAAGGTCTATGTCAGCCCCATACACAGTGCTGCAGGCATTAAATTGTGTCAGCCTTGAAAAGGGTTTATTCAGATGCCTTCTAATAGAATGAGTATCACAATACTAGAGTCTTCTGCCAGCAGACTATCACGTGAAATATTGTAGTCGCTGCAAACTGAAGAATGAAAGGCTGAAAACCACAGTGCTTTATTTGGAAATTATTACCTAGTGCTAAAAATAAAAATGTGTGTTTTAGTAACAGGTGATGTGAGTGATGTAAGTATAGTAACTGAACATTTGCTGTTTCAGTCTTGCCTTGTGGTGCTCTTGGTTAGTGCAGTGGAACCCGCCCCGTAAGCCATTGTCTCATCATTTGTTCGTTACAGAACTGTGCTTGCAGATAGCAGATGCTCTGGGCATAAGGAAGCACCTGTTTTTACATGTTTTTATGTTTTTATATGCCAGTTGATACCCTCAAGTTGTTAATTTCTTTATCTATCACATTATTCTAATACACATACCTTTCTGCATTTCATATTAGTAGTAATTGTCTGGAAGCAGCTTAAACTTAGAATTTTAAGTGTTTGGGGTTTTTTCGTTTCGTTTTTTGTTTGAAATTGTTATGGTGTAAATACAGGGATTTAGTATTAATACAGTAGTTTTAAAAAGAAGAAAATGTTCTATTTTGGTTAGAGTATTAGCATAATATTCTTTTCTTTTGTTTTTTCTTAAAAATTAGTAAATGTATTTGAATTAGAAATGAGTCAGGTCCTTAAGCTTTATAGCAAGTATGATAAGCATTTCTGGTTCTCAATATACAGTAGATTTTATGTCTTAATAATAGTGTCATATAATTAAATACATAAGTACCTTATGAATTTTCAGATACTAAATTCTGTAAGTCACTAATGATTTTTTTTTTTTTTTGGTAATTATTTTAGTTTGTAATAGTTGTTGTGGACAGCACAGACAGAGAAAGAATTTCTGTAACTAGAGAAGAGCTCTACAAAATGCTAGCCCATGAGGTAAGTCTGCGTTTAGTAAGTGAGATGGGCATCCTATCACCTCTTACAGTTTCTCACAAGGAGTAGTATTTCAATGTAAAAAATTATCTGTTGGTGATAACGCTTGTGATTCATATTTTGGGATTTTCATATTTCCCAAAGTTGAAGTGTGTCTGGAAACAGGAGAAAGATTGTACAGATAATCATAGACTGGTATTTAGCCTAAAAAATCTATTTAGAGATTTCACTGGGCAAAAGAATTTGTGCCAGGTAGCTTTCTTTTTACATTTTGGGCAGATAATTCATACAGAGGATTATCATTTGACAGGCACATCATAAGTACCTGTGCATATAATAGTTCTTGAGTGTTTTTGTCATCAGACTAATATTTAAACCTACTTGCTCATAGGGGTTTTTTTTTTCATGTTTTATTTTTAAATCCCTTTTACCAAATGAAATTATATGACTGGCTTATAATTAATTATAAGTCCTTCAAAATACTACTAGTCACAGTATTCAAAATTTAAATAAGTTAGAACTGTGTATATGCACACTGGTAGAGTGCTTGGCTGGCCTCAAACTCACAGAGATCCATTTGCCTCTGCCTCCAAGTATCTGCATTATGGACCACCACACACAGCTAGAGGCTTTGAGTCTTTACAGTACATTCCCTGTGGCAAAAGAAGAAATTTCCCCCAAAGCTTATTGAGGATGACAGAAAACAGTAATCTATGAATATGAGAAGCATTTAAAAGACAAGCAATTTGACAAGCATATTGCATACATTTAAGAAAACAGTAGCAATGGCCTCCTTTCTGAGGCTTGTGGCCACCTTTGCCATCTGCGCCTTTGTCTGGTTTATAGCACTAGTGAGTTATGTCCTATAGACTATTCCTTAAATTCAGTTGTAAAAACCAGGCTGTACCCATAAAAGTCATGCCACTGTTGTACCAGTAGTCACACATTTTCTTTGGCATGATAGAACTGTAGTTCATAGGCTCCATAGATTGCTGATGACAATTCTTCCCCTAACAGCCCACAAGGTACCTTCTATGAAAACCATCCACTAGGAAGGGATTAGCAATGCCTGATACTCCATAGCCTGTAGCCAAAGCATGCATTGTCTTCAGCAGTATGGACTCTACCAGTTGTGGCATGCAACAAAGAACAGTGGCATACCTTTATAGTTTGTGGCCTTCCCTAGCTGACAAGTCATTGAGAGGTTGCTTACCTCTAATAGTGGCATTTTTGCCAACAACTTAGAAGTGCCTACCCAACTCACATAGTGTCCTGATTTCTTTTCCTGTTCATGTAATAAAATTACTCTTGACAAAAGCAACTTAAGACAGAATAGATTTGTTTCAGCATATAATTCCAGAAGGATATAGTCAGTCATGGTGAGAAAAACACAGCAGCAGGCAGGAACAGGAGGCTGGCTGATCACATGGCACCCAGATTTAAGAAGTAGAGAACACCAGTGGGAAGTGAGCTTTGTCATACAGTTTAAAGGCCTAAGGGATACTAAAAAAGAAACATTAGCAGATACAGTATAGCACAAAAAATCTCATCATACCTGCCAGTTTTGTTGTTATAACAGCAGTGTTGTGAAAAGCATATCCAAATGGGAAACATTTGTTCCATAGTCCAAAACATTTACCATGAGCCATCCTACGTCCTTGCCCTGTGTTATTGTGCTACTTCAAGGCTCCTCCATATTTCTTTTAATACCAACTGTCTTAACTAGACTGGCCTGCACTGCTCAACTTGGCTCATGCCCAAGTTGGGAGTAGAGCCATACTTGCCTGCTATGTCTAGCACTGGAGTAGGCTTCTTGGTTCTGACTTATTCTAGGCCATTGTTGTGCCTTTGCTTTTATATCAGCCAAATGAAAAGATCCCAGGCTGGGCAGTCTCCACTCCCAGTATGCTTTTTCATATATACACTGGAGCTATAATTGCCTATCCCACGGCAAGCTTATCACTTGGCCCTTTTATCACTTAAGTGTTCTATAATCTGCTGGGCTTTTTTTGTTTTGTTTTTGTTTGTTTGTTTGTTTGTTTGTTTGTTTTTTCCTTCTAGAAGCTTAATAGCACAACATTTGGCTTCTGTTGTTTTTCTGGGAATTTGAGCCCGACAGAAATATTACCACATTTGTCTTAAAGTAGCCTAGAGAGCAGCTTTGACCTTCTCTCATTCCCTCTTGACTTATTTACCATTTTACAAACCTAGTCTACATGCCAATCTCCTTCATTTAAATTCACTGAAACCTCTCTAACCTCATAAAGATCATGTCCCACCATAGGGCTTAGCAACAGTAGGGTACCAACTATTGTACCAAAGTTTGCACAATGATTTTATTGACTTACTTACAGGAGTATGGGTAAGGGATTACACAGCTGACATGAAGGCAATTGACCTTAAAGCCCATACTATGCTGATTGACTTCCTCATGAAAACAGCATTCTTGCTAAGCTGTTTGCAACTTACAAACTGTTCCGATGATCCAGAATCTCTTCTTCCCAGTAGTTCTTAACTGTCATATAACCTTGGAGAGGAAGCCTTGTTGTGTCTTGTAAGTTTCAGCAGTTTCCTGTGACTTGGGAGTTGTTGTTGTTGTTGTTGTTTTCTTGAACCTTAAGGACTCTCCTTCCAGGATACAGTATTCACTTGGAAGGAAATTGCCACTCAATAGATATATAGAGTATACTTCTTATTTCAGTAGAATTTGGTAAAGCCTAAGAAAACTGGGATACTTATCATAAAATTGTATGTTACTATTGATTCAGTGATTTCATTTGGGTATTGCTTTACAGATTTTATTGTTTCAGATGAACTATTAAAAGTTTAGGCAACCTAATAAAAGGTGGGGTTTGTAAATTAAGTGTACATTTTTCTTTTAGTGATTGTGATTTGAATGGCCGCACCCCACCCCAGGCTTATAGGGTGTGGCACCATTAGATGGTGTGGCCTTGCTGGAGAAAGTGTCTCACTGGGGATAGGCTTTGGTTTTAAATACTAATGCCAGGCCCAATATTACTTTCTCTTCCTGCGGCCTGAGGATCCAAGTGTAATTAAACTAATTCTATAGCACCATATATATGTTAACTTTAGCAGGAAACCTCACTGTTTGATTGCTCAGTAATAATTGGCAGCTCAATGTTTGAAGTACTTTCTGCCTGGGGACCCTAAACTGGCTGCTTCCCTTTCCTTTATCTGTTACACCAAGACCTAGAAAGTTTATGTGACTAACCACCTTTTAAAGAGACAGGAGTTGAATATAACCTTTTATTATATGTACAAGCATTGTACTTATACTCATTGCCAGGAGAAGATAAAAAGGAGAAAAATAAAGTACAAGGCTGGCTGGAAAGTGAAAGAAAACCAAGAAGGGAACTGGAAAAAAAAGCCTTAATGATGGTTCTGGGACCCACAGCAAGCTGCCTGGTGGGTTGGAGCAGAGTCAACAAGCAGGGAGAGCACTGGAGAGAGGCACTGAGTGAAAAATAGTTAGGCACGGATGCTTCAGAACTACCATAAAGCAACACGCAGCACAGGGTTTCTCTGTGTATCCCAGGCTGGCCTTGACCTCAGAGAACAACCTACCTCTGCCTTGGAGATCCTTCTTCCTGTACCTCCCAAGTGCTGCCTACCACAACTGCCTGGCAGCAGCACGGTCTTAATCAACCAGCATTGATAATTACTCTTTAGTTTGTTCCAAACATGAAACTACAATTTTTTAAAAACCCTTCTCAAGGCTTCATCTTAAAAGAAATATTAAACTTTGAATATACTTAATTTTAAAATGGTTTCAGACATCAAAATCTAACATTTTCTTCAGAATGACTCAAACTGTAGAAGTTGTCTTCACAAGTGGAGCTTTATGAACCAGAGACAGTGTTGGCTTAGGGCAGATAAGCAGATGTCTCCGTTTGCTGTTGTTGGCCTGACCACACTGACAGATACCTCAGACACTTTTCTTTCTCTGTGCTAGCCATTGGACACAGGGCATCACACATTCCTGTCAAGCACTCTGCCGATGAGCTATCTCCCAGCTTTAAAAATCATGTGTGTTTTTGCCGGGGTTTCATTAAGCTGCTCAGAGTGGCCATATAGGTGTAGTCAGCATGTTTCAGCCTCCCAGGCAGTTGTGAGATTATGGGCCTGTACTACCAGACCTGGGTACTTTACATTTTTTATATGTGTAGTTTGCATAGTAGAGAAGATTTAAATTAGCTTGTGAACCAAAGGTTACCATTGTTTACATTAAATTTTCATAGCTTACAAATTTAATAAATAGCCTTTAATCCAATATGCTTTCGGTAACTGTCATAATATTGTGTTTGGTCTTGAGGTTATGTAATAACAAGCAGATTCTCTATTCAGGTAAAATACCATTTTAGGGTTGCTGTTTGTTGTTGTTGCTATTATTATTTTCAATAATTAAGAACTTCATTAATGCCAGTCTAAGATCTATGAGATTTTCACAAAGAACCCCAAAGAAAGTGTGGGTCTTGAGACCTAAAAAAAATTACAGTTTTAGTTTAAAGACCCTTTCTATTTATTTATTTATTTTTATTGTTGCGTTTGGTGTGTTCTGCCTGTGTGTTCACATGCTATGGAGGCCCATCGTTGATGTTGGGTGTCTTCATAGATTCACCTTTATCGTATATGGAGGCAGTCACTAGCTGAACTTGGAGCTCTGTTTTGGCATGCCTGGCTTTGCAACTTTCCCTCGGGAGTCCTCGTCTCCACCTCCCGCACACACTACAGCAAGCCACATGTCCATTGCTTTTACTGAGTTCTGGAGTTCGGAATTCTGATATTCATGCATGCTAACACAGCAGATACTTGACCTGCAGAGCCATCTCTCTAATATGAGACTGTTAATAACAGTTGATTTTTATAGTCCCAGTTTAGGGGCTTTCCTGTATTTTATTACTACAAATGATAGGTTTAAATTATTTACAAATGGTACAGTGTATATTCCTAACTTGAGCCAAATACTTACATCAGAATTTTGTATTTTGAATGTGCCATCATTAGCAAATCTGACTTGTATAAAAGAGTTCAACCTATTTTACAAGAGATATTGAAACCTCTAGATGTTAAGATAGAAATTAAATCCCATGGAAAGTCTGTCTGCTTACTAACTCAGCCACATACCACCTTTCAATAATAGTCCATTTTCATTTAAGATAACACAATATATCTTTAATAATTCCTGTGTTTGTTCAATTCATGGTCTAGCTCTTCAATTTTCATTTAATTTTTAGATTGTTTTTTTTCCAGGCCAAACTATGTCTGAAACTAATTAATTATGAAGTCTTAAAACTGTTACCCATCTACCTGTGTTCTTGTCTATTCTTACATGATCCTGCAGAGGGCATTCTAAGTCATTCTTGATTGTGCGTAAAACACTGCAAAAAACTAACCAAATGAAAGCTTATATTCTTAGCCAGAAAGAACCAAGGCCCTGATGTATAAGAGTAATCTATGTGGAACAGCATCATTTTGTGTCCACTGCATATGGTGTCTTTAAGCACATTAACAAAGTATTAATGCTGAAATGGTCCTTTAAAATGGGTATAGGCCTATAATCCCAGCACAGGAAACAGAGGTAGAGGCATCTAAGTCTGATGCCAGTGTAGTTTGTGTAGCAAGTTCCAGGACACCCAAAGCTAAATTAAATTGTTAGACCCTGTCTAAAAAAACTAACAGTTCTAGAAGAAGAAACATAGCATTCAGCATCTCTGGGTAGACTCAGAAACTGAAAAGTTAGTTTAATTTTCCCAGGGTCTCTTTGGGTAAGGACAGAATTTTATGGGAGTTTTAATTCATGAATTCAGTTTCATTCTTTGTGGCTCCATACACACACATGTACACACACAGAGTGTTTCCAAACTGAGAATTTAGCCCAATGTGGGATGTCATAGACTCATTTCTCTCTTGTGTGTTTAGAGGATACCAACTACACACATAGTTGGAAACTTGCAGTATGGTCATTTTCTGAAGAATTTCATCCTCTTATGAAATTCTGGTTATGAATGGTTTGCTTAGGAGATTGGAGGAAAAGGGATAATGCATACAGAAAAACCACTGGCACAATGTTGAGATAAGACTGTCCCAAATTGTCCAGAGAGTAGATGGCCCTCTAACTGGAGTATTTTAAGCTGTAAGTGATAGTGTACACTTGACATTCAAGCACTCCAGAGTTCAAGAGCAGCCTGTGCTGCATAGCAAGACCTCAAAAACCATAAACGACTTACATGTCTTCCATGTAACTAATAGTAATAAAGCTGAAATGTAATGTGGAAGCGTAACTGAGGACACAATTTTGGTACAGTAGTAAAGGATGACTCTTAGTAGCTATTGAAGTTTTTGCTTTTTGTGTTTTAATTGGAATAGTAGATAATTTTACTTGAAAATATGCTGAAGTATAAGCTCTTAGGACCATAAAGCATATCATTTAAGACTAAACAGGTGGTGCTGAGGGTCTTGCAGATAGCTCCACTGATAAAGTGGTTTCTGCTCAAGCATGTAAATGAGTCTGATCCCAGCACACACCCATGTATGAAAGCGCACAGATCATACACCTGTAATTCAGTGCCAGGCAGGGGGGCAGGGTTCCTGGGCTCAGTGGGCAGCCACATCAGAGAAATCAGTAGGCTCCATGGTCAGGGAGAGATTCAGTGCTGACCTCCTGCCTCCACACATATCTGTACATGCAGTGCATAGACTACACCCCCTCACGCACTTACACAACTGAGAAGAATGTAAGCCCATACAAGGATTTATTTAAAATATAGTCAGTGTTTATTTCTGTCAGTCTGTGAAACTTGAGATGATATAAACTGTTTACATTGTAGTACCTGTGAAAATAAAACAATTTTAATTAAAAGATAGTCTAGTTTACTAAAATGACAAATAACAGCTAGCTAAGTTGAAAAATCTGTGGGGATGTGTACTAACCTTTAAAGTTTTATTTGCTTTTACAGGACCTAAGAAAAGCTGGGTTGCTGATTTTTGCTAATAAGCAAGATGTTAAAGAATGCATGACAGTAGCAGAAATCTCCCAGTTTTTGAAGCTTACTTCTATAAAAGACCACCAGTGGCATATCCAAGCATGTTGTGCTCTTACTGGCGAGGGGTAAGATGTCTTCTCATTAGTACCATACAGTTGCTGTAGAAGCTTAGACAAATGAGAGTATAACAGATCTGGAAAGGCCAGATAATACTTGTTACCTTTTGAAAAATATTCTATGTGTATACATATGTTACCTGAGTAAATGTCTAGCCACATACAAGCTGTGCCCACAGAGGCCAATCCTAGGAAGCTCTAGCTCTGCTAAGACTGGAGTTACAGGCAATTCTGAGCCACCATTTTGGTGCTGGGAATTGAATCTGGGTCCTCTGCAAGAACAGCAAGTGCTATTAGCTACTGACTTAGGAACTAAACAAAGCTTGTCAAGATGTCCTCCCTAGCATCCTTTCCATGCCGTGTCTGTCTAGTCTTCACAGCAGCTCTACAGACTAGTCCACACTTTACGCACAGCAAAGCTAAAATAAAAGGATTTATGTGTAAAACTAGCAGATAGCCAACAGTGTTGTCAAATGGAAATTTTGCTGTCCAAAAAAAAGAATAGCGAAGAATAGTGTGCCTACTTCTATGCTCCGGACAATGGGTTGAATCCCCATTCCTCCCCATGGGGATTAAAAGTAAAAGTGGACCATGCATGACATGAGAGTCCTTGCTTCTGCACTCAGGGGCATTGGAAGACAGTATGATGAGACTAGGTCTTTTGCCCAGAGCTGAAAGTAGTTAAGAAAGAAGTAGAGGGGAACTTAGTCAAATGTCTGGTCAGGGGCCACAAAGATGGAAAAAGTACTGTTAAATGTAACAGCGAATGAGTGAGCTCGGTTTGTGTATTGGGAAAGTGCACAGAAGTCAGAGGTAGTTAAAGAAGAAATATATTTTAGGATAGCAGCTATAAAGTCCTTTTTAACAATTACTTACATTATGTGTTTGTGCCTGAATGTGTGTATGTGTGCTAGAATGTGTATATGTGTGCCATGTTCATGCAGGAATCCACAGAGGTCAGAAGAGGATGTTGGACACCAGCACACACACACACACACACACACACACACACACACACAGCCCTTGAACTTGAGTTACAGTACAGGCAGTTCTAAGCTATTGTGTGGATACTGGGAACCAAACCTGGGTCCTTGAAAGATTAGTGAAAGTTCCTAACTTCTGAGTCATCTCTTCAGCCCAGCTATAAACTCTTGATTTCAGCAGGAAAAGAAAGATGAAATAGAGGAAGTTGGAAATAGAGTTTAAAGCTCAAAGGAAGAGTAATTTTTTTTCTACTTTTCAGAGGTATGGCTATCTATTCAGAAGCAGTGGAAAGAAACTTGAGATTCTAAAGAGTCTTAAGTTCAGGGTGGAAGTTCTTGATATTTTCATCAGTGTGGGAAACAGAGGACCAAATTAGATTTAGATTCCGTGACAGGAATGTTCTCCCTTTGAAAACCAAGTCTAAGTGACTATGAACCATTCACATCAAATCCCAGAACTAGACCAAAACTTTGGTTTTCCTTTGGAGTCACTGTGATGCATGGGTTGAAGACTGTGGCTGTGAAGTCAAGAGGCCTCTCTTGACCCCACTCCTGCTGTTTGCTGAACTTGCTAGGCCTGGATTTCTTGTGTATATGGGAAGGGCTGTGACCTGACTATTGCAAAGATAAGAATAATGGCTTAGTGCAGTTTGTGGTTTATTAGTGGTTGACTTCTGTACATTTAACAGTTGAAAGTCACTTTTTTTTTTTTTTTTGCATTGTTTTCTGCATCCCTTTTTTGCTTCTGTGGGCACCTGCACACATGTGTTCATATAGACACACATACACGTAAATAATTAAAAAGTGAACTTCTAAACAGTCACTGTGGCAGGCTTTTATATCTACATGTTCATCATAGACAATAATATTCAGAAGGGCTTGGGGCTTATTGTAATATCACTGATAACTGTTTCTCTCTTGTTAGGCATTTGGTTTCTCTTGTTCCAAGGATAATCCCTTTCTATATTTCAAATTAGTTTAGTACTTGCTAGCTAATAGAAAGTAATAATAATGATATATACTGCCTTAAATATTTTACATACAGTTGTAATATATGTATACTTGTGTTAAGAACTCTAATATGTTTAGATTATAAATATAGTAGGTATATTATAATATCCCATTATAACATTATCCCGTTACTTCATGCCATGTGCATTTTTATGTCAAAGGTAATTTTTGAAAGGGAAGATAAAGTTTTATAATGTGAATGTTCTAAAACATGTTGGGTTTTGTTGATTCTAGACATTCAGATTTCACTTTTTCCTGTTAAAGATGCTGTGATGAATAACCATACAAAAACTTGCTTTCTCTGGGCATTAGTCATGTGAGTGCCCTGTGTGTGTTAGGCACTGATCTAAGCTTTAAGGTAAAACTGAACCAAAAGCCTTTGGCTCTCCAGTGCCTGCAGCGATCTCTCCCTCTCTCCTATTTTATCCTTTGGGTTAATGAAGACTGTGCCTACAGTGAATAGTCTGTGACTTTTTAGTCTGTAATAGAATCCCATGATTTCTGTCGTCTTCTTAGGTTATGCCAAGGACTTGAATGGATGATGTCACGGCTGAAGATCAGATGATCTCTTCTGACCCCTCCTCACAGACTCTGTATAAACAAAGTGCTGGACTTTTCCTGAAAGCTGCAAAAAGATGGTTTAGATATATTTATAATAAACTGACTTAAGAGTTTTCTATAAGAAGAAAATTAAGACCACTTATTTGGAAACAAAGATGAAATGTCACCACCCGTTTGCTCTCTCATTCCTTCCAAACCTGTGACTGGTATTTTCTCATGAATCCTCTCAGGACATGGTAGAGCTCTGGCGAGTACAAAGGGAGAGGAAGACATTTGAACTTTGGAACTTTATTTCATCCTGACTCTCCCACCCTGCCCCAAGTTGAATGTTCCCTTCACATTGAATCAAATACAAATCAACACAGATACTGTTTCCAGTTTTTAAAAATGTAATATTATGGAAAGTATTTTGCTTCAAGTTGAATATGTATTGTGTATATACCTCAAGTTCAGGTTAATGGCTTTGATTTGTGCTCAAAAGCAAAGCAAATAACACAGGTTAATGGTAACTTGTTGTTCTCCTGATATCACTGAGAACCACCTTTGGTGTTAAGTGTCATTGTTTAGTTTACCCTCTGTTCTCTATGTTGTCCTAACAAGCCAACCCCAACCAACAATTGTTAAGCTGCTCCTTAAAAATGAAACAGGAGAAAGCCTGACATTGTATACCTGTTTTTGTTGCTTAGTAATTCAGGTGGAAATATATAACGCAAGTGGGTAGAGCGTCTGCCAGACTCCTGGCCTGGTGTGCCTGGGCAGAATTACACAATAAGCAATGGTCAGACTTTCATTCTGTGGATCCTTATGCCAATTCAGCTACTAATCAGTCATTCATAAATTGTGATTAAAATGATCAGGTAATTTTTAATTGAAAATCATGGTGTGAAATATATCTACCCAAAGAGGTAACATCCTATAAATAGTAGTAATTAATTTAGCTGCAACCTTTTTAGGTATTAAATTACATGAAGAACAGTTAAAATGAATTTAAGAATAAACATAAGGCATTGTTTTCAGTGAACATTAATAGTTTCTCAATTTACAGATTAGTGTCTACAAAGGTTTTCTTACATCTTCTTCCATTGCATAATATGCCTTGTGTAATAGTTAAGAAATCATTTATTCTGAATGACTTCAAAAATTTGATTGAAAATTTGGCAAATTACATTATTTATACTAGAATTTGACCTAAAACACTTTTTATGTTTGTTAAAAATATTTGCCTTTTTAAATTTAGTTTAAAATTGAAGTATTTCTGTCATAATTATAGACAAAATTACTCTGTTTTAACATATTCCTGGTGGACTACATCAACCTTTTGTGCCCTGAAAACTTGAAGGTTAACCCAAACTGTCAAGATTTAGAATAGTCAAGAAAAACGGTTTAACTAGTTTTAGTATCAGACTTTAAAATCTCTTAAAGATTTTGGTAAGAAATAGAAGTCCACATACAAGCATTGAGGAAACTGAAAAATCTTTGTAAGACCCTTAATGGCTAAAGCCATTGGCTGTAATGAGCGTTACTGTGCGAGGCTTTGTGTATGAGATCTGTGCTGTAAGACTCCCAGTGTTCCTTCAGCATTAATGCTTTCCCGCCTGCTCCAAGAAAACCAGCCCTCAATCAGTGCTGAAGCCTGTTCATATGCTCTCATACTTTTTCAAATCATGATGAGAATTTTTCTCCTATATACTAAAAATCCTCTTAAAGACTCAAATCTTCGTAGTTTTGTCAAAGACAAACACTCTGTAAAGTTCCCCACCGACCCCAGATCTACAGCTTTCTAGCTTTTAATTTGAACAGTTATCTGCATAGTCGCTTGGATCACTGTTATATCAGTTCAGCACATAGCAGCGATTCTGGTGTGGCCAAGGTGTTGGCTAAAGTTTATTCTTCGTTGGATGTTTAAAGCATTTACTCCATTGTTAAGGTTGGCATCATATAGTCAATTACTGACATGGCATAAGCAGGCATGAAACTTTACCACATTTATAAATTTGAGGGATTTTTTTCTTTTTTTGGTTTTTAACCCTTTTAGACTAAGCCTCAAAAATATTATCATACCTGTGTACTTGTACATTAAAAACAAAATTATTGCTGAGTAAAAAGATATTTAATATATGAAACTCTCAGAACTGTCATTAACAGTATTAATTAGGTCTAAATACAGTGGAGCACCCCTGATATCATGCTGACAGTTTACGTGTCATAGGGTGGAACTCAGCCAGTCCTGTGGTTTCCGGTGTTAATATGTAAACAAACATCTCATTTAACTTCACTGTGTTCAGCTTTGAAAAGAACAAAGATTTATACCTCTGTACATGTGGATAGATATAAGTGTCCTGTTTTGATACTAATTTTGAAAGTTGTTTATCTTCTCTTGATATCTTGGTAAAACTGGCCACAAGATAAACCATTTGGATATATTTGATTTTGTCATAACATTTGTAAAGTATATGTTTCTCATGATACTGAGAGTTTTATTTTAAAAATCCCCTTACATATCTAGCACACCTTGGCCATCACAGTAGACAAAGAATACAGAGAAGGCAAGTGGGTTAGGCAATGGGGGATGGGTATTCTTTTTTTATTTTGGTGACATTTTCTCTTAAGAAGAAAGTGCTTTAGCACAGCTGGCTGGCATCTTTAATGCAGGTGGTAAACCGAATTCCATAAGCATGGCCTGAGCCAGAAGGAAGAAGAGTCTGCTCCCTGGCCTGAAGAAGTGCCTCGTAGGTAGTCATGGAAGTCACAGGTAAGTGCAGGAGCTTGAAGACAGGCAAGAGGTCTCTAAGGTGTTCCTTTCCTTTGTCTGAGTGTATAGTATTAAGATGCCTAGAAGAGAGATGGTTTTGTTCCACTCTTACAGGCACTTTATATTTCTTGCTGTAACTACAGCAATCACATACAGTACAGACAACCTCAAAATCTGTTTATATTAGTGTAAATAGAAAAACGGTAGAGCGCTGTCTAGTTTTCTCCGCAGGCATTTTTGGGAATGCATCTATAGTCTGTCCTACTTTGTTAATGGGGGATAACAGCACATCCTAGATCATGTGTGAACTTTGGGGTCTTCTAATTGCCCTTGGTATCCTGCTATTCTCATTTTCCAGGTGAGGTAAAGACAGGGTTTCCTTATGTAACGGATTTGAGCGCTTCTGTTCTCCAAACACAATGTGGAATTTCTTGCTCAAGAGCAGCTTCCGTAGTTCAGCTAGCCCTCGCTGCCTTGGGTGCTTGCTCACCACCAGTCAAGGTTGCTCTGAAGGTATTCTAAACTTTCCCATAACCATTATCCCCCAGACCACCAGGCTCTGAGTGACCTCTCTAATTCTGTCTACCCACCCACCAGTGACTTGACTGCTCTGCACCTTTGCATCTTCAGAGCTGCTGCGTCTATCAGGAGAGCAGGTTCAGATTATGGTATCCAGATACCAGTAGAAGAATTGGATGTTATACTATGCTTAGCACCTTAATTCTACTTAACATTTACTTCTTAAGCTGACAGCTAGATTCAGAAATACAAGAAAAATAGACTATGTCAGGTCCTTAAGTTATGAGTTAGGACCAAAGACTATTAACTTACATTCACATTGTCCTCATATACCCAAGAGTGGTGATGTTTTGGAGACTGCCAGTCCAGCCTAGTTAACATGGGGAAAGATGACGAAATTGTATGTAGTGTTGAACCTTAAGACATCCTAAAATGATTTCCCGCACTCCATTTTTCCTTATGTTTGCTTAAATAGCAAAAATCAACACTAAGTGTCTAAAGGAATTTGTAATTTGAGACCTAGTATTATTACACAATAAACCTGCTAAAACAGGCTTTAAAAGACAGTAAAATAAGCCATATGTAGTGGTGTTAAGACTGTAATCCCAGCACTCAGGAAGCTGAGACAGGAGAATTGCTGGGAGTACAAAGTCAACTTGAGCTACATAATATCAGCCACCAGGACTACATAACGAAAGACTGACACAGAGGAAAGGAAGGAAGAAAAAGCCAGCAATCAACCATCATGTGTTTCTGTAGAATCAGATGTAATAGGAAACATAGATTCAGATTGCTTCTTACAAAGTCTGTGCCACATTCCTCACAGCAGGTGTGACTCTTTAAGACCATGATAGTGGAGTAAGGGAAAGAGCGAGATGTAGCGCTCTGGATGTTTAAAAAGTAAGTGCTTGGATTTAACCCTAAAGTGGTTTGAAATTGGGAAGAAATGTGACAGGATACAGTTGGGCTAATTATGCAATATTTCATCTATTTAATTCTCTAACTCTGTATTGTTCCTAAAGATGGATGAATGAGTCTCTGTGGTGTTGCCTGCTCATTGTGCATATCCTTGGTAGACATTTCTCATAGTGTGTACTTAAAAAGTGCCTGACATTGATTTGTGTTGATTTCTAAGTCCATGTAATAAATGATACATGTTTTCTATGATATATATTCTTGGGGTTTTTTTGTTGTGGTGTTTGGTTTTTTTGTTTGTTATTTTGGTTTCGTTTGGTTTGGTTGGGGGGAGGCGAGGAAGGTTGAAATCTTATTATGTAGCGTAATAATTTCTGAGTGTCCTGAAACTATAGACAAGACTGGTCTCCAACCCAGAAGGATCTGCCTAGCTGCCTCCTGAGTGCTGGAACTAAGCTGTATGCCACCACTCCCAGCTTGTACTGAATATTCTTGTCTTATTGGTGACATAAGCCTTGGGAATTCTAAGCCACAGTTTATGTTTGATTTCAACAAAGTTGAAAATACCAAGCCACGGCATATAGAAACATGAACAAAACTAATTTGCTCCCCCCACCCCCAAAAGGGTCTTAACAGATTTATGCAGAGTAAGAGAGAAAGATTTTTAGGGAGATTTCTAAGCATGGATGTGAGCCTATCAAGAGACGGAGGCGAGTACTTCTAACAAAGCCATATGAAGTGTGGTGGCTTCTGAATTACAGTGTTCAAAGCATTCCTGGTTTAGGAAGTGAAGTCACGGGGTGGTCTGAGGAGCAGGGCTAGGATTGGGACTAAGGCCTAGATTCCGCCATTCCCTGCTATGCTAGGTTACAGGTGAAGCATGTTTGTACAAGAGTATCAGAAGGAGGTTTCATGTTTTACAGCTGGGAGAGCCGTCCCAGCAAACCTGTGGATCTTGTTTTCTCAAGCCTTAGACACGACTCATTGCTGTTTCACCATTCTTTCAGTGTTCACAGTCTCCAGGGAGTTTTGCTGTGAACGTCTTTATTAGCCTGTGAGAGGCCTTAGCCGAACTCCATGGCGAGGGGCCTTCTTCCCATCCCCATGTCCTCGAATTTTCCCTTTCTGTTCTGTTTCCATTTCCTACTCTAAGAGGTAAGCCCCCTTAATCTTAAAAAGACCTGTCTTCTGAAACTTCCTGCTGAGTAGACCCTCTCTCATCAGGAACCCCACAGCCAGAGCCATCCAGGGTGCAGAAGACGTGAAAGCTCACGTGAAAGACGAATGCCTGGAAGGATGGGTAGCCACCGAGAGAATGGTGTGCAGAGCTCCTCCCTACAAGTGGACCGACCGGCATCCCTGGATCTGTAGCCTTTAGGCTCTTGGGAAAGCTTTTATTTATCTTGCTGGTGTTGTAGTTATAGAGTTAAACCCAGAGCCTCACACTTGATAGTCAAGACTTCTGCCATGGAGACACACCCCCAGCCAAAGTTTATTTCTTAATTCACTCACAGTGCATCACACCTGCACTAAATATTCATTTACCTTTGAGAGGGCTGAAGAAGAAATCTTAAAAAATTAAAAAAAAAAGATCCTGTCACCTAAATGTTTAAGAATAACAACACCTTTTATAATACAACTACCAAGTCCTGAGCCTCTGTGGCTGCTATCCGGTTTACAGCTGCCGTCCTAATAGTCATTGGACTTAGAGGAGTTTAGTTTTTTGTCTCAGTGGTATAAATTGTACATGATCTTAAGTGAGCCTACAATTCCTATTTTAACATGTCTTCCAAGGCTCTGTATTTGTTAAGTAAGCACATAGGCACAGGGAGACATCTTTATTTGTTTCTTTTAAAGCTTAGCTGGTCTTGGAACGAAAACAATACCTCCTATTTTAGATTTCTTTGGTAACTATGTGAATTGGAACATCATAGATTCAGAGTCCTTTTACAAATTGTATAAACTTCCTGCCTCTGCACTTTTACTGGCTGTGTGAAATTTCAGTTAAAGAATATTGAATGATCTGTCACCTGTCATTGCCTTTTGAGTATTTTTTTTTTTTTTACCAAATGTGTCCTTGAGATCCATCTTTGTACATAGCTTTCGTTGTATGTGTGAGTCTGCCTAGGGTTTGTGCCTCTGCTCAGAACTGTGAGGTAGATTAGTGGCTACACCATGCTACATGGCTACTGGTGATTTTCTGTACACCTGAGCGGTTGGTTACCAAGAACTTTCCGTTTCTTCCATCCCTGGTAATCTATTTGCAGCTGAGGTGAGAGGTTCAACAGAGGAGTAAGATTTGTTTTAAAAGTCAGAGTTTATCTCCCATATCTGCCTCACATGCTTAAGATTTTTTGCCACGTTTTCAAGATCCCAGATACACTGCCTGTGCACCAGAGTTCAAAGGTAAAGGTTGGTGCTTGTTGGAAGTCATGTGTTAATTCTTTCAACTGGCCCATCCAGTGCCCATCCTTAAATGGCCAACACGTGACTGGAGAGTTTAATCATGTGATGAAATGTGATGGCGTAGGGGAAATGGTAGACAAGTGTGATGTGGAAGAAGGTACGATAACCAGAGTCCAGATGATCTCACTATATGTGGAAGTAGAGAAGACTTAGGGGGTAGTTTCCATCACTGGGACTGGCCATAGGCAACAGCGTCATGCTTGCTGCTTTTCTGATGCTGCTTGTGGATGTACTGGTCCAGGTAGATCATGGTACATTGAGATTTGAAAGTAGCACTGAGTCATTTTTGTTGCTTTTCGAGAATCTGGTTAGGGCCCAGTTGGTACAGTGCTTGCCTGATGTGCAGGAAGCCCTGGGTTCCACCCCAGCACCCAATAAAAGTAGGCGTGGCAGTACACCCCTGTAATTCCAGGTCTTAGGAAATAGAGGCAGGGGGATAAGAAGTCCAAGGTTATTGTTGGCTACATAATGAGTTGGAAATGAGCCTGGGCTACATGAGACCCTGGCTAAACAACAACAAAGGGGGTTGTATTAATAGGAATGAAAAAGAATACAGAAATGTTTTAATTTCCATTTACTTATGAGATGCCCACCCCCACCCCAGTTGTGAGGTCTGGGTAACTGGTAGGCATTAATTTGCTGGCACAGAACCATTTGCATCCTGTGTGGAAGCTTGAACTGTGAAGCATTTTGAGAGAATTCTTGTCAGTTATTGTATGTATAAGAGAGCTTGCCTGTTTCACTCATTGCCTTACCCGGTTGCTTTTGAAGGATTCTTGAGACAGCTGCCTCCATTCTGAAGGTTATTTTTTTAAAATATAAATAAGCAAGCACAATGCAGTGAGTGGGGAAGGAATCTTAGTTTCAGCAGCCTACTGAAGCAGCCCAGCAGAAGCTACTGGGTCACACCCACAGTTCTACACGGGTGTGCCTAGCCTCAAGCATGTTTCCAAAGCTGTGAGGCTTTAGCCTTACTACTATCTAAATGTTTTAGCAATAGACTCTTTTTCCATAACTCATCTGTGAAATCCTATTGAAAGAAAGCAGATAAGATTGACATATCAATTGTACGCGTATTTTGTAATTAACATTAACAAACATTGACTTTGTGAAAATGACATTTTACTAAAAAAAAATTGTTGATTGGGGGACTAGATACAATGTTTTGTCCATTAAAGTTTTTTATTTTGAAAATCCATTGATTAAAAAGTGAATTTTAAAAATGACTCCTCTTTTACACTGTCTTAGCACTTTTCCAGTCGCTATGATACTCTGACAAAGGCAGGGGTCGTTTGGTTCCCAGTTCAGGTCATTGATGCAGGGAAGTTACAGATACTCAAAGATCCCATCACGGCAAATGAAACAATCTTGAGCAAAAAAGAATGAAGTAGGAGACGTTGTACTGCCTGATTTCAGTTATGCTGCAAAAACTATAGCAGCTGAAAGCAGCTTAACATTACCAGAAATGCTGAACATTCATGGGGCAGAACTGAGCTCAGATGTAAACCCACATATCCACAGCCAATGGACCTTTGAGAAAGGGAAAGAGGCATTGAGGAGCATCCCCTTCTATAAATAAACCACACCCATGTGCAGAGAGTGAAGTCAGTCCCTCTCATCTGTTACAATAATCAACTCAAAATGAATCGGACTTTGCATAGGGCCTGAAACTGCGTGTTCCTTCCACCTAGAAGGCCCTCTCCTAGTCACAGAGAGCAGCCTTTCCACCTATAGTCTTGAACACTGACAGTAACACTGGGGAGGCCCTTCAGTACCTCTGTTCGGCGCCGTACTCTGAGATTCTCCCATGTTTTGACATGTTCTTCTGTAACCCAGGATGGCCAATAACTCACTGTGTAGCTGTTTTCGATGTGAAATTGTAACCATCCTGCCTCTTCTGCCTAAATGATTACAGACATCTGCCCCCGTGCCCAGCACGGTTCCTGTATGTTTTAGCAGAGTGCTATAGACAGCATCTTGCGTCAGGGATTCTATTCAGTTCAGTTTCACATCAGCTTGGCCAGCATGACTTTCTCTAGGGCTGTCAATGAGCACAAGGCTTGCAGGGGTTGTCCATTTTACCTGCTAATTAGCACATAAATATCATAAAATGATATGAGCACTATGCTTACCATTGCTTTAGCAAACTGTTCATAGGACTTTAGTGGTGTCTTGGATGTTCCCTGGTTCTTGGTTAAGAGCAGCTAGGTCTGTGTGTTTGTTCAAGTGTTTCCATCTGTGCAATGTAGCATCTATATTTCATCTATCTTGGGATATATGCTAAATAACATTATACACTTGACAAAATTATACAGGAAGCTGGGCATATAGCTCAGTTGATAAGGTGCTTGTCTCCTGTGCAGAAAGCCAAGTTCAGACCTCAGCATAGCACAAACAGGATGATGGCACGCCCTTGCCGTCCCAGCATTCGGGAGATGGAAGCATGAGGATTAACATTTCAAACCTACACTGGGAGTTAAAGGACAGCCTGGAATACAGGAGGCCCCGTATCCAAAGAAAAAAGATACTAAAACATAATTTGGCAGGTCGTTGATGATGTCACTAATCAGTAGTAGACTGGGCTCACTAATCTTAAAAGGCATTTTAATTAAATTAACTAACTACACATTTTAATTGGTTGTAAGTCATAAGGTGATCAACATTACATGTTAGTGTTTATTGTGTGTGGTTTCTATTTTAAGGGAAAGGATTAGACTTCTGGCGATTCAAGACGCAAGTAAAATCAACTGGGTAATGAAGGCGCTTTGGCTTAGATTAAACTAGCTGTCAACCCTGAGCCCAAAAAAGTCCCATTCAAATTAAAATGTATCCATTAAAACTGTGTTTCAAACTTTTCTTCACAATGTGGAGTGATTTAAGAACTATATGCCTAGAATTGTTGTGTCATTAAATCTAATTTTAGTTAGAAACTGCTTTGTTTGCTCTAGATGCGTGTGAATGATTGGTCCTTGGTTGGAACTGGTCCTGATGGGGGCGTCATCCTGCTGCATAGCCTAGCATGGCCCTGACCTTCCTTCTGCATCAGCATCCTCTCCTCAGTGATGGGATTATAGGGATGCACCACAGGCCTGGCTTTATAGTAGTTGTTTCTTGAAAGAGAAATAAGAAATAGAAAAGGCGATTTACTAAGATAGGAATAATTGATTGAAAATGATTGGGCCAGGCATGGTGGAGCACAGGTTTAATCCCAGCTCTTGGGAAGGCAGAGGCAAGCAGATCTCTCTGACTTTGAAGCCAGCCTGGTCTACATAGCGAGTTCTAGGACAGCCAGGACTATATAAAGAAACTACACAGAAAAAAGAAAGACAGAGCATGTTTATTAGTCTTGTGTATATGCTCGTACTTTGGGTTCATTTTAATGACATTTTGGTTGATCAATTTTAAAGAGTGAATAGTAATCACAATTTTAATTGGGAAGGGGGCTATTTTTCACACTGTAAAATCACTTGCTTGTTTTTACTTGGAAAAAAAAAAATCAGGCCCATTTAAAGTTTAAAGGACTGCCGTACCAATTTTACCAGATAACAAGCCTCATACAGCCAGGCGTGGTGGTGCATGCCTTTAATTCCAGCACTTGGAAGGCAGAGGCAGGCGGATTTCTGAGTTTGAGGCCAGCCTGGTCTACTAAATGAGTTCCAGGACAGCCAGGGCTACACAGAGAAACCCTGTCTCAAAAAAACAAACCAAAACCAAAAAAAAAAAAAAAAAAAAAAAAAAAAGCCCTCTTACACAGATGAATCTTTGTACAACATTCTTCATGATAAATATGGCTCTCAGATATGTTATTGACATACTATAAATTGCTTATTCAGTTATTTATTTTTTTGCCTCTTAAAATAAATGTCAACTCATCTACTTAAGTTAGTGTATAGACAAGGGCTTGTAGGGAGTGTCACCAGACAGCAGTGACTTCTCTAGGGTGGATACAAGGCGACCTTTTGTCTCCGGGTCTGGGTGAAACCTGTCTGTAATCCCAGTACTCAGGAGTCTAAGGCAGAGCCATGAGTTCAAAGCTATATTCTGTTACATAAAAGTAAAGTATTGTCATTTTATTTCACAATTTATTTTAAATATTTGAGTATATTATCAAGTTTACATAAAATAATTTTATTTAAACAATTTGCTATGAATTTGTTATTAAATTAGAACAAAGAGACCCCATAAGAATGAAAAGTGTATAATGAACAGGCACATAGGTAATAAGCTTTATTTTGAGCTGAGGGGGGCTTTGAGATAGGCTTTCTAGTGGTTCTGGCTGTCCTGGAACTGGCTATGTAGACCCTGCTGTCCTTGAACTCAGAGATGGTTCTGTCTCTACCTGAAATATGATTTTTATGATTTTTCCACTCATTAGTGAGTTCACATCACTAATTAAAATTAATATGCTCTCACAGCATATGTCTGCTCATAGCAGACAGCAAGCTAACAGTTTAGATATTAGTAATACATGTTTTTAAACTGAAACAACTCACTTTAAAGGAGGAAGTCAGACATTTTTGCTAAGCATTGATTCTGCTTTGCTGATGGTGGGAGGACAGGAAAAGCAGTGATGTGAGGTATCTGCCAGAGAAAACCACTCAGACATGGGCTCAAGCCAAGAGAAAGTCTTAATTAGCCAACCAACAAATACTGGGAGTACAGGACCCAAGGGCAGACACAGGTTTTTTTCATGGTGGGCTTTTAAGCACAAAAAAACACATCCTGGGTTGACACACTTCTGTTAGTTAAGATCAGCCAGAAGCAGGATTACAAGAGCCAAATCAAGGTCAGTACATTTAAGAGTTTCCCCAGGCTATGGGCTTGGATGGAGTAGGACTTTGTTCTCTTTTCTAGTAGATGCTGGGTTCTAAGGCCTGGAGAATGGTACTTATCTCATGGTTGTCAGTTGTGTGATGGTCTGGGGGCCTGTTAAGTTCAAGGGACAAGTAGCAATAGCATTCTGAGGGCTGTGAACAGATGTGACTGTGCTCTGCCTGTGTGAAAAGGAGCCAAACTGTGAGGACTGAAGTCTTACTCAAGGGGAGAGTGCCGGTGATGTCCTTGCCATAGACAGTATGTCCTGCAGCTGGCTCTGTCACTCTAAGAAGAGGCTCATTTAAAAAAAGATCATGAAGTAATTTGTAGTTCAGGGGCTGTATTTTAAGGGAGATGAGCCTGCAGTTTACTGATTAAAGCCAAAGGAAACCTTATGGCTGCCCTTTTTACATACACACACACAGACACACACTGAGAGAGAGAGAGAGAGAGAGAGAGAGAGAGAGAGAGAGAGAGAGAGAGATTGAGGGAGATGGAGACAGAGAGGAAGAGGGGAGAAGAAAGGGGGAGGGAGAGAGGGAGAGAACAAGAGTTTTGTTTTATTAGTATATGAAAGAGGATTAGAGTAGCTTACAGAGTGTGATCCAGCTAGTCCAACAATGACCATCTACCTACAGAAAGTACAAGAATCCTATGGTTGTTCAGTCCACAAGATGACACAATGTGTCATCTGGTCTTCAGTGTAAACAGGAATCCCAAAGTAGGAGACTCTAATGTCAGTAAAGAAATTGACTTGCCAGTAAGAGCTAGGGCAACCAGTCTTGCAAAAAGAAAGAAAGAAACAAAGAAAGAAAAGAGAGAAAGAAAAGAAAGAAAAAAGAAAGAGAGAAAGAAAGAAAGGAAGGATGGAAAGAAAGAGAAAAAGAGAAAGAAAGAAACAAAGATAGGAAGGAAGGAAGGAAGAAAGAGAGAAAGAAAGAAAGAAAGAAAGAAAGAAAGAAGGAAGGAAGGAAGGAAGGAAGGAAGGAAGGAAGGAAGGAAGGAAAGAAAGAAAGAAAGAAAGAAAGAAAGAAAGAAAGAAAGAAAGAAAGAAAGAAAGAAAGAAAAGTAAAAAAAGAGCAAAGTCTTCATTCTTCCATGTCCTTTATTTATGTAGCCTGCCCCCAGCAGGTGTGACCCAGATTGAAGATGGGTCTTTCCACTTCAAATGCTTTAATTAAGAAAATCTATGCACAGGTGTCCCCAGCTGCTTGGGTTTTAGTTCCAGATGTAGTCAAACCAAGAACAGCCATCACAGCATACAACTAGAGTAGCTTGCACAACCTACAATGGGAATTCAAGAGAAGGTGCAAGAATTGGAAGATTGCTTTCACAAAAAAATGCTTTGCAGATGGAACTTTTGGGCAGAGGGAGGGGGAAGATTTTGATGTCTAGAACTGAAGCCTACATTGTTAACCTCACTGAAGACAATAAAGAATTGGGTTTCAGAGGTATTAGTTTTTAATTGTTAGTTCCTCGGTGTGAGGCTATCCCTCTGTCTTAGGGTTTCCATTGCTGTGAGGGACACCATGACTACAGCAACCCTTATAAGGACAACATTTGACTGGGGCTGGCTTACAGATTCAGAGATTGAGACTATAATCATCATGGTGGGAAGCATGGCACCACGCAGGCAGACATGGTGCTGGAGGAGCCAAGAGTTCTACATCTTGATCTGAAGGGAAACAGGAAGAGACTGTCTTCTAAGCAGCTAGAAGAAGGGTCTCAAAGTCCACCCCCAAAGTGACATCTTTCCTACTCCAGCAAGGCCACACCTCCTAATTGTGCCACTCCCTGGGCCTAGCATATTCAAAGCTGGAGTCAAACTCTGTACCCTCTGCTTGGATGAGGGGTACATTAAGGAACCAACACCCTGGGCAGAATTCAGTGTGCAGCTCTAAGGGCAGCATTATAACTGCAGCAGCATTGTAACAAATAATTCTTGATACGATTCTATCTTCACGCATATTCTTTCCCCTTTCCTTGTGTTCAAGAATGTGTCCTTTGGGGATCACAGAGATGTGATAGGCACAACATTTTATTCATATCAAAGAAAAATTCACCAGGCATTTTTATACCATCCCTTCTCCATGCCTTGTGTTTGGGCAATGCTAGGGCTCAACTCCAGGGCCTTGTGCACATTAAGTATTCATTCTGTAATTCAGTCCTCGCCTCCAGTCTAGGGTGAGGGATCTAGAAAACCATAACACTTGTTTCTCAGGCTGCTCAATGTGCTGGAACAGCCTTGGAAAGTAAGTGTACATGGTGCTAATGTGACAGGGGATGTTAAGGACCACTGATGATGGGAATTGCTACCTAACACCCTGAAGTGGCCTGGCTTTCCGTTCTTGTGAAATGGGCCATCCCTCTACCGTATTGGGTACCAGGAGCAGGCAGGGTCTTCTGTTCTTCTTTGTGCCTCCTGACTTCTTCACCCCTCTGACAAAGACTTGTGAAGTGCCCACAACCTTGCCCATTCAGGGTTTACTTTTCTGTGCCTTTCGACCCATATAGCCAATATAATTTCCAACATATACTCCATGTGCTCATGGCAGCTCATCTGGATTCTAGGGCTCAGAAGGAGGCTATAGAACAGTGGTTGGTCCTCAACTTGTAGATTATGACTCCCTGGAGGGGGTGATATATCTGATATCCTATCAGATAGTTACATTATGATTCAAAACAGTAGCAAAATTATAGTTATGAAGTAACAATGAAGTAATATTATGGTTGGGGGTCCCCACAACATGAGGAATTGTATTAAAGGGCAGTGACATTAGGAAGGTTGAGACTCAATGGATGTAAGCTGGCCAGCCAGACTATCTGTATAGACAAACTCTATGTTCAGCTGAGAGATGAATAAGACAGAGTCATCAAAGAAGAGTCCCAAATAAGGCTGGAAATCTGAACCTTGGGTTTTCACGTGTATACATATACCTTCTTACAAACCTTCTTACAAATATGGATATACCTGTATATACATATACATATTTACATGAAGAAAGAATTATAATAATCACGATATTTGGTTAATTCATATAGGGAACAGATCAAGAAAGGACTATAGAAGGAGGTGACATTGGAATTGTGCCTTAAAATAAATTGATAAGGTTAAAGGGGAAGGAGGTAAATCGTTCTGGCAGAGAAACCATATACAAAGATAAACATATACAAACTATGAGATGAGCCGGCATATCCCGGGAACGATTGGCAGGGTGAGCAGACAGCGTTGCAGGGCTTAAGGCAAGACTGAAGATGTGCTTAAACTATGCTAGCTTTAAAGAGAAGAGACTTGAGAAATGTTTAGGATGTAGGTCTCTCCATCTCAGAGGAAGATATGATCTGCCCAGGAGGAACAGTTAGCTCAGAGAGGCTCTGGGGCTGCCAGACTCCAGGCTGAGAGAACAGCTGTACAAAGGCCTCCAATGCAACAGGAATAGACAAACAAAACAAACAAAACCAGGCATGGGAAAAGGAGGGAACTTAAGTTTTTTAAATTAATTATTATATTTATTTACATTCCAAATGTTGCCCCCACCTCCTGGGTCCCTCTCCCAGAGTTCATCATCCCCATCTCCCCTCCCCTTTGACTCTGAGAGGGTGCCTCACCAGGGAATCCTCCCTTCCCTGGGGGCATCAAGTGTCTACAGGATTAGGTGTGTCCTCTCCCACTGAGCAAGCTCTGCACATATGCAGCAGAAGAATTTAAAAGTGAGACATTTTGAATGCAGTTTTGCATAAGCCAAACCAAGACTCTAAATCGTCCTTCCTGGGTCAGACAATCCCATCATTCTCCTCCAGGCTGTTGTACCTGCTATCTTGGAGTCTATGACACGTGATGGCCCAACAACTGTAGGCAGAGAATTCTGGGACGAGTGAGAGAGAAGTTCTGAAAACAAGTAAAGTTCTTACCTGGCACTTTGGAGGACCCAAGTTCAGATTCCTCAATGCCTACAGAGAAATCCAGGCACGCTTCCATCCCTGGTGTAGAAGGCACTCACTGGCCAGCCAGAACAACTCACTGGTAGGTTCCATTGAGAGATCCTGACTCAAAAAACAGAGTTGATGCTGCTATGCTGGTTCATATTTATTGTTCAGTTGCCACCAACTAAGTTAACTGGGACTAGGAAAACTCAATTACTTCCACCAGACTTATCTACGGCACTTCCGTGTCGGGTTTGTTCTTGATTGATAGTTGATGTAGGCAGCACTACCCACAGTGCTGCCCCTGGGCAGGCAGTGCTGGGTGCTCTAAGAAAGCAGGCTGAGCATGAGTCAGAGAGAGCAAGCCAATGAGCAGCACTCCTCTGTTATTTCTGCTTTGAGTTCTTGCCTTGGTTTCCCTATCGGCTGTCACCTGTAAGGTGACATAAACCCTTTCCTTCCTGGGTCGCCTTTGGTCATAGTGTTTATCTTAGCAACAGAAAGCAAGCTAGAACAAACAGATGGAGCCTGAGGAAAGACACCCCCAAGACTGTCCTTGACCTCCAAATGTGCAAGCCCTCACTTGCATACATGTGAATAGTGACATATGGTCAGAGGTGTGGGGGGAGGAAGGGAAAGAGGAGGAGAGGGAAGGAAGGAGAGAAAGAAGAGAGAGAGAGAGAGAGAGAGAGAGAGAGAGAGAGAGAGAGAGAGAGAGAGAGAGAGAGAGAGAGAGACGCTCCTGAGGCTGAGGATATAGCTTAGTCAGTAAAGTGCCTGTCACGTAAGTATTATGACAACCTCTATGTAAAAACACGTTGAGTCGTGGTGACATGTATCTGTAACCCTGGCATGGAGGGCAGGGGTCAAAGATAAGAATCCCAGAGCTCATTGGTCAGCCAGTCTAGAGCTTATCTTGAAAAAAAAAATAGTAAGTTGGAGAGAGTCCGAGATACCTTCATGTGCGTCATGCCTTCATGTGCATTTGTGCACACATGTGCAGCATGAAAACCAGTCGCTGACAAATAACCAAATGAGAATCTGGGACAGGATGCGCTGAAAATCTCCAGAGAGCAAACCTTGACGTATTTGTCTGTATAAAAAAAGGAACGAAGGGCATTCCTAAAAGGAGTCCCTAGTTAGAATTGTCACTGCTGTTTGGAATTGTTGGAATCAGACTCTGGCAGCAAAGAGGCCCTCCCCTGTCTCAGGCTGAGCTTGTTTATACCATGCCCTCCCTTCCCTATCCCTTTCTGGGTCCGACTGGTCCTAAGGCTCTATGACCTAGAGAGGGAAGAAGAGCTAAACAGCCAAGAGGAAAAACTGCAGCCTTGAGAATAGCAACGGGAGAAGCCATTCCCCCAAAGAGCTTGCTACTCTTTCTTCCGTGGGAACAAGAAGTCTAATATGCCCTTTTCTTCCTTGTTCCTTCAGAGCCAGCCAAGAGCGTTAAACATGCTCTCCCTGACATTCGACTTCCTCAGTCTTTCTTTGAAGATTCTGAGTCCCTCTACCAAGCAGCAGACCTCCTTGGAGGGGCTGGCCTGGGAAAGGCTCTCTTCCTTTTCTCGCTCTTCCTCTCCCGGCAGGCAGCCGTCTATATTTATAGCTTGCCTGACAGATTGTTTTTCTTTAAAACGCCAATCAAATGGCTCTCAAGCCTTCTTTTGAGTCTGTCTTTGAACTCTTATATTAAAAAGATAAAGAAGCCACCGAAGGCAACCCCGATTCCCCGGTAGCATGTGGGACACCAAAATTGCTGAGAGTAAACCAGACAAAGAGTACAAAATTTATAAAAAGTTCTAGAAAATGCCAAGCTATCTACAATGCTACAGAGCAGACTAGAGGTTGCCAGGGTATGAACCCTGGGGAGGTAAGGCTGGTGAAATTACCAAGAGGCCAGAGGAAACCTTTGAAGAGAAGGGATATATTTGTTATTTTTATTATAATGATGGTTTCACAAATATATACCAACTCAAAACTGTGCAAAGTGTACAAATTATTGTGTATCAGTTAAACTATAAGAGTAGACATCAGATGTCTCCATAATGTTTAGTAACAGTAATATAACTTTTTTTTTTTTTTTTTTTTTGCAAGGGCATAGAAAACATACCAGCCTGGTCTACAAAGTGAGTTCCATGACATCCAGGGCTAGACAGAGAAACCCTGTCTTGAAAAAACAAAAACAAAAAACAAACAAACAAACAAAAAACAAAAAAACCAGAAAACATACCAGTGTCTTCCAGGAGCTGTAGAATTAATTGACAGATGTGAGTTAATTAGAAAATGAGACGGTAGACATTTCTCATGGAGGGATCATCCACATTCATTTATTGTAGTGGCTATATGTCTATGTCCGTCAAAGTTCACAGGAATATATACATTAAAAAGTATATGGTTCACTGTTATTATAAAACATACCTTAATTTTAAAAATGGAAAAGATAAGCAGATAATTCTACAAACACCAGATTTTTAAAATTAAATTTCTACAGCATAAACACATAGATGAAACTAAATATATAAATATTTCCAAATAAAGTAATTGCTTATCTGTTTAAAATCAAAATATAGCTATAAAACAACTCTTTAAAACTATTCAGTTCCATCAAAATAAGTAATGCCTATTTGGTCAAATGGGTATTTTCCTGAAAATGAAATATGTTAAAGCCCCCCTCTCTCTGAACGATTCTTCCCTTCTTTTGACCCTTTCTCCATCTTGGAGCCCTAAACAGTAGAAAATCTGAGAAGCAAGATGAGGGGCACACACCTGTGGTCTCGTAGCTTTTCCTCATGCTGAGGATGTCTGTCTGTCAGTACAGAAGGGCTGCTTCTATTACCTTCACTTTCCTCAGAGATTCTGGACTTAGGAAGGCGTGGAGACAGACATGTCCTCTCATGGTCTTCCAGTTCCTAGGGTTTCTTGGTTCTTTGCCTCCTGGGAGCATCATAATACCACTTCACATCAGCTTAGTAGGAAATAGGGAAACAGATCATTTGAAGTCATGCAACTGTGATGGACTGAACAACATTCTATGACTAAGTGGTATGTGCAACAAAATATAACTTAAGGTTTGCCTTCCTTTACCTACTCTCAATAACCCTTGAGTAACATTTGTCTTCTTTAGACAGTCTATCATCTGGAGGTGGCTTTGGGATCTGATCTTCCCTTACATGTCTGTTTTTGTTGAGTTTCCTGTAGCCCAATTTATGTACATTAAGCAAGAAAGTTTATCTGGCTCACAATCTGAGGTTGAAATTCATAATTTCAGGAAAATCCAAGTGGCAGGAACTTGAAAGAAGTAGTCACATTCCAGCTACAGTCAAGAGCAGGGAATTATGGATTAATGCACACATAGTGGTTGTGATGGGTTGAATATGCCTGGCCAAGGGAGTAGCACAATTAGTAGGTGTTGCCTTGCTGGAGAAAGTGTGTCATTGTGGCTGTGGACTTTAAGACCCTCATCCTAGCTCCCTGGAATCCAGTCTTCCTCTAGCAGCCTTCAGATGAAGATGTAGAACTCCAAGCATCTCCTGTACCATGCATGCCTGGATACTGCCGTGCTGCACCCTGATGATAATAGACTGAAACTTTGAACCTCTAAGCCAGCCCCAACTAAATGTTGTCCTTATTAGAGTTGCCTTGGTCATTGTGTCTGTTCTCAGCTGTGAAACCCCAACTAAGACAGAAGTTGGTACCAGGATTGTGATATTGTTTTGATGGGCCTTGCCGTGCTTTTGTTTGGAAGAATGTGAATTTGGGGACTTTAGATTTGGAAAGCAGTGGAATTGCTTTAAGTGGGACTTAATGGACTATCCTAGTAGGAATAGTTGTTGATGGTCATTTGAACTGTGGAAGCCTGACTCTAGAGCTTTCAAAGGAGAAGAATTCTAATATGTGGCTAAGAGACTGTTCTTGTGATATTTTGGTGAAGAACAATGGCTGCATGTTGCCCTTATCTGTAGAGTCTACCTGAGGCTAAGGTAAAGAGATTTGTATTAATTGCATTGATGAAGGAAGTCTCAGAAAAGCCCAACAAAGACTTTGTTCTCTGGTTAAGTCTCATAAAGAGCATTTTGAACAAGTATAGCAAGCCTAGAAAGGAAAAATATTAAATATATGGTTTGAGTATTAAAAGGGCACCAGGAAGTGAAATGGAGCAGAATCCTGTGTTCAAGGATATTAAATTGAACTAAGGAAGTGGTGATCTCAGGGCAAGATCCCACCCAGCTAAGCTCATTGTTTATGTTTGTAGTTGCACATGAAAAAGTTTGGACTTTTAACCTGGAAAGAACTACAAAACAGGAATGGAGGGCATATTTGTGATCCAGATTTTGAGGCTGGACGACATAGGCTTTTGATCTGGATCTTGAGGAACGGAGACCATGAAAAGCTTTGGCTCGGGCATGGTGATACACAGCTTTAATCCCAGGAGACAAAGTCAGGCAGATCTCTTGAGTTCAAGGCCAGCCTGGGTCAGAGCAGGTTTTAGGTAAAGGAAAGCCTAGGTCCAGGTATGATGGACCACAGCTTCAATCCCAGCATTCTAGAGACAGAGCCATGCAGACCTCCGAGTCCAAGGTCAATCTACAGAGAAAGTTTCAAGACAGCCAAGCTTAGGCAGTGAGGGAGTTGGTAAACAGAAAGTGGTAGTAGAATAAGAGGGGCCATGTTCCAGACCCAGCAAGCATCAGAACTCAGCAGCTTTGGCCATGTGGCTCTGGATTTAGAGTCAAGAATAGAAGGGACTACTGGGACAATTGATGCTGGTTAGCTGGAGCTAAGAAATGGCAGTGATTAAGAAGAGACCAACTCACTGAGGTGAAATCTTCTGGGAAGTTTTTTTCTGAGAGCACAAAGAAACTGTGTTCGAAAGGCAGCCAAGGTTGTACCACGAGCTGCAGCTAGACTTGGTAATGTGTAAAGATCACCCAGGTTTTGAAGGGATGAACGGGTCATGGAGAGCAGCTGAGGCTTGGCACTGTGAGAGTCCATGGAAGGCCATTGGTGAAAGTGCAGCCTCAGTTGTAGTTGATGGTCCAGGACTAATGGGGTCACGCAAAGGAGTTGAGGCTTGGCACCATGAAGAGAGCCTATAAGAGACTATTGGTGAAGCCTAGTTGCGGCAGAAGACCCCAGTATATTGGAGATGCCAGTACCATGGAATGACCACCAAGAACAGCAGCAACAGTGTAGTGAAGTCAACCAGAGACTATAGTGCTACTGAGGGCAGAGCTGGAGATGTGACCTAAGCCCTTTGGAGGAGCCTAGAAGATCATGTGTGGATTCCAGACATTGGGACAAGAAGTTGTGAAGTTGAAGTTGCATTGGAGACACCAAGATGTTTTAGATGCCAGAGCCATGGGTTATCTGCTGAGGAAAGCTGCTAACAAGGAGTGGGAGCTGTTCAGGAAAAAAGTTTGTTGCAGTCAGCAAAGATGAAAAAGGATTTGGATATCTGAAGACTGCTTTGACCAACAGACATGGAGATGTAGAGTTTGGAGTTTGCCCAGCTGGTTTGCTGTCTTGTTTTGGGGATTGCAGTAAAGTGATTGGATGAATCTCAGAAGAGACTTTGAACTTTTAACATTATTGAGACTGCTATAGACTATGGGGACTTTGGAAGTTGGCCTAAATGTATTTTTATTATGCTATTGCTAGGTATGGCCCCCATAGACTCATATGTTTGAAGAAGCCTATGAGGGTCAGGGAGTGGAATGTGATGGTTTGAATATGTTTGGCCCAGGGAGTGACACTATTGGTGGGTTTGGCCTTGTTGGAGGAAGTATGTCATTATGGATGGAGGCTTTAAGACCTTCATCCTAGCTCCCTGGAAGCCAGTCTTCTCCTAGCAGCCTTCAGATGAAGATGTAGAATTCTTAGTTCCTCCTGCACCATGCCTGCCTGGATACTGACATGTGCCCACCTTGATGTTAATAGACTGAACCTCTGAACCTGTAAGCCTGCCCAATTAAATGTAATCCTAGAGTTACCTTGGTCATGGTGTCTGTTCATAGCAGTAAAACCCTATCTTAACTAATAAGTTCTAAGCTCACTTATTCCATACTTATACAATCCAAGATCCCTCTGCCTAGTGAATGGTGTCACACACTGGGGCATGTCTTCCCTCCTCAGTTAATGCTTTTGAGGTGTGGCCTCATCGAGTTTTTGGCCTTCTTCTCCTAGTTTCCGGTAACTGGGATTATGTCAGCTTAATAATGCTGTCATTTGGATCTTAAATCCTCCCACCCCGCGATGGCTCCGGTGATAATGATGTAGTCCTCAGCCTAGGGCTTCTGGGAGGTGAGGGAACCCTTCAAGCGGAAGGGCCCGAGTGAGGTCTTTCAGCCATTGGTAGAGCGCTTCTGAGAGAGACCGAGGCCCCGCCCTTCTCTTCCTATCTCTCAATTCCACCCTGCTTCCCCTGCAGGATCTACTACCTTACTACCGACCTAAACACAGAGCCAGCTGCATCCGGTGGTAAGGGCTTTAAAAGGGTGAGCCAAATCAACAGTGCTTGTTTTACAAATCAGCCATTTACTACAGTGAACAGAGAGCTGACTAAGATACTCGCTGTATCCAATACCACAACATGCAATCAACTGTCTTGTGAGGATTTCTATTGCCGTGATGAAACACCATGACCAAAAGCAACTCGAGGAGGAAAGTGTTTGTTTCACTCACAGTTACATATAACAGTTCACGAACCACAGGCAAGAACTCAAGCAGGGCAGGAACATGGCAGCTGGAGCTGATACAAGGGCCACGCAGGGGGCTATACTGGGTGCTGCTTACTGGCTTGCTCCTCTTAGCTTACTCAGCATGCCTAGGGGTGGCCCCACCCACAATGGGCTGATCCCTCCCACATTAATCACTAATTAAGTAAATACCCACCCTCCTCCAGCCTTGCCTGTACAGCCCAATCTTTTGGAGGCATTTTCTCAATTGAGGCTCCTCCTCTCTGACGACTCCAGCTTGTGTGAAGTTAACGTTAAAAAAAGCCAGGACAGCGACACATAACTATTAGGTATTTCATTCATCATAGTTTTGTTATGTATTTTACAGTTAGAGCATGTTTTAGCTTGAAAACGTCACATTTCAAGGGGTGTGTGATCACACGTGTCTAGTAACTCCTGTTCTAGACAATGCAGAACTGGTGCCCGCTGGTGAGACAGGAGTTAGTTCCCTACAGGGAGCAAAAAGATCATCATGGGCACAACCGAAGCAAGCACTACTTTTGGACATTTCTATTTCCAGCTTTCCTAAGTTTCTGAATCAAGACAAAGGGGGCAATTTGAGAACAGTCACTATGGCGGCTTGAATAAGACCGGCCCCCACAGATTCATTATTTAAATTTTAGGGAGTAGCAATAGGAGGTGTGGCCTTCCTGGAGTGCATGTGGACTTAGGGGTGGGGGTGGGTTCAGAAGCCCAAGTCCTGCCCAATGTCTCTCGTTTTTTTGTTTGTTTGTTTGTTTGTTTTTGGTTTTGGTTTTGTTTTAACTTCTGTCTCAGTCCCAAGTTTCAGATGAGACCTGGGACTAACAAGGGATCTGGCAATTTCGGTGAGAGAAATTTGGTGCTTGACAACAAACAGACCTGTACCTGAGAGTAGCTGTTTCTTTCAGGCTGTGCAGGGATGGACCTGGTCAACAAGAAAGATCTGTACGAGAATGTTCTAAGAGATTTTCCTAGTGCTAATTGGTATTAGCGTTAGTTTTTCTTTTCAATGTTTTTAATGTTTAAATATTTGTTAAGAATATTTCAGAGCTATCTTACCGAAATAAAGCATTAAAATATATTTAAAGATTCTCAGGTGTCCCTCTAGACTTTGTCTCTAGATCTCAAATATGTAGTTGTATTCTAGGTTCATCCACTTTTTAAAACTTGCATATATAGGTGTGAATCCATAGGTGAAGCCCAGCATTGGGCTTGCATAGTTTTAGATGTAAGTAAATGAGAGCTGTGTGGTTGGCCATGTGAGATGCTTAGCTTATACTTTGAAACATAACTAAATTCCTTTTCAAAATATCTAACCAGTTTCTTTACATTCTTACCAATCAAATGACTTCACATTAGCCAATCCTAGTGAAAACGGCAGCTTATTATTTGAATTTGTGGTTCTTTAATTATGTGTGAGATAGAAGCTCGCTTCATTAATGAATTGGTTCTTTCTCTTTTAAAAATGTCAAACCAAGTCCTGACACTATTAATTGTCTAACTTCTCTTCCTTTGATTAGAAATGCCACTTCTGACACTTGTATTTTACCCTCTATTGGGATCCAAATACCTTCTAAGTCTTCCTATAGTATTATAAACCACTTTAAAATCTATAATTTAATAATACAGCCTAATAGCCAATCTGACTAATTTCTTCAGGTCTGTATTTTTTTAATAGTAGTTAGAGATATTAGAGAGTGGTAGAGAGGGAACAGTTGGCTCTCACTGGAGCTGGTACTAGCCAGCTCTGGTATAATTCAGGCTAGCTGTGCTATTAGTGTTGCAAAGTAGCTCCTCCTGAGAATATACACTCTTTTTTTTTAATTGAGTATTTATTTCATTTACATTTCCAATGCTATCCCAAAAGTCCCCCACACGCTCCCCCACCCACCCACTCCCACTTCTTGGCCCTGGCGTTCCCCTGTACTGTGGCATATAAAGTTTGCACGACCAATGGGCCTCTCTTTCCACTGATGGCCGACTAGGCCATCTTCTGATTCATATGCAGCTAGAGGCACGGGCTCTGGGGGGTACTGGTTAGTTCATATTGTTGCAGATCCTCCCCAGCTCCTTGGGTACTTTCTCTAGCTCCTCCATTGGGGGCCCTGTGATCCATCCAATAGCTGGCTGTGAGCATCCACTTCTGTGTTTACTAGGCCCCGGCATAGTCTCACAAGAGACAGCTCTATCTGGGTCCTTTCAGCAAAATCTTGCTAGTGTATGCAATGGTGTCAGTGTTTGGAAGCTGATTATGGGATGGATCCCTGATATGGCAGTCTTTAGATGGTCCATCCTTTTGTCTCAGTTCCAAACTTTGTCTCTGTAACTCCTTCCATGGGTGTTTTGTTCCTGATTCTAAGAAGGGGCAAAGTGTCCACACTTTGGTCTTCGTTCTTCTTGAGTTTCATGCGTTTAGCAAATTGTATCTTATGTCTTGGGTATTCTAAGTTTCTGGGCTAATATCCACTTATCAGATGCCCCTCAACAGAGGAATGGATACAGAAAATGTGGTACATTTACACAATGGAGTACTATTCAGCTATTAAAAAGAATGAATTTATGAAATTCCTAGGCAAATGGATGGACCTGGAGGGCATCATCCTGAGTGAGGTAACCCAATCACAAAAGAACTCACACAATATGTACTCACTGATAAGAGAATATACATTCTTAAACATTCTTAAAGCTGAGTAGAAAGTCTGAATTTCTGGCCAGCAGCTGCATGGAGAACTCACCCAAAACATGCAGCCACAAGCCACAGGTCTGGAGAAGGATCTTTGAAAATGAACACATACTTATACCCATGAGACATGGGCTTTGTCTCTGTAAAGGACAGTTCCCAGTGTTCTCTGGGTGTGCTTCCTCGGGTACAGATTTAGTCTTAGGGTGCTGGCTCCTTCAGGGCTTTTCTTCTTCCTTTGAGGTTCATGTGTACAGAAGGTAGGTACATCTGGATACAATGTCATTGACAAGATTGTCTAGTTAAGTGATGTAATGTCTGGACCTGAGTAACTCAGCAGATTTGGATGCCCACAGGTGGGTGGCCTGGTGGAGTTTGGTGACTACTTGTCTTCTAAGAGGAGCAGGGGGTATGGGTCTCCCCAGTCTGACAAGACTCGCTTTCTATTTGTGTCCTGACTGGCATATTCCCTTCTTGTCCATTTGGTTTCTTTCTGTGTATAATTTGAGCATTGGAGCCAATTGGATTTGGGCAGGGTGACCAAGATCTGGAGAGACCCCCTGGAGCCAAGATCTTGTCTATATTTTTAATTTCCTTTCTGACTGGGGTGCGGATTCCCCTCTCTTTATAGGGGACCCTATGGACATGGCTTTGGCCTTCCCTCAGCAAAGTACTTGGTTAATGCAGGAGCCCAGCACTTTGTGCTGACATCCTTCAGCTGAGAGACTGGGTCCATACTGTCGTCCAAGGTGGTGACATGTACAGCCGCAGCATAACTGATTCCATCTTGAACAAAACTTCTCCCATCAGTGCCTCTTCTGTTTCTTATAGGAAGACCTCTGTTGGGTCAGGACTGATGGATTGGACCACATCATTCACTTCCAAGTGACCATGGAGGGGCTCTGCTGGTGTATCATCTGGCAGTAGGCTGGCTGGGCTGGTGGTTTAAATTTTTGCAGAAGGGCTTGTCTAAGAGGACTGTTTAATGATGTTGGACATCGACCTCTCTAGGGTCTCCCTCACGAGGGATCTACAGAGTTCAGGGTGGTTAGGAACAGTTCCTGACTCGAAGTCAGCTTGTCAGCTTCTTTTACTAGCATGGCAACTACCCACAAACAAGCCAGATAACCAGCAGAAACAGGATTCAGTCTTTAAATAGGTAGGTCACTGGCCTCTTCCAGGGTCCTAGTGTCTAGGCAAGACCCTTTTCTTTATGATGCTCCAGGCCTCACTCACATACAAGGAGGAGGGCTTAGTGATGTATGGGTGGGTTAGGACCAGTACAGAGACGAGGATCTTCTTGAAGGCTTCAAAGCTCTACGTTTGGGGTCGGTTTATCATAGCAGCTGGTTGTCACCAGTACTATCATACAATGGCTTAGTTAGCTCTGAAGACCTGGGTATCCATAAGAACAATGTACTATAATCCCAGAAACTCCTGTATCTTTTTTTTTCTTTGACTTAGTCATGGGGATCAGTAGGATCATAGAGATTCAGCTCTGGGACAGCATTTATTTGTCCCATTCTAAGTTGTACCTCAGGCAGGTGAAATGAGGTATACACAGTTGGGCCTTCTTGGCTGAGATCCAATATCTGAGGGCTTGTAACGCCTTTAATGGGCCCTCAGTTGTAGAAAAGCAGGTTCTTGTGCTCACGGATAAGCACCAAGTAGACCAGGAATGCTACACACACAGGGTCATCTCTTCAAAAGGAGAGATGTAGAACCTATCTTTATGGAAGGTGCCACTTATACTTTACAGTAGTTTTGATCATGTCTTAAGCTTTGTTGTATACAAGGGATTAAGTTATTACCAAGAAACTTGCTTCCAAATTGTGCTGTGCTTAAATATGCCTGAAATAGATGACCCAGTGTCAGACTTTTGAAGTTTGAACCAGCACCAGCTACTGAGTTGCTTTAAACTGGGGTTTCCTTCTGGCCTCACATGGATCGACACTCTGCTGGCTGTGGTGTTTGCAGAGACTCCCACACTTGGTGGCCTTTGTATATTCATCCTGTTTCTGAGGCTTTGAGGATATTATAACTGGGTGCTCTCTGGATACTTTTGCCAGAAAGTCAGGTCAGCACTCATCAAAGAATGGGAGAGATTTTTGAACCCTTATGACAACCTAGTCCAGATCAGTTGGCCCCTAAATCCTCCCTTAGGATCTGCCAATTCAAAGGCAAGAATGTGTTGCTTATAGATGCCAAAGGGAGGTAGAAGAAGGCATCTCTGTGTATACTTGATTCTCTGGTATCAGTAGACCCAGGAGGGTTAGAAGCTATGGGATGGATGGTTTCTACCCTCTTGGTGATTTCCTTGAGATCCTGTATGGGTCATTAGTTCTGGGTGCCCAGTTTTAGAACCAGAAACAGGGGTGTTCCAAGGGGGAATATTAAGGAATAAGGATCAGGGATAAGATGACCAATTTACATAGTCAGTTAACATATTTAGCAATCCCCTGCTTGGCTTCTCAACTCATATGATACTTTAGTATCTGAATGATAACTGATGTTAGTAACTGAATGATAACTGATGCTTAGCGGGTGGTCAATCCTGGTGGGTTATTCTCAGCCCAGACCCTGGGGTACTGCTGTTGCAAACCCAGCAGATATCCCGAAGTTTGAGCATCATTTTCAGGTGCTGGACTTGGTTGGAGTAGGTATTCCTCCAGCATGGAATTAGTCACAGGAACTTCATTTGGGGGCAGAGTAGGATTCAAAGTGAGTTAAGTAGTGGCCTCCCCAAAGGATATAGTTGCCCTCAATTTTTTGTAATAAGTATCTTCCAATTAGGGAAAGAGGCAGTCTGGTATGACTAAGAAGAGGAATTTAGCACCTTGTCCTAAGACCACTGTCTGGGAATTTGTCCAGGCAAAGAGGCCAGTCTGTCTGGTAACCCTTGGATGGCCATCCATTTAGACATCACTGGTTCAAGTGGCTCTGTCAGGACTGAATGGGCTCTTTCTGTGTTGATCAGGAACTTAACAGATTTGTCCCCACCTTTAATGTTATCCAGGGATCCTGAGGGTTCAGGGCTCATGGGCCCTGTCAGTTATCACCTAAATGAAGGGCAGGCATCTTTCTCCCTTCTTCTAATAGGGCATTCATAATCTAGTGTCCCTCTTGCTTACAGTAAGTTCATTGGTCCTTGCATAGCCTCTTCTTTTTCTGGTGTTTCCTGTTTCCCTCTGGGAACTCTCTTACTGCTCTCCCTGAGTGCAGCCACTGCTGCCCAGGTCAAACTTTGTTCTGCTTTGCTTCTACAGAGTCATAGTTAGAAACCTTCTGAGCAACCTCCAAGCATTGGAACCTATCCATACTGTTAAACCCTTCAAATTTCTGTAGTTTCTTTCTAGTATCTGGATCTGACTGAATGTTAAAAGCAATATTGGCTGTTTCAGGCCCATTGGGATCTATGGGGGTCAAGCCTTGTTAAGTCTCACAGAGGTGTTTCCAGGAACTTAATAGGTGATTCTTGGGGCTCTTGGATTACTTCACCCACCTTAGACATATTGGTAGGTTTTCTAGGGCTGCCTTCAATCCTCTTAGAAAGGCCTGGAAAAAATTGTTCAGAGCCTCCTTACCTTGGTCAGTGTTGGGGTTCCAGTCAGATTGGGCAGAGGGGGATATCTCTATCTGGGCTGCACTATTCATCAGTGATGCCCTTGTCTAGCCTGAGAGTGGCTGTTTCAGTCTCAAGGCAGATTCTGCTCTATTCCTCTGCCATGATGAGGGTAGCTAACCACAAGCTGTTTAGAACCACTCCAGGTTGGCTGGTGGGTGTTAAAGACAGTCTCAAGGAAGCTAATAAGAGCCTGAGGGTTTTCAGAGAATGGTGGGTTCCAATTACACACATCATTGGTCAAGAAGGAGACATAAGCCACGAAAGGGGAAAGATCAAAACCTCTGGGTCTTGGAGCTCGCTAAGGAGGATGGGGCTCTGTCTCAGAGAAATGCTTCCAAGGGCTTACATAGCCAGAGCCACTCCATGTGTAATGGAGGGTAGAGAGGGCCTGAGGTGGAATAAAATAGATCATCATGACCACAGCAGCCACTCCTCACCCCTTGGGTGTGCATATGTGCAGCACAGTGCAACTATTTTTCCTGTGCCCAGAATAGCCCAGACTAAACTGGGACATATGGGTGGGAAAATTCAGATTCCTCTAATGGGATGGAGATAACAGACAGAGGTTTGGGTTTCTCTGAGCAAGCGAGCTACACCAAGAAGCTTCAGGTCCCCCTCAAGGGGTATAGATCTTAAACCAATGGTGCATGTCTAGCACGAGAGAAATCCATTGTTTAATGCAGGGAAATTGGATGGGGTGGCCCGGGTCTCCAGTCTTCATATTCTAGATAGCCTAAAGCACCTGGGGGTGGGGGGAGTGGGGTCCAGAGAGCTGTCACTGAGCTGTCTAACTCCAAAATATGGCCAATCTATTTCACCGAAGATCCAGAATTTCCCTGGTGAGAGATGGAGACCATAGCCATACTCTTTAGCAAAATCTTCCTTGCAGTACTTTTCTACACACTTCAATAGTATCTTGGGACTGCTCTCCCCCTCCCCACCCTGGCACACATACCCATAACAGCTCCTCTTCTTTCAGCCAACAGAATTGACAAGAATCTAAATAGAGACACAAACAAATAACAATAAAGCAACCAGGGTGGCCACAACACACACACCAAGAAGACAGGGGTTCCAGTGATGTCTCACATGGATCCCAGACACTGGAATTAGGGTTGCATCCAGCCTTTCCTAAGTGTCCTATGCAGAAGATGACTTAAACAGACTTACCTCCAGAGGGGACAGGTCCAGGCAACTTTTTGTAGTTTCTGTGTTCAGGTGGAGCCATCAAGAGCCTCTAGGTCAATGGGAACAGAGGAAAGAGAAGTTCCTGGGGTCCTGGAGTGCCTCAGGATGTGTATCCCCGGGAACTATCCACTTACCATTCTATTTGCCTAGGGGATTCCAGGCCCCCAGTAACCAGGGATCTGAGTCTCTGGAAATCTCCCTGGCACCTCCAGAATGTTTCAAGGTAATTCCTCCAGAGAACAAATGGACACTCTTAAAGCTGACTAGAAAGTCTGTGTTGTTGCCAGTCAGCAACTGCATGGGGAACTTGCCGAAAACATGCAGCCCTGAGTTCCACCATTCTTTTTACAAAAAAATCACATCCTGGTTGACAAACTTTAATTAGCAAGAACAGTTAGCAAGAAGCCAAAAAGCAAGGTTAGTACATTTCTGGACTTTTCTGGACTCTGGAACTATGGATGAGGTTTTGATGGATTTGGCAGGTAGGTGTTGAGTTTGAAGTGTCCTGTTCTAAAGGTCAGAATGGTGCCTCTAACAAGGCATCAGGTGTGCTGAGGTCTTGGGTCTGTTGCAGTAGAAAACATTTGGAGTCTGTGTGGTGGATAAGAGGAATGATCGAGTAAGAAAAGCCAGAAGATCCATAGAGAGGATCTCTGCTGTTGAAGTTTCCTTAGAGACTAAAGATCTTTCCTTAAAGATCCTTCGTACCATGGAGGCCTTCAATGTCTGCGCTGTTCTCTGATCACGTGACCGGGATATCTGTATTTAGCAGTGTAGGCTTCATCTCCTAATAGCAAGATGATTAACCAAGCTCCCAGGAGGATCTAAGGCACTGCCCAGCACAGAACCTGAGTATGCTCGAGTTCAAGATCCTGGCAGGGCCTCCTTGTTTGTCAGAAGACTCCGCACACTCTCCCCCTTTCTCATTTTCCTTCCTTCTTTAGCCTGAGTCCCCTTCATTCCCAAAGTTCTTTAATGGTTACAGAGCCAATCCATGGCATTGTTGACAAACTGCTGCACAAAGCCGAGGAATCCCAGTCTCCAGAGCGTTGATTATAGACACTAAGGTATTAGGATAGAGGAATGTTGGTGGAACAGGAAGAGTGGATTAGAAGACTTGAGAATTCCTTCTACTTTTCAATAAGCATCACCATGGTCCTCGGAAAAGTCGGATTGGAGACTCGTCAGTCCTTCAGCTGATGAACAGTTTTGAGTTCCCACACTCTTCTATAGAAAATTCTTTTTTTTTCCAGTAGGGTGCTTAAATCAGTTGAGCTTTCTGTTCCTGAGGTCCTCTGGAGAGACTGGAGACATGGCACAGGGACTGTGTCTATACTATATTCTCACAATTCCCAAAAGTACCACCCCTCTGTCTGCCAGGTGGAGACTAAATTTGAGTGACATGTGAGACTTCCAGTGGTTACAGTGAGACCAAGACAAAGCACACATCCATAAACACATACACTGGGTCCTTATCTGTTTACACCAGAAGCTCTCATAAATAGCATATGCTGACAGTCATGATGATTATAGTCGCCTCAGGAAACAAACAGACTCGTGAATAAAACTAGGATTTATAGAGTCCAAACAACTGTTATTTCTCAGACACCTCATAATGAGATTTGTTATTTGGTAACCAACGACCTTTCAGTGTGAACTGGCTCCTCAGAGTTCTTGGAATTGAACAAAGTGCTTTCCCAGAGTCCACTGGGGTGGCTCTGGACAGCTGTGTTTGCCCAACCATTTGATGTCACGTCTCTATTTAGTTCATGGTCATATCTGAGAAGAGAAAAACAAAACAGTGGCAAACTTCAGATGTAAGTATGATATGCCAGTGAAAATGGCTTGTTGGTTTAACCATTATGCCCCACGGCATCAGTGGTAGGCAGAAAAGGGAGGCTGGGCTAAGACTTGAGATCTGTGTGTGTAAATCAAAGCTGTTATGGTCTTGTAAGGTTGGTATGCACATCCTTCATGCTCTTCTGGAGAGCCTGTGCTTGGGCTGACTATAAGGAGGGGAGCCAGTAAAGGAGCAGAGTAGCCCAAGGGGGGAATAATGCATCCTCAGAAAGGGGAAAAAAACATCCAAAGTGATGATGTGGTACAGTAATGAGTCTGGAGTGTATTTGGAGAACAGTCTCTCAGTGCTGGTCTGCATCTAAGGTCATTTTACTGCTACACTGTTTATCATAGCTTATCATTCTGTGCAATGGGTAGAAGCCATTGATGCTAAGAACCTCAGGAATTTTCTGAACTTAGAGACCAAAAAACTTTCCAGAAGACACTGGCTTTGTCTACAAAATTTTCTAAATGTCTTTTGTGAAATTTGTACAAATTTCACAAAATTTCTCCAAATTCCTTTGAAATGTGCTAACAGTGCCTTGGACAATTTATACCCCATGGAATCTTGGGGAGTTGGCAAATTTTAACAATTCTCTTCATAGGAGTTATGAAGATTAGATCTTGACAAGTTGACAAAAACTAGTGTCGCCTGGGAAGAAGGACCCTCGGTTGAGGAGTTACCTTTATCAGATTGGTTTGTGAGCATGTGGGTGGGTGGGCATTTTCCTGATTATTGAGCATGTCGGTGGGGCATTTTCCTGATTATTGATTGATGGGTTAGGGCACAGCTCATGGGACAGGTCTTTCTGGATCGTAAAAGAAAGCAGTCCGAGTAAGTCACAGGGAACAAGCCAGTCAGCAGTGTTTCTTCATGGCCTTTGCTTCACTTCCGGCCTACAGGTTCCTGACTTGAGTTGCTTCCCTGGCTTCCTTCAAAGATGGATTGATTGTAAGACCTAAGCTACAAAAAGATCCTTTATTCCGAAGTTGCGTTTTGACAATTGTTTTATGGCAGCGAGAGAAAGCAAACTGGGACAGGAACAAGTGAATTTGACAAACTGAAATTATGAACCAAATTTTAAAACTTTAGATTGAGCTTTTCTCTATCGCTACCATTGATAACAAAACCAAAGATATGCGGTGCATCCCTAATAAGTAAGGAAACTTCCATGCCAGAGACTTAGGTAAAAATAGAATCTATTCTAAGCCTGTCAGGTTCAGCCTATTACTGTGAAGATAAATTTGCTGCAAACACACAGGATTGGTACCTCCTGGGCAATGAGAGCCAGCGCTCCTGTGGATGGGGGAGCCTGACAGGAGGCTTACAGAGAAAGGCCTTGAGCCTGGAAGAGGAACCTGGAGGTGTTCCAAGCCAGGGCTGTGTGAGCAAGAACACATGGGTCCCTGCCAGGAAAGAATGAGTGAAGGAGTCTCTCTTCAGGGCAGCACAAATGAGAGTCAACAGACCCCACTGCAGGAGTCAAAGCTGTGCTTTCCCCTCTTCCCCCTCCCCCCATTTTCTTAGCCTCCTTAGTTGTGACCTGACCTTGATCCCTTCCTGAGATTATCCTTGCCCAGAGTTACAGATAACATTTCCCAACCTCCTTGTATGATGAGGCCTGAGCATCTGGCTGGGTTCTAGACATTCTGTAGAATTGAGGCTAAGCCTAACTTTAACACATGGCTTTAGGGCCATCCCAGATCCTAACTATGGTGGAGGCTGGTGGTCTAGTAGTCAACTAACAGGTGACCTGATAATGCGGATCATTTATTGATGTTAACAGAGGGGAAAAGGAAGAGGAACTCGGGTCATTGCAGTGCCTACATGTAGCCGAGACTGTTTGTCTACAGACTTGTTGCACATGGGAGAGAACTGTAAAGGATTTTCTAATATATATATATTATATATATATGTAATTTTTCTATCACTCATATCCCATATGAAGAATAGCTAGATTACAGTAGGACTCAGAGTCCAGGAGAAGTTGTTAAAATTTAGCCCTCTAGAGAGTAGAAACCCCACAAGATTATGTTGGAGGCATCCACCACATTCTAAACTCTGCATTAGATGCTAGAAGAACATCAGAGAAGACCATACAGAGCTGGTTTGTGGCTCATTGCAATTACAAGTATCCTTTATGTAGTAAGATGCATGTGCCACTTTGGCAATTATAAACTATTAGAGAAATAGCCACTGCCAGAGAACACCTAAACTGGGCCATGCTCACGAGCGCTTCGGCTGAATGCAGGGAACCAGAACAGTCTAAGGCAGAATTTAATTATCTTTAACGCCCATTTAAAATTAAACCTGAGCCAGGTGTGGTAGCTCATGCCTGTGATCTCAGCACTTGGGAGTCGGAGGCATGAGTTTGTCATGAATGTGAGACTTTGTCTCAAAAGCAAGCAAACAAATAACAAAAATTAAGGGAGCCAATATAACCTCCCACACGTGTACCGGAATCTAACTCCCCTTTACCACATATGTATGAGAATACATACCTCTCATGCCTCTCCCACATGTACTAGATGTTTACGTCAAAGCTAGGGAGGCCACCCCAAAGCACACTTTGAGAAACAGGACTGCCAGCTGTCCTAAAAATTTTTCTCGTTTATTTGAACCGCAAGATGAATAATGCCTCCAGCCCGCCCCCCACTCCCCGAATTAACTTGGGAGATATTTGTTGTTCAAATGTTCAGATGGGTCTGTTCCAAAATGGGTCCATTACATCTCTAAGTACTCCCTTGCTAGGAGTATTTTCTTGTATAGATTATAAAGATGATGCTTATGAAAATAACTGCAATATCAGCAATTTTTTAAAAAGTGTTCTGGATATGTCAGAAACTTGGCAAGAATGTTAGGTGAGTTATGTTACACATTAGAATGCTGACAGGAACTCAGTCCAGGGAACAACACTCTTTTAGTCTCCATATTTCATTTGAGGAAACAGCATCAGAGAAGCTAACACGCTGAAGGTCACAGACAGCTCGACATCAGCTGCATGGGTTTAGGAACATTCTTGACTAAGCCCTCTAGGCACACTACTTGTAGTTGAGTGCTTTATGAAAACAAATGTAAATTCCATGATTACAGTAATATCTATCTCTATATCTATCTATCTATCTATCTATCTATCTATCTATCTATCTATCTATCGACACACTGCCAATCTGAGGCTAACCAAGGCAGGTATGTGCCTCAGGTTCAGGCCTCTTTCTGCTCCTTCAGCTGTCTAGCTAACCAAGCCATCCCCTTTCCAAAAGCTTGGGTTTAGACGTCTCTGTCTATTGGCTTCTTGTGATTCTCTGCGCCTGAAACTTCATTCTGCTCTCAGGATCAGATCAGAGTCTGAATCTAATTCACCATCTACAGAACACTAAACGTATGTCTCTGCTTCCTTGTTTCAAGCCTACAGTTGTCTGGTGCAGACCAAACAATATAACTGTATGTCTGTATGCTTGTGTGCGTGTGTGTGTGTGTGTGTGTGTGTGTTCGTGTATTCATGCATGCATGTATGCATGTGTGCTGGAAGGAGGAAGGATAAAAGATAGCCTGGAAGCACAGGCCCAGCTTCTGCTGTGGTGTTGGAGTATATGTTGCTCCATCTTTGCTGAGCTCCAATTGAGCTTCTTCCTTCCCAGGTAGTCTAACCAATGATCTCTATTGGTGCTTCTAGCTACTCCAGTGATCATCTGTGACCTAGTGTAGGAGGGAAGGTGTTTGCCCTTGGGTTCCATCCAACCTGTGGACGTCTTAGAGGGTAATCATGCAGGTGAGATGTTATCCAAGGAAGCCCCACCACCACTTCTCCCAGCACATAACCCTCAACTCTAACTCAAAGTTGAAGAGGTGCAACAAAGCAGCTTGTTTTGAATCTGCGGGAGACAAATCACTGCATGTCAGAGGCATCACCCAGTGGTGCTGACACTCAAAGAGAGGCATGGAGTCTTGTGGGCAGTGCATTTAGGAGAAAGGGGGCTGGTGTCAATATTGCTCTTGATTGGCTGGTTCACCTTGCAATGTGCTTAGGGCTTTTGTCTTTTTGATGATCAAAGTCTTTGTCTAATTTAGTCCAGATTCTCCCATCTTGCCAATGTTGGTAGAAAAGGAGAAAGAGAAAGAGAGTGATCCAAGCCCTCAAAGCAACTGGGGATGGAAGTGCTAATGGTAAACACTGGTCCAGAGCATCGGGATCTTTGGGCTTCCAGCCCTGAGTTCTGCCCATTGACTTTGAGGCCTTAGGAAAGCCACTCCAACTTCTTGAACCTCATTTCATGTGTGTGTGTGTGTGTGTGGTGACATATATATATATATATATATATATATATATATATATATATATAGAGAGAGAGAGAGAGAGAGAGAGAGAGAGAGCTGTGAGTGGCTACTATAAACTTGATTCTGATTTTTCCCCTTCTAGTTTATTGTGTATCCTTCTCATTCCAGAAACTGTGTCACCAGAAGAAGCAAGGGTCCCCCTTTCAGGTTCCTGTGTCACTGAGGGAGACAGGTCATAAACCAAGATATAAATACATGGCTGAAAGGTCAGAATGGGTGAGCACCACCAAGGGAGCCCAAGCAAGACAACAAACAGATGGTGTGGTAAGCCAGTGTGGTTGGAGCAGAGCTCCAGGACACACAAAGGGCAGTAGTGTGAGCGGAAGAGCATCCAGGCCAGCTGGAGAGCATGCCCACAGCCTACAGCTCCCAGCAAGCCAGTCAAGGGCATTGGGACACAGTCACTGGGACGAAGAACCTCAAGGGCAGGAACTGGGCTGATGGGCAGAAAGATGCTATCCATTGGAAGTGTGAGCCTCACTCTAGCTCTCAGAGTTGTATTTCGGGGTAGTCTGTGGGTAACAGGAAACTAATATCTGTGCTTCTCCTGCCTGCTTCCCTCTCTGGTGGGGAGAGGAGCAGATGGGTATAGCAAGTCCCCCAGAGAACACGTCAAGTTGGTGACAAAAGAACGGGAAGGAACACACTCCAGTTCATCTTGAGCATTCTCATTCACAGAATTGAAGGAAGAGAACTGTGTGTCCTCTCTCTTTTCCTTCCCCTGGAGGCGAGATGGAGAGAGAGAGAGGCAATGCCAATGCCTGGGATTTGTCTCACAACTTACTTCAAAAATATTTGCAAAGCTGGTGAGTGGTAACGAGAAAACTATCATCACGTGAGCCACTCAGAGTCATTCTTTCAATACAGTGTTAGAAAGCAAAATCACTACCCACAAATTTCTCCGCCAGTGGCTGGGGTGGCTTAGGCAGCGGGCATGTCATTTCCAGGAGGGGATGGCCAGTTGCACTGGCAAACAACAAATAACAGAAGTGATATTTTGATTGATAAGACAGGAAGACAAGAAGCCTGGAGCAACGACCCCAACATGAAGGGCAAATGCTAACCGTCAGCTGCGCCTAGCTATGCTCCTGAGCTGGGACCCATTGGAAGAGGATAAGCTTTCCCTCCACCTGAACTTATACCAAGCAGGAGATGTGGTGTGGACTGTACCATCTCTCCACAGCTCTCCTTTCCTGGAGGCCTAGAAAGGAGGGGCAGTGGGGCACAGGGAGGAGAGCTGTGGCAGAGGGAGGGCTTTCTTCCTAATTATGTACTATCTGAGGCTTGGATCTGTGTGGTAATAATGAGATCTTTGGTCATCCTGAAAATTCTTACAGCATTTGTCTGAGGTAGCTGCTCTCCCAGAGGGACTCCAGGCAGACCACGCTGTTTCTAACACTTTCTGACTCAAAACCTTCCAAAAGCAGCCTGACCCTCCTGCTAGTCTCCATCATCTGCTGCTCACAGCTCCTCCTGTTTTCTCTTATTTAAGTAAGTCAAACACATGCTTACCTTGGGTTCCCTTTTCTGGGACAGTCTCTCTCAGACTTGAGCCCTCTCTATTCTTTTATCCAGCAGTGCTATAGCTGAGTCCCACTTGAGTCTCCCTGGTGCTGCTAGATCGTTTCTCACTCCCCTTAAGATGTTGGTTATCCTTCCTCCATAGCATGTAAGCATGGAAGGCCAAGAAGTCACTCTGTCCAGTCCTCACCATGCCCTGCATAGCATACAGTTGGCATTCTAAAGATGTTTTCTAGAGCAATGCTTTGGTGTGTGTGCAGAGGCCTACTTGCTGAGATGTCCACATCTCTAGCACATGCTTAGCATATATATGTATATGTTTATGTATATGTATACACACACACAAACACACACGCATATACCACAGGTCTCATTTGCATTGATGCTATCTCCTCACTGTGTGCCTGCGCATGCGCATGTGAATGCATTCGTGTGTGTTAAGAATATTTTAATAAAAGTGCTACTTTATTTCCTGAGATTACAAAAATCATCGTGTCTGCAGAAATCTTTCCAGCCAGCAAATAGAAGAAAATGGAACGTCAGACTTGTAAGGGGGCTCCTGGTGTTCAGGGAGGCAGCTGGACGGTTTCTGTAGTCTTGGCCTGCCCAGCACAAAGGGAACATGGGCCAGGATGAGCTGGCCTCTGAGCAGTGCTGTGGGTGGGTCTGTACCAGGAACTCCACCAGAGCTGGTGGTAACAGGAACTATATAACACAGGCCCTTGGATCTCATGCCTCCTACACAGCTGCTGGGCCTCAGGCTGAGAGAATAGAGTTGGATATCTGTTTGCTGGCATGTTTGGAGTTTGTGTCTCCATGGGACAGCTAAAGGTCATGGAGAGTCCTAAAGGCATCCTCTTCACATGACCATCCCCCCACCCCCCACCTCTAGTTTGAAACACTCAAGTTGTGGGAGACTCAGCTCTTGGCTTGTTTTAGCTCTGCTTCCATTTTCAAGGTCTCCAACTTCTCTGAGTGTGGTGGCTCATGACTGTATTTCCAGCACTCAGAAGTGAGGCAAGAGGATCAAGGGTTCGAAGCCAGCCTGAACTGTGTAATGCCAAGCTGTAAATAAATAGACTTACTCAAAAAAAAAATGTATTTTAACACTGTTCCTACAGGATTAAGAGTATAAAGCACCAATGAAATACTTTAAGGGCTTAAGCAAGCAAAGTAACTTGTAACACAAGAACAGCGTAATACAAGTATGTGATTCACAAAGGCAACTGAACCATGATTGATAGTGCACTTTCAATAGTGGGATCTGAGTTTTGAACTTCAAATGAATGGTAATTTGATTCCCCTTGGTTTATGTTTGTCAGCCACTGTGTGCCTCATTAGTCATAGCTTTGGACACATACCCTTAAGGTTCTTTATGCCTTGGAGGTGGGCCCTGCCCTGGCTTGGAAGGAAGCCACTTACAATGCAATGATCTGGTTCTCTTCCTCTACCTGCTGAGATAACCCCCACTGCCCTCTCCCTAGCTTTGTTCTCCTACTCCTGGCTCATCAAGCATCCTCCTGCCCTCTGTCTTCTCTCCTCTGTGTCCTGCTTGCTCTTTGTCAGAGGGTGGGCATGCTACTGGACAGCCAAAGGCGGCTGCTATTTACAGTTGTGAGCTCCACGGTCAGGCCTTAAGCCTGTGTGCTCTTGTCTCATGAATCTAGAGGGCACTAGGCCGGCATGACTCTTCTGACTGTCGTGAATGCTCTGTCACTGTAATGGCTGCCATGCTCTATTCTCCACGTGTGACAGAGGGAAATGAGAACAGAAACAGTCCCTGGGCATCCTATGGGGCAGGTACAACTATCCTCCTAAGGTTGGAATCCAAAGCACAAAGCTGGCAGACTTACCCAATTTGGCATCTCTGATGAGCCAGATCACCCCCATGGTGGTTTGAATAAAAATGACTCCTAAATGCTCATATATTTAAATACTTGGTCACCAGTTGTTGAAACTGTTTGTGAAGTATTAGGAGGTGTGGCCTTGTTGGAGAAGGTGTCACTGGAGGGTTGAGCATTGAGGTTTCAGGATCCCACACCATTCCCAATTAGCTCTCTCAGCGTCTCTGCTGTGCCTCAAGATGTAAGCTCCTGCCCTGTGCCTGCCTTTCTATTGCCATGCTCCAGGCTCTGGAGGTCGTAAACCTCTGAAGCTGTAAGCCCTAGGTTAAAGGCTCTCTTTTATAAATTGCCTTGGTCATGGTGTTTTATTCCAACAATAGAAAAGTAACTAAAATACCCCAGACAGGTAGGGGATCTGACCCTAGGCATAAGACTTTTGACCACTATGATTCTGTCTTGGATCTTTTGGCCTGCCATAAAAATAAAAATAAAAAAAAATCACAGACTGAGCAGCTTGTAAACAATTTTATTTTTCATAGTTTTGGAGGCTGGCTGTCTAACACCAAGATGCCAGCACATTTGGTATCCAGTGAAGGTCCATTTCTGGCTAATAGAGGGCCATCTTTGAGGTGTAACTTACTCTCAAGCCTCTCCTGTAAGTGCACTATCCGACATGAGAGGACCACAACTTCCCAAAGGCTCCATCTCAAATAATCTCACAGGGAACCAGATTCCGAGCTATCAATTTGGGGGAACAGATAACACTCAGACAATAGCAATATATCTCTAAGAGTTTAGAAGCCTAATACATTTTTAAGCTAGGATAGTAGCTAGCAGGGGTTAGAAACCAGGTGGCCTGACAGATCCCAGGAAAGAGGCCAGTTCTCCTTCATTCTCTCTTCATGAGACACCCCAAATTGCTCTGGGCTTTGATCCCTTAAAGGCTTGATGCTGCCTTAGAAGGTTGCTCTGCACATGCCTGTTGCTTTTTTGAGAGGCACCAGACTGGCTTTTAACACAGATGTTCCAAGTACTTTGAGAAGCACTAGAGGGACCCAATTTGCATTTTAGGTAGAGAATTCTTGCAGCTGATAGATGGGAATAGACAGGAGGCCTGGATTCAGAGACCCCAACTGGGGAGTCACATTGGTAATTCAGGTGAGAGATACTGATTGGTCTGATTGTGAATAGAATAAAAATTGTGAATAGAAGGAGGAGGAAGAGAGATGAAGAAGAAGGAAGGAGAAGCAAGAAAAGAGGTGGTGTGAGAAAGTTCTAGATCGAAGTAGTGCTAGGTTTTTGCCAAATCTGCCAATAACAGTTGCCTGTATGAATATGGCAAGTTTTGCAGTCAGATTGTGAACAGAGAGAAATAACTTCCCAATAAGTTACCATTGAGCCTGGGCATGTACCAGAGTCAATTAGAAGATTGTTAGAGATCAGGTGCTGCATGGTCCTGGTGGTCCATATCTGTAATCTTAGAACTCAGAGAGGCCCAGGCAAGGGTTTAAGGTCAGCCTGAGCTATGAAGAGAGACGCTGTCTCAAAACAAACACCCCCACCCAAACACTGCCAATTTTGAGGCCACAATCAGAAGCCGTAGTCATGTGGAATACAGAACAGTGTGGGTTGGCTTGGGTGTGATGTGTAGGACGTATTTAGATGGAGGATGGTTTTGAAAATGGAGGAGAATACTATAGGTGAGTTAGGTAGTGGAGACAGCACAGTAATACAAGACAATGACCTGGCCACTCAGGCAGCCTTTGGAGGAACAGATCATGGTAGAGATGAGGTGTTGGGTTATAGCCATGTCTCTCTGGCTTTGAAATTGTTCCTTCCTTAGGCTGTACAATGACTCTAGGAGAGATGCTGTCTTGGAGTAGTTTCATCTGAGTTACAGTGGGTGGAAGTAAATATACATTATTTACAAAATGCGGAACCGGCAAGATGTCCCAATGAGTACAGGTATACACCCACCAAGCCTGACCACCTGACCTTGATCCCCAGAAGTCACTTGGTGGAGGGAGAACACTGACTCCTGCAACTCATCCTGGCATGCAGGTATGCTTATACACAAGCACACATATACAAACAAGAACAATGGTAGGTCACACTTACCGATCATGAACAATGTACTTTCCTGGATCACAGAATGTTTAAAAAAAATGTTAAGCTTAATTTAAAAAAAAAATTCCCTCTAGGTTTGGCTGCCCCTTTGATGGCTGGTCATATGGTGAGATTCCAGGCAAAGAGACTGTTCTAGCAGCCTGTGTCTATGATCATATCAGGATCAAGCCACATGTTACCCTCTATCCCACATCTCTTGGCCAGTTACAAAGGTATTCCCTGATCCAATAATGGCTATATACCCCTCAATATGAACCAGTAGATGAAGTTGTTATTGATGCCTATGGGGCAGTTGAAAATTATTATGATTAATAAGGATTATGACTCCCTAGGCTACTTTGTGCCCATCATGATTGTGGCATTCCTCAATAAAGGAGGAGGAGGAGGAAGAGGAGGAGGAGGAGGAGTCCTTCCTATCAGCATAGCTCATTCAGTAGCTTAATTCTGGAGCCTGGAGGTTTCTGAGTGTCCCAGTGTTATCCAGCTGATAGAGGTCTGTGCCACTTCAATTTAACTATCATATCAAGGTGACCTCAGTGTTTGTGCATAGGAACCAGAACCTAAGGACATATCTAGACAAGGCACTGTTTGAGACCATCATGGATCGGATGTGTATATCTGGCATATGAATTTCATCATTTACTGAGACCTGAACCCAACCCAGAGAAACTTCTTGTAGGAATCAGTGGGACTGTCAAGTTGGCCAACTTTGGCCTAGCCAGAATCTATAGCTACCAGATGGCCCTTACACATGTGGTGTTGCACTCTGGCAGCGTGCCATTGTAGTGCTGTGTCAGCTGTATCTTTGCAGAGATGGTTCATGGAAAGCCTCTCTTCTGTGGAGACTCTGAAGCTGACTATTGGGAAAAGACTTCTGTCTGATTAGACTGCATCCAGAGAATGACTGGTCTCTAGATGTATCTCTCTACCCAAGTCTTTTCCCCTAGATGGCTTCAACCAGTGCAGTGGTTGCTACAGGGGACAGAGGAGTCTAGAACACTGCTGCTGTGGGAAATGCTAACTATTAAGCCATGGATGAATCTTTGCTTCCAATTCCTGCAGAACTCTCCCCTACACACGGAATAAAGCAGCTACCTTCCCACTTCCTTACACTTGAACTGGAGTTAAGTCCAAAGACGATCTCTACTGTCCTCTAAAGCTGGGGTATAGGCTTTGATATTTTTAAAACCTACTTTTAATGAGACTTATCAAGCGCTTTGACCCCTCCCCCTAGTCTACCGTCCAAAGGTAGGGGAGAAAAGATAGTAAATAAGACAAGGGAGTATGGACCCGTTTAGAAGTAGTTCCTTGGGGCGATTCCAATCTCTCTTTGTCAGGATACCAACAGTCCAGTTCAGTAGTGTCAGGATAGCAAACTGAATCAGCAGCAGTGGCACCATCTAGCAGACACTGCCAGTCCTCTGCCCCCAATCAGCACAAGTTAGTGCCAGCGACCAGGACCAGCCAAGATGCCAGAGGCCAGAAGTTCTCTGCAGTGCCTCTCTCAGTGAATCGATAATTAGCGAAGATGAAGATGCAAGACCAGTGAAGCATTGCAAAGCCAGCTATGCGAGCGTGCCATCACTGTTCATTGAGTCCCACTTATACTCTCTCCAAATATCATGTGTCCTCCTATGGGTCTTGCCTCAGCAAAACATCACACGAGTCTATATCATCTGACATATCCAGAAACTTCTGCTTCACAGAGGGAGGCCTCCTCCATCTTTTTACAGAGAATATCTTAAGCTTTAAATGACATTGCTACCCCTCCCTTCAAGGCTTACTGCCTATCTCTTCATCCCTCCCTACTTTATATCTGGATTTTTTTTTTTTTTTTGGTTTTAAGGTGTTTATTGTAGAAAGGCAGAGAGAGAGTGAAACGTGTAGAGAAGTAGAGGGTGGCCGTGGCCACATGGAAGGGGGAGGGAAGGGAGGGGGAAGGGAGGGTGAGAGTAAGAGCAAGAGGTTAAGAGAGATAAGAGAGTAAGAGAGCAAGAGGGTAAGAGAGGCAAAAGCTGGATCTTTTTTTTTTAAATATAAAACAAAATAAAAGGAGACAAAAAAAAAAAAACCAAATTCAGGTATCTGGGTATGCTGGCATATGCCTACAATCCTGATATCCAGGAGGCAGAGGCAGGAAGATTGTGTTTGAGGTCTGTTTGAACTACATATCAACTGTCTCAAAAATTACTACAGCCAGCTCCAGAAGAAAGGAAATTGTTAGCCAATACAGATGCTAGCATGAATTTAAAGCACAACTCTCAAATTATCCCATCCAAGGGAACTGGGGTGTATACTCTGATTCTTGGGCATCATCACTGGGTAACAGGTGAGGCATATTAACTCCTTGGGATGTCTGTTCTTCTATTTACTCCATAGTAGCTTACAAAGTCCTGGGCAAGGAGCCTTGTTCACTAAGATACAGATACTGGCTTTTGATGAGCAGAATGCCCTGGATGGATTGGATCTAGTCAAAGATCCAAAGAGACTCTGTGTAAAAAAGGCAGCATGCACCAGTAATGCTTTTTGTCAAGGATCCTGATCTGGGCCAATGGGTGTCAAGCAGTAAAGCAGCAAAGGGCATGGGGTTCCATGTTCCTTCCCATCTAGAGAAAGAGAAAGCCAATTGGGTGAGTGGAGATGGGTGCCTTTGTATTCTAAAGGTGCCAGGTGTGCCGGGTGTGCCAGGTGTATTTTGCCTCTGGAAATAAGACATCAGTATTGCTAGCCATTGCTGTACGAGGGGGAAGGTTTTTATTTGTAAATGATTGATTTTGTTTGCTGCTTGTTGTTCTTTGTTGTGTCTATCTATAAAGCTGAAGAATACTTCACACTGAGCAGGGCCCCAGGGTTTGTTTTAGTTCTTTACTTTAGATTAGCACATTTATATGGTAATTTATTCTCATAGCTTTTCACTATTGCTTTTTTTCAATGGGTATCTTTCCTCAGGGAATTAAGTGCTATCTTAGTCAGTACTGCTTACTATTCTGAGACACTGTAGAATCAGTGGCTCAGACAATACAAATGTATTTCTTCCAGTTCAGGAAAAGAAGTCTAGGATCTGCAAGTGGCTTCTGTGTTGGCCAAGAGCCTCCTCCTGGTTTACAGGTGACCATCTTCCCATTGTGTCCTTATGTGGCAAAGCAAATAGTCTCTTTCTTCTTCTAAGTACAGTAATCCTGTCATAAGGAACCAACACTCTCACTAGCTCTTCTGAATTCAACTACCTCAAAGCCCCAGTTCCTGATATCCCATTAGCGGTTACAGCTAAAATATGAGCTTAGGGGTTGGTTCACTGTTGCCTTGATGGAGTTCCAAGCTTAATAAAGAGAGAAATGAAGCTGAACACTGGCAGTCACTGCTCTCTTTTCTGACTGTGGACACAGTGTGGCCAGTGTCCTCAAACTTCCTGTGTTCTCCACAAGGACAGGCTATATCCACTAGAGTTGTGAACACCTTCTCTTTTAAAAAGCATGTTTTACAAATTAAAACTTTTGTGAATAGATTTTTTTCCTGTATATATGTCTGTGCACCATATGCATGTGCAGTGAGACCAGAAGACAAGGTAAGATCCCCGGAAACTGGAGTTATAGACAGTTGTTAGCAGCCATCTTTTAGCCATTGAACCCAAGTCTGTTAGAAGAGCAGCCTGGTCTCTTAAATACTCAACCATCTTTTCAGCTTCATCACCTTCTTCTTTCTAAATACCTGCTTCTTGTCAGGTAACTAGGTTATAAGAATGAGAAAAATTAACAAATCTGGAAAGCACAGCCAAAATCACATATTTTTTCGTGGAAATAACATTCTCTTGGGCATCTAAGTTGGATTTGTATTCTACTCTTGACTCCCTTCTCTCTGTAGCCTCAGAATCACTTTGAGTTTAATTGGAATGGTAGTCATTTGCTACTGTTTAGAGTTTAAGAAAATGAGGGAGAAACCAGATGTTTCTGTCACTCGTTAAACTCTAATGGTGATTGAATACATGTATAACTGATCAAGGAATGTACTAATCATGTACAAAGATGTCTTATAGATAGTTAAAAAGAAACAGAGGGGTTTTTCAGGTTGAAACTCATTATTAGCCCTAGTGACTCCTATTGTAACTCTCAGGTCCATCAGCATTTCTCTTAGATATTTTTCTGTTTTGAGAAATTTTACCAGCTCCTGATTAGCTCCAGATATTAAAAATATTAGAGCTAAAACAAAGGTCAGGGCTATATGTTTCTCAAATAAAATACATGCTACTGCTTTGCAATGTATAATATCATGGTTTAAAGACAGTAAAGGCTATTTTTTTTCTTGGAGGTCAAATTGGTCCTGTTTGAAAGTTACTAAATGTCACTCTCCAGCTATAAATTCATCCTGAGACCTGAGCTATGGAACATCTATTTATGGAGGATTAGCTGTGGTGCCTGTCACTCATCAGCCTCAGGGCAGTGGTGAGGCAAAGTGTCTGAAGTGAGCCTCCCTCACAGGAAGATATTTCATGCAATGGCAGAGTCCAAGGGTTTATGCAGCTCACTCACTTTCCGCACAAGGAAGATGAGTCTCGGAGCAGCACAGTGACTTCCAAGAGCAATACAGTTAGCTGTAAAGTGAATGGCGTGTGGCTCAGAGGGAATCTGAGCCTTTCTTCCCAGACTTGGATGCCTCCTCTGTTTTAGGCCATCTCCAAGGGTTTAAGTTCAGACCAGGGCTACTTTCAAGTTTCCAATCTGGGTCAGAATCAAGGCAGAGACTCACTAAGCCCAGCTTCAGGAGACGTTTCGACATTAGTTTAAAGGATTGTTCCATGCTAGGCCACTTTTCAGACACTGAAGGTAAAATGGAGCCAGGTCTCTTTGACATTGAGTTTCAGCTTCTTGGAGTCATTGCAGACAATGTGCCTGCAAGTGGGGGAGGTGACAGCATTCTACTTTCCCACAGTTGTTGATAGTGGAACCCTCTTCTGAGAGAGCAACTAGGACACGAAGGTTCTCAAGAGCTCGTACTGAAAAAGCCCATTTCAATGTCCTTGCTTACTTAGGGGGAAAGGAAGCTACAGGGAGCTTTATGAGACCAGACTAACTTCAGTTTTGCAAAATGATAGTTACTCTCGTGTTTCCACAAGTCTTATACCACACTCACTCTGGACAGATGTCTGCTGGGAAAACTCTAGAGAGGAATCATGTGGAGCTTCAGTCTGGCTCTCAGATGGTCTGTTCTGTCCATGGCCCAGGGAGCTATCTTGATCCATATCCCTAAAGCACATCTCAGACCACTTTAGATCAAAAAGCTGTCCCAGTCTTTCGATGGCCTCCAGACTCCTTGTGCTCAGTAGTCCAGCCAACTACTCCGTGATGAACTAGGTTTCTGGGCTGAACCCACACTGCAGGTCTCAACAGGCACTAGGAATTAATTGGATAACTGCCCACTATTTATCCACCCATACTTGTTATCATTAAACTTTTAACTCCAGATTTTGAATCATGAAAAGTTAATGTAAACAAATGTGTTCCTCTTTGTTTTCTTCCTAAGAAAACAACCTATTCAAGTCCCAAAGAACAACCCTATTCTGGTTCTTTTAGTAAGAGGGATGGGGAAATGATTTAGGTATTCAAACTCTGATGAGAGACTTGGGCATTTCCATACTATTTTATCCCAGAAAAAGCAGGAGTAAGTATTTCTGAATAAGAGTTATTTGGATCCAAGATGGCAGACAACATGGAGGCATGGTTTGCTGGGGTCTCCAGAGAGACCCGTGGAAAGCCTGAATAATGGTGATCAGTCCAGGTGGGTGGTGGCTAAAACTCCAGGGCAATAAAAAAGTGAATGGGAAAGTTTGAAATCCTTTCAAGATTTCTGAAGGCTGGAAGGAGGGCTGGAGAGATGGCTCAGTGGGTAAGAGCACTGACTGCTCTTCCGAAGATCCGGAGTTCAAATCCCAGTAACCATACGGTGGCTCACAACTACCTGTAATGAGATCTGACACCCTCTTCTGGTGCATCTGAAGACAGCTACAGTGTACTTAAGTGTAATAATAAATATATATTTTTTTAAATCCTAACAAGAAAAAGACCATCATAGAAAGATGGGAAGATCTTGGAGTTTCTTCAACCCCAGTGAGAGGTGAAAGGCTGGATTCACACTTAAGACAGCCTCAGAACATGAGAACTGTTATCTCAGTAACAGAACTTTACAAGACAGAGAATAAGAGCGGGATGGGAAAGAGAAATAAAAGCTGTAAAGACTCCAGAAAAACCTGTCTACTCAGGGTTCAGTCAGAGAAGCAGCGAGAGTTCATATTTTAAAGACCCCAGCTGAGTCAGAGGCTTCGAGTCTCCAGACCTTTCATGAACCACATCCTGAAGAAGTTCAGAGGGAGTGCCACTGGACTGTGTGCTCAAACTTGAGGAGAAACCGAATCAGAACCGTGTGGCAGTCAGGGAGGTGGAGACGTGTTTGCAGCCAGCGTCTGTAGAACACTGACACAGTTTCCAAAGTGGCATTCAGCTGGGGACTCCAAAAGGGCCACTCAGAAGTGTGACCACCATCTGTGACTTGACCTCTGGAAGTGACAGCAGAGAGAAGTGACAGGCATCTGGGAAGCAATGTTGAGAGGAGAGGATCAGACTCTATACCCAGCCACTTCTTACCTCCACAGCTAATCCTTGCTGAGTACCCAGCATCAGTCTGGCAAACCAGGTCTGTTCTGCTCCCTCCCTCTCCCTTTCTCTCTACTCTTTCCTTTTCCATCTTCCTTTTGATGGGCATTGCCCCAAACATGAGGTAGTTTGGTTCATAGCATCTCCATGTCTCCACCTCCTGAGACCTGCCTGCAAGCCGTTCTATCACATCTCCTTACATCTCCTTCATTCCACTTTTAGCCAAAACTGCCTTGCTCACCTCCCTTGATTTTACTGTTTGCCACTTATATTCACTTTTCCCTCTTCTACTATTTTCTCTATCAACCTAGTACTGATAACTAGTCTTGCTCTTTTATTCACATCCCCAGAACCTAACATCTTGGTCCACACCATGCTCTCAGGGCCCCTTTGCCTCCTTACAATGTTTGCTGTATGATCTCTGTACATTTTGGTGGCATCCTTCAGTAAAAATTGTTTTTCAGACAGTATTTTACTCTCAGAGGAATTTTGAGTACTAAGTCTACTGCCCTGAACACCAGTCCAGAGAGCAAAGTGACAACTGACCCATACCATTAACTCAGCCCTTCTTGAAGATTCTAAACACTTACACCGAAAGAATAAAGATCATTAAGGAGCATAACCCTAGTGGACAAATCACAACACAAAGACACAGGAAGTACACAAAACAAAGCAACATGACTCCTCCAAAAAGGCAAATCCCCCAGTAATGAACTCCAACAAGAATGAATTCAATGAAATACCAAAGAACTCAAAAAAAAGTCCATAACTATGTTCAAAGAAATAAAAGAGAGCCAACGTAAACTCCTGAGGAAATTCCCAGACAACACAAACAGCTGTGGGAAGTAATGAAGTCAATAATGAATACAGAAAAGAAATTCAATGATGATACTGGAACAAAGACAAACTGAAAATTTCAGAATATGGAACAGTTATATGGAAAGTTTCACCAATAGAATGAACCACAGGAAATATAGAATGTTGGGGCTTAAAGACAAGGTAAAGAGATTTAGACATCCAGTCAGTGGCAGAGATAGATTAATAGAAGTGTATAAACACAACATGCAAGATATAAAGAAAACCATGAAGAGGCAAAAACTAGAATGAGAGGCAAAAGAAGAAGAAAAATGTATCAAAGTTCTAGAAAATATTTTCAATAGAACAATAGTAAAACAATTTACCGAAATCTAGAGAAACAAATACCCATGCAGGATCAATTGACCCTTAGAATGCAAAACAGAAAAGGAGCCTCCCACATCATGATATGGTCAAAACACTAAATATAAAGAACAGAGAATATGTACTTGAAAGCTAAAATAAAGAAACACTAGGCTGTATAAAAAGGCAGGTACATTAGAATATCAAAATATTTATTACAGAAACTTCAAAAATCAAGAGGTCCTGGAATGATGTATTTCAAGCCTTGAAAGATAACAACTGCTAAGCCATACCAGCTATACCATCCATCACAATTGAAAGAGAATGAAAAACTTTTCATGATAAAAACAGACTAAAAGAATTCCTAGCTCTATAGAAGATATATGAAGGAATCCCTTTGGAGTGAAGAGACAAGCAGATCCACAAGGCTACAGAAAAGAATAAAGAACACTGGAATTAGAACAGTAGTTAAGCAATAGAGAAATAGAGAAACCTCACAAGGCACAGAAAGCAATAACACAACAGGAATTAATATACACTTTTCTTTTGGGCGTGTTTTATTTACTTTTCCCCCATTCATTTACTTACTTATTCACTTCACATGGCCATTGCTGCCCCTCCCTGTTCCCCCTCACACAGTCCTTTCCCTCATCCCCCTCCCTTCTCCTCTGAGAGGGTGGAGGAACCTCTGGCTGGATATTCCCCGACTCTGGCACACCAAGTGCTAGGCAGGGCTAGGCACATTCTCCCATGGAGGTCAGATAAGTCAGCCCTTTTACCTCAAACAGGCAACAGATTTAGGAATAGTTCCCATTCCAGTTGTTGGGAGACCCACATAAAGACTGAACTGCACATCTGCTACATATGTGCAGTGGACCAGCCCACTTTGGTTAGTGGCTTGTTTTCTGAAAATCCCCAAGGGTCTAGATTAGTTGACTCTGTTGGACTTCCTATGGAGTTCGTATACCATCTCTGTCCTTTAATCCTTTTCCCAATTCTTCCATAAGACTTCCCAAACTCTGTCCAGTGCTTGGCTAAGAGTCTCTGCATCTGTTTTATTCAGCTGCTGGGTGGAGCCTCTCAGAGAGCAGTTATGCTAGGATCCTGTCGGCAAGCATAACAGAGTATTATTAATAGTGTCAGGTATTGGTTCTTGCCCATGGGTTGGGTCTCAAGTTGGGCTGGTTATTAGTTGGCCATTCCCTCAGTCTCTGCACCATCTTTGTCTCTGCATTTTTTTGTAGACAAGACAGATTTTCTCTTCCCACACCTCTTCCTGAACACTCCTACCTCCATTCCCTTCCCATCCCCTCTCCCACTCAGTTCTCTCACTCTATCTGCCTCCTATGACTATTTTATTCCCCCTTCTAAGTGAGATTCAAGCATCCTCACTTGGGCCTTCCTTCTTGTTTAGCTTCTTTGAGTCTGTAGAGTGTAGCATGGGTATCCTGTACTTTATGGCTAATATCCACTTTTAAGTGAGTACATGCCATGCATGGTTTTTTGGTTTTTTGTTTTTGTTTTTGTTTTTGTTTTTTGTCTCTAGGTTACCTCACACAGCACGATATTTTCTAGTTCCATCCATTTGTCTGCAAATTTCATGATGTCTTTGTTTTTAATAGCAGAGTAGTATTCCATTGGGGCACCTGGGTTGTTTCCAGTTTCTGGCTGTTATGAATAAAGCTGCTATGAACATAGGAGAGCACATGTCCTCTCGGTATGGTGGTGCATCTCTTGAGTATATGCCCAGGAGTGGTATAGTGGGATTTTACAAATAAAGTTGCTATGAACATAGTGGAGCATGTGTCCTTGTGGTATGGTAGATATATGCCCAGGAGTGGTATAGCTGGGTCTTCAGGTAGATCTATTCCCAACTTTCTGAGAAACCACCAAATTGATTTCTAGAGTAGTTGTAAAAGTTTGCACTCCCACCAGCAATAGAGGAGTGTTTCCCTTGCTCCACACCCTCACCAGCATATGCCGTTGTTTGAATTTTTAATCTTAGCCATTCTGATGGGTGTAAGATGGAATCTCAGAATTATTTTGATTTGCATTTCCCTGATGACTAAGGATGTTGAACATTTCTAAGTGTTTCTTGGCCATTCAAGATTCGTTTGTTGAGAATTCTCTGTTAAAAATTCTGTTTAGCTGTTTACCCCATTTTTAAATTGGGTTGTTTGGGTTGTTGATATCTAACTTCATATATATATATATATATATATATATATATATATATATATATATATATATGTATATATATATATATATATATATATGCCCTTGTCAGATGTAGGGTTGGTGAAGATCCTTTCCCAATCTGTAGGCTGCCATTTTGTCCTAATGATAGTTTCCTTTGCCTTATAGAAGCTTTTCAGTTTCATGAGGTCCATTTATCAATTGTTAATCTTAGAAGCTGATCCATTAGTGTTCTGTTAAGGAAATTGTCTCCTTTACCAGTGTGCTCAAGGCTATTTCCCACTTTCTCTTCTATTAGATTTAGTGTATCTGGTTTTATATTGAGGTCTTCGAGTAACTAGGACTTGAATTTTGTGCAGGGTGATAAATATGGATCTATTTTTATTATTCTACATGGAAACATCCAGTTAGACCAATATCATTTGTCTGTAGGTATATGGGTTTATTTCTGGGGCTTTGATTTGATTCCATTGATCAACCTGTCTGTTTCTATACCAATACCATCCAGTTTTTATTACTATTGCTTTGTAGTTCAGCTTGAATTCATAGCTGGTGATGCCTCTAGAAGCTTTTTGAGTGTATGGGATTGGGATTGGGGTTTGTTGTTGTTGTTGTTGTTTTTGTTTTTCCACATGAAGCTGAGATTTGTTCTTTCAAGATCTGTAAAGAATTGTGTTGGAATTTTGATCATGTGGGACAATTGCATTGAATCTGTAGATTGCTTTTGGTAAGATGGCTATTTTTACTATGTTAATTCTATCAATCCATGAGCATGAGAGATCTTTTAATATTCTGATACCTTTTTCAATTTCTTTCTTCAGAGATTTGAAGTTCTTGTCATACAGACCTTTCACTTGCTTGGTTAGAGTTACACCAAGATATTTTATATTATTTGTGACTATTGTGAAGGATGTTGTTTCCCTGCTTTCTTTCCCAGCCCATTTATCATCTATATAAAGAATGGCTACTGATATTTTTTAAATTAATTTTGTATCCAGCCACTTGGTTGAAGATGTTTATCTGTGTAGGAGTTCTTTGGTAGAGTTTTAGGGGTCACTTGTTTATAAGTCATCTGTGAAAAGCAATACTTTGACTTCTTCCTTTCCAGTTTGTATCCCCTTGATCTCCTTTAGCTGTCCTATTGCTCTAGCTAGAACTTCAAGTACTATATTGAAGAGTTGTGGAAAGAGTATTCATTCTTGCCTTGTCCCTGATTTTAGTGGGATTGCTTTAAGCTTCTCTTCATTTAATTTGATGTTGGCTATTGGTTTGCTGTACATTGCCTTTATTTTGTTTAGGTATGTATTTTGTATCCCTCATCTCTCCAAAACTTCTAACATGAAGGGGTGTTGGATTTTGTCAAAGGCTTTTTCAGTGTCTAATGAGATGGTCATGTGGGGATTTTCTTTGACCACCTGCTGGATGGGGTATTCAATAATGGCTATGCTGATGAGGGAACCAGCAGCTACTTGAATGCCTGTGGTAAATACCACCCACTTTCATGCCATCACTCTGATGGCCCAAGACTCACTTACAACCCCTACACCAGGGAAAGAGAGAATTTGGTATTACAGCTGCCATTATTGCAGCCACCATGACAGACACTGATGGAGCAACAACAGCTGCTGTTGCTTTGGCCCCGATAGACACTATGGTGGAGGCTATCAACTATGTAGTCTCTAAGTCAGCTGAGGTGTTACAGGCACAGGAGATACTAAATCAACATCTTTATCAAACCATCCACATTTTATAACAACAGATTGACTTACTGGCAGAAGAGTTGGCCATTGTTAGGGACATGTCTCTATTGGCATGTGACCCCAGGTTTCACTCAATCTGACTAACCACTTACCAGGTACATAATGCCACTGAAGCCTGACAATAGTTGGCTCAATATCTTGAAGGTAACTGGCCAGACAAATTCCTTAACTATTCTGTGCTGTTAAGGGAGAACATAGCCAACCTCAATGCGGCCAGGGTATCTGTGCTCTTCCTAGATGATAGATTCTTATGCAAAGTGTGGGACAATATTAAGAGGCTATTTGACCCCTCGTGGGTAGCCAATTATGCTATGATGGGAGGAATTGTCATACTAATAATTATTTTGTTTAAGTGTCTCACACAGCATATCTCCAGGCAGCGTTCCATAAATAAGGCGACCCTCCAGGTACTGATGGCTCTCAAAAATCCCAATTACAACCTCCCAAATGAAGTGATCAAAGCATGGATGGCAGAGATCCGTGATACCACCATGTAGGCTGTTCCTCAACTCCCCCTTGTGTGACATGCCCTCTTTGAGGGCTAGTAGTCAATGATGTATAAGATCCTGGAAGACAGAACAACCTAAGACAGACACAGTCCAGTATACTGGGAATCCCCTGAGGTAAGGTCAACAATATCAAGGCAATGGCACCATGGCTCCCACTAGGATATCAAAATCTAAAAACAAAAGGGTGGAAATGTAGGAGGAACAGCCTGGTCATCTCTACGTTAAATGCTAGGGGTATACAGCTGCAAAAGCATCTCCTGCAGGAGGACCTAACTGAGGACTGCCCGAGAGACCAAAGATTGTTAGCACAAACAATGCCAGCCAATCAGGAACTGCTGTTTAGAAGAGACGCTTTCTTGGGACCAATGGGACATGGTTGGAGGGTATTAAAGGAATTTGCAGCAGTGTTCAGATGAGCTTGCTGTGGCTTTCCTTATCTGCTCCCAGAATCTGTGTCACTGACTCTGCACCACCTCAGCTCAAACCCCCAAGAGCAGGTAGGGTCAGGTGGCAAGTAGTCCAGTACACAGGCAACACTGATAGATTACTTTGATGGAATTTTGTATATTGAATCATCCCTGAATCCCTAGGATGAAGCCTACTTGATCATGGTGAAGGATATTTTTGATGTGTTCTTGGATTCAGTTTGTGAGTATTTTAGTATCAGTGTTCATAAGGGAACTTGGTCTGAAGTTCTCTTTCTTTGTTAAGTCTTTGTGTGGTTTAAGTGTCAAGGTGACTGTGGCCTCATAGAATGAGTTTGGCAATGTTCCATCTGTTTCTATTTTGTGAAATAGTTTAAATAGTATTGGTGTTAGCTCTTCTATGAAAATATGGTAGAATTCTGTGCTAAAACCATCTGGCTCTGGGCTTTTTGTTTTGTTTGGGGGGGGGCAGAATTTTAATGATGGCTTCTATTTCCTTAGGACTATTAAAATAGTTTACCTAATCTTGATTTAACTTTGGTAAGTGGTATCTATCTAGAAAATCATTTATTTCATTTATATTTTCCAATTTTGTGGAGTCACAAAGCAAACCTTGGCAGATACAAGAAAATTGAAATATCCCCTTGCATCTTATCAGATCACCATGGATTACAGCTGGACTTCAACAACAACAGAAACAACAGAAAACCTGCAAATTTATGGAAGCTAAACAATCTACTCAATGATCGATGTGTCAAAGAAGAAATAAAGAAAAAAATCAAAAACTTTCTAGAGGGGTCAAAGTAAGGCCTAAAGATTCTTTGAATTTCCTCAGTGTGTATTGTTATGTCTTCCTTTTCTTTTCTGCTGTTGTTAATTTGAATACTGCCTCAGCATTTTGGTTATTTTGGTTTGTCTATCTTGTTGGTTTTCTCAAAAAAACAGATCTTGGTTTTTTTTGTTGTTTGTTTGTTTTTGTGTTTTGTGTTTTGTTTTATTCTTTGTATTATTCTTTTTGCTTCTAATTCTGATTTTGATTATTACCTGCTCTCTACTTCTCTTGGGTATGTTTGCTTCTTTTTGTTCTAGAGCTTTCATGTGTGTTGTTAAGTTGTTAGTATGAGATCTCTCCATTTTCTTTTCTTTTTTTTTTTTTTTTTTTATGAAGGCACTTCGACCTGTGTATTTTTCTCCTAGCACAGCTTTCATTGTGTCCCATAAATTTGAATATGTTGTGCCTTCATTTTTATTGAATTCTAGAAAGTTTTTTGATTTCTTCTTTATTTCTTCTTTGACACAGTGATTATTGAGTAGATTGTTTAGCTTCCATGAATTTGCAGGTTTTCTGTTGTTTCTGTTGTTGTTGAAGTCCAGCTGTGATCCATGATGATCTGATAAGATGCAAGGGGATATTTCAATCTTCTTGTATCTGCCAAGGTTTGCTTTGTGACCAAGTATATGGTCAGTTTTGGAGAAGGTTCCATGAGATGCTGGGAAGAAAGTATATTTTTTTATGTTTGGGTGAAATATTCTGCAGATATCTGTTAAATTCATTTGACTCATAACCTCTGTCACTTTCATTATTTCTCTGCTTAGTTTCTGTCTTGATGACCTGTTCATTTGTAAGAATGGGGTATTGAAGTTTCCCACTATTAATGTGTGGGGTTTGATGTGTGACTTAAGCTTTAGTAGTGTTTCTTTTATGAATGTGGGTGCCCTTGATTTTGGGGTATAGATGTTCAGAATTGAGACATCATCTTGGTGGATTTTTCCTTTGATTAGTATGAAGTGTTCTTCCCCATTTCTTTTGATTATTTTTGGTTGAATATATTATTTGAATCATTACTCCAGCTTGTTGGAGTCCATTTGCTTGGAAAACCAAATTTGCTTTCCAGCCTGTTACTCTGGAGTAGTGGCTATCTTTGTTGCTGAGGTGTGTTTTTTTGTATGAAGCAGCATGATGGATCCTGTTTTCGCATCGAATCTGTTAGCCTGTGCCCTTTTATTGATGAGTTGAGTCTATTGATGTTGAGAGATATTAATGACGAATAATTGTTCTTGTTATTTTGATGTTGGTAGTGTTAGTGTTTGTGTGTGATTTTCTTCTTTTCATTTTCTATGTTAATTTCTATTAATTTCTTTTGTTTTCTTGGGTGTAGTTACCTTTCTTGTGTTGGAGTTTTCCTTCTAATATCCTCTGTAGGTCTGGGTTAGTGGAAAGAAAACCAAGTGTTTAAACTTGTTTTTTTTTTTTTTTTTTTTGATGGTTTCTCCATCTCTGGTTACTGAACATTTTGCTGGGTATAGAAGTCTGAGCTGATATCTGTGGTCTCTTAGTGTCTCTAAAACATCTGTCCAGGTCTTTCTGGCTTTTATAGTCTCTGTTGAGAAGTCAGGTGAAATTCTAATAACCCTGTCTTTATATGTCATTTGACACTTTCCCTTGCAGTTTTTAATATTCTTTCTTTGTTCTGTAGATTTAGTGTTCTGATTATTATATGGCAGGAAGATTTTCTTTTCTGGTCCAATTTATTTGGTATTCTGTAAGCTTCTTGTATGTATAGCCATCTCTTTTTTTAGGTGAAGGAAATTTTCTTCTATAATTTTGTTGAAGATATTTTCTGGGCCTTTGATCTGGGAATCTTCTCATACTTCTATTCCTATTATTCTTAGGTTTGGTTTTTACATAGTATCCCAAATTTCCTGGGTGTTTTGTGTTAGAAACTTTTTAGATTTGCCATTTCTTCTATTGTATCTTCTATGCCTGAGATTCTCTCTTCCATCTCATATATTATGTTGGTGGTGCTTGCATCTATAGTTCTTGTTCTCTTTCCTGGATTTTCCATCTCCAGGGTTGTCTCCATTTGAATTTTCTTTATTGCTTCTATTTCCATTTTCATGTCTTGAACAGTTTTATTCATTTCCTTCACCTTTTTTTATTGTATTTTCTTGTATTTATTTATATTTATTCATTTCTTCTTTAAAGGCCTCTACCTGTTTGATTGTATTTTCTTGTATTTCTATAAGGGATTGTAAATTTCCTCTTTATAGGCATCTATCATCTTCATAAGATGAAATTCAAGGTTTTTGCCTTGCTTTTCAGGTGTGTTAGGATATCCAGAGCTTCCAGTAGTAGGAGAACTGGGTTCTGATGGTTCCATATTGCACTGACTTTTGTTGACTGTGTTATTCCACTGGCCTTTAGCCATATGGTTGTCTCTGGTTGTTAGCTGGCCTGGCAGTCCCTAATGGTAGCAGGCCCCTGGTTATCTTGGGTAGTAGCAGGCCTTCAAGGAAGCAGGAAGAGCTGGTTGGCCTGGGTGGCAGCAGGTTTCCAGGGAGGCAGGCAGGGTTGTGGCCTGGGGAATGGAGTGAAGATCAGGGATTGCAGAGATTGTGGTCTGGAAGATGTAGCAAAGAGGGGATAGGCAGACTTCATGGCTATTGTATTTGCTGGGGGTCTAGCAGATCAGGGATTGGGGAATGGATATCTCACCTGGTTGTCCTTGATGGCAGCAGGCCTCCAGGGAGGCAGGCTAAGTTGTGCTGGAAGAATGGATGCAGATCCAGGATTGTAGGTAGAAGTGTGGACCAGAAGAAGCACAGAGGGGATAAAACTAATATACACTTTTCAATAATAACTTTGAACATTAATGTCTAAATTCTTCAACCAAAAGCCATAGGCTAGCAGATTGGATTGAAACAAATAAATAAGCAAATAAAAATAATACAGGAACCTCCAAAGAGGCAATAAATAATTCTTACCATCAAAGACAGATACAGCCCTAAGGTGAAAGAAAGAGGTATTAGGCAAAAGGACCTGAAAAATTAAATTACAAGCAAAATTAATTTAGATGAGATAAAGATAAAGTAATTCTTACTGTTTATGAGAACACTCCAACAAGGCATTTTCATTAAAATATGTCAGTGCATATTAACCCTGACACATTAATAATGGGTGACATTGATAAATTCTATTGAGAGCAATAGAAAATACTCTGTACAAAAAAAAAAAAAACAGAGAAACATCTCAGTTGAATTGCATCATAGATCAAATAAATTTCCCAAACATCTACATAACATTCTGTCTAGTCATTGCAGAATACAAATTTTCTCAGTATAGAACTTTCCCTAATATAGATATGATAATACGATACAGAAACAGTCTTAACAAATACAAATTGACATACTTCCATATTGTCTTACTGCAGTGAAACAAAACTAAAAGTCAATAGCAAAGGTAACTCCAGAAAATGTACAAAATTGTAGAGATTGGACTCACTATTGAGTAATGAATGAGTGATCAAAAGTTAAGAAGGAAATAAAAAGTCCTAGAAGAGAATTAAAAATTAAATGTGATGTAGCAAAACCTGTGGAACAAAATGAAAACAGTCCTAAGAGGAAGTTCATAGCTATACGTGTCTACATTAAAACAAGCAAACAAAATGAAAACAACAAACAACAACAAAAGCAGAGAGAGGAAGTCTGTGGGAACTCCCAAAACAACAGAGGCTTTTTCTACTGCTCTTGCTCACTTACAACCAGATGGTAAGACCACACTGCTGGGACAGAGACAGAAGCTTCCTCCCCACTGAGTAGCATCCATGGTTCTGGAGGGTGTGATGCAGGCTGTTAGGGGAGAGAAGTCATGAACAAGTACTCTTACCTAGCTATAGATTGTGTGCTATAACTCTGACCTTCCAGGTCAGATGTGCCCATTGGAACAAAAGTGTCATGATAGTGGTAACAGTGGGTGCAGGTGATAAGCAACTGCTTTCTGATTGGATTTGAGGTTCACGCCACAGGAAACAGGATATGCTTGGTACTGTATATCTCATCAAACGCCTAGGGTTGAGGAATTCATAGGTCTTAGAGGGTAACTTAATACTGATGTTTTGCTAAATGAATGTGTAGTCAAACTACCATTCAAATAGTTATGTTTATACTCTTAGACTAGAACTGCTCTCAGCCTTGTTCTAAGAAGCTTCATTTTGAAATGAGCAATGGTTAATGCAGAGACTGGTAACTAGTGAAAGTGACCACCAAATATGCCACCCTGAATAAGATACAAATATCACCTGTTCAAGGCCCAGGGATCGTCACAGAAGAGGAAGGGGAACAGTGTAAGAGGCAGAGGCTAGGAGGGAATTCCATGAAACACTGTCTTCCGGTTATGGTGCAACAATCAGGAATATACAGCAATGGTGGCTACTTGCACAGACCTGCAGATCACAGACAAAGCATGAACACAGGACATGAAAGTTAGGAGTAAAAGAAGGGAATAGGGGTGACAATAAACATTGTATAAATGCATGGAATTATTTTTAAATCAAATTTAAAGTATTAGATTTCAAATAAATTGCCTAACATCTTAGGATTCAGTTAGATAGCAACAAGCCAAAATCCAAATTAGTAGATGGAAATAAATAATTAAGATTAAGGCAGAAATTACTGAACTGAAAATAACACATACAAGAATCAGTGAGAAATGAGTTGGTTCTTTGAAAAGATAAGGAGGATAGAAAAACTCTCAGCCAAATTAATCAAGACTCAAATTATATAAGACTCTGTACTGGATGGTTTTGTGTGTCAACTGGACACAGGCTGGAGTTATCACAGAGAAAGGAACTACAGTTGGGGAAGTGCCTCCATGAGATCCAGCTGTGGGGCATCTTCTCAATTAGTGATCAAGGGAGTAGGCCCCTTGTGGGTGGTACCATCTCTGGGCTGGAAGTCTTGGGTTCTATAGGAAAGCAAGCTGAACAAGATAGGGGAAGCAAGCCAGTAAGTAACATCTCTCCATGGCTTCTGCATCAACTCCTGCTTCCTGACCTGCTTGAGTTCCAGTCCTGACTTTCTTTGGTGATGAACAGCAGTATGGAAGTGTAAGCTGAATAAATCCTTTCCTCCCTAACTTGCTTCTTGGTCGTGATGTTTGTACAGGGGTAGAAACCCTAAGACAGACTCAAATTAATAAAATTAGAGATAGAAAGGGTATATATATATTATGACAGATGTCAATGAAATTCAGAAAATCATTAGGGCATGACTTGGAGACTTACACTCCACTAAACTTGGAAATATAAAAAAGAAATGAATTAATTTCTAGATTCATATAGTTAGCTAAAATCGGATGGGTACAAGCTAAACAACTTATTGAGATTTATAACAAGAAATGAGATTGAAGCAGTAATTTTAAAGTTTCCTGACCAAAAAAAACCAAACCAAACCAACCAAACAAAAAACCCCTCTAGACCCTTACGGATTCACTGCTGAATTCTACAAGACCTTCAGTGAAGACTTAATAGTGATTTCCAAGCAATTTCATAACATAGAAAAGGAAGGCATTTTGCCAAATTCTCTCACAAAGTCAGTATTACCCCAGACTAAAACAAAATAAAGTAAAGAAGAGATGGAGCAAGAGGGAGAAAGGGAGAAAGGGAGAGAGGAAGAGAGGGAGAGAGAGATGGAGAGGGAAAGGGGCAATAAATTATAGACTAGTCTCTGTGGTGAAAATAGATGTACAACTTCCCAATAAAATACTTGCAAATTAAATTCAAGAATACATTAAAAAACATCACTCATAATGATTAAATTAACTCCATTCCAGAGGTGGATGGACGGATCAACATATAAAAATCAGAGTAATACATCACATAAACAGACTCAAGGACAGAAACCACATGATCATCTTTACTAAGATGCCAAAAATACACTGGAGAAAAGGGCAGCTTCTTCAATGTAGAAAAAACGTTTTGAGAAAATCTAATATATGTTCATGTTAAAAGCCCTGACTATACTAGAAATAGAAAGTGCAGAGCTCAAAATAATAAAAGCTTATGTGGCAAACCTATAACCACTATTATACTAAATGGAGAGAACTCAAAACATTTTGACCCAGATCAGGAAATAGGCAAGGATGTCCACTTTCCCCAGTCTTAATACAGTACTGGAAGTCTGCACTGGATCTTCTATTGTTTGGGGATCAAGGAACATGGGACTTAAAAGTCAAGGCTCTGTAGAGAATAAAACACGATGAAGCCGGGCATGGTGGCGCACACCTTTAATCCCAGCACTTGGGAGGCAGAGGCAGGTGGATTTCTGAGTTCGAGGCCAGCCTGGTCTACAAAGTGAGTTCCAGGACAGCCAGGGCTATACAGAGAAACCCTGTCTTGAAAAAACAAAAACAAACAAACAAACAAACCTGATGGAAGAGCTCACTTACAAGATAATATCCAAATCCCATGACAATGAACACAGGAGGGATGGAAACTAGACATTCTCGAGTATAGAGGAAGTGGGGAGGAGGAGGAGGAGGAAGAGGAGGAGGAGGAGGGGAGGAGGAGGAGAAGGAATACCTAGAAGAAGAATAAACAGCATAGGAAAAATCGACTATGTTCAAAACAGTCCTTAAAGAGCAGACAATTCTCTTGACTGTTAACAGAGCTATAAGAGAGCCATGTATTCCTACATGTCTTCCCTGTGTCACTTCACCTGTGTGCCACATGGGTGAATGTGTGTAATTGCAAGTTATATAATAGAGTTTGAATGTATTTCCACTTTGCCAATGCCTTGAACGCCGTTGACTGCAGTAGCAATGAGCCTGTGTCAGATGCTACCTCCTGTGGCTGGGCTGAGTGAGTGACTTTTCTGGTATGTTGTATCACGGCAGCTGCTTAGAAAACCTGTCAGAATAAGTTCTCTTCCTCAAGTATGCCACACACCTTCTGCTCCAACACTACTAATGCCCCTGCTGTCTATCATCCCAAAATTTTCTTCCTTATCTCTAGCTCTCAAAGCCCTACCTAAAGTTCCCTTAGAATCTAGTTCTATGCTCTGGATTCACCTCAGACATCCCTCAAAGTACCACTGGTTGACCTTTCTGAAGGTCACAACAAATTCTGGAAAAAAAGTTATATCCATAAATAAAACAAGCTACTTGATAAATAGTATTTACTAGAAATTCCACATAAAATCTCATTACAAAGGCAGCAAATGTGCTATGATACAATAGGAATGTGAGCCTGGTGACTCATCGGTATAATATCAGCACTTGAGAAGCTGAGGCAGGAGGATGGCAACAAATTTAAGGTCAATCTGCCCTACATAGTGTATTCTGGGACAACTTGAGATGTAGAGCGAGACTCTCAAACAGTAAAAATGGAAAGAAAAAATAACGAAAAGAAAAGGCTAGAAATGTATTCATATTAACACATAAGATGTATGCAAAGAAGTTAAAACTTTGCTGATGGTTTAAAAGGGATCTGGGTGGAGAGATTATTTAAAAGTAATTCTTGCACTCAAAAAATAATGAGTAGACTCTATACTGTTGTTATTATTATTTTTTTAAAAGTACAATTATCTGAGAGCTCTTACCCTGTAGTATCAAAGCACTCAAGCCCACTATGATACAAACAGGAGTAGTAGACGATTTGAGGCAAGAGCCTGCACTTTTCCAGGAGAGTTCTAAGTGGATGAATTTGCTGTTGCAGAAAGGCATTGTCAAGCCACAGAACAAAAGCCTTCTTGTATCAATGCCAAGCTGGACAGACAGGCTGGAGGGGAGGACAGCAAGCCCAGAGAGCACTCACGGAGATAGATGGCAGGGGAGATGTCAGCCAGTGGGGAAGGAAAATGCCGAATAAACACTAGACAGTCAGCTAGCTAAGGAAATAAGATTAAAACAGTCCTCAGGTCACATAAAACTAATTGACAGATAAGTGAAAGATTTAAATGCGGAAGATGAAACTCAAAGCGTTTTGGAAGAGCACCTGAAAACACTTCCCTGACTGCAGGGTACAAAGTGTTCTTTCTGAAAGCACTAGTCATTACAAAAAGCACTAAGGGATTCGACAACACAGAGTGAACAACACAAACATCTACATGAAAGCAATGAGTAGCCAGAGATGGAGGAAGCTGTCAACCACACAAGTGATAGACAGATTAGCATCCAGGAGAGACTTACAGATCAACAGACAAAAGGTCAACAATTCATCAAGAAAGTGGGCAAGAGGCTTGAGCAGATTCTGGTCAGGCCACAGAAATAAAACTCTTCAGTGACAAGAGAAGCTCTGAAGATAGTGGGCTGCTGTGGACATCAGTGATGAGGTACTCACATAGCATGAAGTGCTGGGTTCAGTCCACATTGCTATATAAATGGAGGGAGGGATGGAGGAAAAGAAGGGAGGGAGGGAGGAAGAGAGGAAGAGAGGGAGGAAAGAATGGAGGAAAGAAGCAGAGAGGAGGGGGGAATTCAATTATTTAACCTCATGAGGTTTTATAGAAATACAGTTAAAATTAGAAAATTCACTTACTATATATATATATATATATATCATAAAGCTGAATTTTGGAAAGTCAGTTTTAAGTAGTGGCGGGTGAGGAGTATGGAACTAATATAAATTAGTGCCAACACTTTGAAAATAAACGTGATTGAGAAAATTAAAGGCAAGAGTACTCAACAACTATCAAGTTCTGCATCTCTTTGTATGTTCTGGGGATTCTTGGATCTATCCACCTGAAGAACATCAGAACATGCCATCCCCCCAAATGTCACTCTGACACGCTGATTCTTTTGAAGTGAAGACAATTGAGAAAAAAAAATGCTCCCTTAGGAGGTCATGATAATGTGGGCCTGGAACTCTGCCTTAGGAGATGAGTATGTGTGCGTGTACACATGTATGTGTCTGAGTGTGTGTGTGGGGGGGCGGGTCCTGTGAGGATTGGAAGTTTATGAAAGTCAGCCAAAGACTCCTCTTCCCATGTGGGGGATAAGCAGAGGATGTGAGTGACTAATGGATCAGGGAAAAGCAGGATCGGCGTTCTGTTAAATGTGTAGGGCATGAAACAAGAAATTTGGGGCTGAGAGGAGGGTTGGGGGTAGATGCTGATTTCATTAACCAGCCCTATTAGTTGCTTTTCTATTGCTGTGATAAAATACAGTAACAAAAAGCAAGCTGTAGGAGAAAGGGCTTACTTTGCCTTCTAGTTGTCAAGGGGATATGGTACAACAAAGTCGCATCAGGGAAGGTGTGGCAAAGGAGCATGAAGCCATCCTGGCAGCGTAGAAAATAAATGACCACATCTCACCTGCACACAGGAAGCAGAGATAGACCAGACACACAGACACAGACAGAACAGGAGGAGGAAGGAGGCTAGGCAGTAAAACCTCAAATTATATCCCTTACCTCTGTGATGCACTTTTAGGAAGGCACCACCATCTGCCTGGCTGCCTTAAAAAACTGTTTGACTACTAGCCTATTTACATATAATGGATTCAAGAACTGTATAAAGCTGAACAAATTGCAATCAGAAAACCTCTATAGCAATATCTCGCCACACCCCATCTTCTCACAGGCACTGCTTAGCGAACAGTGCCCCAAGTTCACCTGCAGGGCCTCACCCAACCCTCCTACATTTTGTGATCAACCCCCGTGAATTCTGAAATTCTCAGACTAAGCACTGGCTGGCTTCAGAAGCCTTGTGATATTTTGGTATTTCAGCTAAATACAAGGTAGAGAGATGGAAACTCTAATAGAAAGTTAAAAGCAGTCAGAATTTAAAAATCATAGTAAACGTTCATTGAGCACTCTGTATTGCAAGGCATGTTATAAGTATCTGTCACTAAGCTAGGATTTGGTTTTATCCTTATTCTGCATAAGAGGCCAGGGAAAATAGATCTGTGCTCCCATTCTGAGAGGGCACAGTTCAGGTTAGCCACTTCAGACCTCACTGAACGCATGGTGTGCTGCTCACTGGGACATTTGTTCTTGGGTGACCATGATGGGACCATGAATAACTGCCCTGTGACTCACATTTTTTTATGAGCTTTGCAGACTACTGATGTGAGGAGCGGGTGTGGCAGCAGTCCCAAGATGGCGCCTGGGACTGCAGCTAAGTCTTATGACTTGCACCTGACTTCCTCATACACCTGAAAATAAGCCACGACCATCGTGAGAGCTATGCAGGTGCACCATGATGCTGGCGGTGTAAACAAGTCCATATTTGATGGAGGCTCCAAGAACGACACAACATGGTCAGATTTTTCTCAACAGCCTTTATTGCAGGAAAGTCTCGATGCTGCTATGGGGACCCCGGGAACCCAGGGAGGTCTGCTTATATACTCTCAGCCCCCATCCACTCACAGCAGGCCTTGTCATCTCACCAGGCACACAGCTTCAGCCAATCAGGGCGACAGGGGCATGTCTCCACCAAATATGCACTTGTTTACACTGCCAGCATCATGGTGCACCTGCACAGCTCTCACGATGGTCGTGGCTTATTTTCAGGTGTATGAGGAAGTCAGGTGCAAGTCATAAGACTTAGCTGCAGTCCCGGGCGCCATCTTGGGACTGCTGCCACACCTGCTCCTCACATCTCCCCCTTTTTTCTTTTTCTGCCTTTTTTCTTTTCTGACCTTCCTGGGTGCCCGGGGTCCTCATTGCATTGAGGCGTTCCTGCAATAAAGGCTGTTGAGAAGAATCCGACCATGTTGTGTCTTCCTTGCCAGCCGAGGTGGGCGCAACATACTGATACAACAGGGAGCAGACAAATTTAGCTGGGAATTTGGGACTTTCATTTAGGAAGGAATGAACTCAAGAAGTCTAAGGTAAAATATTTTCATATGAGCTTACTCCCTGCCTCCTGATTTGTTTCAGGCTGATCCTGAACATACTGTGCAGACGCAAAGTTTGGGGCTTCCATTCCTCTGGAGTCTCTGTCAACTGCCATGGAGTTTTTCAAAGTAATGTAGTGTGTTTGCTAAAACAAAAGACCATAAGCTGGGTGGCATATAGACAACAGAAATTGACTGCTCACATAGCTCTGGAGCTGGAAGTCTGAGGCCAGGCTAGAAGCAGGGTCAGGTTCTTTAGGACACTGCCATTGCTGGTGGCACATTGCCAGCTTCTGGTATGGTGACATGGTGGTAGAAAGAGGACAAGGCAGAAATTCCTTTCCCAGGGGTCCCACTCTCGGGTGAAATCACCCAAAACCTCACTTTCGAATGGGATTATATTAGAAGATAAGGTCTCAACATATTCATTTCTGGGGTATATACACATTCACGCAAAAACAGAAAAGTGACTATTTCCCCAAATAGACTGTACAGTTTACAAATCTGATAACCCTAAGGTAGCTAAGATGCAGGCACAATAGATGAGCATGGCTATTCTTGATGGCAACTTTGGCAAGAGCTATCAATTTTCAAAATGTGCCTATTACCTGGAGCTTGGTAATTTTGTTTCTAGAAATTCATCCTACAGATACATTTCATACAGCTAAGCAAGCATACCATGCAGGGGTGCCTACTGTGTGTTTTGTTTTCTTTAGTGCTATATTGTTTTATTTTGTTATAGCAAAAAACAAAAAACAAACAAACAAACAAACAAACAAACAAAAAAACAAGCCACATCTGGTTGTACAGCTCTGTGATCCCTGCTTTCTGGAGGCTGGGACTAGAGGCCTTGAGTCTGAGGCCAGCCTGAGCTACATAGTAAGAACTTGAGTCAAAACAAAACAAATAAGCAGAAGTAAAATAATATAAATGTTCACAATTGAAGCAATGATTAAACAAACTATACTCTATTCATTCAATAGAATTATCTGTGGAAGTGAGGTAGGACATGTCTGTGTAATTTTAATAAAAAGCTATTATAGTTTTTATGTGTAAATTTGTTGCTGCCTCCTTTAGAAATATCTGAAATTTAACATTGAGAAAGTCTATGTTTAGTTTTTTTGTAATTTTGTTTTTTAAAAAGTAACATTTCTAATGTTTGTTTTGGTTTTTAGACAGAGTAGCCTAGATTATGTTGGAACTCGTAGCCAGTCTACTGCCTCTGCTACTTGAATGTTGTTTGCAGTATGTCTCACCAAGCTTAGCTCTTGTTTCTCAATTTAACTTGTTCTTTCTGTAGCATATATTGACTAAGCAAGCTATGTTTCCAGTCTATGGTCACCAAGGGAATGATCTCACGTTATACAAATATCCCTTGCTCGTAAGATCCAGGAGACTGTATGAGATGAACTGGTATACTTATTTAAGATGATAAAGAGAGGTTAAATAGTATTTCCTGTTATATAAATCATGCAGTAAGGAGGACAGAGGGGTCGATATCTTCAGTGTATAAGATAGCTATGTAATATTTCACTCAAAAAACTGTTTCAGTAAGATTGGTGCCAATGAGGACCCCTGGGATTTAAGCTTTGGTCCAGAAGCAAGCCAGAGAAAGATGAATTATTCCTCCTATGTGTGTTTATAGTTTCTGTGCTTTGCATGAGGATAGACAGAATCAGATTGTAGCCCTAAACAGCACACTAAGATCAAAGATAATAAGAATGAGGGTCTCAGGCCAGGCAAGCTTTAAGGAAGTTGTTGGATGGTTTTGTTGCTGTTGTTATTTTGGTCTATTTCTGAGTTTTTATTTTGTTGTTTGTTTTAGAAACAGGGCCTCATGTAGTCTAAGCCAGCCTTGATCTCCTTCCTAAGTGTTGGGATGGAAGGCTTGACCTACCATGGCCCAGCTGTTATATGGTTCTGTACAAAGTAAATGTCTTATCCTGTGAATTTTCCAGTAGGTCATCATTTTCTCCTCCTGTAGTAATTTCCCAACTTCCCGCTGATCTGTATCTGCCATTCATAAATAGAGCCTTTGGGGCCAGCATTCATGCTTTGCTTCTAGGAGATGGGAGTCAATAGAAAATCAGCAGCTCAGTTACCATGGAGAGGTGAGGCCTTGTATCCCTAGCAGCTGGGCAACTGGGGGAAGAAGTTGGACCCAAGTGGCCATGCCCTTGCCTTAGAACCAGAAAGCCAATGAGGCCACACTCTCTGGTTACACTTGTGGAAATCTCATTCAATGTTACAACCAAATAATGTCACCTATAAATTACATCACATTGAAAAAAATTGTTTCCGACAGCCTGATGATGTCTGGATTGTGTTCCTCAGTTTCTCACACAACTACACCGGTCTCACACATGCCTGTCCCTCCGAAGTTAGCATTCCTAAGGAAACCTGTGGACCTCTGTGAAGATCAGACAGGATAAGGCCCGCAACAGAAGAGCCAAAGTTTCCAAGTCCGGCTTAGTTCCTCCAAATCATTCTGTCCAAGTCGGGTACCAAGCGAGGCTTCAGAAAATGATTGATTTAAGCCTGGACTTGACTCTTAGGGGTTGGCAGTTAGGTAAAATCCCATCGCATTTGAATAGTTCTAGGCTAGCAATTTGTTACCCTTTATCCTTTAGTGGAATCGACGAACAGGTGGTTTGCAGAAGATCACCCAGTATATTTAGCTTCTGAAATTTGAGCAACTCGAGATCTGATTGGTTGTTCCTCCCACATGATAAGTTGGGAGCGCCTGCACCCCTGTGGCTTTTGCCTGGGCGTCTCAGGAGGGGAGAGCGGGGAGAGGATTTGCTGCTGGCCAGGGTTATTCGCATAGCTCGAAGGTAAGGACCATTCGTGTCTTCTTCCGGAGTGTTCTCCTGAGAGAATGTTCCATGATTTCCCTTGAATTAATGTTCAAAGTTTTGTGTCTCTAAATGGGGAAACAGCGGTGAGCCGTGGCTAGGAAGAGACCCTATTAGTCATGTCTGACACAGAGCGTGGAGGAGGTCCTGCCCTCTCTCGGTATTGCTTGACCATGTTGGCTGTCTAACACCAATTTGCTTTTTAATTTTTGTCGTTACCTATATTCCTACGAAGAAAGCTCCATGGTCAGTGTTCCTATATTTATCCCACCATACAGAGCTTCCTTTGCCTCAGAAGGCCTAGCAGTTTCGCTAGCTTAACAAAACCAGCCACTCAGGGTATTGGTTTACAGTCAAGCATCTCTGGGAGAGGGCAGCTGCTCTCAGACATCATACAGCTTGTATGGGGTGGCCATTCTCTGGCGTCAGGCCGAAGGGCCTTCAGCCTTTCCCCAGTTCCCGAATTAGAAATCCAGGCCAAAGACTGACACGCTTCTGTGTACTTCAAGCAATGCTTTAATTTTTTTTCTTTCTTTCTTATTTTTCAGGTTTGAACAAGAGCTACAGAAAGGGAAGGATATCCGTGGAAGCCAATGGTTTTCCGGAAGAAAATAACCCCGTTGCCTTGAGGTTTATACTTCTATTTCAAAATTTATGGGCAGATTTATTCTACATGTTCTAATATTAGATATACTTCATATAGCATTCGAGACCAAGGCAGAAAACAACGTTAGCCTGCCTAGAGTTTGGGGGTTATGAGGCTAAACTCCAATTACTGAAAGCCACACTCAATTTTCTTTCGCTGAACATTTTGCTTGAAAATATTTCCTGCCTAATGTTTGGTCATTTAAGTCCCATCTCTTGAGTCCAAACTGCATTGTTTTCTTTTATAAAACTTGAATTGAGTAAATTTTGGATGAGTAGGCAGTGCTCAGGGTATACCGAAGGTATTAGGAGAGAAAAATGGAAGCTTTGATTTGTACACTGTTTTACGTGTCCCTTAACCCACTATATATATGTATATGTGTATATATATGTATACATAACATATATGTATATACATATATGTTAGTGTAGAATGGGTTGGTTTTAAATTTCTTGTATAAGAAAATACTAATATATTTTTGTTTGTATGGCATATGGAAAGTTTGTAGGTGCCACTACTACTCTGGAAAAATGGCGGATGAGGAAGAGTATGAGGAGGTGATAGAGGTAAGAAGAGAGCCCCTCCGGCAGCAAAACACTCTGTGTAGTGACGGCTGGAGCCAGGGGGTGAATCAGTCATTTGAAAAAACACATCATCTATTATAACATCCCAAAGAGTCACCAACAAAGTACAAAGAAGGCGTGTCTCATGTTCCGTTTCACCTGGAAGTGACAGGGGGCATCGCTACTTCCCAGTTTTACTTTTTCTTAACTGCTCCAAAAACACACAACACAACAAACAAAAGCTGGGCTGTAGGTGCAGATAGGTTTTAATTTACCTTTTAAAAGGATTGCTTTCCCACATCCCAGCCCAAGCCGTCAAACGGCCCTAGGCGCGTTTCCCAGCACCTGCACCAAGAGAGAAGGAATCTGCTTCAACTAGCTGAATTGCATAGGGGAGGTGTTACACACAGGAGGAGCCATCTATGAGCCGCTTGTGTGTGTGTGTATGTGTGTGTGTACGCCCAAGATTTCACTGATACACATGTGAGCCCATGAAGGTCCGAGAGACAGCTGGAGCCACTTTCCCACCAACTCCATCATACTTAAGTAAACAAGATGAGCTTTTGAATCTTGACTGAGAACTAAGACTACAGCGGCTATCTTGACAACGTCCTCCCAAATCATTGGTGGCCTCCTGGACGTTTTGCAGAATTAATGTGTACTTCCTGTTAGTATTACATTGTTGTAATCTCGGTGTTTCCTTTCCTTAGCTGCTCTTGCCTTTATCTTCTAGAACAGAAACCCAAAGGCCTGAGGCTAATCTGCGTTAATATATTGCTATGAAATTGAAAGTGCCTAAAAAGTTCCAATTAATAATGGTCTAAACAGATGAAAATCTGTTGTTTATTTTTTAAAAAATGATTGAAATTAACTAGAAGAGCTGTCCCAAACAAAACTCTGGATAAAGGTGCCAAAATTTATACTTGCTAATCAATCTTTATTTAGGCAAAGAAAATTTTCTATTCTATAAATAAAATTACCGTTATTACTGAAGTATATAAAAACCAAGCTGTATCTGACAGAGGTAGTGAGTACCTCTCTACTCCTATGTCGGTGGCTGCAGCTTCTCATGAATTGTACCATCACTAATGAGCATATTAAAGTAAGTTTGGAGAAGTCAGAACTATCCCTATTAAAGAAGCACACTATAAATTAGCAATCATGAATAATTTCTCTCTGTTATGATAATCAGAGGAACATTTTCAAGTCTCCAGTCAGACTACCTTAGCCTTTAAGTGTTTGTGTAAAGTGTTTAAGGGCATTGTGTTAGCTTTGATTGAGCCAGCTCGTCACGACAGTGGAAGGGGCTATTTTAGGCATTCCATCCTTGCTCTCTTGTTCTCATTCCTGCTTGTGGTCTGACTAGCACATACTAACTAATAGATCGCCTGTCAGGGAGTGTTGAACTCCAGTCTCTTTGGTCTCAGAAAAGATCACAAGCATTGGGTGGTTGCAGATCCAAGAGGATTGGCTCAAAAAGAGTAGCCAGTCTCAAATCCATGGCTCTTGGGGATCTTAGATATCTGAAATAAAATATTGCTGGCACTGTCTATATGGACTGAAATGAAGAAGGAGAAAGGAGCAGTAATGTACTGCCTGATTAGCAGAATAACTCTAAAAGCATGAGGTTTGGCATTCAAGTTAATGCCAAGCACTTGGATGATGTTGTAGTTTTTGTGAGCTTACTTCCAAGACATTGTGAGATCCCAGAAAAGATGAAACCACATTGCTCACGAAAGCTGCTTTTACTGGGATGTTAAGAAAATCTAAAATCGATGGGAATCATCCACTGTAGTTTAATATTTCTTTGCAGGCTACTCAGGCTCTGTGTGACCAATGGAATAGCTCCGTTTGACCTCAGTGCTAAACACTAGTACTACTTAAAGTGTCTAAATGGCCTTTGTCCTGTGCTGAAGTCACAGGGGTAAAGAGCTCTCCTCTGTCCTGAGAGCACATGGCACCTATTACTATATATAAAGATGCGTGCACACAAAAATTAAATTTTAAATGGAAAATAAGTACAAATGTAAGGAACATTAAGTGAGCTTTATATAGTTAATGACCACGGTGAATAGCTCGGCTGGCCTGGGGCAAGGAGAGCTTACTGAACCAAGGGCAGGAGAAAGTAGGGCGCTGAGGAGAATTTTGCTTCAATGTATCTGCACCCCCCCAGCCCCTGTCCCAAAAGCTTCCCTGTCAGAAATAAAAGAAAATCAGCATAAAATTCCATCTTTTTTTTTTTTTTGATTGAGAAAATGAGCCAAGTACTCCCTTTTCATCCCTTGGTTGAGTACATTGACCCACAGAAGCCATGCCTTCTGTTTGCCCAGCAGCACTGGATGAGGCTGGGGCAGGATTCCACTCTCCTTAGGCACCAGAGACAAAATGTCAGCCAGTTCCTCTCTGCATCTATTTATTCCTCATGATGTCAGAGAACAAACCTGGAGTGGGTTTCAGATCCAGGCTGCAGGCCCAGTGGCAAACTGCAGCCTCACTTCCCAAAGTCCCATGAGGTGCCTTTCCCTTCCCTTTCTTCCTATGACCTACACCAACTGAACCTCAGCAACCCCCCTTTCCCCACAGATATTCTACCCCAGTTAAGCTAGTGAAGTCACCTGCTGCTTCAGCGGAGGCACGCAGGCAAGTGCTGAGTGGGATGTAGGCTATACTGTATTGAAAAAGAGGCAGCCATCACTCCAGAAGACACTCTTAGTAATCCAGGGGAGATGGGAACAACAGATGTGAATATTAGTAGACATTTGCTCACGGTAGGTTTGTGTTTTGTTTTATAATCAGTAGCAGTGAGTCCTGTAGTAGCTTCCCTTTGTATGCGCACAACACCCTGAATCCTCTTCTAAGCAGATCATCTTAGATATGGTGCTGGTTAGGTTTTTGTCCACCTGGGAAGAGGGAACCTCAGCTGAGGAATTGCCTCTATCAGACTGGTCAGTACGCAAGCCTGTGGGGCATTTTTGATTAATGATTGCCATGGAAGGACCTAGCCCACTGTGGACAGGGCCATTCCTGGGCAGGTGGTCCTCACTTGTAAAAGCAAGCAGTCTGGGGGCATCAGGGACAGCAACCAATAAGCAGTGTTGTTCTTCCATGGCTCCCGCCTCTGCTCCCGATTGAGTTCCTGCCCCGACTTCCCTGGATGGAACTGTCACGGGACATGTAAGCCAAATAAATCCTTTCTGTCCTAAATTGCTTTTAGTGGTGGTGTTTTCTCATGGCAACAGGAAGCAAACTGGGACAGAAATTCTAAGGGGCAAGTGTTTCTTGCCCCAGGAAAATAGCTTCCAGTGACTAAGAGGCACCTCAGACCCCTCATCTTGCTGGACAGTGTGCAACTTCTTGCTAGATCTGATGTGTGCATTTTAGCTTTCCTCGAACTTCCTAAGTGAAAATAGATCCCAGAATAGGAACAGGACATTACCTCCTTCCTCCCTGCAGATATTCCACATCAAGTCAGCCAGGGAGCAACCTCACAGGTTCAGTGGCAGCAGGGGAGGGCTGGCTGCTGGCTGTTCTACTTGTCTCAAACACTCTTGTGCTCTGTTTACAGTACTACACAGAGGAGACAGTTTACGAAGAGGTGCCAGGAGAGGTAAGACTCAGCCCGCACTTGCATGAACCGATTCTCATTAGAGAAGAGCCTTTTTCTTCCCTTAGAGACAGAAAGATGGAGAAAGGGAGTCTCTTTAGGGAGCTCACTCTCCCATGCTCAGAAGTTGGTATTGCAGAAGATGGCCTAGTCAGCCATCATTGGGAAGGCCCCTTGGTCTTGCAAACTTTATATGCCCCAGTACAGAAGAATGCCAGGGCCAAGAAGTGGGAGTGGGTGGGTAGAGGAGCATGGGCGGGGGGAGGATATAGAGGACCTTCAGGATAGCATGTGGAATGTAAATGAAGAAAATATCTAATAAAAAAATTGAAAAATAAAAAGGTTCCTGCTGCCAAGCCTGATGACCTGGCCTCAATCTTGGAGAGCCAAATGATAGAAGGAATAAACCAAGTCCCAAAAGTTGAAAAAAATAAAATAAAAGACCACACTCCACAATTGATAGGCTAATTCACATGTTTTTATACTCTGTTAAGCTCAGATGGCTAGAAAGGGTTCCCTACTGCATGTGGCATGGTTTTCTTGTGCATAGATAAGTTTGAATGAAGGCCATGCCAGTGACTGCCTTTTCTCCTACACTGTCATATGAGGGATGCCTAGGACTTGTGATTGGCACAGCCTTGCAGTTTCACCACGTAAAGTTGTAACTTGCAGGGTAAAGTCTCTGCCACCAGGGATAGTGCTCCTGAGAATTCCAAGAAAAGGCTTTTATTTTCTTGCCAACAATCCCAAGTTGGAAATCCCCCTGCCTCGTACTTTACTTTCTGCATGGAGTTGTTTCTCCTTGAGCATGGCACATACTAATCAAAGCAGCAAACTGTGACACTTATGCCAAGAGCCCGTGACTGGATCAAAGCTAACCTTGGTAGTTTGATTGGTTCCTCATGCCCAGGCATGCTTGAGTAATAGTAGGCAGAGTTTAGCCAATTAACAGTGGGACTTGTCAGATTTACAGTCGCCTTGGCAGATTTCTCTTCCTCATGCTGGTGCTAGAATTCTGCTTTGGACTGGAGATCTTTGCCTTGAAGGACATGATCTTCCACAGGTCATTGAAGCCTCTGCTGCTCACCCTCTTCCCCTGTGTCCCTTACTCCTAACCTTGAACTACATTCCAACTTTGAATCTTAGCATTTCCGTCACAGCCTGCTGTAAGAAACAATGGCTTCCCAGCTACTGCTCAGCTAAGACTGTTGAGAGGATACTTGTCCATTATGTTGCCACCATTGTTTTGGTCCCCGGCATAAATGGCGGTCTAGTTCAGATTGATGAACTAAGTCAAGAGAATAATACAAATCCTGATGTGATTCATTTTTTAAGGTTTTGGTTTCTCCCCATGATATACAGAATGACTAATGCCTATGGGAATTGCAACTGGTCTTTCTTATCCACTTAAAAGTTAAGATCAAGAATTTAAGCTTTATTCTTAATAGCCTTTCATTTCCAGGTCTCCTTTGCTTTTTCTTGACCTAAACCACTTGAAAATATTCTTATTATTTTGTTTTATGTTGACGGTGCTGGAGGTTGAACACAGGATCTTGTACATGCTAAGCAAGGGCTCTACCATTAAGCGACAGCCTCAGCCCTCGCTTAAGAAGACATGATTTAGACTCTCTGATTTTTTAAATAATCCCTTAAGATATTTAATGAAATCTCTGAAAAGACGGGTTACAGGTGATGTCCCAGTCAATTTCCAGGCTATGCATGGTACGTGTCTTCATATGGATGTATGAATATAATATGCATCTTCCTGCTATGGCTTGTTTTGTATATGGAAAAGGAGCACCAGGGATGTCAGAATGACTGAAATTAGAACATTATACAGCAAGGTCACTGTATTGGTTTTTATTTCATAGCCACGTGTTTTATTTTCAGACAATTACAGAAGTCTATGAAACCACAACGACAAGGACATCGGACTATGGCCAATCAGAAACTTCCACACCAGCGCTGGTACAGCCACAACCAGCAAAGCCGGTGGAGCGGAAGAAGGTCATCCGAAAGAAGGTGGACTCGTCCAAGTTCATGACCCCCTACATTCAACACAGTCAGAAAATGCAGGATCTTTTCAGCTCAGTAAGTCTTAAACACCACCTCCTATGCAGTTGTATGATTGAGAAGTTACTGGTCAATTTTGTAGAAATGTGCCTTTTATGTGTGACTCTGGATTGTTGAGTAGCTCACCCAAGTCATTGCAACATCAGGATGAACCCTTGTTGTTACCACAAGATGACACAGGAGTTAACTATAAAACATGTGTTGCATAGCCAATCTAGAGCAACAGAAACACGAATATTTTATTTCTTTACTTATTTACTGGAAGTCTGTTCATAGAAGCTGAGTTGTACAGATAAACTGAGTACAAGAGCCTTGTAGAGTATCCAATGGCATGAATGATTATAAAATGGTTTTCAAGAAGAACTTGTGATTCAGAAAACCAAGATCAGACTGAATTCATTAGAAAGTGAGGATCTTGTGATTCAGAAAACCGAGATCAGACTGAACTCATTTGAAAGCCAGGATCAGAGCATTTAAGGGTAACCCAGAACCATGAGGTTTCTGCAGAGCTACACAGCCAGTTTGCCTACAAGATTTAAAACTACTGGCGCTCAGAGCATTTCTGTTTAGTGTTCTGAGGCTCAATCTGGTACAAAAGGGGTCTTCAAAGCTGCCAGGTGTCCTCACATGTACCCCGGACTGAAGATGATTGAAGAGCCAATGTTCTCTGCTTCTTACACCACAGTCCTGTAATGGGCAGTGCCTGCCAGGACAGAGATACACCTATTTCAGTAGATCTGATTTGTTGATTTCCATGTCAGGCTATGATCTCTCTAGGGAGCTTGATTCTATGTGGTCTAGGTGCTTGAAGAGCTGTGCTGTTCAGGGGGACATCCTTCCATGTGTGACTGGCCTCTAAAGATTCGATTTTGGTTGTATTAATTCCTGGGGATTATGAAGTAAATTTCTAACTTGGATCCTTGAAGGATTCTAAACAAGACCTTCTTGCTTCCTTCTCTCTGCAGTGTTCAATAAAGACAAAATTATCTCATTAATTTATTGCCATATAATCTCACTAATTTGGACATTAGGAACCTGGAATTTCTGATATTCTGAGTGGAGTGCTTGCAAACACCCACACACACACACACACATACACACACACACACAGACTGCCAGTGGCTGATGTCTAAATAGGCAGTGGAATTTAAATTGTTGACTATTCAAAAATATTCTTTGAGGGCCTTGATAGTTATAAACGATGCATATTATTACTAAAGCAAGGATTCACTGAATAGCTAGCAGAAATAATAACTTTGCATATCATTATAAAATAGTCCATAATTCAGGCTTCCCATTAATTCAGCTGGCACCATGGCTTTGTAACCACTGCAGTTCAGCTGCAGCTTCTAAAGTGATTCTGTCTGCATTGTATCAGCAATTAAATCTTTTCAGGCCGAAGTCATTTTCTTGAATAATCTATATTCAGGCTTTTGTATATGTGTGCAACCTAAAAAAAAAATCAAGAGAATTATTTTCGAGCATATCCAAGACAATTGTCTGTAACAACTCTCCAGGATCCTATCCTGTTTTGGAGGAACAATTTACAAATCTATTTTAGTTTTTGCTGAGAGGGTATGGGACAGAATGATAGCTGTTGCAACAGATAATTGTTATTCCTTAAAGGATTTTTTTAAAAAATCAGATGAGGATGTGTGTACTGCCTGAACTTTCTGCTGCTGTCTGGTCACGTTCCAGGCTAATATCTAGTATTCTTTTCAGAATAAATACAAAGAGAACTATGAGAAAGCAAAGGGACAGCCATACGCCATCACAAGCGATACTCCAGAACTTCGCAGAATCAAGAAAGTCCAGGATCAACTCAGTGAGGTGGGCTTCATTCCTCAAGTAAAGAAGGGGGCGTTGTGTAAATATGCCTGGCTCGGGATCCTGGGGGCTCTAAGCATAGGGGGAATAAGGAGACAAATCACTCTGAGCTAGTTCAGACATCTAGATATGGCATTAGCTAGCCATGAATCATGTCTGATCCGAATGAATCCAGGGAAACTTTGGAAAACTTGGCTTAGCAATAAAAGAGGAGACGATCTTCCAACTGTATTTTGAGCGACAGTGGTCCTCCAAGTTGAGTACAGTGAGGCTGAGAAGCCTCAGGCTGGAAGTTCAGCCAGCAGAGCAGACAAGTAGTAGCTGCAGGTTCTCTGTGGATCTTCCTAGCTAAAATTCAGGCCTCTTTGCTTTGTGATGCAAGCATACAGTCTTTGGCTTATAAGAGCCTTAGATGTGTGTCCATGCTGGTTGTGAAGTTCAGACATGTGTTGTTTCTGCAGGTTAAGTATCGAATGGATGGAGATGTTGCTAAAACTATCTGCCACGTGGATGAAAAAGCAAAAGACATTGAACATGCTAAGAAAGTGTCGCAGCAAGTCAGCAAGGTAAGGTCATGTTGATGGGTGGCCCTGGGGTAGTCAACAGCATGCATAAGGTCCATTTCTGTGTAGATTGAGAGCCATAATCCTGCTCACAGATCATGTGAGCAGGATGTTTACATGGAACAGCAGGCTCCACAGAGGACTGAAGTGGCCTGTAGCTTGCTGGGGGTGGATTGAAGATTTCTTGACTTGCCTGAAGAGGCATTTGCTACTCTGATGGAGGAGGGGGCGGGATGCTGCAAAAGTACAGTCCTGATATTTGTCTATTTGTTTGTTTGTTTATTTATTTACTGCAAGATAAAAGCCAAGATCTTATTTGCTGTTTAAACTTTGAAATAGATTTGTAAGTTATCAGATGTTAGCATTGAAAATCAGAAATTTTCTTTCTCTTTTTCATTATTCTTTTGTGAGTATTCCTTTTTCATTAATTAATTAATTTAAAAAATTATTCTCTCATACATTACATCCTGACTACAATCTCCCGTCCCTCCACTTCTCCCAATCCCCAGCTCAGATCCACTCCTCCATTTCCCTTTAAAACAGGAGCAGGCCATCTTGTTTGTTTTTAAAGGGGTTTAGAAAGCAAAAGTTTTATGAGAAATTTCCAAATTCAAATGTGGGCAGCTAATTAAAGAGTTCTAGAATATCATGTAAGTCAAAAGAAAGCTGAATTAATTAGCTTATCACAATCTTTGAAAAAAAATTGAAAATCAGAATCAGAAGGTGTTGTTGTTGTTGTTGTTGTTGTTGTTTAGCAAAAGCTTACTGATGCCGAGAAGGAATACTAGGATGTTAGCATGGTCAACGCTTTCCTGGTTGTGTGCAGCCAACATCACTGCTCTGTCAAGCCATCGTTGTCCATCTGTTTTCTCTCTAGGTTTTATACAAGCAGAACTGGGAAGACACCAAGGATAAGTACCTGCTTCCCCCTGATGCCCCTGAACTTGTCCAAGCCGTCAAGAACACAGCCATGTTCAGTAAGGTGAGGGGAGCTAGTTCCGTCTAATGTCCCATCGCACACTTCGAGCCATAGGTGCTGAACTTTCGACAACATGGAGCACAGCTTCTCTGTGTTTCTGCAAGTAGCCTCAGGACTTGTGTGGGACTATGGCTTGACCAGGAGGACCCTCAGACCCTGTTGAGGAGCATGCTTGGGCAGGGTGGCTGAAAGTCCCTGGAGAACCTGAACAACCCATGGGTGGGAACATAACATGGAGAGAATCAAGACACACCAGGGAACTGATTAGGGAGTTGACCAAGCAGTGGTTGATTTCTTTGTTTGTTTAGATTGTCAGCTTTTCTTTGGATATCCCTGGCTGTCACCCTAATTAGCAGTTTGTTTTATGATAGAACTTCCCTGTTCCTTAGGCAGGAGGCAGGTAAAGTCATAGATAGTAGACAGCATCTAAAAGTACGACTTTTTAGAGGTAGGACAAGCTCCTAACAAAAATAAATAACGTGGACCAATGGAGGAGGGAGGTTGTCTGTGACTTTTCCTGACCTCGGCTCTCACCTTGACCTTGGTGCCTCATGTCATCAATGCAGTTCAAATGGTATATTTCATGTATTGCTTGTTTTCTCACCACTTCTTGCTCTTCTCTGATTAGAAACTGTACACTGAAGACTGGGAAGCAGACAAAGCATTGTTTTATCCCTATAATGACAGTCCGGAGCTGAGGAGGGTAGCCCAGGCCCAGAAAGCACTTAGTGATGTAAGTGAAATACACTGGGTACCATCTGAATGTGGGGTCGGGAAAGCCTGGGCCACGTCCTTAGGTCCTTAGGAAAGATCCAAAGTCATTGTTACAGAGGACTATATCTACAGTCAAAATATATTATGTGTATTTATCTCAGCAATAATTTATACTTTATATTAGATATAATTTAACCCAAGCCCTTCTTCCTTTATGTGAGGGACCTAAGCTCATACCAGTAGTGGCAGAGCCTAGACTTAGACCCCAAGACTAATAATGTTCTTCCCACCAAACCATATATCATTTTCTCCCTTGCCTCGGCCAAAGTTGTTTTGTGGTGATTGAGGAGTGGCATTTTTTTTTTTAAACAGCCATTGGAGTCACATCCCTCCCTTTGAAAATTTACTAAAGGAACACAGTCACTTCAGAGCATTTATCTCTATCCTACCATCCACCATTCCCTGAATGGGATGTTTCTCTCTTCTGCCTGGGGATGCTTGAAACCTGTTTGCACAGTTTATCCCCCTGAGAGAGAGAGAGCCTTGGAAATGCTTTATGTAGGGGCTATTTTCAGAGTTAGTAAAAAAAAAAAAAAAAAAAAAAAAAAACACCAGCAGGCCACTTGCCAGGATTTTTATGTCCTAGGTCTTGAAAACAGTATATTAGAGGAACTTTAAAAGACCTTAAAATCTTCAGCACTGGAACCAACCATGGCAGAGTCCCATACCCTTGTTTTGAGTTTTGTTTTGTTTTGTTTTTTCCTTCTTGGGTTTACTGGAAGTCTTCTAGATTTACAAAAGATCCAGGCTTTGGCAGAGAACTATCTTATGAAATGGCCTGTTACCTGGTATTCAGTTGTCATCCAGAAGAACTCAATGCAGACTTAACAAAGCAGTGAGACTTACACGAGATTTACTTCCAGTTAATGCTAGGATCCTGGATGAATCAACACTGCCATTTTATGATGTCTTTAACTCTGAGGTCTAATGTTTGCTGCCTTTCTTTGCTTTGACCTGCAAATTTTAATGGATTTGTTTTGACCCAACTTTTGATTAAAATTCAACTCATATAAGTTTATACTTCCATAGGGCAGGTTAGGAAAGAAATCAAAATGGAACTTTGAAGTCACCTAACACACTGTACCAATTTTAAAATATATGCACTTCCTGCTTCTCTTTTAGGATATAAGTTTTGGGTTTGTATCTCACAAATTCACAATTTGGTGATGAGGTCATATTCTGGTTGATGAAAAACTTATAATGGTATCTATGGTTTTTAATTCAAGTGAGTGAATGGATTGTATAGCAAAAAAAAAAAGTAAATGAACAAATAGCAAATAGCAAGTGGGTAGCAGAACATCAACTTGGGTGCTTACAACATAGAGCAGGAATGACTAGGGAAACCTTCTGAAGCAATTATGTTGGGTTGCCAATGGAGAGTGACAGGCAGAATGTCTTCTCTGTGGATGAGCTCCTGGCTTCCTGTTCCCACTGCAAGCATTTCATACCATACCGTAAGTAAGAGTAACAGTGGTTGGAAATGGATTATCGTCTGCCTGTTCAGAAGGAAGCTGTTTGATGTTCTGTTTTCTTGTCACAGTGTCAAGGGCTAGCCTGTCCCTGGACAAGGAATCTCAGAGGACATGAGATAAATGCGCTTAAGTCCAAGCCAAGCCTTGTTCATAATACAGGTCCTTATCAAGTAATAAATAGCTATGTATTGAAAGTTTATTGTACATGAATTTATAGCAGAATAAGAAAGTTCATTCTTTCCCTTTAAAATATCATACTGGCAGGATAAAAGTATTATATGTCAAATAAAAATAAAAAGAGCAGAAATGTCTGATCGTTGCTATGAGAAAGGTCACACAGAAGAAATGATGGAAATCTGGGTGATGATGAAGAAAGACAATTCAGGTTCAGAAACCATTTAATCAACGGGAAAGGGCCACATGAGTCTGGGATGTTAGAGAACGATAAAAGTGGGTGCCTCATTTGTAGGGTTCTTATTAAATTGCTAGGGCAGGACCTTAGGAATCAGACTGGTGTACAAGTCTGGGCAATAAGTCAACATGAGGTGCAAGTGACGACAAGAGGCCAATGAAAGAAGAGTCTGAAGAAACTCGTGATAGACAGACCAAGGGAAAACTCAAACTTGTGGCTATTCATAGAACTCTAATTTGGCAGTGTAGATGTAGCAAAGGGAAAGAAAGGAACCATAAGATAATAAATATTAAGTGTTAATGACAGTGGATATTGGAGACAAAGGAGAGAATGAAGCCATGGGAAAGTTTATTACCACATAACACATCTACTTAAACATTTGTATTATGGAGAAAGAAACATACATAAATCGACAGGGAAAGTGTTTGGATCGAGGCATTCTATGGATAAAGTAGATGTTGAGGCTATGAAATCCTCATAGACATGAGATAAGGATAAGAACTTAATGTTTAAAAGTCATCAGGGTAAATATGATAGCTGAAGACAAGAACCTTAGGAGGGAAGCAGCAAAATAAGTCAAGGACAGAGTCCTGGAGAACACTCAACTGCAGGACACTTAGAAAGGAGCCAGCACAAGACGAGGGGACAGAGAGGCTGAAGGGGAGTCTGAAAATGCCATGTCATGTAGGCACAGGGAGAGTTGTCCAAGAAGACCCTGTCTGCACACCTCTCTTTTCCACAAAACAATGACTAAGAAATGTTTCCATACCACTTAAAGTTGGCTGTGCCTTTGAGATGTCGCAAAAATGAAAACAAGAAAGAACTTACAAGAATGAATTAAAAATGCCCACTCTGCCTCTGCAGTTAGGAGACAGCTTTATTTTTATTGCTGACCAAGTATGCACCAAGTATCATATTACTAGCATGGCTATTAATACTATTGTTAGCAACATGAGCTTTACAGTCTCTAGCTCAGAGCTGTTGTCTACAGAACATATTCCCATGTGGGCACGTAGCCTTCAAGCCAGGGCCTTATATTAGTCACTCTTGTTCTCTCTCTCTACCTTATTTATGCATCTTATTAAATACTATTTACCATGTTTAGATTAAGAATGTCTTTAAACTGATCTGGAGCACAGAATTCTAACCAGACAGAACTCTGAGCATTATTTCTGAAAAATAGAGACTTGGTGATCTGATTTCTCAGGAACTTTTTTATTTTTAAAGATTTATTTATTATATGTAAGTACACTGTAGCTGTCTTAGGACATCCCAGAAGAGGGCATCAGATTTCTTACAGATGGTTGTGAGCCACCATGTGGTTGCTGGGATTTGAACTCGGTGAACTCGGGATCTTCGGAAGAGCAGTCGGCGCTCTTAATCACTGAGCCATCTCGCCAGCCCTCTCAGGAACTTTTTGACGGGTTGTCGCACTTGATGAGCATTTCTCCTGTTTGAATGCTACTCTCTCCCTAAGGACTTAGAAGTCATGGAAAATTCCACTTTCCCTTTACCTAAAATGAAGTTTTTATGTACTTAAATTAAGCAGGGGGATGTATACCTATTATCTACTTTTTTTTTTTAAAAGAAATGTCTTTTATATCTCAGTTAACTGTACTAAGTTGATACTATTTATTTATTTATTTATTTTTAGATATTTTCTTCACTTACATTTCAAATGTTATCCCCTTTCCTGGTTTCCCCTCTGAAACCTCTTATCCCCTCCCCCCTCCCCCTGTTCCCCCTCCCCCTCCCCCTTTTGTAATTGCTTCCAGAAAATTTTTTTTCTTTTTTCTTTATTAGACATTTTCTTTATTTACATTTCAAATGTTATCCCCTTTCCAGGTTTCCCCTTCAAAAACCCCCATCCCTTCCCCCCTCCCCCTGCTCACCAACCCACCCGCTCCTGCCTTCCTGGCATTCCCCTATACTGGGACATAGAACCTTCAAAGGACCAAGGGCCTCTCCCCCCATTGATGACCAACTAGGCCATCCTCTGCTACATATGCAACTGGAGCCATGAGTCCCACCATGTGTTTTCTATGGTTGGTGGTTTAGTCCCAGAGAGCTCTGGGGATGCTGGTTAGTTCATATTGTTCCTCCTATGGGACTGCAAACCCTTCAGCTCCTTGGGTACTTTCTCTAGCTCCTTCACTGGGGACCCTGTTCTCCATCCAATAGATGGCTGTGAGCATCCACTTCTGTATTTGTCAGGCACTGGCATAGCCTCTCAGGAGACAGCTGTATCAGGCTCCTGTAAGTTGATACTATTAAGAGACATTTAGACCAGGTATAAGATAATTGTGGTCTTGGAATGAGCCAATTTATTTTCTAACATAAATAAGAATGTTGTCATGTTGAAGTGAAGGTATTGTGTGATAGAAGAGTTGGGAAGATGACTTCCAGTCCAGTTTCTGCTGGAGTCAGTCCCTGACCACTCCCACTAGTTAGAAGATTCAGGAAGGCAGGCAGAGAGGAGAGAAGAGATGAAGGGAGTCTGTGATGTATATGTACCAGACTTCTTTGTTTTGTTTTATTTTTTTTAAAGACAATAGAAGCTTTTACAGGCTGAGAGGAAGGAGGTAGTAAGGAGTGAGAGGTAAAAGCTGTGACACATAGCAGGGATAGTTGATGCAGGAGCCATATACAAATGGCAGGAGAGGGGATGGTAGAAAGCTCAGGAGGCCCCTGAGGACTGCTTCTTAGAGCCCAAGCAGAAGATCAGAGGTAAACTGTAAGTCCAAAGCCCCTTCTTTCTCCACAAGAGAGACCACTGGAGTAGAACAGAGTTCAAGACCTGCTTCTGGGAGCCTGGACACATCATGGGATGCTCAAGTTTCACTGAAGACAAAGTGGCAGTTGGACATTATAAAGTCATAGAGTGTTAGACATAGAGCCCCAGGCAAGTTCCAGTTCACAGAACCAAAAATTGGGTAGACGACCTATAGGGTTCACGTTAGGTGCTTGAAGTCTTACTCCCATACACCTTGTTTCTATGCCCTTCTTAATCCCACTTACAATGTTAGCATCATCCCATCGGTTAGTGTGTGTGATTCTCCCCTGTACCACTCAGCATCCTGGGTCAGAGAATAGAATGATATGTAATTAAGTTATCCAGAAGTGGGCGTGGCTAAGTAGGTATGAAGAAAAGACAAGATCGAGAGTGGAGGATGTTAGCAAAAAGAAAACTTGCCATTGCCAAGGATGCTATGAAGACAGATGCAAAGAAACAGGTCAAGGACCATGAATCCTTGAGAAGAGAGAAGACTCAAAGAAACAGAAATGAGTGAGAGTCCTGAGAGGTAGGGCGTGTAAACCAGGGGACAGTCGAGGCTCAGTAGCGCACAATAATTCAAACCTGAGAGACAAAACATTGGCGTTGTTAAAAGGGCCAAGGAGCAAATGCAGTATGAAAAATGAGGGCTCATTTTCCAGATGCATATGAACATTCTTGCCTTTTACTTTTTGTCAGATTGCCTACAAAAAAGGACTCACTGAGCAGCAAACTCAGTTCACGTCCCTGCCTGATCCTCCTGAGGTCGAATTTGCCAAGAAAGTAACCAACCAAGTGAGCAAGGTAAGCGTAGAGCAGGGGTTGGGCCCTGTTTCTCTTGGCAACCTACTGATGGTGAACTGAAAGAAGAAACAGAAACACCAGGAGTATGATTGCTTATGCCCTGCCTCCCTCCCCCTCAAAAAACCCTTTACACCAAAAACAGCACATGTGCTGATCACATAAATGGCTTCAGTGGTTAGTGAACTTGGTGACTCAGTGATTTTTAAATGTCACAGTTACCTCTTGATAAGGCAGCTTATTGGCTTATAGCCACTTGACATTTTCCGAGAAAGATACCCAGGTCACTGACTGACTAAGCTACACCCTCTGTGGAGGCTGCAGTTTAACTTGGGGGATGGGGAGACACCCTGGCAGTCTTATACCCCTGTACCCTCAGTCAGATGCGGACAGACTGTATGAGTGAGCTCTCAGACAAGGCTCAGTGGCCAGTGGTGGGGCCAGCACTTTAAGAGCTTTGAAACCCTAGCAAGCTGCTTCTTTTGCCTATATTTAGCCAGATAAAGTAACGCAGAAGGATGCAGCTGTGGCAAGGAATGCAGGGAGACAAGTGTTCGGCTGGTACATAGGCCGGGCTAAGTCCTGTTGTGATGAGGTCCTGTCGGGCCACTCTCTCTGAGACACAGCTGCTTTTATCTTCCCTTCTTTTCCTCTGAAAGTCGAGACTCAGTTTCATCTTCTGCTTCAATTTTGACTGAACTTCAGGATTCTTTTCTTTTTCTCTTTTCTCTCTCTCTCTCTCTCTCTTTTGCTAGAGGTAGGCTATTGAAAAAAAAGATAGAAATGATATAATCTCTCCCACAGTGTTTTTAGCTTCTCCTTTCGAAGAGTATTTAATGTAAAACCAGGGGCTGTGTATGTATAGTAAAATTTCTGAGGACACTTGCAACCTTCCCCTAGGGCTGAGCAGAGAGAGGTTAAATGGAGGACTTTGCATATTGAAATGGCTTCTGGGTGTGTCCATAGCAGAGAAAAAGATAGAACAAAAAGATTGTTTGGGAGAAGTTGTATTCCAAGTGGTCATTTAAAAATAATCCATTTTTAATTTGTAAAGACTATCTCAATTCGAGTAGAATTCTTTTTTATCTAATTTGAGCATGCAGAGTGGACATTTGCAAGTGACTTTTAAGTATTGCTTTCAAACTTTCCCATAGCCACTCTCCATCAATGTAGATCCACCAATGAAATCCAAGTTGTGCTATTCTGTAAGGCAGCCCTTAGACAAAGCTGACAACTGAGCTCTTAAAACATAACTAGAAAAAAAACCCTCTGAGAGTATTAGGGGATTTGGACTCCTACAATAAATTATATACAGAGTATCTTAAACAGCAGGCTCTGGCTTCTCAAAGTCTCAGAAAAGCTAAAGTCAAAATGAAGTGCCCTCACATTATGAGCTAAGAATTCCATTTATGAATTGGAAGAGGGCACATACATGAGTTTGTTCCCCTAACATCGAGAGTCTTTCTTACACACAGGAAGCATAGCTTGGATCTTAAATGCTTACCATAAAGTAAAAACAAATGTAAAATAGCCAGTCTCTGTTTATACCAACTGTGTGCTAGAATGGTAGTGCATTGGATCTATTAGGCTAAGTAAAGTATATTAAAGTTCTCTTCCCGCCTGTTCTTTTGCATCTTAAGAGATATGGCTTCTGGACTAGCTTCGTGTCAGGTCTGTCTGGACTGCCCACTGTTTGGAGAGGGTAACACAGTATTAGGTACTTGGTAAGAGTTGCACACCTAACTTTGACCTTGTAGAATAATCTGAGCTGAGTGGCTGAAGATGAAGGTCACTGGGTTTGGCCAAAGAGACATAATTTATTTATCCAAGTCTTATCCAGATTCCTAGTGTCTATTGTGCATCAAAAATACCAGTCTCTTTAGTGAGAAATATTGTACATGGTAGTCATCCAGCAACATGGCATCCAAGCAGAGGCCCAGGCTGCCAAGGGTGACTTCTTTTTGATGCTCTCCCTCATCTTTCCCATGCTCAGGCTTTTGGGATCCCCATCTCAGCATCTTTGTAGCATCTTTTTCTCCAAAATAGATTTAAAATGTCTCCTTCATTGTCTCTCTTTCAGACACTTAAAACTCTTGATGCTTCCTTGCCAAACTGTGCCTTCTGTGTCTGTTGTCTGTTTTACAGCTTCCTGTTCAGCTGGTAATGATCATATACTGGCAACGGTTGTACAGATATTACATTCTCTCCAACAGCTCTTCTTACTCTCCTTTTCACAGTATATTCATTTCCTTTTATCTTTGCCAAAACCAGGAGCTTCATGCCAGCACCCTTCTCAGTCTTGGGTATGCTTTGTGGGTGTGACTTAGGTGAATAACTCAGGATCCTGAGTGGTTCCTATAACAGATATTCCAGGTGAGAGAACAGGCTCACCAGGACCTGCTGAATGTGAATTCTGCATACACCATTGGGAAGTGCCTTTAGTTTCTCTGTGCTTGCCTCTTTGCTTCCCTCCAGTAGTTTCCTGTGGAACCTGGAAAGCTTTTGTAAAAAGTATATCTTGCAGAGGCACATTGTTAAATAACACGGAGCCCTGATCTTCTGAAATATTCTATTGCATTGAATTAGGGAGATGCCTATGGATCTCACCATAAGGCATTTTATTGAGTCTTGAAAGTAACTCTGTACCAACTACGGTCGATGTAACCCAGTGAGGATGCCCTACATGCTCTGAACGATAACTTCTCTGCTAATGGAAGTGACTGGTAGCTCAGTGCTGAGCTACTTAGAAGAGAAGAGATGTGATTAACTCCTTTCAGTTTCTTTCCATTTGATAACCATATAAAAACTACCGGTACCTATCTGGAAAGTGGAAAATGAAGCCATGAGTTTAAGCAAAACACCAGGAAGCCTAATTTTGAAGCCCAGTGCCGTTAGCTGTCTAGTGGTAAGGAGAGCCTATGGTTTAAGGAAACAACCACTGTGCCTACTGGCATCTGGTCACCTCCCCCTACAAAGTTGATACTCAGAGCTTGGAACTGACCTGGTATCCTTTCCTCTATTTAACAAAGGTTTCAGGGAAAGTTCAGTCCGATCTTTCTTCTAGGCTGTCATTGATCAACTACAAGAGAGTGGGAGGGACGATTAAGGAGAAAGTTTCAGGGCTAGACAGAAAGCTCGATGCTGGGCTTCTGATATGGGGGAGACTGCCCACGTGGACACTGCCTGCCTTTTCCTCTCGTCTTCTGGTCAGAGGCCTGTCCCTTTGCCCTCCTTCCTTCCTGCACATAAAGGGGAATGAGGAGGGTACCCTCCTCAGCAATTAGCAAGCTACAGCCACCCCTTCTCCCATGCAGAGGGACCCCTTACTAACATAGGAGGACTTGGGTATAGACTGTGAGTGATCAGTCCCCAGCCAGACCTATGGCAGGAGGAAATAGCAAGCTTTTATTCCTGGAAGGTGAGAAGAGAGGAAGGACCTTGGAGGAGATGTCCCGGTGGTTTTGTGCTCTGCTCTTTATCTTGTTTAACTACTTCCTCAAAAGCCACAAGTCTATCTCTGTTGTGAGAATTATACTCCTACTCAGTTCTCCACAGCAAAGCTACACACCCAGCACCCATTTCTCTGTAACAGCCCAGGGCTGGCCAGGAATAGTATCTGCTGCTTCTCAGAGTGTTGTTACAAAGACCTCTGTATATCAGCTTTTTGATGCCTCAGGTCTCATCTCTTTGCCTAAAATCCTGAACTGCCTGGCATTCTCCCCAACCCCCACCCCACCCCCCTGCACAGATCATCAGAAAGACTTAACTACCGAAAGACTGAACCCTGAAATGGGGGAGCATCAAAAACTTCTGAAATGGTTTTTTGTTCCTTGCTTTTTATTTTTGAATATTTTTATTGCTTTCCTTATTTAGTTTGGTTTTGGTTTTTTGAGACAGAGTCTTACTATAGAACCCAGGCTAATTTTGAATTCATGATTCCCTTGCCTCAGACTTCTAAAGCTCTCTCTCTTTTTTTTTTTTTTTTTTTTTTTTGTAACAGATATCTGCCACCATGCTCAAATCAGACTTTGGAAGCGTTAGTGTTTATGGGTATTTTATTCATCTGACTCTTAAGAAACCTGTTTCCCAAAAGATTAGAAGTACTTCTACGGGCAGCCTTGGCAAGTCCCCAAATCTATTAATTCTCTTTCGTTTTGTATTGGGGATTTACTTCAACAGAGGAGGTGTCTTAGTTAGGGTTTCTATTGCTGTGAAGGGACACCGTGACCATGGCAACTCTCAATAAGAAAAACATTTAATTGGGCCTGCTTTCAGCTTCAGAAGTTTAGTCCATTATCATCACGGCGGGATGCATGGTGGGTAACAAGCAGGTAGACACCATGCTGGAAAGGTAGCTGAGAGTTCTACATCTGGATTGCTAGGCTGTAGGGAGAGACAGACAGCATCTGAAACCTCAAAGCCCACCACCACTGACACACTTCCTCCAACAAGGCCACCCCTACTCTAACAAAACCTCACCTCCTAATAGTGCCACTCCCTCTGAGCCTATTGGGGTTGTTTCCATTCAAACCATCATAGGAGGGTAGCTGAATTAGTTAGCAGTCTACTTTAGAATTTGTTGTTCTGTTTTTGTCTGTTGAGGTAGGTTCTTTCCATGTAACCCAGGATGGCTTGATCTCAAGATTCTACTGTGTCTGCAGATCTGAGTCTTAGACAAATTCAGTTTCTCTGTCTGTCTGTCTGCCTCTCTGTCTCTCTTGTCTAATATACAATTTTCTCCATTTCCTTATGATAACAGTTGTCATTATTATAATTACTGTACCATACATTTGCTTAGTGCTGTAGATACACGAAGCATCTTTATCATATGATCTTGCTTTATCTTTCTAGCAATGTTCTGGGTAAAATACAGCAGCAGCCCTTGGGATTGAGAAAATTGAAGTGTTGAATCATTAAGTCAAAACTTTAATAATGACTGTGTCCAGTCATGGGCACTAAAAATCCAGAGATCTAAAATGAACAGCTATAAAAGCTGTTCGCTGATAATTAGCATATTGACCATTGCAAAAACAGGAAATAGGGCATTTGGGAGAAAGCTGCACTTCCTTTTACACTGGTTCTGTACATCAGAGCTTGAGTTAGCAGTATAATGGCGAAGGACTTTCTATTTCCATGAAGGGTGTGGTCGAGGTATAGGTGCATGCAAGCCACCTGACACAGTCTTTGGCATAGCCATGTGAGTCAAGGAGAATCATTCTAACCCTGCTCTAGCTTTGCCTCATGGTCCCAGATCTGGGGTTGTGTAGGTTAATTCTGTTCCAAGAACACATGGGCCAAGATAATTCATAGCAATGTATCTTAGGTCAGTGGTGAGGTAACTTCTGCACAGCACTATTTGAGTTAGAGTCTAAGTCCCCAAAGTTAACAAAGATAACTAAGAAAGATAGTCTTCTTATCTCTCTCTTTGTTCCCCTTAAGTCAACTTTCTTGCTGGGTCAGTAGACTAGAGTGCAAGATAACTTGAAGGTATTCATTGAGGACCTAATACGAACCTCGTCAAGATACTTAATCGAATACTACAGTCAATTCCTGTTTGTCAACTCTTGATTTCTGTTTTTATTTCATTTCTTTTTTTTAACTCCTCCAGCAAAAATATAAAGAAGACTATGAGAAGAAAGTCAAAGGAAAATGGAGTGAGACACCATGCTTTGAAATTGCAACAGCCAGAATGAATGCTGATAATCTCAGCTCAGTAAGCCGGGATCCGGGGCCAGATGTCCTGGGAGGGGAGCTCTTTCTCTAACAGCTTTCAGCTGCTTGCAACATCTCAAGGAATTCTAGAATTCTAGATGCTATCTTGACCAGATCACATGGTTTCTACCTTAATTTTCATAGAAACAACCTGGTGAGACCCTCTTACTAATTGCAAAGTATAGTTAGCATGAATCAAAGAGACTTTGTGGTTTATTCTTTGCCCACTGAATAAAATTGTAAATTTATAACATCAATTGATTTAGTTTCACTAGAAAACAGAACTCTCATTCTTTTTCATTCACCTGCTCTGGATTTCCAGTCCTCTTTCCTAGTGGGCCTTTCCAGTTGTTCTCTCAGCCTGTTCTAATCGTCCAGACCTCTGTTAAGCTGATAATCATTTTGGCAATGCCCCTGTATTCTCTGATTGAAACCTGACTGGCCTAAACCAAGGGGGAGGGGACATGCAGACTTGAGGGGTTCTGCCCAGTATACACGGTCATGGAAGTCTGTCTCCACAGCTGTTCTCTACTATCTTTTCTGTCTTACAGAGGAAGTATCAGGAAGACTTTGAGAACATGAAAGACCAGATCTACTTCATGCAGACCGAAACACCTGAGTATAAAATGAATAAACAGGCTGGAGTCGCCGCTAGCAAGGTATTGATCTTCGTGTCCTTAGTGGGGAGAACTCATAACTCTTACCTTTGCATATACTGAAAAGGTGGTGGAGTAGATTCTTAGGGAAATTCCCAAAGCTGAGGCCAGTGCATAGTAGTTCAATGCCTAAAAACAATAAAGAGGAAAACTGTGCTGCAATAACAGTAGAATCCTAAGCATCACCTAATTGCCATTTTCATTCATTTCCTGGAGTGGAAGACCTTTTGCTGGCCAAACACATGAAAGGAATTATCTTAGATAGCAGTGCTTCCACCAGAAAAAAATAACTGGCAACCTTATATGACGCACACTTCACACTCAACACTGTCACGGCTCTTAGGTTCTTCCAAGTTGGTGATCACAAATAAGATCAGGAGCCCATGGTTGTCTTCGTATGCCCTGGAGAGTGACTTTCATAAAGGGGTTATTCCTTGCCATCTTAAAGTAGTATGATTTTTATAAAAAGCATAAATATTAAGGCTGAGTAAACTAATGCCCTCCGCAGAGCATTGGTTCTGCCAGAGGGAAGAAAGCAGGAAGATTCTCCCACCATGGAGAAAGTATAAGGCAATGGTGTTCTAGATCAAGATACCAGCAGGACAATGGATGAGAAATATTTTGGAAGTGGAGTACACTTGGTTTGTTGAAGGATTGGATCAGAGAAAGCTTCCAGACTCAGCAGCTAGTTGTACGGGGTTTCCCTTGATGGATAAGGGGAAGATTGCAGAAGGAGAAGGTGGTTGAAAGAGGTTGAAACAGGAGTTCATCTTCAAACATGGTACATTTCAGATGCCTTTTAGATTTGCAGGTGAACATATCACGTTGTTTGGTCAATTATATGAGTCTGAAGTTTCAAAGTACCTTTATGGGAATTTTATATACAATTTGGGTATGTTAGGGTGTGGATTGTAATGCCATGAGACTGAACAACATGAAGGATGTAGGGTGGATGGAAAGTGTCACAGACTGAACCCTGATGTGCTCCCATGTGAAAATTCCCGCCTAGTGAGAGAGGAGCACAAGAGAAAGGTAGCAGGGTTGTTACATCAAGTGAAAAGGGAGAATGGCGTTATCACCTGTACCAAGTGTTTCTACATGGGTTTGCTAGTGCATCGTCACTGGCAGCCCAAAGAACAGTATGGTTGTGCTTGCTTGGAGAGGGCTCATGACCGAATAATAACTAGAAAACAACTAAAGATCAGAATATATTAAGCTTTTCCAAGTGCTTTCCCAAAAGAAGCAAGAATGGGTGATAGCTGATGGTAGAGAAGGTGATAAGGAAAAGTTTTCAAATAGAATACAAAAATCCCATGCTGCTGTGCTGATGGGAAAATCCAATAGAGAGGTAACACTGAACCAATGCTGACGGAAAGCTGCTGGGTTGACGCCCTTGAAGGAGGGGAGATCTGATTTGTAAAAGGAGGGGTGGCTTTGTCAGAAGTCCTAACAGTTCTTCCATGTAACAGAGGCAGGTGGGATGATAGGATTCATGACTGTCCCCCTCTGCTCAATTCTGCTTTACAAGGGAGTTTATAATTCCATGAGGTAGAAAGGCTATGCAGGTCTCCCATGCCTATAGAGCCTATAGAGTAGCCTCTGCAGTAGTCTGGCTAAGCAATAGGGCTGGTACATCCGGGTTTCAGTTTTGTATCACCTGCCCTTGTCTGCTAAGCTAGTTGGGTTTTTGGTAAGGTTTGTAAGGGTAGCAAATTACTTAGGCTGTACAGCACAGTAAATATACTACCCAAATAAATGTCTCAGACTAGAGAACATGGTCGGAATCAGGATCCATTTGCTGTTCTTCTCACTCCGGACATGTTCCTGATTACAGGTTTTTCATTTCCCCAACTCTCCCCTGCCCCCACCCCACCTTAACTGCTTCTGTCATGGTTGGAATTTAAAGTACAAGGTGGGAGTGGAAAGAAAAACTGAAGTTGCCACCATTCCTCCTACCTACCTCCTCCTTGTCCTGCCTGTATATGAAATGTATGTCTGCTCAATGCACGGTTCTAGGAAGGCCATAAAAGCGAACTTGAGAATTGCGCGCGCGGGATCTGAGACTGCATTAGTTAGGTAAGCAGAAACTGGCCTGAGTAGGGCCACAGGCCTCATCCGGCTGGATCAGCACCAGGGTAGCTAGAGCGCAGGGTCGGCTGACACCCGCCAGCTACCCACAACCCCCGCCACAGGATTTTGAGACTGCTGGTGAGTGGAACACAGCTTCTGCTCCAGTCCAATCACGCGGGACCTGAGACTGCTTTGGTTGGGGAGGGAGAAATCCGGCCTACATAGGGCCACAAGCCTCTTCCGGTCAGAAAAGCACCAGGGTAGCTAGGGCGCAGGGTCGGCTGACACTCGCCAGCTACCCACAACACCCGCCACAGGATCTTAAGACTTCTGGAGAGTGGAACACAGCTTCTGCTCCAATCCAATTGCTCGCGGGACCTGAGACAGCATTAGTTAGGGAAGCAGAAAACCGGCCTGAGTAGGACCACAGGCCTCTTCCGGCTGGACCAGCACCAGGGTACTGCCAGCTACCCACGACCCCCGCCACAGGATTTTGAGACTGCTGGTGAGTGGAACACAGCTTCTGCTCCAATCTTTAAACAGTGACAATGACAACAACTAACCCCAGAGATTACCAGATGGCGAAAGGTAAACGTAATAATCTTACTAACAGAAACCAAGACCACTCACCATCATCAGAACCCAGCACTCCCACTTCGCCCAGTCCAGGGCACCCCAACACACCGGAAAAGCTAGACACGGATCTAAAAGCATATCTCCTGATGATGGTAGAGGACTTCAAGAAGGACTTTAATAACACACTTAAAGAAATACAAAGGAACACTGGTAAACAGGTAGAAGACAATACAGAGGAAGCACAAAAATCCCTTAAAGAATTGCAGGAGAACACTGCTAAAGAGTTACAAATCCTTAAAGAAAAACAGGATAACCTAATCAAACAGGTAGAAGTCCTTAATGAAAAACAGGAAAACACATCCAAACAGATGATGGAAATGAACAAAACCATACTAGACCTAAAAAGGGAAGTAGACACAATAAAGAAAACCCAAAATGAGGCAACACTGGAGATAGGAACCCTAGGAAAGAAATCTGGAACCATAGATACGAGCATCAGCAACAGAATACAAGAGATGGAAGAGAGAATCTCAGGTGCAGAAGATTCCATAGAGAACATCGGCACAACAATCAAGGAAAATGTAAAATGCAAAAAGATCCTAACTCAAAACATCCAAGAAATACAGGACACAATGAGAAGACCAAACCTACGGATAATAGGAGTGGATGAGAAGGAAGATTTTCAACTCAAAGGACCAGCAAACATCTTCAACAAAATTATAGAAGAAAACTTCCCAAATCTAAAGAAAGAGATGCCCATGAACATACAAGAAGCCTACAGAACTCCAAATAGACTGGACCAGAAAAGAAATACCTCCCGACACATAATAATCAGAACAACAAATGCTCTAAATAAAGATAGAATACTAAAAGCAGTAAGAGAAAAAGGCCAAGTAACATATAAAGGCAAGCCTATCAGAATTACACCAGATTTTTCACCAGAGACTATGAAAGCCAGAAGATCCTGGACGGATGTTATACAGACACTAAAAGAACACAAATTCCAGCCCAGGCTACTATACCCAGCCAAACTCTCAATTAACATAGATGGAGAAACCAAAGTATTCCACGACAAAACCAAATTCACACATTATCTCTCCACGAATCCAGCCCTTCAAAGGATAATAACAGAAAAAAACCAATACAAGGACAGGAACCACGCCCTAGAAACAACAAGAAGGTAATCCCTCAACAAACCTAACAGAAGACAGCCACAAGAACAGAATGCCAACTTTAACAACAAAAATAACAGGAAACAACAATTACTTTTCCTTAATATCTCTTAATATCAATGGACTCAACTCCCCGATAAAAAGACATAGACTAACAAACTGGCTACACAAACAAGACCCAACATTTTGCTGCTTACAGGAAACTCATCTCAGAGAAAAAGATAGACACTACCTCAGAATGAAAGGCTGGAAAACAATTTTCCAAGCAAATGGTATGAAGAAACAAGCTGGAGTAGCCATTCTAATATCTGATAAGATTGACTTCCAACCCAAAGTAATTAAAACACACAGGGAGGGACACTTCATACTCATCAAAGGTAAAATCCTTCAAGAGGAACTATCAATCCTGAATATCTATGCTCCAAATACAAAGGCAGCCACATTCATTAAAGAAACTTTAGTAAATCTCAAAGCACACATTGCACCTCATACAATAATAGTGGGAGACTTCAACACACCACTTTCACCAATGGACAGATCGTGGAAACAGAAACTAAACAGGGATACAGAGAAACTAAGAGAAATTATGAATCAAATGGATCTGGCAGATATCTACAGAACATTCTATCCTAAAACAAAAGGATATACCTTCTTCTCAGCACCTCATGGTACCTTCTCCAAAATTGACCACATAATTGGTCACAAAACAGGCCTCAACAGATACAAAAATATTGAAATTGTCCCATGCATCCTATCAGATCACCATGGACTAAGGCTGATCTTCAATAACAAAATAAATAATAGAAAGCCAACCTTCACGTGGAAACTGAACAACACTTTTCTCAATGATACCTTGGTCAAGGAAGGAATAAAGAAAGAAATTAAGGACTTTTTAGAGTTCAATGAAAATGAAGCCACAACATACCCAAACTTATGGGACGCAATGAAAGCATTTCTAAGAGGAAAACTCATAGCTCTGAGTGCCTCCAAAAGGAAACTAGAGAGAGCACACATTAGCAGCTTGACAACATACCTAAAAGCACTAGAACAAAAGGAAGCAAATTCACCCAAGAGGAGTAGACGGCAGGAAATAATCAAACTCAGGGGCGAAATCAACCAAGTGGAAACAAGAAAAACTATTCAAAGAATCAACCAATCAAGGAGCTGGTTCTTTGAGAAAATCAACAAGATAGATAAACCCTTAGCCAGACTCACTAGAGGGCACAGGGAAAGCATCCTAATTAACAAAATCAGAAATGAAAAAGGAGACATAACAACAGATCCTGAAGACATCCAAAACACCATCAGATCCTTCTACCAAAGGCTATACTCAACAAAACTGGAGAACCTGGATGAAATGGAGAAGTTCCTAGACAGATACCAGGTACCAAAGTTGAATCAAGATCAGGTTAATGATCTAAACAGCCCTATATCCCCCAAAGAAATAGAAGCAGTCATTAATAGTCTCCCAACTAAAAAAAGCCCAGGACCAGATGGGTTTAGTGCAGAGTTCTATCAGACCTTCAAAGAAGATCTAATCCCAGTTCTTCACAAACTATTCCACAAAATAGAAACAGAAGGTACTCTACCCAACACATTCTATGAAGACACAATTACTCTGATACCTAAACCACAAAAAGACCCAACAAAGATAGAAAACTTCAGACCAATATCCCTTATGAATATTGATGCAAAAATCCTCAATAAAGTTCTTGCTAACCAAATCCAAGAACACATCAAAACAATCATCCATCCTGACCAAGTAGGTTTCATCCCAGGGATGCAGGGATGGTTCAATATACGGAAATCCATCAATGTAATCCACTATATAAACAAACTCAAAGACAAAAACCACATGGTCATCTCGTTAGATGCGGAAAAAGCATTTGACAAGATCCAACACCCATTCATGATAAAAGTCTTGGAAAGATCAGGAATTCAAGGCCCATACCTAAACATGATAAAAGCAATCTACAGCAAACCAGTAGCCAACATCAAAGTAAATGGTCAGAAGCTTGAAGCAATCCCTCTAAAATCAGGGACTAGACAAGGCTGTCCACTTTCTCCATACCTATTCAACATTGTACTTGAAGTCCTAGCCAGAGCAATTCGACAACAAAAGGAGATCAAAGGGATGCAAATTGGAAAAGATGAAGTCAAAATATCACTTTTTGCAGATGATAGGATAGTATATATAAGTGACCCTAAAAATTCCACCAGAGAACTCCTAAGCCTGATAAACAGCTTCGGTGAAGTAGCTGGATATAAAATTAACTCAAACAAATCAATGGCCTTTCTCTACACAAAGAATAAACAGGCTGAGAAAGAAATTAGGGAAACAACACCCTTCTCAGTAGTCACAAATAATATTAAATATCTTGGCGTGACTCTAAGGAAGTGAAAGATCTGTATAATAAAAACTTCAAGTCTCTGAAGAAAGAAATTATAGAAGATCTCAGAAGATGGAAAGATCTCCCATGCTCATGGATTGGCAGGATCAACATTGTAAAAATGGCTATCTTGCCAAAAGCAATCTACAGATTCAATGCAATCCCCATCAAAATTCCAAATCAATTCTTCAACGAATTAGAAAGTGCAATCTGCAAATTCATCTGGAATAACAAAAAACCTAGGATAGCAAAAACTCTTCTCAAGGATAAAAGAACCTCTGGTGGAATCACCATGCCGGACCTAAAGCTCTACTACAGAGCAATTGTGATAAAAACTGCATGGTACTGGTATAGTGACAGACAAATAGACCAATGAAATAGAATTGAAGACCCAGAAATGAACCCACACACCTACGGTCACTTGATCTTCGACAAGGGAGCTAAAAACATCCAGTGGAAGAAAGACAGCATTTTCAACAAATGGTGCTGGCACAACTGGTTGTTAACATGTAGAAGAATGCGAATCGATCCATTCCTATCTCCTTGTACTAAGGTCAAGTCTAAGTGGATCAAGGAACTTCACATAAAACCAGAGACACTGAAACTTATAGAGGAGAAAGTGGGGAAAAGCCTTGAAGATATGGGCACAGGGGAAAAATTCCTGAATAGAACAGTAATGGCTTGTGCTGTAAGATCGAGAATTGACAAGTGGGACCTCATGAAACTACAAAGCTTCTGCAAGGCTAAAGACACCATCAATAAGACAAAAAAAAAACCACCAACAGATTGGGAAAGGATCTTCACCTATCCTAAATCAGATAAGGGACTAATATCCAATATATATAAAGAACTCAAGAAGGTGGACTCCAGAAAGTCAAATAACCCCATTAAAAAATGGGGCTCAGAACTGAACAAAGAATTCTCACCTGAGGAATACCGAATGGCAGAGAAGCACCTGAAAAAATGTTCAACATCCTTAATCATCAGGGAAATGCAAATCAAAACAACCCTGAGATTCCACCTCACACCAGTCAGAATGGCTAAGATCAAAAATTCAGGTGACAGCAGATGCTGGCGAGGATGTGGAGAAAGAGGAACACTCCTCCATTGTTGGTGGGATTGCAAGCTTGTACAACCACTCTGGAAATCAGTCTGGCGGTTCCTCAGAAAATTGGACATAGTACTACCGGAGGATCCAGCAATACGTCTCCTGGGCATATATCCAGAAGATGTCCCAACCGGTAAAAAGGACACATGCTCCACTATGTTCATAGCAGCCCTATTTATAATAGCCAGAAGCTGGAAAGAACCCAGATGTCCCTCAACAGAGGAATGGATACAGAAATTATGGTACATTTACACAATGGAGTACTACTCAGCTATTAAAAAGAATGAATTTATGAAATTCCTAGCCAAATGGATGGACCTGGAGGGTATCATCTTGAGTGAAGTAACACAATCACAAAAGAACTCACACAATATGTATTCACTGATAAGTGGATATTAGCCCAAAACTTAGGATACCCAAGATATAAGATACAATTTGCTAAACGCATGAAACTCAAGAAGAATGAAGGCCAAAGTGTGGACACTGTGCACCTTCTTAGAATTGGGAACAAAACACCCAGGGAAGGAGTTACAGAGACAAAGTTCGGAGCTGTGATGAAAGGATGGACCATTTAGAGACTGCCATATCCAGGGATCCATCCCATAATCAGCTTCTAAACGCTGACACCATTGCATACACTAGCAAGATTTTGCTGAAAGGACCCAAATATAGCTGTCTCTTGTGAGACGATGCCGGGGCCTAGCAAACATAGGAGTGGATGTTCACAGTCAGCTATTGGATGTATCACAGGGCTCCCAATGGAGAAGCTAGAGAAAGTACCCAAGGAGCTAAAGGGATCTGCAACCCTATTGTTGGAACAACATGATGTACTAACCAGAACCCCGGAGCTCTTGTCTCTAGCTGCATATGTATCGAAAGATGACCTAGTTGGCCATCAATGGAAAGAGAGGCCCATTGGACTTGCAAACTTTATATGCCCCAATATAGGGGAATGCCAGGGCCAAAAGAATGGGAATGGGTGGGTAGGGAAGTGGGGGGCGCTATGGGGGACTTTTGGGATAGCATTGGAAATGTAATTGAGGAAAATATGTAATAAAAATATTAAAAAGAAAAAAAAAGAAAAAAAAAGCGAACTTGATGATCCTCCTATCGTCTTGTCTCTAAGATGTCTAGGCAGATAGCAGCTGGGACTTTAAGGCTGAGTGAAGGTTCTGCAGGAGCAGACATCTGGGACATAGTGTGCTGCCACTATCTGTGTGGCTTTCTTTGCCCCAGTGTTTATGTGCCTTTCTCCTTTTGAGAACAGAGACCATATGCTGCTCTTTTTTGTGGCTTTCCCAGAGCCAGACACAGAATCAGCCCCCTCTGATGTTTCTGAATGAGGAAATGAATGAACAGCAAAGTTTCCTGGAAATTCATGCACTCTCTGTACTGCTGCTATGAGTTTCTGTGGGGTTTATGGTGATAAAATGTCAAGCTGCCATTTTTCTAAAGACAAATTGATTGTAGAGCCATGTCATAATTGGTATAATGGAGATGAGGGTCAAAAATAACCCGTGGAGTTACTTTATTATTTTATTTCATCCTACAGGTAAAATACAAGCAAGACTATGAAAAGAATAAAGGAAAAGCAGACTATAATGTACTTCCTGCTTCAGAGAACCCACTGCTCAGGCAGCTGAAGACAGCTGGAAACGCCCTCAGTGATGTAAGTCAACGCTCCTCACACATGGCTTTAAACCTTAACTTGGAGAGTGATGGAGTCTTTCCCCTTTTGTGGTACCTACCTGTATGCTTGTGTAGCCTTACTAATGTGTGAGGTTATGGAGGCAGAGGCAGAGCAGAGATGGCTAGCCATAGAGGCTGAGTGTCTCTGAGCATAGCATGCCTCTGTCTGCAGCCAGTGGGCTGCGTTCAAAGGTCAGGGAGACCATCATCTGTTTCGAAGTTTCTAGCACCTGGGCTCCCAGAAGGCACAGAGCATGGTATGCTGGGCTTCTGAACAGGTGAAATGAGACTTCAGAAGCAGTTCCTGAAACTATCGTCTGCAGACACTGAACTCGGAAGATACCTCTTGACATGGTCCTTGTCTGCTTCTATCTGTAGAATTCGTTAAAGCCGGAATAGGCTATTGGAATAGAAATAGATAAATAAGCCAGAGCCTGGTATTAAAAGACTAAAGATCAAAGATGAATTTACTAATTTGGCTAACACACACACACAAACACACATAAAATACACACATATACAACAAACATACACGGTTTAAATATGTGATCATTCGAGGTGGTTTTGTTTTTTGTTTGTTTTTGTTTTTGTTTTTTCTGATAGAATATACGAAGCCTTTTCCAAGATTCAAAGATTTTCACATGACTCTCTGGATAGTTTAGTTACCATCTCTCTGCCCTTGAACTAAGTCAGCATGGTAGGGAGTGTGTGCATGTAGCTGGAGAATAGGAAGACAGAAAATATGGTGTTAATCCATCTTTCCAAATTGCTCTGCTGTGACCTCAACATAAAATGCTTCTGCTTCCCAAATGAAGGGCATGTTTATGAAACCAACCATCGCAGATTCAAATCTACTTTTGTTGCTAGAAACAGGAATAGAAACGTATTACAAAGGAATAGGATTGGGCTGGAAAAATGACTCAGCAGTTAAGAGCACTGACTGCTCTTCCAAAGGTCCTGAGTTCAAATCCCAGCAACCACATGATACTCACAATCAGCAGTAAAGAGATCTGACACCCTCTTTTAAAGTGTCTGAATACAGCTACAGTATACTTACATATAATAAATAAATAATCTTTAAAAAAACAAGCAAAGGAATAGGATTATTAAAACTTTGAAAACTCAGCATGAAAAGGTTGTGACAGCAGCTTTTACAGCCGTGTACTTGAAACCAATTGATTGATTTCTGTTATTTTAAGGCTAACTAAATGCCAGCAGTCAGGGGAGTTAGTGATGACCCATGCTTCAAATTTTCATGAGGGTCTTTTTTTTGTTTTGTTTTGTTTTTTGTTTTTTTTGAGACAGGGTTTCTCTGTGTAGCCCTGGCTGTCCTGGCACTCACTTTGTAGACCAGGCTGGCCTCGAACTCAGAAATCCGCCTGCCTCTGCCTCCCGAGTGCTGGGATTAAAGGCGTGCACCACCACGCCCGGCTTCTTTTTTTTTTTTAAAGGTTATTTATGTACTTTTTCAAATTAGCTTTTCCCAAATGTTTACTTGAAAATAACAAGTTTATAGACTGGTATTATCATGGCTTCTGTGTGCATGGGTCACAATTGGTGAGAGAGGGAAACAGGGAGAGAGAAAGGAGAGAGAAAGGGGGAGGGAAGGTGAGAGGAGAGGGGGGCCAGCTCAGAGATACAACCCTGCCACCAAGGGGCTCAGCTCAAGGTAGTATGTTGGATTCTTAAGCTTTTGAAAATGTAAAAAATCTGGTTTTACAATCATTGCTAATAATACCACATCACCCTGTGTTTGATTGTCAGGTTCTAAGATAGTTGACAGGTGGCATCTTTTCTTCTTTTGTTTTGTATTGGAAAATGAGTTTATAATCAGCATGGGAGTAACAGGATCTATTTTAATTGCTTACCCCCCCACTTTGATAGAAACTATACAAGGAAAACTATGAAAAGACCAAAGCAAGGAGCATCAATTACTGTGAGACCCCCAAGTTTCAGCTTGACACAGTGCTACAGAACTTCAGTAGTGACGTAAGTGATCATACGGTCGCTCGACCTGTTAAAGGCTCTCTTAGTTAATGAGCTGCTGATCAGCTAATAAATAAAGAACATTTTGTCTTTCAGACTAAATATAAAGATTCCTACCTAAAGAATATCTTGGGACACTACGTGGGCAGCTTTGAGGACCCATATCACACACACTGTATGAAAGTTACAGCCCAAAATAGTGATGTAAGTTCTAAGATTATTGTTTTCATGCTCTAAGACATTGTAGGCTGAAGGCATAAAATAAAGATTGCATCCTTACATCTGGTTTTTTTTCCCCTTCATAGAAAAACTACAAAGCTGAATATGAAGAGGACAGAGGCAAAGGCTTCTTCCCCCAGACCATTACCCAGGAATATGAAGCAATCAAGAAACTGGACCAGTGTAAAGATGTACGTTCACAGAGAGAGGCTGTGACAGTCATCCCTCCTCCCACACACCAGATCCTTCCCATCTCAAGGATATTGACCCAAGGATGTTGCTGCCCTTTGTGGCATCTAGAGGACAAGAGATACTTAATATATTGACCATTTTACAAATTTGCTTAAGTGAGGAGCTTCTAAGAACCAGCATCTATTTTGTAGAAGATATACTTCTTTTCTTGCTGGTATCCAGGGTCCCAAGAGCTAATTCTAGCTCATTGCTGTGAAGAGCTCTCACGAATCAAAGGCTTGGGGGGGTGTTCCTCATGTTCACAGAAGAGCATCCTTTCAAATGAACTGCAAGCCAGCTAAAAACAAAACTAAGAAATGTTTGATTAACTACAAGATTTTGGGGGGTGGGGGTAAGACAGGTTCTCTTTTCCTAGCTCATAGACCACCTTGGACTTCAGAGACACCACTAAACCAAATCCCTTTGTTTCCTCACAGCACGCCTACAAAGTCCACCCAGATAAGACAAAGTTCACTCAAGTTACAGACTCTCCTGTTCTGGTGCAAGCCCAGGTCAATTCCAAGCAGCTGAGTGATGTAAGTTCTTCTAAGCATTTAGGGAACCAGTTACAGGGGGTTGAGAAGACATTTCATAAATTCATACAGAAATTCAATTTGTTCCATTTTGCCATTCTGGGGTCAAACCCCAAGCCTTGTTTATGTGGACAAATGCTCTACCACTACATTCTTAGCCCCTCAAACCCAACTTCTTATTTTATTTCACTTAGAAAACCTTTACATTTTTAGTAGGCCTTTATATATCTCTAATAACTTTCTATATTTCTAATCACTTAAAATACTTTCCTATCTGGTGGGATGGACTCTTTTCAAGTAGATAACACTTCGTAAAGTTGTTGATTCAAGGAACCATCATAGCTGAAAGTACTGAAAAGAACAGGAATTCTGGATTTAGACAAAATTGGATTTGTATCCCAGCTTCTGTGACACGATAGTTAAGCAGCTTAATCTTTCTATGCCTTTTTTTCTCTTACATAGTTTGTAGATGTTTTGAAAATCAATACAACGCTAGATGTGTTCAGAATATGCAGGTGTGGTACAGATCAGATATTTAATATGCAGATTTCTCTCTGTCAAATAACTTTCTAGAAAATGGAAGCCTAGAGATAAGTTTTTTTTTTTACTATGTGAATTTTTTTTATTACGTATTTTCCTCAATTACATTTCCAATGCTATCCCAAAAGTCCCCCATACCCTCCCCTCCACTTCCCTACCCACCCATTCCCATTTTTTTGGCCCTGGCGTTCCCCTGTACTGGGGCATATAAAGTTTGTGTGTCCAATGGGCCTCTCTTTCCAGTGATGGACGACTAGGCCATCTTTTGATACATATGCAGCTAGAGTCAAGAGCTCCGGGGTACTGGTTACTTCATAATAGGTGTTGTTCCACCTATAGGGTTGCAGATCCCTTTAGCTCCTTGGGTACTTTCTCTAGCTCCAAGAGATAAGTTTTAAATGACCTCAGTGTATTTATGGCCAGATATGACAGTTTCGACTGCAGTATCAGTAAGAATGACATATATACATATATATATATACACACACACACATATATATGGTGATTCCCCTCATAAATGCACCTTGCATATATATATGCTTCTGTTAAAGGGCCAATTGTGAGAGGCATGGAGAAGAATGTGAATGAAGAGCCACCTCATTCTGTCACCTACCACGGTGGTGGACGTGGTAACTGTGATAAACGTGGTGACATGACAAGAATCCAGTACACAGATTCAACAGTGCAGTCCTCCTAAGCTGTTGCTCTTGTAATCTTGGCCAGCTATTTTTCAACATGTCTGAAGAAGGTTTTACATTCAGTAAACCTTTTTCTTCTAATCTTAATGGTCTTTTCTCTGCCCATACCCTGCTTCTCCCTCTTTAGCTAAATTACAAAGCCAAACATGAAAGTGAAAAATTCAAGTGTCATATACCTCCAGATGCTCCTGCCTTTATCCAGCACAGAGTGAACGCCTATAACCTAAGTGACGTAAGTCTCTCACGTACTGCACCACAGACAGCTATGCCCCTGGTTTTGAGTTGCTTCATTGTAATCCAATGACTACTTCAACGTTAAAGATGGGAAGAACCCTTAACAAATGTGTGTTTCTACCTTTCTACCAAAATAACTTTAAACTTACCTTGTAAATCCCTATTGCTTCTGTGTAGTCATCTTGCAAGTAGCTTCATTCAATTGTTAGATAATCTTAATATGTTCTAACCAGCCTCTAAAATATCACCCTGCATGTGTATTTCGTTGTAATTCTTAATGCTAGATCTGTTAGCATTGCTATATATCCTATACTGTAATTTAACTTTCTTGGAATATAATCTTTTTTTTTAGAAATGATTTCCTTTATTCCCCAGGCCTACAGTGTCCCGTTTTACACAAATTAGACTTATTTCTACCAGTAAGAAGGCTTATGGTAATGATAGCACAGAAGGAATATGTAAAGGGCAGAAGGCCATGAATCCATTGCCAGCTTTCACTTTCCAAATTTAATTTTATAGAAAAGCTAAATGTCCCTCAGGAGAAGAGTGTGTCTTAATTTCTTCAGCAATTCCTAAAACAAGTACTGCGATTATCTAGCCTTGGAGGGTAATAGGATGCTTCCTGAACTGACCTCTGGGTGGATTTAGAGGGCAGATGGAAGTGATTCCTGAAACCACAGAGAGTAGAATGTGTGTACTCCTCACTGCTGTTTAGTTTAGAACTCAGATATTAGTGAGATCACTGAAAAGGAGCTAAGTTGATGAAATATTCGGATGGAGAACAAGAAACCTAGAAGCTCCAGTTTATGGAAAATGACCTCAAGCATGCACAATTTTCTAGACAATGAGCAGGATGCATTTATCTTCTGCAGAGGGCAGTGGTGATGCATGTCTTTAATCACAGCACAGGGTAGGGTGAGAGTCGGGAGGCAGTTGTGTCTCTTGAGTTCAAGGCCAGGCTGGTTGGTCTATAGGATGAGTTCTAGGACAGCCAAGGCCATACAGTGAAACCCTGTCTCATAAAACCAAAATAAATAAATAAATTAATTAATAATAATAAAGATTTAGCCTTGGTCTCTAAATGTGATGTGAAATATTTCAGTTTTGCTAATTCCTTTCCCAGAATGTCTACAAACAAGACTGGGAGAAGAGCAAAGCTAAGAAGTTCGACATCAAGGTGGATGCCATCCCACTACTGGCAGCCAAAGCCAACAGCAAGAATGCCAGTGATGTGAGTGTAGCCCTGGGCTGGGCTGCTGGCCTGGGATGCCCCCGCTGAGCAGTTAGCATGTGTGGTGTCCTTGCAGGTGATGTACAAGAAGGACTATGAGAAGAGCAAAGGCAAGATGATCGGTGCCCTCAGCATCAATGATGACCCCAAGATGCTGCACTCCCTGAAGACTGCCAAGAACCAGAGTGACGTGAGTAACTTTCACAAGCCACTTCATTTTGATGTGGGGATCCCCACCAATTAATGCACCCTTGGGTTGCATGTCAGCCTGCATGCAAATCTCACATTTGCATGGCAAACTAAATGTGGAGAGGCGATAGGAGAGATTCACTGCTAGTGATGTTCTTCTCTGGGAGGACTGTGTCTTTAAACTCCTCTATGCCTTTGTTTCATAAGGAGGAAACAAATAATAAAACGCTGTTTTCTTTATTTCTCAGAAGTGGGCTAATGTTAGTACATACAGTGCTCCTAGTATCAGTGTGGGTGTGCATTCACTCAGTGCCCTGAACTGAGGTGCTTGCAAAGATGTGCAGAAAACAAAAAGCAGGAAGCGAGAAAATCAGCTGAGAGGCAGAGTAGAAAACCGGCTGAAGCAGAAACACAGAAGCAAGACATTTCAGTTTAAAATTTTTATAAAAGAGAGATTATGAAGCAAAATATGACAGAGCACTTGTTGGAGGACTCCAAACCTTAAAAACTATAATTTGTGGGTAGCTGCTATAAAGAAAATATAAGGCTGATGGTGAAAAGCAACTTCCAAGGGTATGAGAAGTGTGTGCATCAAGTGCTGAGCTGGTGGGTTTTGTGGGACTACCTGAGTCCTCAGACCCTTCTTAGGCCTTAGGCCTTATTGTACTTCAAATTTTAAAGCAATCCACATTCTTCAAGCACACACAAATGGGACAGTTATTTCAATGCATTCACACGCTACGTTTTTCAATCTGAGAAATACTGGGATAGGTAATATGAACACTTGCTGTTATTAGCAGGTGACACCATACAAGACATGACCTTTAAGAGTATCCTTTCCGTGTGATGGAAAATGGGTGGAAGAAACCATACTAATTCCATCCCATTGTTTGAGTCTGACAATGGCATAGATGACTGGTAGTGTTTGAGATATGTATTTTCTTCCTTTTTCCTTTGACAGAGACTATACAGAGAAAACTATGAGAAGACAAAGGCCAAGAGTATGAATTACTGTGAGACCCCTAAGTATCAACTCGACACCCTTCTGAAGAACTTCAGTGAGGTTCGAAAAGCCATGGCCACCTCTTGGGTGGGAAGGCTTTCCTGCCCATTGGAAAGTCGCTATTAACTCAAAGTATGTGTGCTTTTCTTCATTAGGCTAAATATAAAGATTCATATGTAAAGAATATGTTGGGCCACTATGTAGGCAGCTTTGAAGACCCGTACCATACACACTGCATGAAAGTTTCTGCTCAAAACAGTGATGTAAGTTTGAATCCAGTTCCTCTGGCCTTGTAGTGACATTGTTTGGGAGCAACAGCCATCCTCAGTTGGTTTTGTTCTTCTGCCATTTCAGAAGAGTTACAAAGCAGAATATGAAGAAGATAAAGGGAAATGCTATTTCCCTCAGACAATAACCCAAGAATATGAAGCTATCAAGAAGTTGGACCAGTGTAAAGATGTAAGCCAGCTGCCCTGAGTTTTTCAGATTGGGTACAGGATGCTTCTGACATCTAGTGGTACATTTAACAGGAGTTTAAATGTGGTCACCTAGTTGTCAGGATGGAGTTGTTTTTATTTTTTAATTTGACTTTGGATGTTGGATTGGAGAACACAAAAATTTCTAGGAAGATATCTATTGGTTATAAAATTCTTTCAGGTTTTATGTCTATTTTCAGTAGTTTGTATAGCTATAAATTCAGGATAAAAGGAGACTATCCAAATTTGTCATAATCAGGGTGTTCATTGTTCAACAAAATGATACCGGGCTAGCATGAGCCTGACACTGTCCTCAGTGCTGGGAACTAGGGGGAAAGATGATCTGCTCTACCAGAAGTTCAACTGGAGTGGAAGAGACAGGCAATGAACAAAGAGCATTCAAGATCAAGAGAGATATCATCTAATATACGTGGGTGACTCAGAGTTAGACCAGGGTGATGTGAAGAGACTGGAGGTCCAGAGTGATCTGAGGCAGGACTGTTCTGCTATGCCAAGATCAGGGGCAGAGAAGCAGAAAGAATGCTCTCAAGAGAAAGAGGAATGGAGAAGAGACATGGCCGAGATATACCAGGGAGGAGGAGGATAATATAAAGATGATGGAGGATGGGATGGGCAGAACTTATAACTCAACGTACAGCCCAAACAAAACACAAGTTTCATCACAGAGCCATGTGGGCACTGGAAAGATTGACTGGGCAGCTTAGATGAAGCAGAAACCTCAATGATTTCTTGGCCTTTTGGCTAATATCAAGTGTAGAAAAATCAGGAAGGGGGGGAGGAAGAAGGAGTAGAGATAAGTGGGAGAAATGGACGGAAATAATATAATTCTGTTTTAGTTTAAAATAAAAGCTACACATCTACAATAGAACACTGGGGAAGGGAGATGAAAGGAGAGAAAGAGGAGTAGAAAGCAGAAGGAAGTAGCATTTGGATCCATTCTTCAGTACTAAGGAAAGCAAAGTTTTAGATGTAAAGTTCTCCGGCATTGGTGTGGTATGAACAAGAATAGAAAAGTTCAGTGTGGAGTGTCAGCAGAGGCTCTCTTCTCTTCCAGCACACCTACAAAGTGCATCCAGATAAGACCAGGTTCACAGCAGTCACCGACACTCCCGTGCTATTGCAAGCCCAGCTCAACACCAAACAGCTCAGTGATGTAAGTGTCCTGACTTCTTTGCGAGAGGGGGTGACCCGGGTGTGACTTACTGAAAAATCTCAGTGTCTTCAAGTGTCATCCATCGGTCATGTTCTTAATGCCATGTTTCAGATTTTGATTAATACGATAGCTGCTAGCTTGAACTATATCCCCCTCCCACAGATTGTTAGACAGCAATGAAGTAACTGATATTTTTAAATAACTCATTTATTTTTCATAGAATTGCCTTACTAATTAAAATGTGTCCCATGAATGCTAGACCTTTGCGACACTTAATAGAACAGTAGCAACTGAGAAACATCTATTTAATGGGCAAAAAGTGGAGCATTCCTGTTCTGGTGAAGTCAAAGACTTTAAAGAAAGAGAAGGTGTGCTTACAACAAAGTGATACTCCAGGCAGCAATCTGAAAACAAATGAGAGTTAAAATATGGGGGTTGCCTAGATGGCTCAGTGGGGAAAGATGCTTGCCACTAAGTCTGAATGCCTGAGCCTTATCCCCAATCTCCTTCCATGTGGTGGAAGCAGAGAACTGACTCCCCAGAATTGTCCTCTGACCTCCACACTTGACACTGCACATTTCTGCACACATGTGCACACACACAAACACACACACACACACACACACGCACACACACACAAAACCAAAAACTTAAAATGCAATTTAAAGCATTTTAAAATTCAAAAGATAGATAGATAGATAGATAGATAGATAGATAGATAAATAAATAGATAGATAGGTGGATGGATAGATAGATATAGATATAGATCTCACAATTCCTGCACCTAAGGCTCAGGAAACGTCAAGGAAGAGGTGGGTGGAAATATGGTAGGAGCCAGAGGACCATAAAATAAATCTGCTGTAAGTTTTGTCTCTTGGGAACGACAGGCAAGCTCCCCTCTTGATACCTCAACAATAGGGCTAGCTCAACCAGACCTGAACACTGACACCAACAGATGTGCTAATGTGGAGCATCACCCATAGACAAAGAATCCCAGGCAACTAAGGGATGCTGAGAGTGAGAGAGAGAGAGAGTTTTCCCGCAGGGAAGACCCCCTTAGCTGGGTATCCAGCGGTCAGTCCTGAAATAACCCTGTACACATGCAGCACTGAATGGGTTCAACAGGTTGTGTTCATCTATTTATGCATGTGTGCGTAAGTACATGTGTGTATGTAAAAGGAAGAGTTAAAGGAAAGGAGGCCAGGGATTTGAGAGGGAGTGAGGGGCACAGGAGGAGTTGAAGGAAGGAAAGGTAATGGAGAGAAAACAATGCAGTTACATTTTCAATAAATAAACTAAGCTAGGATGTCGGGAAGAAGAATGCCTGGCAGGGCACTGTAGACAGAGAGGTGAGGAGAGTCTAAAGAGGGGACAGCGTGGACCAGACTTTATAGCTGCATTAAGATGTTTGTTAGTGGGAATTCTTCCTGACTTCCTGACTCCTCTGACTATAGAGCTTTATAACTTTGGGTTTTCACTCTCTCCAGACCCAGTCTTGTGATGCTGATGAGGCGTCTGTTAACTGTGTCTATAGTGTAACAGCAGAAATGTCAGAGTGAGGCCCAGTTGTACCATGATTCCTCTGAGAGACGAATGAGACATTGACAAGATTAAATAACTCCCTCCCTTTCTTCTTAAAGAGACACCAATACCTTCTTACATAAATTCAACGAAATTCCTACTTTGAACTGTTTGAATGTCTGCTGAGTTCATTTTGTGTGCTGAGAAAAAAAAAAAACACTCTGGGGCCAAGTAATTTATAAAGAATAGAAGTTTACCAGAAATAATTGCCCTTGACTGAAACCTGAGCACTAGGAGGCTGAAGCAGGGGGATCTTGAGTTTGAGGACAATTTGGGCTTCCTGGTAAGACACTATATCTAAATCTGTCTTGTCGCCCCTCAAAAAGAATAAAGGTTACTTAATTCATAGTTCCAAAGGTTAGGAAGTCTAAGGGCTTGGTACCAGTTCTGGGTTTCTTGTTGAATCATTGCATTGCACCGGCTTTGCTTAGGGGGCCAGAGATCAAGCCCTCCTCAGAGCTCATTTTTATAATGAGGCCATTTCTGTTGGCCAATCAGACCATGAGGGCAGAGTTCTTGTGAGCCTATCACCTCTGATGGGTGGGTCCTGTTAAGTACCACCAATGGTGACTTTAAGGGATTAAGTGTAATTGGGGCACACAGTCAGCCCACAGTAACATATATTTTCCCTCCCTGCCCCCATACCCCTTCAGCTGAATTACAAAGCAAAGCATGAAGGTGAGAAATTCAAGTGCAGCGTGCCAGCAGATGCACCAGAATTCATCCAGCACAGAGTCAATGCTTATAACCTGAGTGATGTAAGTAAGAGGCCACATGCTTGCCTCATATGTGGGAAGAGAGAAAGTGTGCGTCTGCCTGAAAACGTAGAACTAGATTCAATGCAGTGAGCTCTGGGGCCAGTTAAGTGGAAGTGAGGGTTCTAAGTCTCACGTACTCTGGGGACCTACTTCATTAGCAGATATCATTTCCAGGACCTCTCTTAGTATCAGAAGAATTTTCTCATTTATTCCTATGATAAACTCTAGAGTAATTGAGATGTCTCCCATGTAAATATCTCATTTTACCTTTTATAGGTTGCTGTCTATAATATAATTATTTGTGATATACTTGAGTCTTTTGAAGGATTTTAAACTATTAAGGCAGAGAATGCTGTTTATACATTTAGCGAAGTAGAAGAAATTATGTAATAGAATCAATAGTTATACTACTATTTGGTTAATAAATTACTCATGATGAAATAAATTTACAGATACAAGCTTTCAATTTTTTTTAATAATCACTGGATTAACCTGCTTTCAAAGTCTTTTTTTTTTTTAAACTGACTTCTTTTTTGAAACTTCCCCAGAATGTCTACAAGCATGACTGGGAGAAGAGCAAAGCTAAGAAGTTCGACATCAAGGTGGATGCCATCCCACTGCTGGCAGCCAAAGCCAACAGCAAGAATGCCAGTGATGTGAGTATAGCTCTGGGCTGGGCTGCTGGCCTGGGATGCCCCTGCTGAGCAGTTAGCATGTGTGGTGTCCTTGCAGGTGATGTACAAGAAGGATTATGAGAAGAGCAAAGGCAAGATGATCGGTGCCCTCAGCATCAATGATGACCCCAAGATGCTGCACTCCCTGAAGACTGCCAAGAACCAGAGCGACGTGAGTGTCTGTCCCACTTTAAAGATGGCTTAACTGGTCACGTGCCAGGGAGTAGAAAGGTTTCAGTTGGAGGGTTCATACAAACTTGCTGAGAGCTTTAGAGGTAGAGTGTACCCCGGTTCTTACGTGCCTCACATTTGAGGAAAGAAATTACGGATAGAATTAACACCCAATCCACTTTGAAGGCTCTGCATTAATATGTAACAGAGCATCCGGTTTTTGTTCTCAAAAACCTCCTAGAAAAGATCACCAGATGTTTTAATCTAATTTAGAAATAGCTTTTTAAATTGATTTTAAAATTATCTTTAGAAAAATCTAATGAAGTTTCTATGTAAAATCAAGTATGGCCATCAATGTCTTCTGTTGATTTTGATAACTGATTGTGACCTCTATCTAAGAAAAATATTCCATTGATGATAGACCTTTTTAAAAACATGATTTTAAAACTATAAATAATCTTTGTAGACCATTTTCTTCATTATACATATTTCCTGAATTTTGGGGATTCATAGATTGCCTAACGGTAATCTATGGGTCACTTCTCCTTTTCTAGTTATAATTTTTATTATAGAGACAAAAAATAAAAAAGAGATCTATTTCCAACTAAGATACATACTGCTTAGAAGAGATTTTAAAAGTGGCTACAGTGTTCTGCATAGCTTGCAAACACTCATCTCCATGGTAAAGATGTGGGTATCGTTTGCTTGTTTTAGCCATGTGCACACACATTGATCTATATGTGCTTTTTAAATCACTGTTGTGAGCATCGCACAGTGTTCATGCGCATGCTCTGCCTGTCCACCATTCCTTAAGCCTTCTCAGGTTCAGAAGCTACAACTGACTCCACAGCGGTGGCACAGAAGGCTCTAGCTTTCCTTTTGTTTGTTTGTTTTCACCCTGTCCTTGAAAATATCAGACTAGTAGGCATAATATAAACAGATATATTCTTATCAACTGATTGACTTTGGCAAGTGAAAGACATTATCAATTAGTTGTTTTCACACAGTGCCCATGCCAGTGCTAAGGTATGTCTAGCAAGGAAGCTTGTTCTTAAAGCCACTTGCATCCTTGACAACATTTTAGTGGATTTCGTTTAGGATAGCACACAGTGTCTTCACACATGTGACCTGTGTCATTAGATTGTTCTCAAGTCACTTGCACTGCCTTCCCTCCCAGTCCCCCACTCCCTCTGACTTGCTCCCTTTCTTGTTAGTCAATCCCTCTGCCTTCTTGTCGTATGTATTCCATTTTCTTCTCTATTTCCCATTCACTTTAGGGGCTTTATCTCTTTTTCATCCCACCCTTTGTAGTTTGTAGCCTAGAAACCTACACCATATGAACACACACACACAAACACACACACACACATACACAGGACAAAACATGGAGTTTGTCTTTCTGAGGCTACCTTTTTCACTTAACATAATGATTTCCACTTGCATCCATTTTTCCTTCAAATGTCCTAGTTTCATTTTTATTTATGGCTATGTGAAATTCCACTTTGTGGGTGAACCACGTTTCGTGTATCCATTTGACTACTGATGGACAGCCATGCCAGTTGCATTTCCCAGCTATTGTGAAGAGTGTAACAATAAACATGAATGTGCACTACTTTTTGTGGTGTGTTTTGACAGCATTTTATAGGCACTGATATGTGTCAGCTGCTGGGAACATAAACACAAGTGTCAAAACAATTCAGCTAGTCACTTCCCCATGACTGCCGCTGCAGCACCTCCTCATTAGCTCCTTTCCATTGGGGCAGGCTTTAAACACGTGCTTGCATGCCACAACAAGTTTGGAGCTTTCTGTCCATCAGCCAGCACTTGGATGACTCCCTGAGAGTAAAACCCACACAATATAAGAAGGCAGAACAAGGTCCCTAAACTTACCAATAGCTGTTCTCTGACAGAAAACCTGGTATGGTAGCTCATGATTATAATCCCCAGCACTCAGGAGACTGAGGCAGGAGGGTTGCCAGGGTTTGAACCCCACTTGGGCTTCATAGATAATACCAGGCCAGCCAGAGCCACACAGGCAAGACCCTGTCTCAAAAACCAAAAGATAAAAGAAAAGTAAAATTGGGAAGGTCTGACCACGTATCATTTTCTGGAGGAATTTGATGATATAAGACATAGGAACAAATTTGGGGCAAAATAATTACTCAAATGTTTGCAGCTCTTTCTCTAAGTCGTACTTTGCTTTGCTGAGAATTCATTAAGGATGAGCGGAACTAAACAGGTTCTTCTTACAGCGTGAATATCGGAAGGACTATGAAAAGTCAAAAACGATCTACACAGCCCCTCTTGACATGATCCAAGTCACCCAAGCTAAGAAATCTCAGGCGATTGCCAGCGACGTGGACTATAAACATGTCTTGCACAACTATAGCTACCCTCCTGACAGCATCAATGTGGACCTGGCCAAGAAGGCTTACGCATTGCAGAGTGATGTGAGTACTGAGTCTTTCCCTTCCCCTCTTTGGAAAGTGAGACAGGACAGGGTCTGGTATGAGCCTTGCCGTTGGTACCTCCCTGAAGCATCTGCCTCGTCTGTGAGGAAGCATGAACGTATTGGGAAGTCGTCCCTGGGGTTCTTAGGATGGATAGTACACATGTGTTACTATTTTCTTTGTTACTATTTCCTTCTGGGAAAGTTACCAAACTTGCTGAACTAAGAGGCCTCAGTTGTTAAACTGAAGTAAAACCAAAATTGTTTTGAGTATTTAAATGGATGCCAAGGGCCAGCAAGATGGCTCAGAAGGAGAAGTGCTCTCAGATAGATACCCTGTTCTCTTCTGGCCCTCCGGAGTCACTGGTTGCTGTGAGTTCTGCTATTGCAGACACCTCACATGTGTGGAATCATACAGTATTTGTCTTTGGAGGCTGTTTTTATTGAACTTAGCATAGTGCCCTCAAGGTTTAGCCTTGTTATAGCTTTTGTCAGAATTATCTTCCTTTTTAAAGCTGAGCAGTTTTCCTTTATAAATATATGCCCTATCACGTGTATCCAGTCTTCTGTTGGTGGATGTTTGGATTGTTCCAACCTTTTAGCTATCGTGAATTGTGTTTCTATGACCATGCATAACCGAATGCCCTTTCAGCTAAACTTAAGGGGGAAACGGAGGACAAATGGCAATTAGAAATCAGGAATCCAATTCACCATAGAAATGTGCATGTGTGGAACAACACTCCTACTCAAGCATATCGAAAGATGGCCTAGTCGGCCATCATTGGAAAGAGAGGCCCATTGGACTTGCAAACTTTATATGCCCCAATATAGGGGAATGCCAGGGCCAAAAGAATGGGAATGGGTGGGTAGGGAAGTGGGGGGTGCTATGGGGGACTTTTGGGATAGCATTGGAAATGTAACTGAGGAAAATATGTAATAAAAATATTAAAAATTAAAAAAAAAAGAATCAAACTGATGCCCAGGGACTGAGGAGATGACTCATTGAGTGAAGCACTTGCCAAATAAGCTTAAGAACCTGAAGTCAAATTTCAAGAGCTTATGTAAAGCCAGACATGGGTAATGCATATATGTAGCACCCTTGCTCCTATGACAAGATGGGAGGCCAAGACAGGAGGCTCCCTGGAAACTCAACAGACATATAGTATGGCCTACACAGCTGCAGAGACCCTGTCTCAAACAAGGTAGAAAGTAATGTCCTGACGGGAGACATGGCCTCAGCCATGGCCTTGTGGATATTTCCTAGCTTACACAAATAATCCTAAGCGAATATTCGTGGTCATAACAGTAAGAATGTTTGTGGGTAAAGAGGACACTGTGACCATTGGTTCCAGGAGCTGAAGATTGCCACCTTCAGAGAGCCCCTGGGCTCTTCCCCCCTCCCTTGGAGCCTCTTCTTGCTTATGCTTATATTGCCACTCCTGAATAAAGTTTTCAGAGCTTGATCAGTAAAAAAAAAAAAAAAAAAAGAATATTTAAAACACTGCGTAAAAAAGTCCGAGGTGTAATAATGCCAGGGAAGGAATCGTGACTCTTCTTTGTTGCAGGTGGAGTACAAAGCTGACTACAACAGTTGGATGAAGGGCTGTGGCTGGGTGCCCTTTGGTTCCCTGGAGATGGAAAAGGCAAAGCGAGCCTCGGAAATTCTTAACGAGGTATGGCCACTGCTGTGTCAGAGCACCGGGTCCTCATACAATGCTAAGTCGTAAGAAGCAATTTTCCTACTTCATTTTATGGTCATTGATATTGAAAAGTTTTTTAAAAGCACAAATCATTCAGAAAGATATTTATACACCTTTACAGTATCCAAACTATTCATCTAAAGCATTCAAATATTGTTGAATAACTTTGCATAATGTCAAGTTTACCTGCTTTAAACATAATTCCTGCGTTTGTGCCCTCACTCCTGCTAGGATTATTTTTTTCTACTTTTTTGTTTGTTTGTTTATTTTAAGACACAGTCTCACTCTGTAACCTAGACTGGTCTGGAATTCATTATATCACCCTGGCTGGCATTGAACATGTGGTGGTAATCTTACTCAGCCTCTGAGTACAGGGATTCCAGGCATGAACCCTAACAAGCATTCTCTCAGAGGCAAAGGGGAGGGGAAGGGGGTGAAGAACTCTGGAAGGGGAGACCAGAAAGGGGGACAACATTTGGAATGGAAATAAATAAAACAATTTAATAAAAAAAAATAGCAGACAAAAGAATCATGGCCTTGATTATAGTCTTGATGATTCTGCATTAGCTTAAAATTGTCACTCAGCCTTAGGGAAAGGGTAGTGGTAGTCCTGAGATTGCTAATATGGCCACAGTACCTGTGCCTTCTCCATCAACAACTGGAAGCATACTGTGGTCACATGACTGCATCTCTGAGGAAAAGGAAGGGTCTAAGGGGCAGTGGTGCTGAGTGAGGCTTCTCTGCCATGTTCAAGCTGGAAGCGGTCTAGTTACTGTGTGCTTTTGTTTGGTTTAGTGAGGACCTTCTTGGGGAATCTTTCAGAAAGTATCTTCCTAAGTTGGTAGATTGCAGAAGTGTGGATTTGATAAAGTAGTGTTAAGTATATGTAAAAGTGGGGTGCTCAGTATGCCCCAACATTGGCTATGGAGCAAAGCAGTAGAGGAGACAGACATAAATTAGTGAAAAGGTGTCAGTTCCCCAGCTGAGCAACCTTCCCAAAGACTCTCTATCCTCTTAAGCACATCAGTGGTGCAGACTTGAGAAGCCACACTAAGGCTACAAAGTAAACATTTCTCTGCCCCAGTCATCATTAGCTATTTCTCCCACATTTGGTGTAAACATTAGCTATTTCTCCCACAGCTGGGAAAAGTCTTTACTTCAGGTGCTGATGAGGTTCTTAGGGTCATGTAAAGTTTTCAGGACGCAGCAACAAGACCATCCTTGGATATTCACTAAGCTTGAAGCCACCCCTGTGTTAGATTTAGATCCTGTTTTGTTTGGTCTTCTGATAACCCTTCAGAGACCTCTCTGGTGCTTCTGGACTCAGTGTACCAGAAAGCTCTTCTTTTATGCCATAATCGAGGAACTTAGGAGTGCAAGCATGTGTCCAGAGAGCTGTGCCACAGACCGCCCACAATGACATCAATTTTAAAACACTCAGTTCTGTATTCTTCTCTCACCCAAGGTGATCAGGACTCCAGTATTATAAAACTGATAATTTTATAATTATCCCTGTGTCTTTCCAAAGGAAACGTCAAGGATTTCAACGTTAGCCTGGAGTGAAAAGTAATCATTAATTTTCTTTTTGATTCTCCAAACAGAAAAAATACCGCCAACATCCAGATACGCTCAAGTTTACGTCAATTGAAGATGCTCCCATTACAGTGCAGTCTAAAATTAACCAGGCCCAGAGGAGCGATGTAAGTGTCCACTGCATGTGTGCTTCAGTAGCTATTTAGTAGCATAAAGGTACCTGCACTCAAACTTACAGGTCACCTGTAGCTGTTTTATCATGTGAAGAGCCTCCTCTGGGCAGCAGTAAATTCCTGCTGTCTATCAATGCCACACACACCTTATCATAGCTTTAGGGTATTGTATATACTGTATGCTATGCAGTCATCACCAAGGGAAGGCTGTCTGAGGGAAAGGTGAGAGAGTCTTCTTTTAATGACACTTATGAGATATCTCTATAGAGACAAGAAAGAATGAATACTATGTCACGTGGAGATTGTATCTCAAGTCGGGGCTTGGAGATTGTATTTTAACCACCTATAAATCCTTTTAGCCTTCCTTGCCGTCTAAAACAGATTATTGTTATGGTCTGCCCTGCTAGTCTTCTCTGACTCAGGGAAGTGCCTGCAGATTCACATTTCCACCAGGCCATGTCTCTAGGTTGAGGTCCTCCAGGCACCCCTACCTAGAGGCAGAGACTCCTAGTCTGTGCTCAGAGATCTTGTCCAACAGTGACTATGCACTGAGAAAGAACTCTGTGGCATTGCATGGGTGTCCTAGAATATACATATGTTTCTGCAGATGACGATAGAGACAGTAACAGAGAATGTCTTTCTTCACATAGTGAAATACACCTTGGACTTATTCTCCAGTGTCTTCATACGTTGTTTACACCCGGTTTCTCTCCTAGATTGCTTACAAAGCCAAGGGGGAGGAAATTCTGCATAAGTACAACCTGCCAGCAGACCTGCCGCAGTTCATTCAGGCTAAGGTGAACGCCTACAACATCAGCGAGGTGTGTACATCACTGTCCTGCATGCCCAGCCTTTACCAACGTGGCCTTGCAGTCCTATTCAAGGGGGATTTCTCTTTCAGAATATGTACAAGGCTGACTTGAAAGACTTAAGCAAGAAGGGCTATGACCTGAGAATTGATGCTATCCCCATCAAAGCCGCCAAAGCTGCCCGACAGGCTGCCAGTGATGTAAGTACAGCTGTGGTCACATGTGTGTCCAAGTATGGTGTCCCTGACTGGAAACTAATCTGAAAAGTACCCTAAACAGACCTTAGTAATCTTGGAGGCAGGATTAGCATAACCATCTACCCATGAGTTGCCATCGAGACTTAAAATCACTGTGCAGATTTCTGCATAAATTCACTTTACTTTGAAGCCAAGAAGAAATTCAAGTTGTAATAGCCTCTAGATGGAATAATTTTATCACTAATCTTTATTAATTTACATAATATTTCTCTTCCCCCTTCCTCCATTTCATACAGTACGTCTATTTCCCTAGGAAATCCATGTATGACTTCTGATAATATGAAGTTTTCATTACAACAATGTAATTATAATACAGTTACAAAAAACAAAACAGAACAAAATCCTAATGCCCTTGTTCTGAAAAGTCCTCCCACCTGAAATTTCTCTCTGAGATCCTCTTCCAGCCACCCCACTCCCAAATCTCCCAGAATTCTCTTGTATCTGCTCTGGGTTTTCCAAGATCCTCTGCAGGTCTCTCCAAGAATTCCAAAGCCCCCTCTGTTTATGATGCAAAGCCAATTATATTCAGCATGACTGGCTGACTACAGTTTCTTTTTCAATAATCAAGGACTCAGAAAATCTCTATTCTGTTGAGTCTTCAGCTGTCAAATCCTCAGCTATTCTGGGGTACTGGCAGCAGAGAGTAATTGGTAAAGAATGTGAAATGCTTCGTTTCGTGATTTTTACCAGTGTCTATGGAGGAAGAAACAGTTTGTCGCTGATGGCAATTCTGGTAGCATCAGTATCCCAACCGCCTTTGGGTGGACAGAAGTAGCTATAGACATCCAAGTGGCTTCTAAATGATGTTCTATTTTAGCATACTATGTAGGAAGTTGGTCTTTCATATGGAAAAAAATCTTTAAAATTATATCTGTACTAAACACGTACAGATTTTTTCCTTATGATCATCCACAAATCATTTATATCACATTTAGAATTTGCTAGATGTTATAAATAATCTAGAGGTGAAGTATAGATGAGAGAATATGCATAGGTTTTATGTACATAGGCATATGAGAGATTAGCGTATGGATTGGGTTTGGTGTCTGTATGGGATGGGGAATTGGAACCAATCCTCTTGTTAGGGGAATATTCTTGGAAGCTCAAAATATTCAAATTATGATCTCACTGTTTAGCACAAACCTTCAAAGCTACATTTTAAAATATGCCCACCTTTGTTCCCAATAGATTCACTATAAGAAAGATTATGAAAAGGCCAAAGGGAAAATGGTCGGATTCCAAAGTCTCCAAGACGATCCTAAACTGGTTCATTACATGAACGTGGCCAAGATACAGTCAGACAGGGAGTATAAGAAAGACTACGAAAAGACAAAGACCAAATACAATACACCTCACGACATGTTCGATGTTGTGGCGGCTAAGAAGGCACAGGATGTGATCAGCAATACCAACTACAAGCATTCTCTCCACCACTACACCTACCTGCCGGACGCCATGGACCTGGAGCTGTCCAAGAACATGATGCACATACAGAGTGATGTAAGTGCTGTGTTTCCCAGGGGACCAGCCCTCAGTTCCCAGAATGCACCTGGGTCTCACTCCTCTTCCCTCCCACTACAGAATGCCTACAAGGAAGATTATAACACCTGGATGAAGGGCATTGGCTGGATTCCGATTGGCAGCCTTGACCAAGAGAAAGTTAAAAAGGCAGGGGATGCCCTGAGTGAAAAGAAATACAGGCAACATCCGGACACACTCAAGTTCACCAGCATCGTAGACTCCCCGGTGATGGTGCAGGCAAAGCAGAACACACAGCAAGCCAGTGATGTGAGTACAGTGTGTGTGTGTGTGTGTGTGTGTGTGTGTGTGTGTGTGTGTGTATGTTGGGAGTGGGGGCTCTTTTAGGGCTAAGTACCAGCTTAATATGTTTATGCTTATGACAATGTCTTTTTATTTCTAATTTAATATTAAATTAGAATTTAGATTTTATATATCTAGATTTATATACTATTAATTTATATGATTATCTATATTAAATATAGATTTAGATTTAAATAATTAGAATTTACCTAATTATAAATTAAATTATAATTAGAACATTAATTATAGTCAGTGTTAAAACCATGAGGGCTAGAGAGATGGCTCAGTGTTTAAGGGCACTGATTGCTCTTGCAGTGGACCTGCTTTGGTTCCCAGCACCCACATGGTGGCTCACAACTACCCATCACTCCAGTCCCTTCTGACCTGTGCAGGGACTGAGCATGTGGTGCACAAACATACATGCAAGCAAAATGCTTATACACATAAATTAAATATATTTTAAATTATTGAATAAATAAAAGGGAAGATTTTTATTTTAGCTTAGGCAATTTTTTGACACTAACTTTTTAAAACCATCATTTGTAAAATTTTCCTTTTCAACTGCCATTAAAAGGCTGTCTTATTGGAGACATTTGAAGATATTTTATTTACTAGATGGATATAAGATGTTTAGAACCAAGCTACACTTCCCAACTCCCTTCCTCTACTTCCTCCCCTTTGCATCTCCCCTTACTGGATACATTTGACAGGCACAAAAGATTATTCCAGACCCAATGTGGTGGCACACTCTGTTCATCCCAGAATGTGAGAGTCTGAAGCTTAAGGCCAGCCTCAGCTATGTAGCAAGATCCATACAGGAAAGAGAACGCAACAAAGGGACGGGAAAAGGTGGCAGTTCTACCAAGAACAACTCCTTTAAGCATGTAGTTAACGGTGTTCCCTTTCAGCGAGGTGGGGAAGGCATTCCATGCTTGTGTCTGTGTCTTGCAGATCTTATACAAAGCTAAAGGAGAAGACGTGAAGCATAAGTATACTCTGAATCCTGATCTCCCACAGTTTCTCCAGGCCAAGTGCAATGCTTACAACATAAGTGACGTGAGTACTGGGGGTCTTTCATGGAGTGGGGAAGCTCCATGTGACAAGAAAACAGAGCTTTAGAGTAGGAAAGCCTCTCGATAATTATGTAAGCCAGTTCCCCATCCTTGGGCCCCAGCAGAGCACTCTCAAAATGGTGGCTCTTGACTCTTGAGTGGGCTCTTGGTGAGGAAGGACCCCTTGGTGCGGAATAGCACTCTCCTTTACACAGAGTCTGTTGCACATTCCCCCAATGTTTCTGCTTAGTTTTCCAGGTCTCCACTAGAATCCTCTAGGAGAAAATGAAAATGAATTCCTTATTCATTGGTTTACCTTTTTTCTTTTCTTTTTTAAACAATAGCCTTAAAATGTGTAAAGCTGGCCTCCAAGTCTCCTCTTGGCCGTCCTTCCTATGACAGGAAGACAGCTTCATTTTCTCTTATTAGCCATCACATACCAGAGTCTACACAGCCTTTACTGTTCCCTCCTTCATCCACTCTGGATCTTTAGCATCCATCTTCTGTGTGTACCAAGGCCAGATCTGGGTGAATATTTGGTGCAGAGACCTACGATTTTGTGCTACATACAAAGTGTGAGCCTTGGCTGACGTGGTCTCCGAGAAGAATAAATGTGATTGGGGAATCTAATCGCTTAGCTCACACACCTGAGAGAACTGAAGAATCCCAGTGCTCGAGGGACTCCTGGGGTGATTGGTAAATAAAGCACTGACCCCCTTTTGCTTTCTACCCCAGGTCTGCTACAAGCGGGACTGGCATGACTTAATAGCCAAAGGCAACAATGTCCTGGCTGATGCTATTCCGATCACTGCGGCCAAGTCATCAAGAAACATTGCCAGTGATGTGAGTAAAGTTTTAGGCAAAATTAGAGTGGCTGCTTTATTTTTAGAAAATTCTCAGACACACGCTTGCTTGGGTATATACAATTAATGACAACTTCTCCACAAACTATTATTTTGAAGACCTGCCACCTTCTCAACATTGTTGTGATTTTTTTTTCCCCAGATGACTGCACTCAGTAGCAATGTCCTAAGTCTGACAGTAGCTTTCTCCCCTGACTCATGGCCAAAATTACCTCCACTGATGCCTTTCCCTGACAGCTTGCATTTATTTTCAGTGAGAACATGAAGTGAATGACAGTAACATATTAAATTCAGATGACTGCCTTCACTGCCAGTGCATTAAATAGAATGGAGAATGTTACATATCTGCAGATATTTTATAAGCCAAGTGGGACTGCTCCCCATTTTAGGATATAATTGTAATTATTCCAGTCAATTGATGTCATTTCATCTATGATTTTATGTGTGTGTGTGTGAATATTTATACACAGAAAAGGAGTCTCATTTTTAAAAACACACTTTTAGGCATTCATATCTTGCAGGGTTATAATCTTGACTTAAGAAAAGAAAAGAAAAAAAAGAAAAGAAAAGAAACCAGCTATGTGTGTAGTCTACATAGAAGAAAGGGGTATAAAGATACTATAGCTTTCCTTACAGGCAAGGACTGAAAATGTCTTTTTCAAAGCTTTGTACACTGCACCCATCACTCTGAAATACACTCTTGATTTAATTTGAAAGTGAAAGTCTGAAGTATAACTCTGTCCCTCTTCCAGCCTAGCAGGTTTACAGTGCGTTCTCTAACATATCTAGTGATTTCTTGGTAACCTTTGACCTGCTAAGTCCTTGCTTATGAATTCCTCTTTACTCTGCCAGTGCTCAGCATCTGCAGGGTTCAAATAGATTTGGTTTCTCTTAAATACTATTGAGGGTACCTCGATCTGCATCTTAATGATAGCTCCAGCAGTGAAAGACCTTGAACAGATTTGCTTTGGCTTGGGTTTTTATTGATGGGAAAGCCCATAGCAGTTCCTGGTTTTGCTGGAGTTCCTTCATTCATTTGCAGTTCCTTCAGTCCTGAGTTTGCAGAGGGAGTAGCTCTGATAGAGGGACTGGGCAAAGGCCCAACTACTCCATGGCTGATATTCACATCCATGACCAGAAATTGCACACAGGATTAGAGAACACCACATCCCCAAGAAGCTTAAAGGAGTTTTGCAATGTGTTTTCTAGGAGACATGTTATATGTGTTTGATATCCTGTTTCCTTTTGTATGTGAAAAAAAAATTGTTGTTCCTAATGTTCCCAGTCCTAGGACTTGACTAAGCAAGTTTGATCTCCACAGTATAAATACAAAGAAGCTTATGAGAAGGCAAAGGGAAAGCACGTTGGCTTCAGAAGCCTCCAGGACGACCCCAAGTTGGTCCATTATATGAATGTGGCGAAGTTGCAGTCAGACCGAGAATACAAGAAAAACTATGAGAACACCAAGACCAGTTACCACACCCCTGGAGACATGGTCAGCATCACTGCTGCAAGGATGGCCCAGGACGTGGCTACCAACGTCAACTACAAACAACCATTACATCACTATACATACCTGCCTGATGCCTTGAGTCTTGAGCACACAAGGAATGCCAATCAAATTCAGAGTGATGTAAGTATGTGCTACGTACCAACCCAAAGACATGTGTCCATAAAGGATGATCATTCCTGTCTCCTTTATTCGGCTTTAAAATGCAGTAAGACACTTGAGAAATACACATTAGAATAAGCAACACTCATTCAAAACCTTTCAAAGGTACATTTTGCTGACTCCCCATACTTACACTGTAAACATTGACATTGTCTCTGTTAACTTATGGATGAAGCCAGGGCCACGTTCTCCTAATGGCATGAGGTACTTCTATTCTCAGCCAGAGATGGGCCTGTTTCAGTGGTAACAGCTGTATGATGCAGAACTGAATTCATTCTGTATTCGGTACTTCTCTTTCTTCTTTTAAACTCAAGGTCACACTGTCATCCCTGTAAATCTATGTAATGAGTCGTAGCAAATGAACTGGGAAGGCTCTACTTGCAGCATGAATCACAGCGAGCCCCAACGGGGAGCTGTTTAACATTCAGGGCATTTCGTTCTGCAGATTTCTGTAAGACTTGTCCTCTGCCGGGGAAGAAATAGTACTTGGTCATTGAGCTGTCAGTGAAAATCTCTTACCAGCTGAGACCAGGAATAACTTGGATGCACAGTATAGGTGAAAACTCAAACTTGCAAAGTTTGTAGTATTGTCAAAAGATACAAAAAGAAGTTCACCACGCTACACCCATGGAAATACATGACCTAGGTTCCCTTATGCAATTGTATAATGCACTCTAACAGCACACCTGCTTTGGGTTATTCCTAGTTCCTGGTAATAAGTTGAATGACACACACAGGCAAGCTCAGGGGAAATAATTGCTTTAATTTCTTTGGGGTAGAATTGCCGGTCCCGAAAGCTTCACTGTTCCCTAGGCTACCTTCTCATATGAGCATCCTCATTTGCAGAATGTGTACAAAGACGAGTACAACAGCTTCCTCAAGGGCATTGGGTGGATCCCCATCGGCTCGCTGGAGGTGGAGAAGGCCAAGAAAGCAGGCGAGGCACTGAATGAGAGGAAGTACCGACAACACCCAGACACCATCAAGTTCACAAGTGTGCCAGACTCCATGGGCATGGTTTTGGCTCAGCAGAACACAAAGCAGCTAAGTGATGTAAGAGGTTTCCCTTTAGTCCACGAATAAACCCCATAGCTAAGCCACTGCACCATGCTCCTTCATTCACTACATGAGGGTACATGCATGATAGCACAGAAACTGTTTTCAGAGGTTAGAGCCCAGGCTGCTTTGGAAGTAACCAGGTTGACTTTGAAGACAGGGAAAATAGGCAGCCTTTCCAACTCAACTGTATTTTTCCCAAAACATGTTGTTCATAAGTAGGACCTACACTTTATACATGGGAGATGACTGTTTCTATTATCATCTTCAATTGAGTCTGAATTGCAAAAGCTGTTGATTGCTCTGAGTGGCAGGAGTTCTCCCAGATACAGAGAGATAGCATGATGTCTGACTTCTCTTGTATAACGGCTCGCTCTGTGAGGCACTCTTAAAATGAGGCCTCTGGAGAAAAGACCAGCAGTCTATTGGTTGCCGGACTTTCTGAGACCCAGTCCCCTTTCCTCCTGTCAGAGGCAAATTTCTATGCCCAATGCTTCCGAAGTTCCTTTACAATGCCTCTGTCAGGAAGAGAAGCAAACAAAGATTGTATTTGTTTTAGCCCCAGATGTTGGGAAGGAAGGCACACTTGACTTGCCTCAGACCTGCAGACCACCTGTGGCTTTTATCCCTTCAGGGTAATCTGCATGCAACACTGCAGAGTTTAGGGATCCATTGTACTTGGATAGTCATAAATGCTGGAGACTCTTTGGTGCTGAGAAAGCTGTCACTGCTCCTTGAGTTTGAGTTAGCTAGGAAAATGTACTATCTGCTCCATCACAATAAATGCCATGAGTGTAAACTGAGATACTCAAGCCAGAAATAATGTGCTTGTTACTTTGGATGTAACCCCCGTGCCCTCCCCACATCCAGTACCTATGCTAAGCCTGTGTCCTGAAGAGCCGGCTTTCAGCAGAACTTGTCTTTGACCTGTTATTAACCAGAGTTCCTTATCTGTCGTGTCAATGGCTGCAGTGACTTAGATTCACTGTCTGGGCTCTCCAATAATAAAATCCCATCCTCGTGTGTGTAAACCCTCTAGGGTATTTCTCCTTGAACTTAACTTTGGGTGAAGACCTCTGTTCCGTGGTTTGCTCTCCCATCCATCTATGCCACTTCCAATCCTGGGTGTCAGGTTGTTCTGAGCTACTCCATGCGGCTATTCTAGCCCTGAGGCCCTGGATGCCTTTCTGCCTGGAGCTCTTCTGTCCACCCAAGTCTGAGTACACACCACCTCTCTAACTCTGCCTTCATGACAGTACAAGTTTCTCTGGGATGGTTGCTGTATTTGCAGCATATTGCGAATTTAGCTATGGATTATAGTTTGCATGCTTATGCAAAAACATGCCTTTTTCTATGAGACTAAGCTCCAAAAGGAGAGATCTGCATTTTTTTTCCTCCGCTTTAAACACAATGCGCCACCCCAATTGGTGGAATGAAGATACAAATATACCTACCCCAGCTCCCTGGCCATGATGACGTATGCATTTGTCTTGTATATGGAAAATACCAATGATACCTTTCCATTTTTTAGGCATGGCTACCCAATGAAGCTCATGCCATGTCAGCTCATAACATTCGCATGCTTTTCTTTGCAGTTGAACTACAAAATAGAGGGAGAGAAAATGAAGCATAAATATACAATGGACCCTGAATTACCACAGTTCATTCAAGCCAAAGTTAATGCCATCAACATGAGTGATGTGAGTATCCGACCTGGAAATGCGTAGCATTGCTTATGTGAACGCTCCTTTTCTATTTCTGGGTAACTCTTGTACTGAGTCACTCAGGGAGAGCAAACCAAATGTAGACCATTTGAAAACTCAGATGGGAGCCTTATACAGCAGGGGACTCGAGGTCACCATAAATAACATTTTTATTAATGTATATTCTCTCTGTGTAAGAGCTGTGACTCACTAGAAGATGGCAAAACCAGTTTAGAAAATAGTAAAGCATTTTTGAAAAACACAAAGTATGGCAAAGACTAGAAGTAACAGGCACATAGTCTGCCCCAAGAGTAAGGACCCCCACCCTGTACAGTTCTGTTTCAACTATTTATTAAAACTTCTAGAAGAATTGTTTGCTTCTGTGATTGTTGTAACTTCAAAAACAACTAGTTATTAGTGCTTTAAGTGGTAGTGGGAGCATATAATTGGTTACAATGTTTAAATCCAAAATGTGAAGCCAGGAGTTGTAACACATGCCTTCAATGTCAGAAGCTTGGGACTCTGGTCCTTGACACTAAGGCTCAAGAATAGAGAATTTCAGCCTAGCCCAGGCAACATAGTAGGACCTCATCTCAAAAATAAAATAAAACAAATAAATCCATGGTATTAATTATAATTAAAAATGTAATTAAACCTGGGGGTGAAAATCTAATCTGTTCATTTATTTTATATATAGTTTAGACAGGATCTCATTATGTAACTAACAGTAGCCTAGAATTCCCTATGTAGACAAAGCTGGCCTGGAACTCAGAGATAAGCCTGCCTCTGCTTCCCAAGTACTAGGATTAAAGGTGTGTGCTACCATGCCAAGCAACTGCTCATGTCTTAATGATAACTTACTTAAAGAGAAAAGATAGCTTAGTCTTGGTTATTCTTCTTACATTTTAAGTCCTTTTTTTGGTAACCATTTCTATGATTTTGGTCCATTTGAAATTTTCCCTCAGTACAACATTAAAAGCACTTTACAATGAAAGCCACATAAGTGATAGCATATCTAATTTTGATGACAAACTTCTCTAACTTTGAAATGTTTTTGTTATGAAAAGTTTGTCACAAATATGAACAGTCTTAAAGGAAAGATTGAAAAATGAAAAAATGTATGAAGTATTATTTTACATTCACAGCATACCTTTCCATTGCTTTGTCACACAGATGTAGACCCTGTGTCCTTAGCTGAGATTATACAGTGTATTGTTTATTGTTTCTAAACAATATTGTTTATTGTTTTGTTGTTGAGTTGGCTTTTTGTTTTGTTTTCTGAAACAGGGTCTTCCTGTATATTCCAGGCAGGCCTTAAACCTATAATCCACCCTTCAGCATCATCAATCCTATGACTACTGGCCTCCATCTCCAGCCCCTTTTACAGTTTACAAAAATAACGTAACAGACATTCAGGCGATGAACTAGCCACTTAGCCGCAGGTTCTCTTAGTAGAATGGAATGTAGATGTCTCGTCAAGGATACCTTACTGTCTGGTGTCAATTTGTCCTTTATGTCAAATGATAAAGGGACACTTTATTTCTCATAGGCTCATTACAAAGCAGACTGGAAGAAAACGCTGGCCAAGGGTTACGACTTGAGACCAGATGCCATTCCCATCGTTGCTGCCAAAAGTTCAAGGAACATCGCTAGTGACGTAAGAGAAATTCTGCGTGCTTTACCGTCTGCATATTGTGCATAAGACCGTGATCTGTAGAAGGAAAGACACGAAAGGATTACAGTATGAAGTATTTCCTCATTTCCCAACTGCCAGTGATATTTTATTACTTCACTGAAAAAAATTTTCAATACTTCATTACAAAGAAAAAAAATACAGATACATTTTCTCTTTAACTATGGGAAGTTTGGAAATCTTAACTGGTTTCACTGTGAACTTAAATTTTTTTTATTTAGATTTTTTGTCAAGAAAATATCTCAGTATACTAAAATATCACTAAACAAAGGCTCTGAATATTTTTTAAAAATATACTGTTTTAATTTAACAATTTATTTACATAAGAAAATCTAGTGAAACAAGAGAGAAGCTGGCAAGAACTGTAGGTTAAATAACAATGTTTTAATTGTTTTTCAAACAAGTTATGTATTCTAGACGGATTGACATAATTATCATAATAGAGTATGAGTTCATTCATTTTAAGTTCAATACTTTAATTTTTTAGTAGAGCTTTTTTAAAGCAGTGTAAATTATTTATGGATATGAGGTAGAAATATATAACTGCTTAATAAGTAAGCTTTTTCAGGAAACTTTAAGCACATCCAGAGAATCTGCTAATGAACAATCAAGATATAAATTGCAAATTATTATATTATTTATTATTCTCAGAACAAGTATTGTAGTCATCCATTAGAAATATTTTTCAAGTTGTGTATTAAAATGCTGAAGATATCTTGAGTATTCCTTATATTCAGACTGAACTTGGCTTTGTGTAGACTGTTAAATAAATTCAGTTTATATCAAACTGTCTGGTCCTCTCTCCCAAACAGTGCAAATACAAAGAGGCCTATGAGAAAGCCAGAGGCAAGCAAATTGGCTTTCTCAGTCTTCAGGATGACCCTAAGCTGGTTCACTACATGAATGTGGCCAAGATACAATCAGACCGTGAATATAAGAAGGGATATGAGGCCAGCAAGACCCGGTACCACACACCCCTGGATATGTTCAGTGTGACTGCTGCAAAGAAGTCTCAGGAAGTTGCGACCAACAGCAACTACAGGCAGCCCTACCACAACTACACCCTCTTGCCTGATGCCTTGAATGTGGAACACTCCAGGAATGCCATGCAAATCCAGAGTGATGTACGTACCTGTCAATAGTGGATGCGGTCAGCTTCCCACGGGAGGGAGGGAAGAGCCAGAGTCATCATAGTCACCTTCATCTTGTACCTGTCCTAGGTCACTGTTCTTCCTAGGGATTTGCAGAGTGAGAGTATTTCATATATGTAACCACATGTGACCCATTGTGTGTGTGTGTGTGTGTGTGTCCCACATGTGATGTGTTCTGTGACAGAATTAAGATCTAGAATATTATTCCCAGTGCAACTTTTAAAATTTAATCCTGTTTTTGTTGATGTTACTTTGGTTTGGTTTGGTTTCAGTTTAACCCTACCAGAAGCTCACTATGTAGTACAAGCTGACCTTGAACCCGCAGTCCTGTCTTAGCCTTGAGTAAACGTTCTCTCTTTTCTTAGTTCTGCCCCCTTCTCTTTTTAATAAATAGTCCTGGAGCCAAAGAAACCCAAGGTCTACTTCTTTCCGAAATGAACTTTTCTCTCTTCATGATATAGAATCTATACAAGTCCGACTTCACCCACTGGATGAAAGGTATCGGCTGGGTCCCCATAGACTCCTTGGAGGTGGAGAAGGCAAAGAAAGCTGGGGAGATTCTGAGTGAGAGAAAGTATCGCCAGCACCCCGAGAAGCTGAAGTTCACATATTCTATGGACACCATGGAACAGGCACTTAACAAAAGCAACAAGCTGACTATGGATAAGGTAAGAGTCACCAGAAGCCCTCTGATGACTGCATTATGGAGCCTAGAGTACACTTTGTAAGACTTCAATACTTTTGTGTCATGATTACAGGCAGGATGGGTGTGTGTACATATATGCATTCATGTCTAAATGTGTGTTTGTGTGTTTATAGATATGTGTATACACTATATATGTGTGTGAGTATGTATATGCTCACACTTTTTAAAGAATATTATGGATTTCACAATTGCACTGTATCTAGAGAGCTCTTCTCTATTGACTTTAGATGAGACCGAACTACCAAAGCCCCATATCACTGTAAAGGAAGACAAGATGGTGCTTATGTCCGGAACAGGGCTCCCATATTTAGTGATGATTTTTCTCACTCTCAGACTTAACCTCTTCCACCATGTAGATGCATCTCTCCTCTTGTTTCCATTGTTACAAACTGAACTCCATGGTAAAGTCACATGCTGGTCTTCTAATTACAGAGGCTGTACACTGAGAAGTGGAACAAAGACAAGACCAGCATTCATGTCATGCCTGACACTCCAGACATCTTGCTCTCGAGAGTAAACCAGATCACAATGAGTGATGTAAGCATCTGTGCAGCAAAGAAGGGGGGGAGGGGGATGCTGCAATCGAGCGAGCGGCCTCGTTGTAACGGAAGTAACAAGACACTTGTTTCTCTGGCTTTTGGTTTAGAAACTCTACAAGGCTGGCTGGGAAGAAGAGAAGAAGAAAGGCTATGATCTCAAGCCTGATGCCATCTCAATAAAGGCGGCAAAGGCCTCCAGAGATATTGCCAGTGATGTAAGTGCTTCCACTGGAACCTTAAGGATGAGTGAGGGTGCAGACAAGCCAGGCTTGTGTCTGATCAGAAGGTGGGATCAGCTCACTAGCTAGACCCACGATCCCAGACATTTCCCTTCACATGGGCCAGTTACCCTCTAGTGATTTGCTCATTGTTCAGTGTAAAAATGATAAGGTCTTGCTTGCTAAAATAAGTTATATCAAGAGTTGTGAAAGACAATTCTAAGCAAATGTAAGGGTGTGATCTATATACTTTACCTGTGAGATCCATAGCCAGCTCTCCTCCTAAGGACACACTAAGGAATTGCACTTGAGGCCTTTTCTGTGGCATATGGTATGGGAGTGAGGAGGGCAGACACCACTTTTGAGATTACTCTCCATTTGATGCACAGAGCTGTTGCTCCCTGGCTTGGCCGCCCCCTCTCTGTCTCAATATAGGAAGCTCTAAGTTCTTTATCTCCACCAAAGTTAAGTATCTCCAGAGAATCACATATTCTCCTGCCTGCACCATTTATATCATTGCCATGTTTCTTTTCTATCCACAGTACAAGTACAAGCAAGCCTATGAACAAGCCAAAGGGAAGCACATTGGCTTCCGCAGCCTGGAAGACGACCCCAAGCTGGTGCACTTCATGCAGGTGGCCAAGATTCAGTCAGACCGGGAATACAAGAAGGGCTATGAGAAATCCAAGACATCTTTCCACACCCCGGTGGACATGTTCAGTGTGGTGGCAGCCAAGAAGTCCCAGGAAGTGGCCACCAATGCCAACTACAGGAACATCATCCACACCTACAACATGCTTCCTGATGCCATGAGCTTTGAGTTGGCCAAGAACATGATGCAGATTCAAAGTGATGTATGTGAAAGTGATACACATTGGTAGAGCCATTACCTATATCACAAGCCATTCGCTATATCATAAGCCATTAGTTATATCATAAGTAGCGCATGAGTGACCATATATATAACAACATTTCAAAACTCCTAAGAGTAATCCAGGTGCATTTTCTTGAAGAGGTGTTTTACTCATTCTCTTGGCCCAAATTCATTTCTTATAATGAAATAAGGTTTACTCTAGAAGCTAACATCTAATCTCTCACTTTTGGTGCTACAGTCACTATTGGCTTCTGAATACAGCAACAGCACATTGATTTGGTTTTTGACAGACTCCACTGAAGGAGACAAGCCTAGCAAAGAGGATAAAATGTATAAAAGGCTCTCGGTAGAAAGGTGAAAGAGAAACACCAGCCTGGTGGTGTACACTTATGACCCCAGGACTTGGGCAGCCCCAGGCTTTCACTCCCAACCCACTGTCATCCACTTATGTGCCTACCCTTGCACTTCTGTCTGCTACCAATGCAATGGTTGGGAGGTGGTGAGTGAGGCAGCTTCAGGAACAAATACAGGGAAGACAGAGGGATTCCAAAGCCATTCTAAAATAATGTGCACTACAGAAATAAAGGAAGACCCCATCAGGCCAGGTCTAGATGTCTCATTGGAATAGAAACCTGGGCTGTGCATTGTCAGAGAGACACCTCAGTGTCTAACTGAAAGTATCATGTATAGTTTTAGGGGGAAATGTCTCAGCTGAGTGAAACCCCACACAATTGTACTGAGTGCTAATCAGGTTTCTGGTTGGCATCAGGAAACTGTCACAGTGGTAGATGATCAAAGACTTACTACTGGAGAGAAAAATCTGATTTCAGGAATTACCTATCAATGGAGGGAGCTTGACTAATAATGTGCAACAGCTCAGGAGATTGCAATCCCTTGGCACACGAGTCCATTTACTGGTTCTTAATGCACCTTCTTTATGAAGATATCAAGAAAAATACATCACAAGATACTTATTTTTAATTTCATGTGAGAAGAAATATGAAAGAACAAAAGGTTGGGGTGTGGTAGTTGGTGTTTAATACGCTGCAAGTGGAAATGATGGCATGTCAAACACACTCATGACTCATGAAGTTTGGGTCCTTCTGATCATTGACTTGTTTTCCTCTCTGGTAGAATCAGTATAAGGCAGACTATGCTGACTTCATGAAGGGCATTGGATGGCTCCCCCTCGGCTCCCTGGAAGCTGAGAAAAACAAGAAAGCCATGGAGATTATTAGTGAAAAGAAGTACCGGCAACACCCAGACACTTTGAAGTACTCCACACTAATGGACTCAATGAACATGGTCTTGGCTCAGAATAATGCAAAAATTATGAATAAAGTAAGTCCTGCAGCAGTGTGGTGTGCCACATGCATCAAAGCAAATCCGTTACATTTAATCCACAGGTTTTGTGAACGGTTGGGAGAGACCATTCTTGAAGTTTGCTTTACTTAGACAAAAGGTTCTGTAGACTATAAAAAAATAGAAAATATCCTTAATCAGTAGTTCCCTAATGTTTAATGAATTGTCCACCTCATTGATGTAACAAAATGAACCCTTTTGGGGTTTTTTGTTTGTTTGTTTGGTTGGTTGGTTGGTTGGTTTTGTGATATGGTCTCAAGTAGCCCAGGCTGGCCTTGAATTTTCCATGTAACTAAAAATGATGATGAATTTCTGGTCCTCCGGCTTCTACCTCCTAAATGCTAGAAGTGTGTCATCAGGCTTGGTTTATGCAGTACTGTGTCAAACCCAGTATATGTGAGGTTTCCACTCTACTAACCAAACTCTGTCCCCAGCCTAGAGTCTGTCCTTTGACTATTCAGTTTGAGAGGGAGTCCTGCCTGTGTCAGGTGAGATTGCTGCTGCTGAGCCACAGAGTGTCTGTCAAGAGTGGGAGCTATAGGCAGCATTCCCACCATTCCAACAAAATCACAGAGATTTCCATCCTATGGCTGCAGCTTTGGAACCAGAGACAGTCCCTGGGCAATCCTGAGAGCAATTGCCCTACATCATTGCTTCCTTGTGTCATTAATTATTTAGAAAAGCCTTACTAGTTTGTTTTTTCCATACAACAAATTATCTATAAGTCTCTACAACTTAATTATCTATAAGATGTTCAAGACCAATAAGCATATCAACAGTGGACATCTGCATTTAAAGTTGAAAAAATATTGTGCTAGCCTTGGCTGTATCATTGGATCACAATTAGAAGTGCCTTTGATTAAGTAAAAACATCACTTGGACCTTAACACTCAACAACTCTAGAAGATGACAGTTCCAATTGACCTGGCCAGGCAGCCTGGGTGTCTACCCTGGAGCATGATTTGTACAGCTGACCCTCTCCTTTGAAAGGGACCTGCCCCAAAGGCAAAGCGTGGATCTCAGTATCAGCTGTCACAAAGATGCATTTATCTTTTAAAATATTAAATGAGATATTTTCAGTCTGGTAGCACTGGGGAATCTAAAGCAGGAGGAGCTGAAGGCTGAAGCCAGCCTGAGCTACAGCAGCATAATCCTGTTTTCAAAACCAAAACCAAGGAAATAAAAGTTAGATTCTTTCTTTCTCTCTTCCTTCCTTCCTTCCTTCCTTCCTTCCTTCCTTCCTTTCTTTCTTTCTTTTTTTTTTTTTTTGTACTTCCGATATTGGTGATGAAAATGTCAGGATAATGTTATCAATATGAGGATCCTAAAATAACGAATGCTGATGTTGGGAGCACTTACTGATTATCAGGTTCTCCTGTTGCAGAGTAGAGGAAATTGAGCTCCCAGACAGGCATGGCACCTCTACAGGATGCACAGTGAATCAGTGCCCAGCCTGGATGAGAAAGGGGTTCTAATTCCTAGTCACTGCCTACCACTGGAACTCTACCACCCCTATAAATCATAAGCCACATGCTTGTAGTGTGATATAGTCAAATTTAATATGAATAACTTAGCCCTCTTTAAAATTGTCCCATATTCAGGTACTCAGTGGACCTATTCAGCTTGGGGCTACCTTATTAGCTTATATAAACATTTTCATCATCACCAAAATTTCTCTTGGTAACACGAAGGCTAAAGCAAAGACCAGCCACAGACAACTGGCCAGAGCTGTGCCCTTCACCATATCTATGAGGGAGTTTATAGTAATGTAAAGTTTTAATCAATAATTGTGAAAAAAACTGGGGTTATTCCTTGTCCTCCTGAAATCCTTGTGTGTACAGACATACATACACATGTCTCTTGCGGGTTAGAGTTTTTCAACAGACATGCTAATAAGGAATTTGAGGCTTGCAATTTTTTTTAATGGATAATACCTGTAGGAGAGAGGGCTGTTTCAGAGGGAAAAATTGAACTGAATGCAGGTTCAACAGAGGCTTGGCCAATGCAGCTGACCAAGAGAGTCCACCTGCCAAAAGCTGGTCCATCTTGGACCAAAAACCTGAGTGGTGCCTGTCCAAGCACTGTTACCGTGGTAGAAGCAGACCAGAAAATACCGGTGGATATCTACTAATGGAGAGTTTTTTAAATCAGTTGGACTATACCTCTACAGATGAAGTCAACCATTTTCAGAAGATTCCAAGCAAGATATTTAGCCCATATTTTGAAGTAAAGAAAAGCAAGCTATAGAACATCATGTGTTATATGATTTTGAAATAGTATGCTTAGAAATTTTGAGGAGGGAGATTTCACCCCCAGGCTTAAAACAAAGGGATGGGGCACTTTGATCCATTGTCTTGCCTCTACCATGTTGGGCTTTTGTTTAGAAAAGATACCCAAAAGAGTGGCACCTGTGTACACCTGAGGCTGTGCATGTGCAAAGTGAGGGTTGTATGTGTGTGATTCTTAAACACACTTTCACACTTTCCCCCAGAATCTCTATAAACAAGCATGGGAGGCTGACAAGACAAAAATCCACATCATGCCTGATATCCCCGAGATCGTTTTGGCCAAAGCAAATGCGATCAACATGAGCGATGTAAGTATAATCTCCCATTTCGATCTTTCTGTTTAGCCTGTTCCCACCAGTCATAGAAAATTAACTCAGTGATGTCTCTTAATGTATCAGAAGGAACCTTTAAAAACTAATAGATCGTTGTCTTTTGTTAAAGACAATTGAGCATCTCTCCCTCCCTAATCTTTGCTCAAATTTGGAGCAAGGCTGTCCACGGAGGCTGTGATAGCAGTTACAGCTTTGAATAATTGTTGAGTTTCATTTTTCAAAGTGCCCCTTGAGCTAAGAGACCTACCAGAAAGAGTAAGTCCTGGGGCTAAACTATGAAATTTTTCCTAAAAGGAATTAAAACAATGGAAAGAAAAGATGGCTATTTTGAACAAACTGGGACAAGCCCTGCAATAAGGAATGCGAAACTTTCATTAGAAAATGCATTTGATATCTAACTCCCTTTCCTTTTTGTCCTAGCTCTGTTGGCTGGGTGGGAAGTCTCCAAGCTTGACAATTTTCTTTTTGTTTTTTTCATTGTTTGAATTCCACAAAGATTTGGAATTGCTGATGCTTTTTATTTGACTGTGGAATTCACAATACTATATAAGTAAAAGGAACGACTGTAGGACTAAGATGCCCTTTTGGCATGTGATGATGGCTCCTCTGTGAGCATTCTTTGCCTCTTATTTGATAAAAATAAACCAGAAAGAGCCTTCTGAACTTACTCATAGAGACCAGCTCATTTCCTTCCTGTAATGATATACCAAAAACATATTTGAGCTTAAATAGTTGCTTTGTCTTTTCTTCCCCCCACACAATGATGTTTCTTAGAACATTCAACCATTGATCCTCCAATAGCACATCTGCCCAACAGTCTTGCTATCAATGATCAGTCTTCTAGAATAAAGCCAGGTTTTCCTGCTGCCCCTTCTTCTCTTTGCAGAAACTCTATAAGCTCTCTCTGGAAGAATCTAGAAAGAAAGGCTATGACCTCAGAACGGATGCAATTCCCATCAAAGCTGCCAAAGCATCAAGAGATATTGCAAGTGATGTAAGTGAGAAGGGTGGCCGGCAAACAAGCAGAACAATACAGCCGCAGACACCAAGGGAATGGGATAAAAGAGTGAACCATGCTCTGGTGCCTGTGAACAGTAGACCCACTGGGCTCCACAATGCAGCTTGACAATGTTTGTGTGTCTCTACTGGCATTTCTGGAAAGCACACAAACAAGGCTCAGTGAGATGCTAATCATGGTGGAGCCCTCACACGCTCAGCTTCCCTTCTCAGGAAGTCTAGATGAACTCTCTGCTCCTTGGCCCTGAATTCCCAGCAGGATATTTCTCTTAGTGTAGCTAGGGTTTTGATCACTGGTGCTGATGATGGCTGTTCTTAAATACTGAAAAAACTTGGCATCAGCTGTGATGGGTGAACTCATACCCAGAAATTAATAAACCTTGTGAACTAGGACTCCACACACCCTGGAACAACTGGTGTACTGGGTCAAGGCTCATATGAAACTTGATCTGGGCCCCAGGAATCTGCTCTCAGAAGGTTTATGGTGTGAAGCAATGAGGAACACAGTGCACAGCTCTCCTTGCTGGTCAAGCCGGTCCTGTTCCTGACTGTGCTCTCCTTTCTCTCCCTGCTGGCATCTCCTCCCTCCCTATAGAACTCTCCCAGTGCTGAGATCCCCAAGCTCTTCCTATATATAGTACACTGGAGTCCATTGTCTTCCGTGACTCCTCCCCTGTAACCTTAACACTCAGCCCCATGAAATGAAGCAGACTAAGAAGCTCGGGGCTGCTCACTATCTCCTCTCTATGGATTCTGGGTGGGGACCGCAACATTTCTTCTTGGTTTTGTCAGTTTGGGAAGGGAAAAAAAATCCTCCAAGATACAAAGCTGCTCTAAAATTATGTTGTGTGTTCCCTACCTGAACTAATATTTCAGCAGCAAACGGCTGGCAGGTTTATTTCCCTGGCTGCTCATTTTCCCTCTCATTTACTGTTATCTTCCTGTAAGAGCAGAGTGTGAGCATTCATCACTGTAGTGCAGACTGATGTGCGCCCCAGTCCTTATTCATCCCAGGAGGTCACTCAGCATGTAGTCTCATATAAAATGGGCTCTCTGATAAGGACTCTGCTGCCAGGTTTCACAGGCAAATGTCAGAAATGTGTTTCGTCAACAGTGGTGCTGTACACAGGTGCCAGTGAAGAACTGACACTAGAATATTGACACTAGCACGATTTTCTTTTTAGCTAAGAAAAGTGTCCTTCACCTTATTCACATTTTCTTCACAGTATAAATACAAGCACAGTTATGAAAAGGAGAAAGGAAAAATGGTTGGTTTTCGCAGTCTGGAGGATGATCCCAAATTAGTCCATTCCATGCAAGTGGCTAAGATGCAGTCTGATCGAGAGTACAAGAAAAACTATGAGAAGACAAAGACCAGCTACCATACTCCTGCCGACATGCTGAGTGTCACAGCAGCCAAGGACGCACAAGCCAACATCACCAACACCAACTACAAGCGCCTCATTCACAAGTACATCCTCCTCCCAGACGCAATGAACATCGAGCTGACCAGGAACATGAATCACATCCAGAGTGACGTAAGAGAATCTTCCAGCTGAGGGCTGGCTGCGTCCCCACGTGGATGGGAATACCGTAGTCTTATACACCATAGTTCTGTGTCTTAATGGAAGACTTAATTGAAGTCCCTTTTCTTTATAGAATGAATATAAGCAAGACTACAGGGAGTGGTACCGAGGGCTTGGCTGGAGCCCAGCTGGCTCCCTAGAGGTGGAGAAGGCCAAGAAAGCAACCGAATATGCCAGCGATCAGAAGTACCGGCAGCATCCCAGCACCTTCCAGTTTAAAAAGTTGACTGACTCCATGGACATGGTACTGGCGAAGCAGAATGCTCACACCATGAATAAGGTAGAGAGAGCCATGCTCTTCCTTCCTTCTAAGCAGGGAGAGGTCAAAAGGCTATGGTCCTTATTTAGGGAGTTGAACTCAGGAAGTGGCAAGTGATTACAGAATGTTGCCCTGGGACATTTTGATGACGGTCTCTTACAGTGCCTTCCCTTATCTTCTCATTGGGTTAGAAATTGCTTAGACTTTCAATGCATATATCCTAAGTACTTTCATTCCATTCTAAAGATGGAACAGATGCAAAATGTTATTTTTCCAAATCTGATATTAAAGCCAAGTATGAGAGGACACACCTGTGACCCTATCAGTTAAAAGGCTGAGCAGGATGATGGGAAGCTCAAGGCAACTGATAGCTAGGTAGATTTATCTATACCTATACATCTATCTATATAATGTGTATATAAAGTTTTTTAAAAGAATATTAATTTTTTCTTTATTTCTCTTCTGAATCTTATCTTTCCTTACTGTTTTCTACTTTAAGTGCATTCAGATATTCTAATTTTTTTCCTATTTATCATTAACCATTATTCAGACTTAAAAGATCTCTTCTCTCACTCTCTAGCATTTATACACTGTTGACTGGAATAAAGACAAAACCAAGATTCATGTGATGCCTGATACCCCAGATATTTTGCAAGCCAAGCAGAATCAGACACTTTACAGTCAGGTAAAGAATGCATGCACAGTAATGGCATGTTTTGTCACAAAACGTACTAAGTTAAAACCTGATGTAGTAGAAAATAACATCTGTAAATGCTGAAACAGTTGAGTGACTCAAACTCTTTATTTTAGAGGGCTTTTACTATATTGTTAGGAGCATGGGCCTCAGTTGTGTGCCAGGAGTAGGCAGGAGCTGTTCAGGGAACTCAGTGCCCCCTCGCCCCACCCCCACTCCTGGGTTCTCTTTGAAGCAGCGTACTGGAAAGAGTGGTGGGGACAAGACTTGGTCTTACAAAACTTCAGGTTGCTCTCTATAACAATGTTTACCTGTGTTGATTCTAATTTACTCTGAAGCCAGAAGTTGCAGGCCTTGAGCGAATTAACACTTGTCAAACAGCAGGGAGTTAAGTAAAGGATTAATTGATAGGGCTTCTTTCTCGCTTGCCCAGAAACTTTACCTCTCACTTGTCAGTACTGAGGGAGGTTTGGAGCAATAAACTTTTACTGATCCATGCAAAAAGAGTCACCCGCTTGCAGAAGGAAAAGCTTTATATAAGCAAACATACATAAACTCACATATGTTTATATACAAATTCAGGTACACATACTCATACACCTTCATGCACTCCTGTTGGACTCAGCTACTTACTTATCTCATACTTACACACACACCTGTCCATACTCACATATACATCTAGAGCAAAAGTCCAAGCACCAATGCAGAAAGAACTCACTCGTTCTGGATGAAAACTGAGCTCAGGTGTAGACTGGCAGAGTTTTAATTGTAGTTTTCATATCAGAGAGGGCTTTAATAGCAGTCCTAATATAAAGGACTTAATAATTACTATTGTAATTTTAGGAATTCTTCTAGAATCATCATTAGGAATTAAGGAATCATCTCTTTGTCTATATAGCATCACTACAAGACAGTACATCTTTGTTGATCTTCAAAAATCTGTCCAATAGGGTGAGCTAATGCCCAGTATTAATTTTATAAGGACAGGGAAGACATATCAGCTGCAGAAATCATTGCCTAAGATTTTGTCCTTAGAGTCTTGCCTCTCAAAGGCTCTTTCATTGTTGTTCCACAATGAGACCTCTCTGGAAGATCACCTGCTAGCTTTTAGCCTTTGCTAGATGGCTCCTGACACTATATCTGTCCATCTGTGCAATCATTGTACTTTGACACAAAGTAGAGTTGCCATAATTATTAAAACATATAACTATGTCAAACATACCTGATAGAAGTTTGGCTTTGGCATCTATGAGTTGTTTGATACTAAGTGTGGTTCTTTCACTACTAAAATCAAGACCTGTGTCATTGGTTTGCCACGAGGGACAAATAAAAAACCCCTTAAGGTGCCCAGAACAGTACCCAGCACATAGAATGTCCTAGATGACTATTTTGCTATGGTGATTCTAACACACCTCCAACAAATTTGACTAGAACAGCTAGCATATTTATTGCAACTTACAAAAAGTTTTACTACTATTATCATGTAGGTAGTTGAAATTATCTGACCTGATTGTCTTTTTTTTAATTATCTTAATGTCAATATTTAAAGCATTGACCCAGGCTGCTGTTAACTACAGGGTGAAAGGTACCTTATAAACATGATAAGACCAGATGGTTGCTAAATAGTGGAAGCTTTGTTCAAATACATCATCACCCCAAAATGAAACAAAAAACAAAGCTAGATCACATGATGCTATCTATACCAGTGCTAAGTCTACTCCTATCAAGCCACCTGCTTGGTTCTGTATATGTTCAGAGTCAGGGTAGAGGATTTTAGGGTTCTGTGACCACTCTCCAGATATACTTTGGTGTATCTGTAATTTTAATAAAGAATGAATAGTGCTAAAGAGTCTCTTTACTTTTCAGAAATCCTATAGACTTGGTTGGGAAGAGGCTCTGAAGAAAGGCTATGATCTCCCTGTTGATGCGATTTCTGTCCAGCTGGCTAAGACATCAAGGGACATTGCTAGTGACGTAAGTCCTGGTATGGGTAGAAGAATGTATTTTCAGCTGGGTGAGAGATGTAGTGTTGATTACTTTTGAAATGTACTTCTGTCCCTTCACCTCTTTCTACCGTATTTACTCAGAATTGTCCCCCCCACCAACCCCCAAATATCAAAGGGGGCTTTTCTAATCACCTAGTGGGGCCCTCTACGGTGCTGTTCCAGATATTACAAAGAAACTAGATATTGCGGAGTTTTTTATGCTTTGCCTAAAATTAATATTCTTGTTTCCTTTTTGTCTCCTTTAGACAAATTTAGACCAGATAATAAATCAACTTTAGCAAGCACGTGTTGATAGTTTTTACCTGTATATGTCTGAAAGTTATGCATCATTGATTTAATTTAGCCCTTCCTTGCAATTGTAAAGTTATAAAGTTAGCCTCAGGCATTAAAATTTCAGAAAAGTTCCCTTTACATTCTCTTAGCTATTCATAGATCTGGTTCAGAGTAAAAGACCATTTGTGCTCCAAAGGGCAGATTTCACATATGGCTGGAAACGTTGGAACTTTTGGTGACATCCTACATTTGGTCCCCATATTCACTGTTTTTCTATAAATTATATTTCATTTGCATATAAATAAATATTTCAATTTGCTAATCCAAAAACCTAACTAGAAGAAATTCAGATGATCTTGGGTGGGTGAGAGAGCTTTGTGGGTCAATGAGCTTGCCAGCAAGCCTGACAATCTGTGTTGAAGCTCATGTGATAGAAGGAGAGCACTGATTCCCACAAGTTATCTTCTGACCCCCACATGTATACCGTGGCATGTGTAGTCACACATGCACACAAGTAAATAAATAAGTATAATAAAATTAATTTATGGGAGCTGTTTTATCATGACAGTAACTGCTGCCAAACCCAACAGCTTGAGTTTGGTCCTAGAGAGCCACATGATGGAAGGAAGAATATGACTCCCACAAGTTATTCTCTGACTTCCACATATGCACTGTGGTAGAAGCATATCTCTCTCTCTCTCTCTCTCTCTCTCTCTCTCTCTCTCTCTCTCTCTCTCTCTCTCTCTCTCTCTCCCTCTCCCCCTCCCTCCCTCCCTCTCCCAGCCCCCATATGTATGTGTCTGTGTATATGTTAATTTTTTAAATTATAGTTATGAAAACTGCAAAGGAGTTTGGTTTTAGAGGAATTAATTATCAAAATTTTATAGGGACACACTACCTCTTAAAACCTTTAAAACAATGATTTGCAAGCTGGGCATATTGGCCCATGCTTTTATTCCCAGCACTCAGGAGACAAAGGCAAGCAGATTTCTGTTACAGTTTGAGGCCATCCTGATCTACATAGTAAGTTTTAAGACAGCCAAAGCTACATAGTAAGATCCTGTGTCAAAAAGAAACAAAAAACCAAAACAACCTCAATATTTGCTTCCACATATAGGCTAACCTAGAAGAGGAGGAAGAGAGCCTAAAAATAGAATCTGACAAGAAATTCAAAGAATATAAGGGGAGATTCTATGTAATTTAACTGTGATACTCCAAAACCACCAGGAAGTAATTTGAACTCTCTGGCTTTCAGATTAAGACCTCATTAAATCCAACCAAAATGATGATGAGTGCACATGATAAAGCAAACTCATTTTCACTTAGTGCTATATGCTAATGATAATGAAGTAGTTGAAAGGGCATCAATAATTTCCAGGCAGTCCAATGGCCAGTATCTCCCCATTCCTCTTCTTGCAAATCCACTTCAAACTTTATAGTTAATTTGGCTACCTATGAACTCTCCCACCACAAGAGAAACTGTATTCTCTCTTGGCTTCAAATGGTTCTTATATCTGTAACATTTCATGGAGTTAGAAGTAGGTTTTAAGTAGGTAATTTAATAAGTTAAACTAATGGAGTTTAGAGTTGGAAGATACAAAGGTTGTTTGGTTCAATCTCTTGCCCGACATTCTGCCTTTTACTCATGAGCAAGGACTTGTACTGGCCTGCAGAGCAGGTGTTTCCTCTGTTGGGTTGTACTCAGCTATTGTCAGATTTCTTTCTGTTTGTATGTGGTATTTTATAATTTGCTTTAAATCTATATTCTGGAATATCACAAAGTAACTTATTTTTTTCTTCTACTTGACATTTTTTGAAACATTCTAGTTTCCTTGTTCTCCTTTGGTTTTGATTTTATAACTACAATAACCTTCTATTGGCAGTTCATTCTATTTGTGATTTGATTGTTTGTTTGTTTCATCATCTTAAAATAGTGCACAAAATTTTAGTGATTTGTTGCTACAGGAGCTCAGGGCAGCTTAAATGAGCTTCTGGTATGTGCTTATGTGTGCTGCATACAGAATTCATGGCTTTACTTTTTATAAGCAATGTTTGCCAGGCTATCCAAATCAAGGGCTGTGTCAGGTAGCTTTTGTATTACTGTGACCAGAACACGTTAGAGAGGCAAGACAAGACTAGTGCTCACAGTTTCCAAGGCTTCATTCATCCTGGCAAAACAGGCATGCTGAGCAGCCTCTGTTTGCATCACTGCAAGCCAGAAATATGAAGACAGGAAAGCTGACCCTCATCTGGCTCTCTCTTTTTCCCCCTTTCATTCAGTCCAGGCTCCAAGTCCATGGGACTCTATGGCCCACATGTAGAGTGGGTCCTTTTCATCTGGAACTACCCTTACAGATACATCCAGAGGAGTACCTTCAACCTTTTTAGATGATTCTATATCTAATTTGTTTTACTTTGGTTATCTGAAATCTATATCGTTTATTTTTACCTGCTTGACAAGATGGTGAGCTCTTGAGGAACTTTGTTTCTGACTAACATATCAAGATATTTCTATCTGTGCCCACAAGATATAGATCCCAATTTAGACATATGATATAATAATATAATCATGTAAAAATTCTCCAATCTACATTTTTGCTTGTTCACCAGATCATATATCTTCATAATTTTTTTCTATGCCATCCAGCCCCTATCTTTTCTCATAAGCATGCAACAAACATTTTGCTAAATGTTATCCTGAAGTCAGACAACAATGTTGGGCACATATTTCTGCCTTTACATAGAACCAATTTCTCATGATAATCTCCCTTGATACTTGGCGGCATTACATTCTTTAGATAGATCTAATTAAACAGAGCTTACTTAAGGACAGAAACACTTCCTGATAGGTTAGCTCAGAAATCATTTTTCATACCCATTGTTTTGGGGGGAAGTATAGCAACAAAGCAAGGTAAGTTTGACTTAGCTTTTTTTTATGTTATTAAAAAGACTCTGTTTCCTGATTTCAGTTTAAATATAAACAAGGCTACCGGAAACAACTGGGACACCATATTGGATTCCAGAGTGTGCAAGATGACCCAAAGCTTGTGCTGTCGATGAATGTAGCCAAAATGCAGAGTGACAGGGAGTACAAGAAGGACTTTGAGAAGTGGAAAACCAAATACACCAGCCCTGTGGACATGCTGGGCGTGGTGTTGGCCAAGAAGTGCCAGGCCTTGGTCAGTGATGCTGACTACAGGAACTACCTACACCAGTGGACATGCCTGCCTGACCAGAATGACGTCATCCAAGCTAAAAAGGTCTATGAGCTGCAAAGTGAGGTCAGTGTCTATCAAATTTGATTACTTAAAATCACTCCACATATTAATAGCCATTTATGTGAGGGAAAAAAACAGATTGGAAAGAGAAATTATCCTCGACCCCCTCAAACACCTGTCTGTAACTAGCATCTCCTAGTCATGGTGAAGGGGAAGATGGTTTTTTGATGGCTTGTTTTGTCCTTTCCTAGAATATGTATAAGTCTGACCTAGAGTGGCTGAGAGGCATAGGATGGAGTCCCCTGGGTTCTTTGGAAGCAGAAAAGAACAAGCGGGCTTCAGAAATCATCAGTGAGAAGAAATACCGCCAACCTCCAGACAGAAATAAGTTCACCAGCATCCCTGATGCCATGGACATAGTTCTGGCTAAAACAAATGCCAAAAACAGGAGTGACGTGAGTATTTCTTTAGAAATATATTGACAGAGCATGGAAAATATTATAAAGAAACAAGTTTGGGGTGGTGTTGTTTGTTTTGTTGTTTTGTTTTAACCACAGAGTCATGTCTCCCTTAAAGGGATATATATATATATATATATATATATATATATATATATATATATATATACACACACACATATATATATGCAAAAAAGTTTAAATAGGTACAAATGATAACTGCATAGGTCTTAAGAGGCGCTTTGTACACGGTGCTCCATGTGTCCTTCATTTTCAATGCATACTTAGTTCTTACCTGATACACTAGAGGCTGTGTTTCACAGCAGAGCTGTAGCTCTTCTCCAGGTAAGAAAACATTCACAGACAACAGTTTTGTTTTCCAAAAGCTGAAGCAAATACAAGCCTGCCAGTTTCTTTCTGCCTCAATCTCCAGTTCTTCTCTCTTTGCCTTTGTGATATGCTTTGAATACAAAGGGTGGAAGACCAGGCGAGCACATTTTCGGGTTTGTTTTTGTTTTTTCTCCCCATCCCACCCCTGAACATGGCTTCTTTCTTAGAATTTTAATGAAGGGGGCGGGAAGCTCTGAATGGAGAAGTTAAGCAAGGGAAGGACTAGACCATAAAGGTGACCAAGCCCTGTCCTAGTTGCAGGGGTGCTGAATAGCAATCCTATTGGGGCTTTGCACACCCAGGCAGAAGCTAGGGTGTTTGAGTCTCTTCTTTTGAATATGCTGAACTAAATAATATTAGCATTCATTATGCATTCTGCGGGATCAAGGTAGCATATAATATTGAGGAAATTTCTCTACCAGGACACTCTTGTACCCTAGAAGAAATTTGACAATACCTAGAAAGTTTTCCCCTTGGCTTGTCCTGACTTGGAGGTGGTGTGCTACTGGCCTCTAGTGGATAGAAACCAGGCATGGCTACTGAAAAATCCCCAACGACACAAGACTGTGTCCTACAATCAAGAGCCACCCAGAGTATAACACCAATGATTATGAGGCCAAAAAGCACTGGCGTTCCTACCAGAAAGATTAGGAAAGAACTTGAGTAAACATAGATTAATATTAATGGGTCTTGTTTCAGTTTGGTCCTGAAGGCCTAATTAACTTCTCTGAGCCATTTGCATGATAGAAAGCATATTCATACAGAAGAGAAGTACAAAATCTAAGGAATTAATGAATCCTTAAAATGTTTATACTGGAGGGCTGGTGAGATGGATCAGTGGATAAAGGCGCCCGCTACCAAGCCTGAGCTCTTGCATGTGATACGTGGGGTCCACAAGAGTGAGCAAGAAGCTGCTTCTGCAAGCTGCTGTCTCTTGCCTACACATGCAAGCCATGGCACCTGAACCCTATATGCACATGCACACACACACAGAGACACACACACACACACACAAATACACACACACAAGTACACACACACAAATACACACACACACACACTAAATCAATTTTAAGTAACAAAAACTTATTCAGTTTTACTACTAATACCCTTTGTAGCAAAAGAAAAATGTTCCCCCTGGTTGACAATGCAACTGGGAGTCCCACCTTGCATTTATTCTTACTCTAGCTTATTTCCTCTCTGTCTTCTAAGTCTTTGACATTTGTGACAGGTGCAGCTTCTCCTTCACCTTGGGCTTTCCAAGGCGTCCTTATGATGATTCAGATTGTGTCTTTTCACGAGGAAACTACGCATTGTGTACTGCTCAGCCCTCATGGCAGGAGAGCCCAGGATATCAAGTTGTCCTGTTGCTGAGCATTTTAACTTTTATCACTTGCTTAAAGTGACAGTGCCAGATTCCTCTACTGTTGAGTTAATCGTTTTATCCCTTGGAGAAAAATTTAAAAACCAAGTCTCACTATGTATTGCTGGGTGACCAGGAACTCTCTCTATATATGTAGACCAGGCTGCCCTCAACCCCACAGAGATGCCAGCCTCTGCCTCTCAAGTGCGGGGATTAAAGACCTGCATTACCACATTTGGCAGCATATCACTACATGGACCAGAAATGGCATTCAAAACTTGTAATTGAGTTTTTGTTGATAAATTTGATACTGTATCAAAGAATATTCTATTCTTCAAACTTTCACTTTTATTTAACTACCAAGATTTTTAAATTTGGTTTCCCTTGGTCTTCTATGGAAGACAGACATGAAAATGGTTTTAACACATCCAAAAGATTTTGATAAAATTTAAACTGTTCTTTTGGGGAAATCCCAACATTTTTGTCAATTTACTTATTCTCCAAAATAATTGTATAATCTTAAATAGTAAACCAAATGAGAACTAAGATTCCCTAATTCCTAGGCATAATTTAAATAGGTCACCTTTTGATAAGACAGTTAAACACTCAGGGGGATTTTACTGGCCAAAAAAAAAAAAAAAAATTGTTGATACTACTTGATAGTATCAACAAAGTTTTTATTTCATGTGTTGATTTCCATAGACAATAGTATCCATAACTTCAAAAAGGTGATCCATAGTCTGTGTTTGAAAGGTAGTTGCATTTCAGATAAGAAAATTATGTGTCTTTTTATATTGTGGTCTTGTTATAATGCCATCTGGAGCCAACTGTTGTATTTGAGCCTGACAATACCACTGATAAAATTATTGTTTCTCATTTTAGAGACTTTATAGAGAAGCTTGGGACAAGGACAAGACTCAGATCCACATCATGCCCGACACTCCTGACATCATTCTGGCTAAGGCAAACTTAATCAATACAAGTGATGTGAGTTTACAAATTCAGTGTGCCTTTTCAGAAAGCTCAGTTAATCACTTCTAGGTTGGCGAAGTTGTTTAAAAAAATCTTTTGAATTCCAAATCATTTTAATTAGCAGACAATGAAGGACTGATTCCCTATTTGCTCTTTCTTGTGTGGGAAGAATCTATTTTTACTAGATTTTTATTGCTTACAATGTTTTGTGCTTCACAAATAGTTTCTAGGTGAAGTTTTTAACAAGTAAGCAAACAATCAATTGAAGGATATTTTCATTTTTACCAGATTACTCTGCTGGCAAATGTTAACCTTTCAAATGTATGGATATAAAAATTTAAACATTCAAACATAAATCCTGAACCCTAATAGAGTGGTTTTAATGTTAAAGAATATGCGGCGGTAATACTACAAAGACTAAAATATGAACAGAAGTCTAACATCAGTAGGCAATGGATTTCTGGGTAAAAAATACGTTTGAATATATTATGAATTATTCAGTTACATCACAATCTGAATGAGCAAATTATAGGCAGAAGTTTTTAAATTCAATAAAGTATTTGTTTAATTATGAAGGACCACCAGTGGCCCCATGGGATGAGGTAGATACTCACTCATGATGCACAAGCTACATAGAAGGGATAGTCACTCACTATTATTTTTCATAAGAGGAATCCATAAGGAAAATAAGACTGAAAAACTTTCTCTTATTTCTAATGGAACACAACATTATCTGGAAAATACCACCAAAATGATAATTCATGTCTCTATCAGTTAACTTTGGTTGCATTTTCTAAAGTACTTGGGAATTTTGTGTGTTTGGTAATCAGAGAGCTGTAAAATGTAGAACAGGATCATTAGCAATTCATAGACATAATATCCAATCACATAGGAGTGGTCTAGAGTATAGAGACTATTTTCACAAACTCTTGAAGTATGCAGTACATTGGCTTAATTATTCTGCTTATTCGTCATACCGTTTCTGAAGAACTGTTTTCCCAAAGTGATTGTCTCCACCTCTCAACAGAAACTCTACAAAATGGGTTATGAAGAACTGAAGAAGAAAGGTTATGATCTTCCTGTCGACGCCATTCCAATCAAAGCAGCGAAAGCATCCCGGGAAATTGCCAGTGAAGTAAGTAAGATGTTGCGCCCTGTAGATAGTGGTTCGATTGCAATGGGCGTTATTTTTAAATGAGCAAACATCATCTAAGGAGTCACAAATTAAAACAGGGTGATGATCCCAAACATACAGTGTGGGGTAAAAATAAGACCAAAAGTCAGTTTGACTGACTATTTGTGGCTGAATTTAGCCTTTAATCTTGCCTATCAAAAAGCAGAAACATGTAGCTCTAGGGGCTTAGCAAGATATTTAGAATTAGTAAAGTTTGAAAATTGCTACAAAGGTAGCAACAAAAGTTAAGTTTTTAAAGGAATGAGGTATTCCTTTGTTCCTTTAGTACAAATACAAAGAAGGCTTCCGAAAGCAACTCGGCCACCACATCGGGGCTCGGAACATCAAGGATGACCCCAAGATGATGTGGTCCATGCACGTGGCCAAGATCCAGAGTGACAGGGAGTACAAGAAGGACTTTGAGAAGTGGAAGACCAAGTATAGCAGCCCAGTGGACATGCTGGGCGTGGTGCTGGCCAAAAAGTGCCAGACCTTGGTCAGCGATGCTGACTACAGAAACTACCTACACCAGTGGACATGCCTACCTGACCAGAATGACGTCATCCACGCTCGGCAGGCCTATGATCTCCAGAGTGATGTGAGTCTAAGATTTTCCTTTGTTCAATGAACTAGTCTGTCTCCTTTCCTAAATTAGTGAGTTTATACACTGATGCTCAAACTCCACCTAGCAATCCAAGCAACGTTAGTCTGCAAAGAAAGAATCTACGGTGGAATGTTCTAGATAGCTGATCATTCTCCACACATTTCTCTCACTTTACCAAACATTCAGGAAGTCAAATGTTAAATATTACAAAAATGTCTGTATCATGTAACAACATACACGTCCATCTCTTTGAGGATATATGCTTATATTTGTGATTTGTCACTTCAAATTTCAGAATGTGTACAAGGCTGATCTTCAGTGGCTGAAAGGCATTGGCTGGATACCTTCTGGTTCCCTCGAGGATGAGAAAAACAAACGAGCCACTCAGATCCTGAGTGACCATGTTTACCGTCAGCACCCAAATAAATTCAAGTTTTCCAGCCTGATGGACTCCATGCCAATGGTCTTGGCAAAAAATAATGCTATAACCATGAACCATGTAAGTCTTTTGCATGAGGGAGGTATTAAATGTTTCTGACAACAGTGGGCGTCACTGTTCCTGTAGAAAGAAAAATCCCATTAAATTCTTCTCAATAACATTAAGGTGTCTCTAAACGAAATGTTTCTTACTGACAGAGTCATGGAAACCTGAACACATCATGACATTAACTCACAGAGCATGGCTTCAAAGTGTTAATTATTGGCCTGTCTTCTTCTTGTTCTTAGCACCTCTATACAGAAGCTTGGAATAAAGATAAAACCACTGTCCACATTATGCCAGATACTCCTGAAGTTATATTGGCTAAACAAAACAAAGTAAATTACAGTGAGGTAAGCAATGTATTTGTAATACGTGATATATTTTCCTTAGATTACGCTTTGTAAATGAAACTTATGATTATTTATGTCTCTTGCAGAAATTATATAAGCTCGGCCTGGAAGAAGCCAAGAGGAAAGGCTATGACATGCGGCTTGATGCCATTCCTATCAAGGCAGCCAAAGCCTCCAGGGACATTGCAAGTGACGTAAGTACACTGGGGAGATTAGGTATGCGGGGGGAGGGGGGTTCATCTTAGATTTGGCTCCAGGATCACCTGGCTCTCTTTAATGTACAATGGACCAAGCTATGATGTTAATGTTGTTGCTAATCTTTGATTATGTCAGCCATCAGCTTAAAATAATGGTACTAAACTTGTGACTTCCAGCTAGTCATCAGCCGTAGTAGTGAGCATTTCAGTGTGCCATTTTGTTTTGTTGGGTTTTTTTTTTCCAACACAAGGTTTCTCTATAACAGCCCATGGTTGTCCTGGAACTTGCTTTGTAGACCAGGCTGGCTTCAAACTCTCAGAAATCTACCTGCCTCTGCCTCCCAAGTGTTGGAATTAAAAGCATGAGCCACCATGCCACACAAGGCCATTTTTAAAGAAGCATACACATGTGCTTTGGACATCTCCCCATACCCTGATACCATCCCCCTTTTCAATCTTTGCTTTCTTTAAGAGATGGGTTTGCCCACATTGCTAAGGTTTTTTTTTTACTCATGTTTTTGTCATTGAGTCAAAAATACATTGTTATTTTGTTTCGAAAATATAGGAAATGGTCATCACATTTAAAAACAAATGACCAACATAAAAGAATTTATTATTAATGTATAACTGTATAATGGCATGCCTGCTATGACTATCATGCATGTTTATAAAAAATTCTAATGACATAAAAATGCTTATGCAATAATTATAAAAAGCAGACAAAGCCGGGCGGTGGTGGCGCACACCTTTAATCCCAGCACTTGGGAGGCAGAGGCAGGCAGATTTCTGAGTTTGAGGCCAGCCTGGTCTACAAAGTGAGTTCCAGGACAGCCAGGGCTATACAGAGAAACCCTGTCTCGAAAAACCAAAAAAAAAAAAAAAAAAAAAAAAAAGCAGACAAAACCCATTAACTTATGACTCATATTCTAATTATATTCTTCATTACACGCATTCCACAAAGAGCTCTGTGCAATAAAATAATATATTTGCTTTCCTTTTCTTTTTAGTATTTTGCTTATTTTCTTCATGATATAAGATACAACATAAACTATATATTCAAAGGAAACCATTACATTTAATGAACACGATAATTCTGTCCTAGGGACTACATTTCTCTAAAGGTCAAAGCAGACAACTAGCAGTCTTTTTCTTCTTGTAGTTCAAGTACAAGGAAGGCTACCGTAAGCAGCTGGGCCACCACATCGGTGCCCGCGGTATACATGATGACCCCAAGATGATGTGGTCCATGCACGTGGCCAAGATCCAGAGTGACAGGGAGTACAAGAAGGACTTTGAGAAGTGGAAGACCAAGTATAGCAGCCCAGTGGACATGCTGGGTGTGGTGCTGGCTAAGAAGTGCCAGACCTTGGTCAGCGATGCTGACTACAGGAACTACCTACACCAGTGGACATGCCTACCTGACCAGAATGACGTCATCCACGCTCGGCAGGCCTATGATCTCCAGAGCGATGTAAGTATTGATGATCATAAAGGCAGGATCAGTGAGTTTATTCCACAGAAGAAGGTTTAAATAGATGGCCCAATGCTCACCTATGCCTTCAAGTGTGTGAGGGATAGCATGCATGCTCTCCTTTTGAATGCTAATCCTTAGCATTCATCCAAAGTGAAGTAGTGCTTGGACCTGCTACCTACTAAATTATTTTTTTAGGAGTCTTCTTACTTGATTTTATATCTATTGGCTAAAAATGCATTCCCAATGTGGAGATAAATATTTATGGGCAATGTATGTGTCAACAGAATATGTACAAGTCTGATCTCCAGTGGATGAGAGGCATCGGCTGGGTGCCCATTGGCTCTTTGGATGTGGAAAAATGCAAACGGGCCACTGAAATCTTGAGTGACAAAATCTACCGTCAGCCCCCAGACAAGTTCAAGTTTACCAGTGTGACTGATTCTCTGGAGCAAGTATTGGCCAAGAATAATGCCATCACTATGAACAAGGTGAGAGGTCAGAGTTCAGGGAAGTCACATGGGGTGGCTGAAGCTAAATCCAAGAAACAGGAAGATGGTTGAGAGGAGTTTTATACATTAAGACATTTATAGCTACCTTTTATCATTTATTTCTCTAATCTGTTATCCACCTAGTATGATATTCATATTTTACTATTGATTTCAGTTATAGTATTCCTTGATTTTGATAAAATAGCTTATTTTGTGGAAAAATAATCACTGCACTGAAATACTTATTCTCACTTTCCTTTTAATTTGTATGTGTTTTCAGATTATCAGAATATATATTACAAATATATATTCCACTATGAACTAATTAATTGATGACATGTATATAAAATGCTGTAACCTTGTCTCCTTTGTTTATATATTTTCTGTGGTCTTGCAACTCCTATTGATTAGACATTGGTGTTTTTCCTGATGAATGTATATCCTCTTTGATAGCGTTTGTACACAGAAGCCTGGGACAAAGACAAGACGCAAATCCACATCATGCCAGATACACCAGAAATCATGTTGGCGCGAATGAATAAAGTCAACTACAGCGAGGTGGGAATACATGCCAATTCTTAGAAAATGGTGCTGTTTTTCACTTCCATTGTGATATAAATAAGACAGTTATATCTTCTTTTATCATTTATTTCTCTAATCTGTTATCACCTATTATGGTATTCATATTTTACTATTGAGTTCAGTTATTATTACTTCTTGGTTTTGATGAAGTAGCATATTTTAGAATGCTGTTTTTCACCATTCCATGGTGATATAATGATGAATGGCAGCTTTGTAAAGAACCACCTTTTTTTATTTCATGAGAAAAGTCACATTTGCATTTCTCAATCACTATCATAAGTGCTAAACTTTATGATGAGTTATCATTTAGGGTAATACAATTTTTGCATTAATTACAAGAATTAATGATTTCAGCAATAATCATAAGATGAAGTGCATTTTCTTTTATTTAACTTTCTTCTCTTTTTCAAACATTTTATCTTATGTTTATGGATGTTTGTCTATGCACCATGTACATGAGTGGTGCCCACAGAAGCCAGAAGAGGGTGTTAGATGCCCTGGGTGTTCGATGCCCTGGAACTGGTGGTACAGATGGTTACTGATGGCTGTGAGCCACCATATGAGTGGTGGGAATCAAACCCAGGTCCTTTGGAAAGGCTGTCAGTGCTCTTAACCACTACGCCAACTCTCTAGCCTGGTTGTTCTCAGTCCATGGGTTACAACCCTTTTGGGGGTCGAACGTCCATTTCACGGGGCTTGCCGAAGGCCATCTGTATATCAGATATTTATCTAATGATTTATATAGCAAAATTACAGTTAAGAAATAACAAAAACATAATTTTATTATTAAGGGTCACTACAACAAGAGAAACTGTATTAAGGGGCCAGAGCATTAGGAAGGTTGAGAACTACTGCTCTTGCCCCTCTTTATTAACTTTTGAAATAAAGAAATTAAAGACAGACTATACATGTATCTCCCCTTAGTGCTAATGCAAAGCCTCATAAATTTACTTTCCATGTCTAGTATATTGCTTTTAGATTATGCTGTAGTTTAAAGCTTATGATTTCTAAAGTATAAGAATAAATTCATGATCTAAAATCCCAGAACCATGAAACAATACATAGAGAGTCTATGATGGAAACTCTGCTGGGATTATATATAAATGAGCCTGTTTCTTTTTATGGCTGGTGAGCATGAGATCATGTGCCCTCATTTTAGAACCTGTGTCTTAGGTAGAGAGGTCAGCCCCTCTCCGGGAGAGACACCCCACTCAGGATTGTGCCACCTTTGCCTAAGAATTTCCAGTGACAAAGAGCTTATTTCATAAATCAACCTCTTTGTTCTGGAAATTTCCATCAAAAACTGTTTCTCTTGGAATACTCCCTTTGAAAATCCCAAAGTCCTCTGAAATTGGCAGTACCAATCTGTACACAGAGATACTGATATCCATGAGTGTCCTTCCTTACCAGCCCCACCCCAGGTTCTGTTTGCATTAACATCCCTGTATTCCTAGATATTTCTTCAGCGGGTCAGATGTGACTCTAAGCTAAATCAAATACTGTGAGTGGGTTATAAGCAGAACTGAACACACGAGCTGGTTTTCATCTTCTGGACCTATGGCCAGCATTCCTGCACTCTGCTGGAGCACGTTGGCTGCTATATCAATGCTAGTGTACATGATCTTGAATCCTCTTAGACGACAAGACCTTTCACAAAGGCTAAAGTTAAGCTATATTTCCGCTAGGTTGAGTATGTGCATTTGTAATTTATATCTATCTCAAAGACTGTCATTCATCTCCGTGTAATTTCTTCCAGTTAGATTGACGCTACGGGTTTCAGCCTGTAGAGATCTTGTGAATCTAAGATTCTGGGACAGGTGTGTTATCTTTTTCTCTGAGCTTTGTGCCACTGGCAAGTTGAATGCCATTTGTCTGAGAGGACAGAGCAATAGACTATTAACCTTATCCACAATGGAACTCAGAGACTTTAGACAGAATCACAGGTCTAAAGTAATTTTTGGAGGGGTGGGGGTGGGAGGCAGACTGGAGTTGTAGTGATTGTAGAACTGGCTCTTAATGGCCACCCAAACTGAAAATATCAAGTCCTCAAGCAATTTCTTCTGGAATTTTTGAACCTGTACTGCTGGAAACTTCCAGAGACACCATAGTAGAACAATGTTGCTAGGAAGGCGTGGCAGGAAAGAATCCCTTGGCTGAGTGCCTAGCCCACCCAATCTCTTTTCTTGCCATTCTCTTTATACAAATTCAATACTTTTCTGTTTTAATCTCAGTTAAGATGGGAGAACACAGTGTAAAATTATTTGACCTTCTCCCTCTAAGATTTTTCTTGACTTCTAAAGAAGTAAGCGACAAAGACTGCCCCGCCTCCACCAGTACTGGAGACTGAATTCAGGGCCTCAGATGCTAGCAGACACCTTATGGTGGAGCTAGAGCCCTAACCCTAAGTGGCACGCTCATTTCTTACATGCAGGTGTTCTGTTCCAACTCCAAAATCTTTTCAGTCCCTGTCTGACATTCCTCTCTGGTCGCTCATTCCAGTCCTTCCTGTGCTCTGTCTTCCAACTACCAGCTTAGTCTTTGGAAGCCTAGCTTATCTTTCAACGTAGAACTCAAGATCAGCCCTCTGCAGGAACTTCCCTTATTTTTTTAAATTAGATATTTTCTTTATTTACATTTCAAATGTTATCCCCTTTCCTAGTTTCCTCTCTGAAAATCCCCTATTCCCTCCCTGCTCCCCCTGTTCCCCAACCCACACACTCCCAATTCCTGGCTCTGACATTCCCCTATACTGGGGCATAGAATCTTCATGAGATCAAGGGCCTCTCCTCCCATTGATGACTGACTAGGCCATCCTCTGCTACATACACAGCTAGAGACATGAGTCCCACCAGGTGTTTTCTTTGACTGGTGGTTTAGTCCTAGGGAGCTCTCAGGGTACTGGTTAGTTCATATTGTTGTTCCTCCTATAGGGTTGCAAACCCCTTCAGCTCCTTGGGTCCTTTCTCTGGCTCCTTCATTGGGGACCCTGTGCTCCATCCAATGGATGACTGTGAGCATCCACTTCTGTATTTGCCAGGCACTGGCAGAGCCTCACAGGAGACAGCTATATCAGGGTCCTGTCAGCAAAATCTTGTTGGCATCTGCAATAGTATCTGGGTTTGGAAACTTCCCTTATTCTGAGATCACAGTAAAACATGCACACACATACACACATACACACACACACTCCTTCCTGAACCACTGTTGTCTCTGTGGTTGAACTGTGTTGTTAAATTGCCTCTTGTGGTTTGGCTTCTCAGCAGTTGGTCCCCTAAGTTACCAGGCTCTCATCACTTCTCCCAGAAAGTCGAAAGCTGAGGGAGTCCTCATCTTCATCCCTGCTATGTACACAGCATACATAGTCACAGACACAAAGCCAGGCCAAATAGAGTAAATTACTTTCTTTAAACAATTCATCTACATGTTTCCCACCTTAGGTTTTAGCTTAATTTCTCTGGAAATTTTTTCCATGTACATCTGTTTATTTAATTCATTGTAAACGTTTAGAATAATCTGATATAATGATCTTCATAGGTATTTTCTTTGTTGCTTAAGAAGACTTGGAACTCAGAAATTACATCATAATGAGCACTATATGAAGAGTTTTATGAATTGTTCAAATCCTCTATTACTTTTTTTAGATATGAACATAAACCTCTAACTGATTGCTTTCTTTTTGGGGGAATGACCCAAATTTAGAGTCTGTATAAACTTGCCAATGAAGAAGCAAAGAAAAAAGGCTATGACTTACGAAGCGATGCCATCCCTATTGTGGCAGCCAAGGCCTCCAGAGACATCGCCAGTGACGTAAGCTATGAGTTCTCTTCCCATCTGTGAGCAGCATGGTGTGGTGTTTTCACTGTGTTAAAGCTTTACAAAGTACTTTCCATAGGTTGCACATGGTGGCATGTCCTTGTAAAGCATTTAAGAGGCTGAGGCAAGAAATCTTCCTTAAGTTTGAGGTCAGCCTCCACCATGCAGTGAATACTAGACTAACCAGAGATTTATTCAGGGTGTCTTAGTTAGTATTTCTATTGCTATAACGAAATTCCATGACCAAAAAGCAAGTTAGAGATGAAAGGGCTTATTCAGCTTACACTTCCAGATCATTGATTATCAACAACAGAAATCAGAACAGGAATTCAAACGGAGTAGGAAACTATAGGCAGGAGCAGATGTGGAGGCATGGAGAAGTGTTGCTTACTGGCTTGGTCCTCATGGCTTGCTCAGCCTGCTTTCTTTTAAGAACTCAGGACCACCAGCTCAAGGATGGTCCCACCTACAATGGACTGGGCCCCCCTTAACTGATCACTAATTAAGAAAATCCCCTACAGCTAGGTCTTATGGAGGCAGTCTCTCAACTCAGGTTCCCTGCTCTCAGATAACTCTAGCTTGTGTTGGGTTGAGTTGACATAAAACTAGCCAGGACACAATGTGATTTTCAAAAAAAAAAAAAAAAAACCGAAAACAACAACAAAGCCTATCACCCTTGTATGAAATTTTTCAGAAACCTGGCTTTGGAAGGAATGGAAAAGTTGCTATTTATGAAAAGGATTTGTGTGTTTTCAGAAAAAAAAAAACACTTCCCAGGAAGAGAGCATGAGAGAAGGCTAGAGCAGAGCTGCAGGCTTGGATAGTTATGTAAGAGTGATTACAGGTTCACAGGAGAACCTGCTGTGAAACTCCCAAGCCTACATTCTATTGAGGATCTGGGTCTAGCTTTATGTGGTGTTTTAATAAATAGTATTTAAAGATGCACTTAACACCTGACGTTACAACTCACCCTTGTTGGATTAAGAAGAAAAAGTATTTACCAGTATGAGATAGAGGCTCCTAGCCCAGGCTTACACCTTACCTGTCGCCCCTGGCTATACAGTGTAGCACCCCCTTTCCCTGCCCCATCAGGGTAAGACTATCCTGCTCTCCTGGTGCCTTCCAGATTCTTGAGGAATGGATACCTGCTGTAAATATCAAGGGTCACTATTCACAGATATAGTGGTGGACTATTTTTTATACTAGAAGTGGCTCACCTTGTTTTTTGTGTATCAGCCCCTTCTCTGCCTCAGCAAAAGGATGCGTGCCAACAGTCATAAATAATTAAAATAATATTTTTAAGAACTCTACTAAGAGCTTTCTATGCCTTATCTTCAGATTCTACCCAAAGTGGTAGATACTATCATTATCTCCATTTTATGAATTATTCAAACAGCTTTACTGAAATCAGCCTTAATATATGGTGAAGTTTAAACTAGACAAACTCCTCATTCCTTCCCACTATGCCATGCCTCTTCCCATTGATTTATCTATACTTTCTAACTCAGTTATCTTTAAAATTGGAAGCCTAAATTGGAGAGGATTGGCTTAGGTTCCACAGCAAAGTCACTGAACTTGTGATAATAATAATAATAAATAATAATAATAATAATAAGCACTGTTGACCTATGTGAAAGTAGAACACAATGACCTTAAGAGCTCACTTAACCAGATGAGTTGCTATAGCAACTTTCCAATATAACCAGTCTTTATCATGATGATAGAAATTTGCTAATACCGAATATTTGAATCTGGTGAGGAATGCCTCCTTTGTTACACGAGATAGCCACTTTAAGCTACTTTCTAGGATTAATAAACACACAATGTTTCCAAGTGCATTCCTTTCCTACCATACTTTCAGTGTATAAGGTCCAATTCTTCAGGATCCCCTCGTTCAAGTGGCCTCATTCTGATTCTTATGAGTGATGTTCCCAGGTGTGTGTGCTTCCTGCTTTCCAGACTGTATCTTAGTGCCAGACCATAGGTTACTTGAGGTAATCTATGTATGCTGTATGAAATCTATCTACTTCACCACATCAACAGGCTTTAAGGGTAAAGGCCAGGATGCTGGCTGGAGTTGGTGTTCATCAGAAAAAAATAAGTTAATCTATGATGAAAGTAACATGATTTTGTACAAATCTGTTACATCAAAGTGTTTATAATAGAAGTCTGATTTGTGAATTTTCACTTTAGTACAAATACAAAGATGGCTACCGCAAGCAGCTGGGCCACCACATTGGGGCTCGGAACATCAAGGATGACCCCAAGATGATGTGGTCCATGCATGTGGCCAAGATCCAGAGTGACAGGGAGTACAAGAAGGACTTTGAGAAGTGGAAGACCAAGTATAGCAGCCCAGTGGACATGCTGGGTGTGGTGCTGGCCAAGAAGTGCCAGATCCTTGTAAGCGACATAGACTACAAGCATCCTCTCCACGAGTGGACATGCCTGCCTGACCAGAATGATGTCATCCATGCTCGGCAGGCCTATGATCTCCAGAGCGATGTGAGTATGGTGCTTATAAAAGAACCTCCAAGCTATATGAAAAGGTTAGCCCTTACACACAGTCCATGGCCTATTCTATCTAAAACTCATTGGTTGGTAAATGACATCCTTATAAGGAAATGCTGTTCCCTAACTACATTTGATTCTATAAAGACAAAACTCTAATTAAACAAAATGTGAATCAAGAGTCCTCAAAAGGAAAACATTTTCTTAATTCTTCAGGAAGTTAACTTTTTTGAAAAAGCAAATTTTTAGTTTAAAAAAATGACTCCAAAAGGTTGGCGATGTAACTCAGTGGTAGAATGCTTGTCTAGTGTAAGGCCTGGATCTAATCTTCCAGCACCCCCCACACACAATTACTGTAGAATTTGCTATTGGTTTCCTCTGTAGTTCTAGTCACAGGACTGCTAACGACACTCTGTCTGCTCCCAGAGGATGCTGAAGCTGCTGCATTTGCAAGCTGTCGGACAGTTTTGCTGACATTTGCTCCATTTGTGTGGGGTGTCAGATGCTAATGACTAAACCGAGCGTCTATTGGCAGCGGATGGCTGTCTCAGATCTGGGTGTTTTATAAACGTGTGAAGCGATTACAAAGCATTAGAGAGCTTTGGAGAGTGAGATAAATCCACAATAATTATACGTCAATGACTGAGCTGTACAGCCACCTGCTCTGTGTTTTGTGGTTTGTGAAGAAGTGTAGTTAACAAGGGTTAGCCACATACAGGAGCAACAGTGATAGACTGCTGGAGGTTGGTTGCCAAGTGCCTGTCCTGGACAGCTTTTCTCCTGTAGTGGCTGGTCTTGGTGCTGCAGGAAGCATTCGCTGCAGATACAGCAGTACTGTGCTAGCCAGCCTTGCTGTGGCTCCTTAAGCCTAATGAGCAGGCCATGCAGGGCTGTGCCAGAGGCTTTGTCTGTGAAATTCCCACTTATCTTTCTCATTCTGCTCCCAAGGCTACTAGCTGACTACAGTTTCAGTACCATTGTTGAGGGAGTAGTTTTTGAATACTTATGGGGTATGTAAAAACCTTTAACAGAAAAAACATGGCTGAAAACTAACTGAGAAACATATTGCAAGATGAGTGACTGTGCAAACCTATCATATGCCTCCTACCCTGAGAATGGGATGGGAAAGTGGCAGAGACCCTAGCCCGGTAACATGTGCAATGCCCCCAATCTTGGGTGGTATGGTAGCTATCCACATTTCTGGGGACCAAGCCGTCCTTATTATTATTCTCACTTTAAGTCACTCATTTTTTACGAAGATAACTTGAAATATAAGAAAAGAGTATACTGAAGGCAATAATCTGGTTCAGCCCAACCCCCCAAAAACCCTACATACACTTAAGAGTTTTCCAAACCACATTGCTTCACATTCCAGTTTTCATTAAAATATGTATTAATACCCCTTTACATGTTGGCAGTATCCTTAGAAAGTAAAGGTTTTGATAGCCACAGAATGCTTCGTGTGGCTAAGGATTTCCTGGCAGCTTGTTGTGGGCCATGTGTGGTGCTTCTTCTCACTCTGGGTTGGCATTCTGTCCTGTGTACATCATTTATAAAAGCCATTAACACGACCCACAGATGTTAGTGGGATCATTCTTTTCCTTACAGTTACATAGTTGGCATATTTTATTGTGAATGGAAAGCATTCCTGGGTCATTTTTGAACATAGTCCTTCTGTCCACCTGCCTACTACGCTAAGCTCGCTTTCTATGAAACAATAGAATGTCATTTTCTTATTGATGCCCTTTGCATCTTTACCATAAATGGGCTTGGCACTGCTCTTTGCCCTTGATGAAGACTCTCTGGCCCTTTTTCCTTTCCCCAGAATGTGTACAAGTCAGATCTCCAGTGGATGAGAGGCATTGGCTGGGTCCCCATCGGGTCTCTGGATGTGGTCAAGTGTAAGAGAGCCGCAGAGATCCTGAGTGACAACATCTACCGCCAGCCTCCAAACAAGTTCAAGTTCACCAGTGTGACTGATTCTCTGGAGCAGGTGCTGGCCAAGAGCAACGCCCTCAACATGAACAAGGTGAGGCAGCCACCTCAGAGTTCCTAAGCACCTTTCCACTTGAGTGGCTAGTGGATTCAAAGTTCTCCCAAAGGGACAGGGCCATATTTAACTTTTAAATTGTCCTTGAAATCTAGTAAGTCTTGTTGTTTCCTGTTTGAGTCTTGGTAACAAGCAGTAAGACCCAGACCTCTAGATAATGCCTAATATCCAAGTCTAGCTTATTTTTCCTAATTGTACAAACAATAGTCCTGTTTTAATTTGACTTTCTGGAGTGCCTATCTTAAATGGTTTTCTTTCAACATCTTACCTTATTTTTATAGCGATTATACACAGAGGCCTGGGACAAAGACAAGATTCAAATTCATGTAATGCCTGATACACCGGAGATTATGCTGGCAAGGCAGAACAGAATCAACTACAGTGAGGTAGGGGCTGCCAAAGCCATGTGGAGAGTCTATGGTGGTGGGAGATACGGAAAGTGATAACATTGCTCTTTCATGTGAACATTGACCCATCCCCTTTCATTTCTGGATCACATGCTATATTTCATGAGATTCTGCAAGTAAAGTGAGCTCATGTTGTTTCTTAGATGTTGAAGTTATTCCTAAAGTGAACCAATAGACCAAGGAGTATTCTTTGGCACTTCTAAAGGGTCAGATTGCCAGATAAAATATTTACACCATTATTTACACCAATAAATAATATTCATTTGCCTGGAATTCAAGGTGTTAAGCTACATTAAAGTGCTATATTTTAATTGTCTAAGTCTCATAGTCCTGGCCAGGAGTCTTTATTAATGAACATCTTTTCCACACATTGGTCTTGAATTAAAATGAAGGAGCAGAAACTATAGTCAAAATATCACTTTGAAAAAACCTTCTAAAATTACATTAAATCACAGTGTATGTGAGAGAATTAAACAAGCATGCTTTAATCAACCATCATGGTCAAGTTTCTCAGCTCAGGTACAAGCTGTACTAGAGTTGCCAGTCTGTCCCTACTTGGCTTCAGAGATGCTGCCCTTCTGAGAGGGCTGGAGACTGGTTACTAAAAGAGAGATGGGTTATACATGGACTCCAGATCTATTCCCAGGAGAAAGGGAAATCACTGAACCATCTGGGGCAGAGAGAGGAGCAAGGCATAAAGAGGTCAGAGGTAAAGGAACTCAAGTCCTTTGGCGGAAGGACTCTCCGTGAACGATGCTAGTGGCTGGTTTATTCACAGAAAGTGCAATTTTGTAGACATGTTTTACTAGTATAACCAAAATATAATCTTAAAGTTGTGATTATAGTCCACTACACTCAAAGTTCTGTCTTCTTTTTTTATTCATGTTTAAACACTGTTAAAGATATCACCTGTTATAATAAAAGTTAAATAGTGAAGAAATGAGTAAAAGCATGTGTCATATATGTGAAAGGAATAACACTGCACACACTGCTTCCCATTTTTATTTTTATTTAGCAGCATGTGTGGATTATATTTTATCAATCTATATTACTAAATTATATAAGTCTATATTGATAGTTTTTAATCATTAATGTACAAGTACTATGTAAACTTATAAGAAACACCTTACAAAATATATCAATTTTAATGCCCATTACTATGTCTCATCTATTTCACCTGCCTCTACCTCCCAAGTGCTGAGATTAAAGGCATACACCACACCACACAGCTAAATACTTTTTGAAGAATAGACTAGATTTTATTTGCTTTTCCCTATCACCAGACCTTAGGTTGTATCCAGTTCTATCCTTTAAAAATCATGTGGTGAAAGTCACTTGATGCATACTCTTCATAACGTTGCCACTGGCCCTTTTCTCTTTCCATAGAGTCTGTATAAACTGGCCAATGAAGAAGCAAAGAAGAAAGGCTACGACCTGCGTGTTGATGCTATCCCCATTGTGGCAGCCAAGGCCTCCAGAGATATCGCCAGTGACGTGAGTAGTGACAGATGGCTATTATGTGGATGGATGGGTTGGGGAAGCAGGCTCAGTAACACAGTGACAAGATACATTCAGGTGCCAGTTACTATAAGTCACATAAATACTTTTTACATTTTTTTAAAAGAAAACTCATTTTTATTTCCAAAAGGTTAATATCCAGGTGCCACTGGTTTAAGATTAAATCACAATCCATAATATTTCATATTTGTAATTATGTAAACTTCTTCTTTATATTTGATCATGTAGCTTTCATAGGCATAGAAAATCCTAGAAGATAACTTTGTATTCACTGTCCAACAGATAAAGACCTGGTAGGGGACAGGAAACTCTACCTTTTCCCAAACTTGCTCTGTAGTACTACCAACTCTCCCTTTGGAAATTAGCTGAAATGCAGAGAGACAAAGATGAACAAAATAAACAGTGAAGAGCTTTAGTACTCCTTCTATCTCTGAAGAAGAAAACAGTAGAATGTAGGCTGCATTAATTTTTGACATTAGAATTTCATGATGTTTCTGCCAGAGAACACCAGGGTAGCTGCTCCCCCTACCACTAAAACACTAACCTGCTCACGTACATGTAATTTTCCTACTTGTGGAAGCCTAATCTGAATCACATTTGACCCAGGACATACAACATGGACGTCCAGTCCTATCCATTTCAAGAGACTGAGTGAAAATGATCAGAACCACACTAGGCATGGCAGTGAGGGAGATTGTGAGAAAAGAAATAATATCTACCAACTAAAGAACAGTAGTATTGAAATCACAAGATTTATGGTTAGTGAATTTACTGGCTAAAGCTGAAGAGAAGACAGCATACAGTTTTGATTCGTCTTTTTGCAAAATAGTCCAGAGACTTGGTGTATGCAAGATATAGGATAATTTAGCTTGACCTGAATTCCCACTAGAGTGTTGCTATGCACTTAAGCCACAGTTTAGAATAGAGACAGGAAAATATCCAGATAACTATTTCCCAGCAAGAACTGGCAATTTAAAAACAAAACAAAAAACAAAAAAACATAAGATTTTAAAGTAATGAAACTCTTAACCCATTCTATTGACTTAAAAAAATGACCATTTCATTTCAGTACAAATACAAAGTTGGCTACCGTAAGCAGCTGGGCCACCACATTGGAGCCCGCAACATTGAAGATGACCCCAAGATGATGTGGTCCATGCATGTGGCCAAGATCCAGAGTGACAGGGAGTACAAGAAGGACTTTGAGAAATGGAAGACCAAGTATAGCAGCCCAGTGGACATGCTGGGGGTGGTGTTGGCCAAGAAGTGCCAGACCTTGGTCAGCGATGTGGACTACAGGAACTACCTACACCAGTGGACATGCCTGCCTGACCAGAATGACGTCATCCATGCTCGGCAGGCCTATGATCTCCAGAGTGATGTGAGTGTTGAGATCTATGGGAGTCATGTTTATGATAGTGATTAATAATAACATTTATGTTTAGGATTAGGTAGCACCCTCAGAGAGCGGGTGTATCTTATTTCTACCCCTCATATTTTTCACATGCCCTTTGCTTATTTTTTTTAAAGAGAGCATTTGTTCACGAGATGGAATTTTGTGGAATTCTACCTTCATATGTTAAAGGCATATATAAAGCTTACCTTCCCAATGTTTATTCTTCACTCTGAGATCAAGTGTTGCAGCATGTTCATTAGCACTTGCTTTTGTGTTGGATCTCATTAGACTGTAGAGCATTTTTATCTTTTAGTGGATGAAGGGAAATGACTGGATTCCCATTGGGTCTCTGGATGTGGTCAAGTGTAAGACCAACACAGATTCTTAGCGATAAGATCTCCTTTTTCCTCTACCCAGAATGTGTACAAGTCAGATCTCCAGTGGATGAGAGGCATTGGCTGGGTCCCCATCGGGTCTCTGGATGTGGTCAAGTGTAAGAGAGCTGCAGAGATCCTGAGCGACAACATCTACCGCCAGCCTCCAAACAAGTTCAAGTTCACCAGTGTGACTGATTCTCTGGAGCAGGTGCTGGCCAAGAGCAACGCCCTCAACATGAACAAGGTGAGGACCCAGTCTAGGGAAAAATAAAGCAGGGTTGTAGACCATTTAGAATGAATCGCTATGGTCTATGAGTTAGCCTTTTTTACTTTATCCAGTTAAATTCTCATCCAAAGTACAATGATTTAGTTAAGTTCTTTATATCCTCATGTAAGAATTGCAAATATAGGCTGGAGAATTTCTGCTTTGCCGTCTGTTTATGAAATGGGTACCATTATAGGATTCCTTTGGGCTGGAAAAATAGGTCAGTAATTAAGAGTATCTACTGCTCTTGCTGAGGATCCAAGTTGGTGCCTAGAACCCTTGCCAGGCAGTGGACAACTGCCTGTAAGAACAGCTTCCAGGATCTAATGTCTCTGGCCTCCATGGGCACTCACACTCATGTCCACATGCCCACACACAGGCCTACATGTGTGTACATGATTCAAAGTTTAAAAACATATTAAAATCAAATGTCTATTTGGGGCTCAACAAGTTTTAAGTCTATTAGAGTAGTATATTGAGTAATATATTGTTTGGTATTAAATCTTCTTTAAACTCATGAAATGAGCTTTAATACAGCCATAGTAAACATGTTGATATATAAATATGCTGTGGAAATACTTGATTTAGCAATTTTAATTCGGTTTTGAGTGACCTGGTAATGTGTGTGTGTTTGAATGTCTGTATATTATATTTATATATTATGTTTATATTTATATATTATGTCATGTATTATGTTTATAATAGATACCCTATAAAAATCAAAGGGATTGAAAAGACTGTAAACAAAATACACTCTTCTGTATTTTGTTTGTACAGTAGGCAAACAGGCTGGGTTTCAATTTCCTGATGATTTCGTCATTAAAACTCATATTTAGAGCTGGGCAGTGGTGGTGCACGCCTTTAATCCCAGCACTTGGGAGGCAGAGGCAGGTGGATTTCTGAGTTCAAGGCCAGCCTGGTCTACAGAGTGAGTTCTAGGACAGCCAGGGCTACACAGAGAAACCCTGTCTCAAAAAACCAAAAAAAACAAAAACCAAAAACTCATATTTAAAACAATGGCCTTTTTTTTTTTTCTGATTCATTTACTGTTTTATCTTTTGCAGCGCTTATACACAGAAGCCTGGGACAAAGACAAGACCCAGATCCACATCATGCCTGATACACCAGAAATTATGTTGGCCAGACAAAATAAAATAAACTACAGTGAGGTAAGACCAACCATCTCTTTGATTCCCGTCATCTGGCCACATTGATTTTTGCTGTAGGAACATTGGACTTGTATGCACCACAGTCGCGGTGTGGTCCACTGTACTTAGTTTTGGTGTTTATACTCATTATCTTACTTTAGAAAGACAAATACAAGAACATCAGCCCTTACGGTCAGCACATAATAAGGCAAGAGAGTTCAGAGCCCAAGAAACCATGTAAAGCCAGATATGGGAGTGAAGACCTTCATTCCAGAACTAATGAAAGATGGGGGGTGGAGACAGGGGGATTCACGAAATTTCCCTGTCCAGCTAGCCAGGCAAACACACAAGATCCCATCTCAAAGAGGATAGAAAGTGATGACTGACCACATATATATTCAAGTGTACTGTGGCATGTGTGTACCTGGACACACACACACACACGCACACATGCACATGCGCACACACACACACACAGAGAGAGAGAGAGAGAGAGAGAGAGAGAGAGAGAGAGAGAGAAGAGAGAGAAGAGAGAGATGTATTTGTATGCACACACACACAAAGATCCAAAGAGATCCATCAAATTAAGACTCATTTTGAATGTAGTTTGCATGTTTGTTCTCTTTGGTTACCACATCCATAAGATCTCTATCTAGAAACTTTTCTGTGGTGACAGAATGAGATAAAATCGATGACAAGGACAGGATGGGGTCAAATAGCTGATTAGTAAATTTTAATTTCTTTCTTATACCCTCAAGTAACCATGAATATTAAATGTATTTAACATGTTTGGAAAAACAAAGTTTATTAAAAAGATCCAAAAGATAGATTTTTAATCATCCTTTTCAAAACTGCCCGAGGGCAATGAAACAAATTTCTGTTGTCACTGAAGCTTCTTAGAGACATTAGAATCTAAGAGAAAAATGCTTATCTTTGCAGTTCTGAATTACTACTGCATAAATAGTACCTTACTTGATTTCTCTTATCCAAGTGAAGAATCTATCTGATTGATGCAAGCGTACTAGTTCAATATATATGCATATATATATATTTCAATTTACTACATTTTTCATTTTTAAGGGACATTTTTCTTTCATTTAACAGTGAAATTTTAAGCTTTCATTCTTAAGATCTGATGAAGTGTATTACTTTGTATTAGTCGCCTCTATTCATAATTAACATATTAATCACCTCTATTCATAATTAACATATTAATCGCCTCTATCCATAATTAACAGAATCCTAAAGAAAGGTCATGCTTCTTACATCATCTAGCAAAGACAAATCAATGAGGCAAGGGGGCATTTTTCTTCCTCAAACATCACAGAACAGACGCAAAACCAGATTCACCATAAATATCCCCCTGGCCCCAGCTCAGCCAGGTTAAGGTGAGCTTTCCTGCGGGACCTGGCCTCCCTGAGCCTAAGGCACATGTAGCTGCCTCTGTCCTAGGTTGGGATGAGACTCCTGCTTCTATGAGGAGAAATGAAGTCGATTTTCCCTTTACAATAGAAACAATATATTTAGATAGTTTTTTTAATTCTAAAATTTCCAATTTGATTTACTTTCTTTAAAATGTCAAGCTGTACCCAGCGGGGGTGGCTCACACCTTTAATCCCAGCTCCCTCCCAATTTGGGAGGCAGAAGTCAACCTTGAATCCCACCACTAAGGAGGCTGAGATCTCCGAGTTCGAGGCCAGCCTGGTTCACAGAGTGAGTTCCAAAACAGCCAGAGCCACACAGAGAAGCCTTATCTCCAAAAAACAAAAATAAAAATGAAGTGTAAGGATTAATTCTCCAACCGCTGTTTATGAAGAGGAGGCTTCATCATGGCCTGCTTGAATGACTGGGAAAGCTGCCAGGGTCTTCCATCCCCCTGTTCACTCTGTGAGTGAGCACACACAAACACGTATCACCGTTTGCTCCTGTATCCTCAGGTATCTATTCTAGTTCCCATGCACGTGTAACTTTCCAAACAAGATTTCAAATACAGCCTTGGAGATAATGAAAACTGCTGTCTGCCTTGGAAAAATTAAGGAAACCTGACTTGGGGTGATGAGACGGATCCAGAACACCTTCCCTGTGCTACCATGAGCATTATACTTGAGCATTTGCTCCAGAAAAATCAATAGATGGAGTGTATGATTTTCCAGTTACAAGAGAAGTATTCCAAGGCTGCAGAGATGACTGAGTAGTTAAGGGTGCTTCCTGCTCTTCTAGGGTACCCAGTCCCAGCACCCGCAGACTAGCTTACATCAGCCTATAATGCCCAGGGATCTGATGCCCTCTTCTGCCTTCCTCCAGCACACACACACATACATACACACACACACACACACACACACACACACATACACACACACACACACATACACACACACACACATACACACACACACACACACACACACACACACACACGAGTGCAGGAGAGAAGTGCATGGGAGAAGCTGGATGTTCACTGATGCTGGTGTCATCATGAAACTTTCCTACTGGTTTGCAAAAGAGGTAACTGCTGCTCTAAAGTACCGAAACATCCACTACAATCTTTACCCAAGTATGATTGCACAGCGACCTGATTTTTTTTAAAGTAAAAAACACACATGAGTCTCTAGCACAGCACTGTACATCTGAGCATATTGAAACAAAAATCTGAAGACAGACCGTTTAAATCGTCATCATTTAGTGTAAATTATTATTCAGTAATCCCTAACATGAACTGTTGAGTCCAGTGTCTACATGGGATTTAGTGCTGCTTTAGAATAAACGTATGTCAGCTTGTGGCTAGGCGAAGAATATGTTGCTTTTACTGTGAAAACAGGAATATTTCCTAAAATAAATTTAAATTGGAATCACTTTTACTCAATGCACAGTTAGTGAGAAACACATCTCATTATGAATTCTAGTAACTTATTAATTTTTTTTACAATTAAAATTCGTTGAATAAAACAAGTATTTTACTAAACATGGTGCGTATACCTCATTCAACTTACCTCAGCCCTGAGGAACATGAGGTCGGAGGACTGTAAGTCCCAGGCCAGCCTGGGCTACATAGTGAGACACTGTCATGAAATCAGAGCAATGGTTTTGATTTACTGATTAGAAGTGATTATAAAGTCTACATTATTTCAAAAAGGATACAAAATTGCTCAAAATTTTCATGAACAAAGAAAAATTTTGTCTTTTGTCATAGAAACAACAGTGATGATGTTTCCTCGGTTTTAAAGAGATAGAAAATTTTTTTTGACTCAGAAGTCTTTGGTATCTGCTGTTCCTGTATCTGCTACGAGCTTCCAGCGGTTGAGACCAACGGCTCATGAACAATTAAATATTAACAGAGAAACATTGTTCACCTGGTCTTATTGCAGCATAGTTTTGATTATGAACACATACTTACAGTATTTTGCTATATATTATACAATGATTATACATTGAACAATTATACAACGGTGCTGGCAGCCAAGTAAAATAGTTCCTATCTCAAATCCAGAGTTATATTTCTTGGCTGATGAAAGGAGTAAGTGCTGACTGCCTAAAACACCACTGAGAACTGCTCACTTAGTGTCAAAAATCTGTAATGATTTATGCAAGGAGATACGATGTTACAATTTACTGAATGTGAAATTTCCATTTAATGTAACAGCTTGGAAAAAATCATTTTTGTTTTGTTTTGGTTAAGATTGCATAGTTCTATATCCAAGGGCTGTCTTCTTTTGACACCCCTCCCCACCCCAAAATGTGCTTTTCATGACACCCCTCTTCAAACTGTGGTTTTCAAGTGAATGTGACTTCTATATCTAAATGTATCTTTCTTCTTTCCCCAGAGCCTGTACCGCCAGGCCATGGAAGAAGCTAAGAAGGAAGGCTATGACTTGAGAAGTGATGCCATTCCCATTGTGGCTGCCAAGGCTTCCCGGGACATTGCTAGTGATGTAAGAGCTGACTCTGTGACCAGTCAGGCCAGCCACTGCCTCAGGGAATCACATCTCTGTAATACTATACGACTTCTCCTTTGAAGTCCTTACCACCCCCACTTAGTCGAGATGGAACTGTGGGTAGCTCACTCATGATCCCAGGCTCATGGTCTACTTGCACTGTGTGCCTTTGATCTTGCTTTTTCATCTTTGTTTAATAGAGCAGATGCCTCACAGTCAGATACACTGGTGTTGGGCTGCTCTTGGAATCCCAGGATACACTCAAGGCAATAAAGCCAGAAATGAAATAGACTTATCTGAGTTTGCCCACACAGGAAGGAGCGGGGAGGATAACCAAAGGCTAAAGGTCCCTTTGTACTGAGGGTTAAAAAAAAAAAATCATTATTTCTGTATTCTAAAAGTGAAGATAACAGATTCCTAGACATGTTTAAAGTTACCCAAAAGGTAGGCTTTTAAAGCCTTTTAGTTATGGTCCAGAAACGTGAAACTGACCGCAATAACTGTGGTGTGTGATCCCCCAGCATGTCCCCACTGTAGGGCAAAATGTCTCTGTAACTTTATCATTTGATGAAACCAAGACTAGACACATACTGAGTAACAGAAATTGTCCATTTCAAAACTATGTCTCCCAGGTTCCATTACGCTCCTGCAGGCTCTCTGTAGCTTGAGTAACATATGTGCTAAATTTCTCTACCTTTCCTAGGAAAAGAAACTTGGGAGCCACATAGGCTCATGCACAGGGGTCCCCTCAAGCAGGCTGGCAAGTAGGACCTCTCAGGCACGGGATTGGCTTGTGGCTATGGTTAGGCAGCTTATTTGGGGGTTCACTTTTTCTCAGTTATTGCCAGCCTATGATTCTCTGAACTTGTAGAAGAACAGTAGGGCTCTTCTTGCCCCAAGACATGGCATCTTGATGGAAGAAACTCCTTGTCCTATGATTTCACAGAGGGGCTTCCTCTTGGGAGCTACAGGCAGCGGTCCTTTCCATCCCTTCCTTCTTCCTTATGCTCTGGGCTGTGTCTTTTTCAGTACAAATACAAAGAAGCCTATCGGAAGCAGTTGGGTCACCACATTGGCGCTAGAGCGATACATGACGATCCCAAGATGATGTGGTCCCTCCACATTGCCAAAGTGCAGAGTGACCGTGAGTATAAGAAAGAATTTGAGAAATACAAGACAAGATACAGCAGCCCCGTGGACATGCTTGGTATTGTGTTGGCCAAGAAATGCCAAACCTTGGTCAGTGATGTGGACTACAAACACCCACTGCACGAATGGACCTGCCTGCCGGACCAGAATGATGTCATACAGGCCCGGAAAGCATATGACCTCCAGAGTGATGTGAGTATCCCTGATGCGGGACAAGACCCTATCAGAGACAAACCTGTGAGAGTCTGATGAGTGTCAAGGGCCTGGAACCTATATGTCCCTAGACGTATTCAATGCATATCTGAAAGGAGTTTCTCATTGGAAACCCCTCCAGAAGTTATGTGTGAAACAGGAAATGAGTACTAGCAAGTCTAGACAGAAGTGTGCCCCTAGTGATTCAGGCTTCTTTTGTCGGAATCAGCTCAAACTTAGCCCTCAAAATAGCAGTACTGACCCAGCCACGGTGGCTTATGCCTGCAATCCCAGAACCTTGGAAGTGAAAGAAGGAAGATCTGGAGTTCAAAGGCAGCCTTAGCTACACAGGAAGTTTTCAAGTCCAGCCTGAGATATAAGACTCTGTCTGGGAGGGGAGGAGGGGGGAAAAAGGGAGAGAGGAAAGAAGGAAGAAAGGAAAGAAAGAGAGAGAGAGAGAGAGTGGGGGGGGGTCACTGATGAGTTTTTGCCCAGCAAAATAGAAGTACATTGTTTTATATTACTTTAATAACTGTTTATACTTAAATTTATAGAAAAATATGAAAACATTCTTACTTTTTCAAGAGTCTTATATTAATAGTTATCTTATACTCATAGTTAGCTTGCCCTGTCAGGAATAACCTAGATAAACCCCTGATGTCATTACACTCAGCACGTTTCCTTTACTCACTTGGTTGTTTGTGATTTTTAGAGATGGAAATTAAGGCAAGGGCTTTTACAGTCACCGTACCTTGCACCATTGGTCTGCTCACATGGTTTGATTTGACCATTTAGCTAAGGCTGCCTTTGAACTCCAGATCTTCTTTCTTTCACTTCCAAGGTTCTGGGATTACAGGTGTAAGCCACCATGGCTGGGTCAGTACCGTTATTTTGAGAGCTAAATTTTAGCTGATTCAGACAAAAGAACACATAATTAGAACACATTTTCCAGGGCTTAAAGAGCACTGGTCCTCTATGAAAGATCTTGTAAAATTCTTAAGGACAGGACATTGTCCTTTTTGTTAGAAAAAAAGAAACTTCAAGAAAAACTCTTCAGAGAGCTCCACAGACTATCAGCCAGGGACTGGGTGTCTGACAGCTGACAGCTTTGTCTGCCAGCAGGAATTATACTTCCTTTTTCATTAATTTTAAAGGTTTTTGTATATGTATATATTATACATTGAGCATATTGCTACCTATACTCGCCTACCTTCTGTATTCCTGTGTCTTGAGTATGGTACATCATTGGGATGAATCAGTAGGCTAGTTAATGTATCTTTCTTACCTGTTGCTCTTCAGAATCTGTACAAGGCAGACCTGGAATGGATGAAAGGCATTGGCTGGGTTCCCATTGGTTCCTTGGAAGTTGTCAAAGCCAAGAGGGCCACAGAGATACTGAGTGACAACATCTACCGCCAGCGTCCTGACACACTGAAATTCACCAGTATAACCGACTCGCTGGAGCAGGTGCTGGCAAAAAATAATGCAATCACCATGAACAAGGTAAGTCTTCGCATTCACCGTGAAGCATCAAAAGTGACCACAGGGCAAGTCAAAGACTCTGGCATGCTGTTATGCCTTGAAGATTATCTTAAGACTAATTTCTCTCTCTCTCTCTCTCTGTCTCTGTCTCTGTCTCTCTCTCTGTCTCTGTCTCTGTCTCTCTCTGTCTCTCTCTGTCTCTCTCTCTCACACACAGTATAAACTAGAGTCTATATATAAAAACAAGTAGTTTGAAAACAACTCCTTTTGAGTTTAGAATACCTTTCTTAATATAAATGTTTTTCTACTGAAATATATGTATTATTTGATGATAGTTCAAATATTAAACTCTTGTTTAAAATATTATGAAAAAGAAGAGTAAAGTTGAGAGAGAAAAGTTTTAGAGAGGTCAGAAGAAGTTGGAGGGGAGAATTTGATCAATATACATTGTGTGTTATCTTAATGTTATTATTGCTATGATGAAACACCATGATCAAAGCAACTTGGGGAGTAAAAGATTTAACTTATACTTCCATATCATTGTCCATCCTTGAAGGAAGTCAGGACAGGAACTCAAACGGCAGAAACCTGGAGGCAGGAGCTGATGCAGAGGCCATGAAGGAGTGCTGCTTACTGGCAGCCTACTTTCTGATAGAACCCAAGACCACCTGCCTAAGGATGGCCCCACCCACAATGAGCTGGAGCCCTCCTCCATCATTCACTAATTAAGAAAACACCCTACCGGCTTGCCTGAAGCCTGGTGTTCCTTTCTCTCAAATGACTCCAGCCTGTGTCAAGTTGACATAAATCTAGCCAGCTCATACACTTTAATTTTCAAAGAATTAATTTGAAATATTACTTAAAATGCAAACATACTATATATAAAACCTGGCATGATAGTCCGTGCTTGTAATCCCAGTACTTGGGAAGTAGAGGCGAGGAGGAACAAGATCTAAACTGAGCTGTAGGAGACAACGAATCCTATGAGACAATAATTTCTTCTCTGACAGATTATACTTGGCAGAACTGTTGAATTCTGTAATAGCTAAAGTACTTATTTATACATTTTAGTAAGGAATGTAAGAATGTAGCTTTAGTAAATTTAGTTCTGCTTTGTATCAAAGAGATCACAATTTCTGTGGACACCAAAATCATTTTTCTCCTTTTCGTAATAGCGCCTGTACACGGAAGCCTGGGACAATGACAAGAAAACGATCCATGTCATGCCAGACACGCCAGAAATCATGTTGGCCAAACTCAACAGGATAAACTACAGCGATGTGAGTGTCCAGAGAGGAAAAGTGAGGGGCCGGGAGGCTTCCCTTAGTTAACTGCTTTGATTACTTTATCCCCTACCCTGCAACTGACATAGTTGGCAGAAGAAACAGTTCATCCTTGACTTAATCTTGAGCCATGTGGTGGGTCCGCGTAGAAGGCCAGCCCTCGGTTATCAGTCAGGAAGTGGAGTGCTTATGGGGAAGTAATCTACCAGAGTCGGTCCTCTCAAACCTTCCCTTGGGTCAGCCATGGGCGCAAGGTCCCTGTAGTCTGCTGCCACAAGTGTGGTCCAGCATCTGTAGATTTATCTCTGGCTTAAAGATGCTCAGAAACACTATACCTGTTATGAAAGTGTCTCAAGGTCTTTTATTGTTAACATTCCCTGAGTCATGTGTAACCATTTACATAGATTTATGTTGTATTATGTTTCATAAGTAACCTGGAGCTGATTTAATATATATAGGATGGTCAGGTAAGGTAAGCTATGTCTGTAAATCCTAGCATTCAGAAGGACGGCTGAGGCAGGGAGGGTCATGGGTTTGAGCATACTCTGGGCTACATAACAAGGTCTGGGACAACCTGAGCTTTTTCAAGACTTGAAAATAGAGAGCTCTACTTAGAGATGTGCTTAGGCTACCATGTGTATAAGGGACTTGAATGTCAAAGGACTTCATGTGGGGAGAGAGCTTTTAGACCAAACCCTTCTCAGGCACGGAGGTGTAACTGTATTTTCAGTGAGTTCCTGTGTTCTTGCTCTGATTTTCATTTGGTGTTCCTGCAGATAGTTGGTCGTCTTTATCTGGACCAATATTTTCATAATGGCAACGATTCCTAACCAATCATGTTCCACTATAGTAGCCTACATGGATTTTTCCAAAAAAACAAATATATTCCATTTTAAAGACACTTTCCTTATTCTTTCTCCTTTCATTAAGGTGATGTTTTTAATATTCTGAGGCACTAGTAAGAGCTGGATTTTTATATGTGCTCCTTTGGGAAAAATAAAATATCTGCAACCAAATGTTGATGTACCTCCAAACATTTTTTAGACTTCCCAATCAGGAGAGCCTGGCGTTTCAGACACATGCCTGTGAATCTGTGGGCTGTGAGACATGCTACGAGAGCACTTAGGGGCTTCAATTCAGTCACTGAAATGAGGACAGGAAAAAATGATCAGAAATCAGGTTCATTTCTTCTGAAGGGAGTGGTAACTAAGGACTCTTTCCACAGAAACTCTACAAAGTGTCTCTGGAGGAGGCCAAGAGGCAAGGCTATGACCTGCGAGTGGATGCCATTCCTATCCGATCAGCCAAGGCTTCAAGAGAGATCGCTAGTGATGTAAGTTGATTGCTTTTAAAGAAATGTTTCTTTCTTTAAAGCTGTTATTGGCTGCAAGTTTTCAGAGTGTTTCTTGCTACACCTTGCTTACACTTCCAAGTTTCATCTCCCTTTGGTGGCTCCCCTCCAATGCAAAGTTAAAGATTGGAAGGGGTTGGGGTGAGGGAGGAACTGACCCATGCCCATTATGCCTATTAGTCCGGTAAAGACCTACTGGTTTGTTTGTTTCATCTCATTTTCTGGTACTGGAGATAGAACCCAGGGTCTTGCTCATACTAGGTGATAGCTCTCCAACCAAGCTGTGTCCCAGTCCTTTTATTTTTGAACCTCAGAAATTTAACAGTAGTTAATCCAGATGTTACCTGACATTACAGATAAATGGTTTAAAAAAAAAAACCTATATCTTTACTTGTTAAGGAATTCAGTATACACTGGGTAGTGTGATTTAGAAAAAGGGGGAAAACAAAATATAAGAAGCCCTGCAGTCCAGGCTCCACTCTACTACAATCATGAACTGTGGCCATCAGGATCCTGTTGTATAACAGGGTGGGTGATGCGCATCTCTGTGCTGCTTGATAATAGTGGGGGAAACACATAGAAGTAGTATGTGTCCTTTTTGTCAGGTTGACAAACCTTTTCTTTCTTCAGTACAAGTACAAGGAAGGCTACCGCAAACAGCTGGGCCACCACATTGGGGCTCGGAACATCAAGGATGACCCCAAGATGATGTGGTCCATGCATGTGGCAAAGATCCAGAGTGACAGGGAGTACAAGAAGGACTTTGAGAAGTGGAAGACCAAGTATAGCAGCCCAGTGGACATGCTGGGCGTGGTGCTGGCCAAGAAGTGCCAGATCCTTGTAAGTGACATAGACTACAAGCATCCTCTCCACGAGTGGACATGCCTGCCTGACCAGAATGATGTCATCCAGGCACGAAAGGCCTATGATCTCCAGAGCGATGTGAGTGGGTCTAATGTTCTTCAGCCATATGTTCTAATAGTTTGGGGGGGGCTTACTAAATTATCAGTGTTATATAGAATCTTTGGGAAGTCTAATAAAACCCATGAACCATTCTCAAGGCAGTGGTATAAAAATCATAAAATAAGCACTAGGCTCAAAGGAAACCAATCATATTGAGAATGATTATGAAAATATTAAACCAAATCTGAGGTATGGTAATATGTATAGTTATGTGTTAACATAGTAAATAATTATAGTCATATATATAATAACAAGCTCTGGGTATAATAACTAATTCTAAAGACATGTGAAGAGCATAAATATTTTAATGATCTATTTATTTTTTATTTTTGCACATTGGGGTTTTACCTGTATATATGTCTGAGTGAGGGTGTTGGATCCCCTGGAACTGGAGTTCCAGACAGTTGCGAGCTGCCATGTGGGTGCTGGGAATTGAACCCCAGACAGGCCTCTGGAAGAGCAACTAGTACTCATATTTGCTGAACCAGTTCTCCAGAGCACTGAGCAAAAATATTTTAAGAAATATGCAACATCTGCAATAATACAATAGTGTCTATAACATCTGTTGCTTACTCAGGCACATGTACTATTGATACATACTGTTGTGCATACTTTTACTTGTAAGTACGAATGCTATGTTTCAGCTAGATGTTAATAAAAACACGGATGTTAGATTTAGTTCTGTCCAAGGTCATTGATGTCAGGTTAAGAATTCCTGATCTAGAAGATGGTCTAGTCGGCCATCGTTGGAAAGAGAGGCCCATTGGTCTTGCAAACTTTATATGCCCCAGTACAGGGGAAACACCAGGGCCAAAAAGTGGGAGTAGGTGGGTAAGGGAGTGGGGGGGAGGGTATGGGGAATAGCATTGGAAATGTAAATGAAGAAAATACCTAATAAATAAAATAATAATAATAAAATAAATAAATAAAAGAATTCCTGATCTAAAGCAAACTGATTAATTATATCATCCTTTTACTGATGCCCTATTTTAATATGAAGCATCAGTAATAATTTGTGAATGAACATTTAGGGATGCATCATGCAGGTTTTGACCAATTTTCTAGTAAAATGAAAAATTATAGTGACCTAAAACCAAAAGAGACACCTCTGTTGCCTGAAGTAGGCAACCTGCGGCCTCTCAGACACCCCCTTATTGGTATAGTCAATTCTTGTTTTGACTGGACGCTGACTAAATAATTACTTTTGCAAGAGTCATAAAAGTAATGGTATAATTTTTTTAATTCCTTAAAAAAAAAACATAAAAATAAAATGCTGTTGCCCTTCCTTGTAAGAAAAGTTCTCCTATAGCTGATTATTTGAATTCAATGAATAAAATGAATTATAAGACCAAGTACAAAAAACCCAGACTAAATGCAAGGAAAATATGATTCAGACACACAGACATAAAAGCCATATGAAAATACTACTTATATTTGCACAAGAAAGTATATTTATTCATGAAGCTCTCTGTGAAGGCTGCTGCTGAACAAGATAGGAGCCTGCTGTGTTTGAAGAGGATTGTTCCCACCTGGGAAAGAGTGAACATCACATCAGACAGCGAGCACCTTACTCTAGAAGTCAGACAGTGATTTCCTGAATGTTGTTTCATGCCACTGAAATCAAATGTTGATGAGGTTTTGTGGCCCTTCGGGGGGATAAAAACCAGCAAATATCAGCCAACTTCAGGGACAAGGATTTAAACCATTTTTCACAAAGATGAGCCTTCCTAAAATTGCACACAAATATGATTTAGTAGTTACTTGTATGGGTTCTGTCGACGTCAGATGCCAGAATGACTATAGATAACGTCTGAATGTTCACCACTACCTTTGCAGGCTGTGTACAAGGCTGATCTTGAGTGGCTGAGGGGCATTGGATGGGTTCCCATTGGCTCTGTAGAGGTCGAGAAGGTGAAGAGAGCAGGTGAAATCCTGAGTGACAGGAAGTATCGCCAACCTGCAGACCAGCTGAAGTTCACATGTATTACAGACACCCCAGAAATTGTCCTGGCAAAGAGTAATGCCATCACTATGAGCAAGGTGAGTCCTTAGGTGTCACCCGAGCCAGGCCTCCCAGGGACTTGGCCCATGGTGTTGGAAACGGCCTGATGAGCCAGGGGGCAGCAGTCAGGACAGGGCCTTCTTCTTCAGCCTCCTGCAGAAGGACTGCAGCTATTCTAGCTGACTCCCTGTGCTTTTCTCCAATGATGCCCTCTAACCATGTATACATGTGAAAGCCGAACCTGGGGTGATCTCCTACAGCAATGCACATGCCCTCTGACCTTCCCCGGCATGGACCACTGGCCCAACTGCAGCACACATAGACCTCGGTGTTCTTGGTCCATGTTGCATGCAACAGCTTAGTTGCTTCTTTTGCTCTGCTGACTTAGGCTGTGAAAATCCACTTTTGAAACGGAGCTGTATATGCTTGCAGTATTAGGACACAAAATAGGAGATGCTTTTCTACAGAGTCCCAACTTATCTGCTTATACCTTATCAAATCAGTAGGTACATTAACATTTAATTGAATCGAACTTATATGAATTCTGCTAACCCTGCCTAGATGTCTTTCAGTCATTCTGGAAATGAGAGAGTTTGTAGAATAAAACTCCAGAATCTATTTTCAATACACCATTCCCATCCAGGACAACCACAAAGAAGAACAGGAAAGAGAGAAAAAGACACACACACAGAGACAGAGACACAGAAGAGACACAGAGACACCGACAATCTACTATCGCTCAAGGCATTTTACATACTATAATCTCTTAATAATCACCAACACATGCCGTTATCTACTTTTAAACAGGAGTGTGTAGAGTATACACCCTTCTCAAGAGCACCCAGCTTCATCCTGCGGCTGACTTCTCTGTGTTTGATCTCTGCTATATTGCACATGTGTAACCCAATGGCCCTCTAGAGGTTTAATGAGGAAGATCAGGGTTTCACTGGGTGAAACCAATTCATAATTAAACTATTGTATTGGTTTATGGGAGCTCTAAGGCCATGTTCTAGTTGTTTCAATGTTGCCATGTTTTATTGATTGCTACCTAACAGGGCTTTATTTGTAGTAACTTTGGTGATCTTTGACACTAACTGTAAGGTTACTGGCTTCTGCAAAAGGTTTTATTGTTCCTTCTCCACAGCATTTGTACACAGAAGCTTGGGACGCTGACAAAGCCTCCATCCACGTCATGCCAGACACCCCTGAAATCCTGCTGGCCAAGAGCAATTCTGCCAATATCAGCCATGTAAGAGATGTTCTTGGGTGTTGCTTAAGCCTTCGTAGAAACCTTTAAAATAATTTTCCACCTTAATAGTGTCTTGTCTGGGAGTGGCCTGCTGGGTTTCTAAAACAGGTCCGTGTTCTGTTGTATTTCCCTTTCTACCTAGAAACTATATACCAAGGGATGGGATGAATCAAAGATGAAGGACTATGACCTGAGAGAGGATGCTATTTCCATCAAAAGTGCCAAGGCCTCCAGGGACATTGCCAGTGATGTGAGTTCCTTCACCTGTACTTTAGATCCTGGGCTTTTCGTAGTGCTGTGCATCCAACAGTCTGACTAGTGGACTGTTGTGGTAAATCTCTCTAACCCAGGTATGCCCCAGCAATGAAAATACAACATAGTTAATGTGAATACATGCTGTGCGCCTAGATTGGGCAGATCTACCACTACACTACCATCGTCCACATCTATGAGACCCCTTAGAACTTGCAGTTTCTAGAGGCCATGTGCTTCTGCTCTGCTTTTCTCCTTCTTCCTCCTCCTCTGAGTCCTCTCCCTCTTCCATTTTCTCCTTCTTCTCCCTCCCTCGCCTTCTGCTCCACCTTCCCTTTTATCTGCCCAATCATCAGCTCTCCTTTATTTTACAAATTAAGGTGGGAATCAGGTTTACAAGAAATCACCTGAGTGTGACTCATTCCTTGTTCCAAACCCCTCACGGGAGAATGGAATTAACATCAAATATAATTAGCCCCAGGGCTATCCACAACAGTGGACCACTTCATAATTGCTTCTATGTGCATTTCCCCAGACCTTTCCCCTTGTTTTTGCAGAGAGTACATTTTTGAATTAAATTTGCTGCAAGGAAAGGTCTCAGCAATGAGGATGTATCAATCATTACAGTCTTTTAAATCTAATTCATTCTATATCATGCATGTGTGCCTGCATGTATGTCCATGCAACATGTGAACATTGTGTTCAAGGAGCCCTGAAGAGGGCAGCAGATCCCTCAGTGAGTTTGCAGGTGCTGGGAATAACATCTTGTCTTCTGGAAGAGCAGCCAATACTCTTAACCACAAGGCCATCTCTTTAGCCCCATTATTTTCATAATAACATAAAAATGTAAACATCGTACTGGGCTGTCAGAAAGCTGAAGGTTTGAAATTCTTGTACGTTTCATGTGACTTAAACCTTTTTTTTTTTTTCTGAACCTGTTTCTGGCATTTTAGTACAAATATAAGGAAGCCTATGAAAAACAAAAAGGCCACCACATCGGAGCCCAGAGTGTTGAAGATGATCCCAGGATCATTTGCGCCATGCATGCAGGGAAGATTTACAGTGACAGGGAGTACAAGAAGGAATTCCAAAAATGGAAGACCAAGTTCAGCAGCCCAGTGGACATGCTGGGGGTGGTGCTGGCCAAGAAGTGCCAGACCTTGGTCAGCGATGTGGACTACCGTAACTACCTGCACAACTGGACTTGCCTGCCTGACCAGAACGACATTATTCAAGCAAAGAAGGCCTATGAACTGCAGAGTGATGTATGTAACATCAACTTGGGGACAGATGATGAAGGAGGCGGGAATATTTGTTAATTGTTCTATCAGAGCCCTGGGCATAGATGTGTGGTCTATGCACAACCCAGGGAAGTGTTATCCACATTGTAATACCTAGATGAAAAGCCCTACTGAGGCCATATCTTTTATTTCCAAACAATTCTTTCATGTCCTTTGTAATTTCTAGCAAATCAAACAGATACAGGAAAATCTGAACATTTAAGAATAATTATCACCAGTTCCAAAACAGTGTATGAGTCATTTATCACAGGGTTAAAATGGAAAGAGATTCAACAAAAGTTCCCTTTAAATCTTTTCAATTACATAACTGTCTTAAAAGTTCAAATAATTATATTGTGGCATCATAAATACTACTAATATAGAAAGTAGAAATAACTATGCTTTTACAAATGACTTTTGTCATCAGTCTTAAAACCCCTGAATCCTATAAGAATAAAGTTCTTCCTTGTATACAACCAACATTCCCCTTGCTTCCCGCCTCTTTCCTCAAACCCTTGGGTTTTCAGCTAGCAGGGGGTGTGTCTAACATTCAGAACTCTTTGCTCTGACATCTTGGCAGAGTGTGTATAAAGCAGATCTGGAGTGGCTGCGTGGCATTGGCTGGATGCCGGAAGGCTCCATAGAAATGACCAGAGTGAAGGGCGCCCAAGACCTTGTGAATGAGAGACTGTATAGGACACGACCGGAAGCCTTGAAGTTCACCTCCATTGTCGATACTCCAGAAGTTGTCCTGGCAAAAGCCAATTCTCTGCAAATGAGTGAGGTAAGAGCCGTCCAACTACTGAGCTTCCATGTTTCCAGACAGTGTTCAGTCGACAATAGATAAAGCTGAGGAAACAGACTGTTCTCTTCAAACAATTTTATGGAGGGTGCAAGTCTGAGGGTATCGGGGACTAGCTTAATGCAGTCACGTTGAAAGTAGAACTCTGATGGGGGAATATGTCTTTCCCTTCTCACAGGGACATTGAAATACTAAACTGAAAGGTCTCACTCCATTGCAATTCAAGGAATTACGTATTTAACTCTTAGTAGTACTAAGGCAAGGGACATGATGCTCTGTAATAGTGTAGCGTTACATGAGTCAGGAGTTCCCAGAGAAACCGATCCAGAGGGATCTATCTACAAATGAATATGTAGAAAAAAAGAAATGACAACTTTAAGAAATTGGCTCATGTCATTATGTAGGCTGGCAATTCCAGGATCTGCAAGATAGATTAGCAGGTTGGAAACCAGGGAAAAATGGCAGCTCACTGTCATGGGTGGTCTGCTGACAGAGTTCCTTCTCGATAGGGGACTTGAGAATATTACAAGCTCCAACTGATGGACAAGGCCCATCCACACAATGGGAGAATTTTGTGTTCTCTGAAGTCTACGGAATGTCAGGCTCTATGTCTGAATACCACTGTTTATTCAAGTTAAAGCATCCGATTAGCCATTATAAGTACCTATGGAAACATTTGATTTTAAATAGTATTGTTGCCAAGGCTTAATGTTTCAGATATCCATTACCTGCTGCTGAGTTAAAGTGATGTTTCCTTTTTGATCCACAGAGGCTGTATCAGGAAGCCTGGAATAAGGATAAAACCAATATCAGCCTTCCCTTGGACACCCCAGCGATGCTCCAGGCCCAAATCAATGCCTTGCAGATTAGCAACGTAAGGAGAATAAGCACAGAGGGCACAAAGTCTTTATCTCCTAGATAATGAATAAGGCCCATGGATTCTGGTGCTATGGGTTTTTTTTTTCCCCTTAGCATCCATAGATAGAAATTCTGTCTTTTAAAAGGTTAGTGTAACTGCATGGGTGAGTGCCTAGACTCTAGATGTTCTCTCTGTAGCCTCGTAACCATCTTCCTATAGCCAACATCTGTGACTTAATTGCTTATGAGTCCCTGGAAGTAATTAAATCCCGGTCAAACACCTCCATGCTCAACAGCATCTACCGTCATCTCAGGCCTTCTGATAATATCTTTTTGTTTGACATCGCAAAGCCAAGTGATAGACAAGGGAAATTTATAATGATAAAGAGCAAGAGATAATGTCACATTTTCCCATCAAAAAACTCCTGAGTTTTGGGCAGTGGTGGTGCACACCTTTAATTCCAGTTTTGGGGAGGCAGAGGCAGGTGGGTGAATCTTTGTGAGTTCGAGGTCAGCCTGGTCTTGAGAGTGAGAGACAGCCAGGGCTACACAAAGAAACTCTGGCTCAAAAAGAGCAAGGAGGGGGTGCAGGGAAGAGAAGAAAAGAAAGCCTGAGTTAAAGGGCAAAATGAAAGGAAAATCCTCCACAGGTCTTCCTGGACCTTAATATAAATAAGCCATCCCTGGCTTCACCATTCCTTCTGAAATCCCCATGCATTTGGGCAGGAAGAGATTTTCAAACACGCATCAAGTTGTGATGAAAGTAGATGTTCAGCCATTGGTACTACTGGATGTTTAGCTTTAAATTTTATATCAGAGGTTTCCTCTACTACAAAGTAAACATCCAACAGCAAAGGACTCCAGAGATGAATGTCTTTCTTATACCACCTTTATATCATGGGTTACGATGCCTGGTAGGTATACTATGAGTGTCTTTATTTACTAAACAAACCTGTGTTCTGGCTCACTAGAAACTCTATCAAAAAGACTGGGATGAAGCCAAGCAGAAAGGCTACGACTTGCGAGCAGATGCCATTGAAATCAAGCATGCCAAAGCCTCCAGGGAGATCGCCAGTGAGGTAACGTCCTTGCTTGCTTTTGGGCTCTCTCCTTTGTAAAACAAATACTTTGTTCCAAGAATCTTATTTTCTTTTCATGATTCATGCAAACAATCATGTTTTATCTTGGGCTGAAGTCATTCTCTACTTGGAAATATTAAAAGGGGTAAAAACATTATAGTTAGAATAAGTAGAGATATAATTTCTGCATTGTTTATTGGCAACAACAAAATATCATAAAAGCACTTTTAAAATTTTGGATGAAAATTCAGGAACCAATACAATATCATTTCATCCCCCAAATATTTCTGGCATTCTTCACAGTATAAGTGATGATCATTCTGTACACTACTTAAGACTTGAAATCATATTTTATATCAAATATTTTATGCTAGAGGCTTATGTATAATATCTCAGCAATGTCTTCAAGTTTACTTCTTGCCTTTTAAAATTCACTAGCAGTAACGTAATTATCCTCTAAACTGTCCTATGCTCCCAGCTCCAACTTTTAAATACTCCTTCCTTAAGCTGGGCATGCTGGCATGTTTCTTTAATCCCAGTACTCAGGAGGCAGAGGCAGGCGGATTTCTGAGTTCAAGGCTAGCCTGGTCTACAGAGTGAGTTCCAGGGCAGCCAGGGATACACAGAGAAACCCTGTCTCAAAAAACCAACCAACTAACCAAAACAACAACAAAGCACTCCTTCTTCCAAACAACAACAAAGCACTCCTGTTCCCGTCCTCTGGTCCCTCTATACCTTATCTGTTCACATAGAGCTTCCTCTCCTCTGTCTCACCTCTTAACCACCAGTACCCACACCTTAATCCCAGTTTTCTCCCTTTGATCCAAATGTTTCCAAGTTGTCTGGACACAAGAAAGAAAAGGGCACCATCTCCCTCCAGAGCTTATCAGGTGAAAGCTCTTGTCCACAGACATCTCCTGCTTGAAACCAGTGATCTTGCTTCATGAAAAATGTATACATTTCTTCCCATCTTTAAAATCATGCCCATGACTCTTCCCTACCTGAGGTCCCCTCAGCACCCTGGGGGTCTGTCTGACTGAACCCTCCATCTGCCCAGCAACCTTATTACCTCCACTGTACAATCTTTCTTTTGAATTATTGAATATCATAGGATCTATGTCACAATAACACTAGGAGAATGAATTGTAATTATAATTGGCGCTGTTTATTTTTGAATGTAAAGAACTCATCCGTTTGGTATGGATAAACCTCACACGTCTGAAGCTCTCATAGTAGGTCTGGCAAACAGTATTTGCTCAGAAATGTTAGGGTTTTTTTTACATTATTTCAATTCACCATAATGTTTTCTTCCTGACTCATTCATCTGCCTAAAATAGTCCTGATTTCTTTTAAACTGAAATATATAATGACTTCCAGTGTTGAGCCAAATTGCATTAAGATTAAGATTCTGAAATCACTTAAAGAAAAATATAAATACATTATTTGTCTTTTTCTCTGTTTTTCTTTTCAACCACAACTTTAGTACAAATACAAAGAAGGTTACAGAAAGCAGCTGGGCCACCACGTGGGTTTCCGCAGCCTGCAAGATGACCCCAAGTTGGTATGGTCTATACATGCTGCTAAGATCCAGAGTGACAGAGAATACAAGAAAGCCTATGAGAAGTCGAAAGGCATTTACAACACACCCTTGGATATGATGTCAATTGTTCAAGCCAAGAAATGCCAAGTCCTGGTCAGCGATGTTGATTATCGCAATTACCTGCACCAGTGGACGTGCCTGCCAGATCAGAACGATGTGATCCAGGCTAAGAAAGCCTATGAGCTGCAGAGCGATGTAAGTGTGTGTGAGCCTCCAAGGAGATGGAATGTGTGCATTTAATCGTAGTGTGTGCTCCAGAGGCCCCAATCGAGCAGCAATCTTAATACGACCTATGCCATTCTGCACAGCCCATGGTAATAATAGAAGCCATCCCAACATTTTCTATCTTGTGAAGGAATCTTGTTGGTGATGGCAGGATCCTATTCACCAACATTTTTTTTTAAGAAATCAATCTTAGCTGGGTGTGGTGGCGCACGCCTTTAGTCCCAGCACTTGGGAGGCAGAGGCAGGTGGATTTCTGAGTTCAAGGCCAGCCTGGTCTACAGATTGAGTTCCAGGACAGCCAAGGGTACACAGAGAAACCCTGTCTCGAAAAAATAACAACAACAAAAAAAATCCATCTTATTCTATGTAATTAAATTGAAAGTTTCAGTCCTCCTATTCTGACCTTTGTGTGATCTGATATCTACATTACAGAAACAGATAAAAACATACAGAAATATTAGTTTAATTCAAGTGACACATATAGAAAATAATATGGAGATATTTTCTTACTGTCCATACATCTAAAGGGCTCCTTCCCTAATATTGCTACATCTGTTGTTCTTGGTGGCTCATGAAAGATACTTCAAGTACTAAGCACAAAATCTCAATTTAGTACAAAAGTAAAACTGTGTGCCAGTGCCATCTGTCCTTCTACCCATTGCTGTCCCTCATTCCACCAAGTGCCAGTTAGGAACTATGCTCTAGTTCCCTCAGGAGATCTAAGGACAGGTGGCAGAGACGTAACATGCAAAGATTCAAGTTTAATCAAAATGATGTCTGGCTGACATAAGCAGGGCTTACATCTTCTAATGTCAAGTTCTCCTGGCTAACCTGCGTCTTCCTACTGTGTGTTTCTCTCCTCCCTACAGAATGTGTACAAATCAGACCTTGAATGGATGAAGGGTATCGGATGGTTGACGGAGGGTTCTGTGGAAGTGATGAGAGTGAAGAATGCTCAGAATCTTTTGAATGAAAGGTTGTACCGAATAAGGCCTGAGGCCTACAAATTCACCAGCATTGTCGACACTCCAGAGGTGATCCTGGCGAAGACCAATGCTCTGCAAATCAGTGAGGTAAGCTGGTGCGGTTATGTTTCCAAGACAAAGCTCAGTCAAGGGGAGTTCGGTTTGTGAACTTCAGATTTACCAGTCTTATGGGAAGTAAGATCTGGGGAACAGCTGAGTCCAGATGTTCACAGTCAGTTCACCATCTCTGTCAAGACAACTGGGTCCAGAGTCTGACACACATTTTAATTGCGTTTGAAGATGCAAACTGAAATGCTGCTTAATACTTTAATCATAAAATTGTCACCTATTTGTGGCTATTTAATCATGACATAGGCTGAGAAGTTCCAGGGCAGTTCTATCTTTAGACATCATGACAGTTATTTTGGCTAAGAAGGCAAAGTTCTAATTGGTACTGTATGTTATCAGAATTTCTATAATATAGACGTGAGAGTCACATGACTATATGTAGTAATTGGACAAGAATTTTTATTACCATATTTAAATTTATATTGTATTATATATGAATTATTTATGAAGCTATTTGATATTTGTAAATAAAAAATACTATATATGTGTGTGTGTGTGTGTGTGTGTGTGTGTGTGTATCTCCAACAGTAACAGCCAGCAGTAACTATTTGGTATTTGTAAATAAAATAATACTATGTGTGTGTGTGTGTGTGTGTGTGTGTGTGTATATCTCCAACAGTAACAGCCAGCAGTAACTATTTGGTATTTGTAAATAAAAAAATACTATATATGTGTGTGTGTGTGTGTGTGTGTGTGTGTGTGTGTGTATCTCCAACAGTAACAGCCAGCAGTAACTATTTGGTATTTGTAAATAAAAAAATACTATATATGTGTGTGTGTGTGTGTGTGTGTGTGTGTGTGTGTGTGTGTGTGTGTCCAACAGTAACAGCCAGCAGTAACTATTTGGTATTTGTAAATAAAAAAATACTATATGTGTTTGTGTGTGTGTATCTCCAACAGTAACAGCCAGCAGTAACTATTTGGTATTTGTAAATAAAAACATACTGTGTGTGTGTGTGTGTGTGTGTGTGTGTGTGTGTGTGTCTCCAACAGTAACAGCCAGCAGTAACTTTTAATTTTCCACACAACTCCCGTGGTTAGTGACTTTCTAATCTGCCTTTCTGTTACCCTCCACACTTACCAGCCATTGTATCGTGACGCCTGGGACAAAGAGAAGGCTAACGTGAACGTGCCTGCTGACACACCTGTGATGTTGCAGTCCAAACTGAATGCCATCCAGATTAGCAATGTAAGACTGACTCTGTAGGCTTTGGTTCACAGAACTCCGTCTACCAAACCTTTCCTTCCCGTGTATCCAACAAAAGTTAGGCAAAGAGCACGGCCCTTTTATTTCCAGTTTTTAAGACACTAGAAGTTAGTATGTCTCTCTCTACTTTTTATAGTGTAGACACATATCCTTGTTGGAAAGGCCTTGTTAAAAAAACGCAATGGTTTCTCACAACTAAAACAAAATATAGCCGAAAGGTATTTGTAGTGGCTTCCCTTTCAGTGAACTATCATTTTTTCCCCCTTTAGATGCCAACAAATGTAAAGTTTTATAATTTTTATTTTATTGTATTTTATTTACTGTCTCTGAAATTTCTGTCACAAAAAAATTATTGGCGATTTCTTTAGTACGAATCATTGAAAATGCATGTGAGATCAAATTCAGTGTGAAGCTTGTCTGTCCTATAAACCTTAAGGAGATTTATGAACAGTAGGACTGTTAGCAGCAGTTCATTTTCTACCACCTGTAATGTAGGGTTTTATTGTCAGTATAAAATGCCGCTTCCTGCTAATAGCTATTCTTGCTCAGTTATGCTGACTCAACAGCTCCCTCTTCAGAGTGACTGTCGCATTGCAATCCCCATTTGCAGAAACACTATCAGAAGGCTTGGGAAGATGTCAAGATGACAGGTTATGACATCCGTGCAGATGCCATTGGGATCCAGCACGCCAAGGCTTCTCGGGATATTGCCAGTGACGTAAGAGCACTTTCTTGTCCAGGTTCAACACACTGACTTGTAGACACATAGGGAGTTTGACTTAATTTCTCAGAGATTACATTAGAATGACAATATTTTTTTCTTAGCATATTATTTTAAAATTCCAAATTCCAGAACAACTTGTTCAGTGCTTTGAAGGACACACATTTGTTGGGTTAATGAATATAGAAAATTTTATTACCCTGAAGTGTGACACATTTACTATTTGTGAATAATTTGAGGCAGTACAGGGAAAGTTTTTTTTGGGGGGGGGTATTTTTAATAATGAAATTTATTTTACCAGAATAGACAAGCTGATTATCCTCTATGTTATATATTTAAAAGTCATTTTAGACATTTTTAAAAATAAGTTTACAATTTGAAAATAACTTTAAACAATTAATTTCATTTGAAGTGACAGGGCTGTGGTTGTTTATGACAAAATATTGGAAGGTAGCTAACAGTGACTGGACCCTGGGGGATGCTGGTGGAAGGTAGCTAACAGTGACTGGACCCTGGGGGATGCTGGTGGGGCGTGAGAGGAGACATGTCCAGGAGACAGCTCTTATCTTCCAGGTGCCCACAGTGTTTCCAGACATGTGCTCTTAGGAAGCAAATTGATATAACAAACAATGAAAAAATAAATTACAGTGTAAACTTAGGGGGAAAAAATAGTGTCTAAAATAAAGGTGACCCAAGGGAGGCAGGATTGTTGTCAGTGGGAAATTACTGTGTGTAGGAAAGTGAGTGTGGGAAACGTGATCTTCCTTCTTGTGCCCACATTTCTCAGTACCTGTACAAGACTGCTTATGAGAAGCAGAAAGGCCATTACATTGGCTGTCCCAGTGCCAAGGAAGACCCGAAACTGGTTTGGGCAGCAAACGTGTTGAAGATGCAAAACGACAGGCTGTACAAAAAAGCCTACAATGATCACAAGGCCAAGATCTCCATCCCAGTGGACATGGTGTCCATCAACGCTGCCAAGGAGGGCCAGGCACTGGCAAGCAACGTGGACTATCGGCAGTACCTGCACCAGTGGTCTTGCTTTCCTGACCAGAATGATGTGATCCAAGCCAGGAAGGCCTACGACCTACAGAGTGATGTAAGTGTCCCCCAGGAAGAAAGCCTTCCGTGGCTTGGCGTGCTGACACCCGCCAATGCTCTAGGAAGCCTAACACTCCCCATGTAAGCACACCCCTTTACTATTTTGCCCGAGTTACTGATTGACTGTGCTGTGGCAAGATTTGTTCGGAAGGTTCTAATATTCACTGCTAAGGGGCTACTAGAATGTTTAGGAGATTTGCTGAGGTGTTTAACATTTATGGTTTGTTCAATGGAAGACTAGCCATAGCCCTTCAGCTGTATACTGAAGAACAATAGAGATGCCTTCCTTGTGATTAATTTCAAAGACTGGGGCGTGCTCTGAACTCACCTGTTCCCTTGAACTAGATGTTCTTGACATCAGTGTTTACCTTAGCCAAAACATTTTTAGATTTACTCATATGCCAGTTCAATTTTTCTAAAATGATAGCTCCTACAAGGTTATATGTTTCTTTTTTAAATTAATTACTTGTTCATTTTATGTCTATGGGTGTTTTATCTGCATATATATCTGTACACCATGTGTGTGCCTGGTGTCCACAGAGGTACTGGGACTAGAGTTAGACAGTTTTTAGCTGCTGTGGGGGTGCTGGAATTGAACTTGGGTCCTCTGGAAGAACACTAAGTGCTCTTAACCACTGCCCCATCTTTCCAGCCCAAGGTTATGTATTTCTTGTGTAGAATGGATGTCTTCTTTTAATTTTCTGAATTGGGCTTCCTTATACTTCAAAAGACGCTTATTAAATATTGAATGAAGTGTTAAAGGTAGTATGGCTTTAAATGACTTTGAATGGCCAGGGGCAGATGTAGGCAGGTTTTAGCATAAACTGCATCAGTATATTGAGGCAGGTATTTAAATCACATTCTTTAAAAATGGGACAGAGAACCATGAACTTAGGAGCCATCTTATGTAAATGCTGCAGCGCATGACGCCATCCTTTGGAGATTTTTCTAATATTTTCAGTCTCGTACTCCCACTTGACATTTGTGTCCCATAGCTAGTTATTAAAATACCATTTCTAACCAGTGGCTTTTTATATTAATTGCTGGTGTTTTAACAGTAGAGCAGTTTAATCTGCTTTACTTTTATATGTGGCGTGATAATCAAGAATATGCCAGATCCCGGTTGAAAAAGAGAGACTATCTTAGATAAAGAAAAGTCAAGTTAGGCCAAAATTGTGCAGTTGGTTTTGAATTCTTAATTATCCTTCTAAAAATACTTATTAAACATGCCAGAACCAGGCATTGTATTAGCACAAAAGATGTGATAGCAAGTAGAGAAGGAAGAGCCGGATGTGGCTCTTGGGGTGAGGGAGTTCACAGTGATGCAGAAATGCATGCTAACAAGAGTGTCCTGAAAGTGGAATGGCTCAGAATGAATGATCTGAGACACTATGGAAAGAGAAGTGGGACATTCCTAGGGCGGAGTGTTGATTTTGCAGACTTATGATGGTGGCAGGGGTCACAGAGACACTCGGAGATGGCCCGTGTGATCAGTACAGAGGGGATGGGTGAAGGAGGTCCGAAGAGTAGGTGGTGACAAGCACCAGATCAAAGTCCATGAGAAAGTCTTTGATCCAGAAACCAGTGGGAGCCATAGGAGGGGGATTTAGTGGTGCCAGATTTGAGCTGAGGACTTTGAAAAAGTCATTCTGGTTATGCAGAGAGCCATTATTACAGCTTTGAAAGTCCGCATTGGCTAGTGTGATGATCGCCTAACTTTTAGTCAGAAAGCATCCATGCATACACCCAACCAATGGGCTACTTCTGCACATACGCCTTGGCGCCTCGTTCTAGAACCCTGGCACAGGGAACATCGAAACAAAACACTGCTGTGTATGGGTGTGGGTGTGGGATATGTCTGGCAAGTGTTGTTTGTTTGTTTGTTAATTATTGCTTGTGAAGTATAAAATGCTATATAAGAAAAATGGCTTCCTTATTTTATTGTTACAATCAGAAAGAGATAACACTGCTTCTACATAACTGTGGCTTCTCCCGCAGGCCATCTACAAGGCTGACCTGGAGTGGCTGCGTGGCATTGGCTGGATGCCAGAAGGGTCTCCTGAAGTCCTGAGAGTCAAAAATGCCCAGGAGATCCTCTGCGACAGTGTCTACCGGACCCCCGTGGTGAAGCTCAAGTACACAAGTATTGTGGACACACCCGAAGTTGTCCTTGCTAAGTCAAATGCTGAAAATATTAGCATTGTGAGTTACTAGTGTTTTTCTATGTATTGATATTGAATTCAAGCTATAAATCATAATGAATAATTATCTTAACCATGTGTCTTTAAGAAAAATATCAATAAGTATAAGCAGCTTTGATAGCATAGTTTTGGTTTTTGAATATTTTCAAGACCAAAAATATTAATAAAGACTACTAATAATTTCTTACAAACTTTGAGTAACTTATGTGCAAAAAAATTTAAAATAACCTTCACCTTAATATGAAATGATAACCCTGGATTAGACACCCCCCCCCAAAATAGTGACAAGTTGTTCACTGAAACTAGTAAGATTATAAACCATCAACTGATTTCTGTTATTTTTTGGTTCCTTCCACAGCCAAAATACAGAGAAGTTTGGGACAAAGATAAAACTTCCATCCACATAATGCCAGACACGCCTGAAATTAATCTCGCTCGAGCAAATGCTCTTAATGTGAGCAATGTAAGTATTGCAACAGACTCTGTCTTGCTCAGAAAGTCACCGTGCTGGTGCCTCTGTAGATGACCAGGGTGTATCTGTGTAGCCAAGGGGAAGATGATTCGTCACTACCAGCACTTGGCCAAGATTGAGGAGCAGAGCAGAACTCTGGCCCTAAAGCTCAGTAACCAAGCCAGTTAGTGGTGAGCCAATAGCCACAGGACAAAGGGGAGGCGAAAACTAGAACAAGAGAGAGGAGAGAAAGAAATGCACAGGTTAGAAAAGGGAGATAGTGGCAGACTCTAACTTAAAATATTTGCAAAAAATATATTGGTTAGTTGCAAAATCCAGATTGTGAAAGATTTTGTAGAAAATAGAAATGACCAAAATTGAGTCTGGAAATTTTTAGAAAACACATAGGAACAAAAAGACATTTATTAGTTGCTTTGTCATTTAATGCCAAGATCCTTCTAATCATTTCATAGGATTCCTTCAGAATTATAGGTAATTGACTACTGGGGAACCTAATACAAGAAAGGGAGGCTGTCATGGGCACCAAACTTGTTACAGGTTGATTCTGAAATGAAATGATGAACAATAACAGCAGAGAAAACCATGAGATGTTAATAAGTCACATTCATCAGGGCTCAAATGATGGGATGCAAGCAAGGGTCCAGGAATAACAGGGATCCCATGCCAAAAGCCTAAAAATACAGTAACTCACAAGGAAATAAACACGTGCCCTTACTATATTTTAAATGATGTGACAAAATGCAATATCCATTCTTGTTCTTCAATAAAGCCCTAGTTAAAATGGATAAATTAAGATTAGATGTGACATTCAAAATCTATCTGAAAGCTAAGGCCAGTTCATCCTCTTGAGCCTTTGATGTTAAGCTGGGACTGAAATAGGGCTGTTCCTTCACAGCACCTCTTTGAAACTTAACTAGGTGATTAAGTAAAGCCTCTCATTGGTAACACATGAGGAGGAAGGAGAAATGAAAGCTGGAAAGAAAGAGGCCAAATTATTCTCTGCAGAAGCCGTGCTAAGCCCACAAGAGAACATGGAAAACCCAATAGCTAGGGAGAAAGATTCAGTTATGTGGCTAGCTACACATCTCAAGAGAGGGGTGTGACAGATGCCATCATAACCCAGAAATTTGCAGGTGCGTAGAATAAGTATGCACCCCATTAAAAGGGGGTGCCTAGTGCAGTCTTTCCAATCTGAAGCCTCATATTTATTTTCAAAAATAAATACATTTTTGTGAGGGGTTGAGTCAGCTAAGCAAAGGTTCCTCTCCATGTGTTCAGCTCTGTCAGCTCTGAGTAGTGAGCTACAATGGAGCTGAATGTTCTGGAACTTGAGAGAACAGTGCAGCTGGAGGGTGTCTCGGGGGCTGGAGATCCAGTATCAGTGCCACAGTGTAGGACAGACACTCTTGGGGAATCTCTATGCCACAGCAAAGGGGCTTCTTCTATTCAGTTATGGCCATTTTGGCAGAAGCGTTCTGGAAAGTCACATATGCTTGTTTTTATATGACAAAGTTCTCATGTGAGAATACTAGAACCCTATCATTAATATCATGGTTGCAAACTAACAGAGTGTTCAAAATTGTGCTAAGAGCAAACTTTGGGCAGTAATGACAGGGGTTCACATCACAGGGAATCAAATACCTCATTGCAGTGCATACTGCAATATACATTTTCTTTTCCTGGGACATTACTATCATTATAACTGATAAGATCTGCTATTCACAGCAGTGTCCACCTTTAGACTGGTAGTTCTCAGACTGTGGGCTGGCTGTGATCCCTTTGGGGTTATATATTGGATATCCTGCATATGAGATATTTACATTACAATTCCTAACAGTAGCATAATTACAGTTATGAAGGAGCAATAAAATAATTTTATGATTGAGGATCACCACAACATGAGGACCTGTATTAAAAGGTAGAAACATTAGGAAGGTTGAGAATTGCCAATTTAGAAAGGATGTCTTCTGTAAAGTAAAAATTATTGCATGCAGTTTTATGGATAGCAAAGCAAATTCAGCTTAACAAGACTCAAACTATGTCAGTAATATAGAGTGATTTTTTTTTTTTAGTTAGATAGGGAAATTGAAACTTTTAAAGTTTGGAAATCTGTGCTTTTTCTCAGCATTATTAGGTGAAAAAATTAGATCTTGTGCCTGGGTTTGCTTCAGTTCATTGACAGAAATTTGTTTGATCTCATAAACAAGAAAGAATAAAAATATAACAATAAATATGAAATGCTGAAGACAAAAATAAAGTTAAGGTGACATGATGACTTATTTACATGAAGTATGATGGAGAATAATATATTTAATTACGGAAGACACCTTTTCCTCTTTACAGAGAAGGCAAATCAGTTTTTAAACTACACCCACCCAAAATTCACTCAAACAAAAAATGTAAATGAAAATTCATACAGCACTTAACCATACTTACAAGTATAAAATTCACCTAAAGACTCAGATATGCCAAATTAAGGACACAATTGATAGTTATGACACTGTCGTGTTTTCTTTTTTCACTGTGGAAGTCCCCATGCTGATTAGTATGATTTTTAAATTATATGTTTAAATTACTGTCATTTCTGAGTCTTTCTATCATGGTCAATGTAGAATGTAGCCATTGAAATGTGTGTGATACACGTATGTCTCTGGCACTTACTGGCCAAACGCCATCACTTCTGATACATCACGTTCCTTAGCAATGCAAAGAAACAGGTAATGGAGACACTGCACCGTCCTTTGCTATCGTCTCTCATGGTAGTTCTAGTCATCTGACTTTTAGAGTAGAAAATAAAAACCTTGAAGGGAGTGATAAGTTATTACTTTATTTTCAATTGTTTGTAACAGTAAAAATATAGCATATACTTATCAGATCAGATTATTATCCTTGAACAATGCACATGATCAGTCATAGAAGAATGAAAAGGCTATATTGGAAAGAAGAAAACCTCAAAAATGGAAAACATCTGTAATTGTAAAAAACAACAAAGTTGAGCTGAAGACACAGACAATAGTCTGTAGCATCTAACTTATCCCACCGCTATCTATACACTGACACTAGAAAGGAAAATGAGCCAGGCTTTGGATGGCCACACGTCAGCTGTGATTAACGGAAACAAGAAAGAAGCCTAGTTGGGTCTGGGTCTCTGACTGTGGATACAATTTCATGTTCAAGAACAATGATGTAAATTAAAAAAATAACTTCGCCTGTTCTACATTTTCTCCTCTTCAGAAACTCTACCGTGAGGGGTGGGATGAAGTCAAGATGAGCTGTGATGTCCGGTTGGATGCTATCCCCATCCAGGCTGCCAAGGCCTCCAGGGAGATTGCCAGTGACGTAAGTGAGCCTTTTATACCTTTGGGTTTCGTTTTTTTTCCAGCAAATTCTCTGTGTGTTTCCGAGGGCGCACTGTGACCCATCTGTTCTGCTTTTTAATCTCCAGTATAAATACAAGCTTGACCACGAGAAGCAGAAGGGACACTACGTGGGCACCCTCACAGCCAGGGATGACAACAAGATCCGGTGGGCCCTCATCGCTGGCAAGATTCAGAATGAAAGGGAGTACAGGCTGCAGTGGGCCAAATGGAAGACCAAGTTCCAGAGCCCCGTGGACATGCTTTCTATCCTGCATTCGAAGAAGTGCCAGACGCTGGTCAGCGACATTGACTATCGCAATTACCTACACGAGTGGACGTGCATGCCTGACCAAAACGATGTGATTCAGGCCAAGAAAGCCTACGAGCTGCAGAGCGATGTGAGTGGCCTGCACTGTATCATTTTCCTATGACTCCCAGAAGGTTCACAGCATTAAGTACCTTTGTCACAAGGACATGGCTTTACCCAGCGAAGAGTCCGACAGTAGTTAGGCCTTGCAGTATGACATCAGAATCAACAGTGCCAGGAAGGAAATGAATAGCAGTGTAAATGAGTGTAGGTCTTGAGGGAAGGTTTAAAATAACTACTGTGAGAAATTTGTAGTGGTTCATGTCTATAATACTAGCACTTGGGAGTCAGAGGCAAGAGGATTGTTGCGCCTTCAAGGTTAGCCTGGTCTAAATAGAGAGATCCAGACTAGTGCAAGGGACACATAGTTCGATCCTGGTGAGGAGGGAAGGGATGAGACTGAATTATTATAGAAAATTATTATCTATAGCATTCATATAACAATCAAGGTATGTGTGCATATATATATGTACATATACACACACATACACTATTGATAGTTCATACACAGGATCTAGATACACTTTTTCAACTGACACAATTGTTCAGAGATCTTGAATTAAGTTGTCAAAATTTCAAATCAGGAAAAAAAAATTTTTGCAAGTCTAAGGCTTCCTATTACTTTTGAAAATTCTGAGCATGCAGCCCCAGACAGGCTCTGTCACTTGGCAACCGTAGCCTAGAGCCGAATTGAGGCTCTCGTATTAAATAGAAGGAATGTCCTCCAGCTATGACAACCTGGCCTGGCAGCTTTTATTGCATGTCCTGCCTGGTTGCTTGAATATATCTTCCGTTGCTTCTATACCCTTAACCTTGTGTTTCCTCCTCAGACCAATAGGCTCCGGGAATTAGACTGACTAAACTGATTCTGGCCTTGTTCTCACAGGCTGTCTACAAGGCTGACTTGGAATGGTTACGTGGAATTGGGTGGATGCCAAATGATTCTGTCTCTGTCAATCATGCCAAACATGCTGCAGATATCTTCAGTGAGGTAACTCCGAAACTTTGCCCAGACATTCTGCACATTTCCTTAGAAAACAACAAACTCAAAATACAATCACCTTGGGTCAGCATTTTAACTATTTTTCATTGCTGTAATTTAGGCCAGACATTTTTCAAAATGCACCATACCTATTATACTTTGGTACTATATCCCTAACAGCATCAAACATAATCACTGATGCATGAAATAGCACAAATGGAAATTTTCTCTTGTCAACAATAGCAATTTTCTGGGAGAAGTTTGTCCATTGGAAAAAATCAAATATTATGACTCAAGTAATGATGAGACCTTGGGAGGAGTGAGAATCCTTCTACTTGAAAAATCTGTGAGGCCCTGGATTCAAACCCCAATATTGAAAAAAATCTGTAGGAAGTATAATAAGGCAATCTGGTTGTTTGAGAAATATAAACTAAATTGCTAAGAAAATGCCATTCACTGATGGTACTTTATGCCTCTAAAAGAAATCCTTAATTTAGCATCTCTCAGCTCACACATCCAGTGACTATGGCTGACAAGTTTCTCTTTTTCCTCATAGAAAAAATATCGCACAAAAATAGAAACTCTCAACTTCACTCCTGTGGATGACAGAGTGGATTATGTGACAGCGAAACAGAGCAGTGAGATCCGAGATGATGTAAGTAGATAGCTGCTGTAAGTCGTACAGCAATGCCAAAACTCTCCTCTTCCTGCAATGACTGCGCTAATAATCTCATCGCCGAAATTATCTGTGCTAGTAATATAGAGAGATTTCTTAGAGACAACAGAGAGATTTCTTAACATTAAGTAATTTTCCCCCATGCCTCTCATTTTTAGATTAAATATCGCAAAGATTGGAATGCCATCAAGTCAAAGTATACCCTTACAGAAACCCCACTGCTGCACACTGCCCAGGAGGCTGCCCGGATCCTGGACCAGGTAAGGACTTTTGCAGATGCCTCGTGCTTGGAGATGGGTCTGTAGATTTACATACATGACCATGTCTTCCCCCTGACCCTGCACTTGACCCCTAATGTGGCTCTTGGTCTTTTAGTACCTCTACAAGGAAGGCTGGGAGAAACAGAAAGCCACAGGCTACATTCTGCCACCTGATGCTGTGCCATTCGTTCATGCCCATCATTCCAGCGATGTTCAGAGTGAGGTAATATATTCCAATATGACTGCACCCTGCAGAAGCCGGACCTTGCTGGAAAGGGATACACATTGTAAAATACAAATGACCGCTTGAGGATGCTCCATCTCAGCTTGGTAGATGAGTCTGTGCTGACTGAGGCCTGAAATAGTCCCTCCCTTTTGGCTCTTTTCACTTGAGTTTGGGGCTTGTTTTTGTTGTTTGGTTGGTTTGGGTTTTGCTTTTTTCTTGTATTACCTGGCTGCTATAAAATCTGCAGACTCCCCCCAAAAAAGAAATAGCCATAATTAGAGAACAATGATATGGGGTAGGGGGTTCTATTTTAAATGCTTTTTCAGCCAGGTGTTTACCACACAAACCCATAATCGCAGAGCTTAGAAGGTGGAGGCATGAGGATCGGGAGTTCAAAGCCACCTTCAACTATGTATGAAGGCCAGCCTCCTCTCAGTGAGCTGAGAAACTGTCCAAAGCATCAGTAGTGGCAAGTGTGAACTGGCTATTTCTTCATGTCTATTTATTTCAGTGGGATTTATTTATCTCTGTGTTTTTTTTTTTTAATATCAGAATAGATGTGTCCAACCGAAAGCTAAGGGCTAAAGCTCCTGCTGTTTCCCCTTCTTCACCAACCCCGCTTTGTGCTATGTGCTTATCAAAGCTTCTGGGTTCTGTATTCTACCTCTCTGCAGCTGAAATACAAAGCTGAACACGTTAAGCAGCGAGGTCACTACGTTGGCGTTCCTACAATGAGAGACGATCCCAAGCTGGTTTGGTTTGAGCACGCAGGCCAGATTCAGAATGACAGACTCTACAAGGAGAGCTACCATAAGTCAAAGGCCAAAATCAATATCCCGGCTGACATGGTGTCAGTTGTGGCCGCCAAGGAAGGGCAGAACCTTGTCAGTGACATCGATTACCGTCAATACCTACACCAGTGGACGTGCCACCCTGACCAAAATGATGTTATTCAGGCAAAAATTGCCTACGACCTTCAGAGTGACGTAAGTAACTGTCGTTTCTTGTTATCTAGACTGTACCATACACTCTGAGAATAATAAGCAGCATTCCCTAAAAAGGAATGTCAGTCTGGACCATACCATAAGCATTTAGCTTCATCCCTAGAAAGGGAAGATGCTGGAGACTGAGCTGAGGTTTTAGCACTCGTGATCCTGGATAAAGACTGAAAAGCCTCCTTCCTATTTCACTGAACATCTTACTCTTTAAGACACTTAAGGAACTGCTTACAAGAAATCCAGTGACAGACAGAGAGAGAGAGAGAGAGAGAGAGAGAGAGAGAGAGAGAGAGAGAGAGAAACAAAGTACTATAAGCTGCATGCACCCAGCATCCCTCAAGAAGAGCCTTAGTTAAACTTAGAATGTAGTACATAAACTGTACTGGGCATGGTGGCGTTCGCCTTTAATCCCAGCACTCGGAAGGCAGAGGCAGGCGGATTTCTGAGTTCAAGGCCAGCCTGGTCTACAAAGTGAGTTCCAGGACAGCCAGGGCTATACAGAGAAACCCTGTCTCGAAAAACCAAAAAAAAAAAAAGAGAGAGAGAGAGAGAGAGAGAGATAGTGTAGTACATAATGACACAGGCCACCTCACAGGGAAGCCTGAACGCACATCACAGCCCTACGTCAGATGCAGAAGACTCATCGTAGGTCTTCTCATCACTACTTGATAGGAAAGGAGACTGCTTCATTGATTGCTACAAAATGACTTTATTCCAACCATCCACTCTTCATTTTGTCTGGAAAGGGCCAGCGAGCCCAGGAGCTAGAGCAGGAGAGAAGGTGGTGATGGGAGCAGGCAGGCTTGTCCAGATTAGAGGAGATGCTGTCCCATTCCCTAAACCTTCCTGACCATTTACATGTACACGCTCCCTCCTTCTGTCCAGGTAGCTAGCTAACTGTAGCAGAGGTGAGGTACCCTGTCTACCTAAAACTGCAGCCTCTTTGGTAAACCTTTCCTATGTCAACAGCTCCTTAATGCCAATAGCACTTCATTGAGCTAACTCTTACAGCACATCACCTTATACTGACTCCTTAAGGCACTGAATTCAGGGCCTTGTGTAGTCACAGGCTCAAGAAATAAAACCAGGCAAAGCTGTGACTGAATGAAGGGGACAGTAGCCGCTAAAGAGAAATCCATCTTAATTTTCTGAAAAGATTGCCTGGACTGCTACGCAGTTGTCCTGTATCATTTACAGCTCCTCCCATCTCTCCTCTGCCCCTCAGAATGTCTACAAAGCTGACCTGGAATGGCTCCGAGGTATTGGCTGGATCCCTCTGGATTCTGTGGACCATGTGAGGGTTACAAAGAACCAGGAAATGGTGAATCAGGTATGCAGAGCCTTTTGGATTTCTAACCAAAGGCTTACTTTCCTTACCTGCCACAGAGGGATGGATGCCCCATGGGGACAGAGCTATCTTACCTGTCTCTATTCATTTCAGATAAAGTACAAGAAAGATGCTCTTGCCAACTATCCCAACTTTACAAGTGTGGAGGACCCTCCAGAGATTGTTCTAGCCAAGATTAACTCAGTCAATCAAAGTGATGTGAGTTCATACTGCATATGTTGAAGTGCTTCGGCTGAGGAGCTAAGTGAATGATCAGTTCCTTTAACTCTAGATAGCTGATAATTAGAAAGGGACAGAGGGGCAAGTCGTAAGATAAGCTTTGGCACTGGTATATACCACTGGGTATATACCAGTGGGTACTTTTAGATATCTGTATTCTTGACCAGAATATTCTAAAATGAACAGAAGTTCAACCACCTGGTTAGTTTTTACATATGTGTAGATTGTTTTCAGTATGTCTTAAAATTTAAATATATGTTTAGACTAACCAAAGATTTTTTCCCCCTTCTTCCTAGGTGAAATATAAAGAAACATTTAATAAAGCCAAGGGCAAGTACATATTTTCTCCAGACACACCATACATCTCCCACTCCAAAGACATGGGGAAACTCTATAGTACTGTGAGTCCTATTTTATATTATAACTTGTTTCCTAATGAAGCTCTTGTCTGTATTCATATTCTTGACTGACTTTATAAACTGATGAATTTGGAAGGTGATCAGTTTCTTATACTGACACAAATAAACAGGTAATAGTACCTATAATAAGTGCTGTCAGGGCTCTGGAGACAGCACAAAGGATGCAACAGGTACCAAAAGAAGGGTGGAGATTACATCCTTCAATAGTCACACACACACACAATTCCAACCAACAAATGGAAGGTGTTTACTTCCTAATTCCTATTTAACTCAGCTAATTCAAAGGAGTAGGAGAGAGAGAGAGAGAGAGAGAGAGAGAGAGAGAGAGAGAGAGAGAGGGAGGGAGGGAGGGAGGGAGGGAGGGAGGGAGGATATGTGTGTCAATACATAACCGTGTTTGGTAAATCCTTTCTTGTATAAGAATTTCTCATCATTTTTTTCAAAGAGTAGAAACACATCAACTCTGATATAAGATGTTTCAGTTTGTAGATTTAATCAAATAATGACCCTGCTCCAGGTTAGGCACTCTAATAACTACAAATAAAGTTTTCATCCTTGCCTTGAACATACACCTTCCAGCCCCAACCTTAGTGATTGCTTTAGTCCTATCTGAATATAGTTGAATGCAATGTTATTAACACATGTTTCTTTGTTCCAGATACTATACAAGGGAGCCTGGGAGGGCACCAAGGCCTACGGCTACACCCTGGATGAGCGCTATATTCCAATTGTTGGAGCCAAGCATGCTGACCTGGTGAACAGTGAGGTCCGTTTGATGCTTTCCCTCTCTTAGGATCAGAGTCTTTATTGAGAAACAAGAAACTGGATAGAAAACTCCAGAAATTCTCAATGTTGAATCCATTTTTCAGCTTAAATACAAGGAAACCTATGAGAAGCAGAAAGGTCACTACCTGGCTGGAAAAGAAATAAGTGAGTTTCCTGGTGTGGTCCACTGCCTGGATTTCCAGCAGATGCGGAGTGCGGTAAGCAAGGCTTGCTTCCCAGTAGATGTGTACAAGTTCCGTGTGCTCTTGTGTCTACCCATCTATAGCCTCCCCTGTGACTCAGGATTACCTGGGGAGAGAGTGGTATGGGGCAGATCATCTTTCAGGTTTCTTTACCCTCACCTTTGGACCCTTAAAATCTATGGACATTGTCCTGCTCCCCACCCCCACCCTTTTTTGACCAAGCACACACTAAGAGCTTTGAATTGGCAGAAGTAGAAAACAACTCCCCTGTGGACATAGCATGATAGAGGGATAGGAAGAATATTTTATAATTGTTAGTATTATCGTAAACATTATTCTATTTATACTGCTCTACATGAGAGACTAAAGAGATTGGTTGGAATGATTCAAGTGTTTGTCTTTAAAAACACCTTTAGTTGAACTACAGAAGAGATTATGAAGACACCAAAGCAAATGTGCATATTCCCAATGACATGATGAACCACGTGCTGGCGAAGAGGTGCCAGTATATCCTCAGTGACCTGGAGTACCGACACTACTTTCATCAGTGGACGTCACTTCCCGAGGAGCCCAATGTTATCCGCGCCCGAAATGCCCAGGAGATCTTAAGTGATGTATGATGTCCTTTCTGTAGTTTGACTTGGCCTATAGACTTCTGTTCCCCGTTAACCTTGTGTGGCACAACGTCTCCTGTTCACAGACCCAAAGACTTTCACCACTGAGCAGCATGAGTAACCATGCCTCATGTCAGAATCCCCTTTGAGCCATAGGGCACTTGTGTTGAATATTTAATCTGTTCAGCACTATACTCAGACACTGTCCCCCTCTGAGACATCATTCATCCAAGAAGAAGTTCTCAGCTATTTCAGGCCAGGGAGCAGTAAGAAACCACCAAGAGGTGACCAACTGTAAACTCTAAATGCCTGCCACCTTTCATGTTTCTTCTTTGTTGCAGAATGTATATAAAGATGACTTGAATTGGCTGAAGGGCATTGGCTGCTATGTTTGGGACACACCCCAGATTCTCCATGCCAAGAAATCATATGACCTCCAGAGTCAGGTGAACCAATCTCCCTTTAAGGACCAACTATCCAGATGTCATTGTGGTCCATGGTAGTAGCATCTGTAGGCGGCTACCACTAAGCTCTGATTGAGAGACTGCTAGAAAGGTGTATGGTCTAAGGTAAACAAATTGGGTCCCAATCAAAACTCTTGTAGTGACCTGTTCTGGTATGAGTCTGTCCTGTGGCTGAAGGTGATACACATTTATAACAGGAAGTTATAGAAGAGGGGGTTGGCGGATGGTGAACTACTCATAGGCATCGTCATGTTGGCTTGGTTAATATGCAGAATTTAGGAAGTAAAATGTATTTTGACAACAGGGATATACGTTTGGAGGGGAAAAGACATCATTATCTGGGGCACGTCCCAGCATGTGGCTGAACTGCGATTGAGCAGATCTGATGGACAATTGGTAGAGCAGGCTGCTGCTGGGGGGACTGGGAGGTGGCTTGGAGCAAGTAACAAAATGAAGAAAGGCACCTCACACAGGTCCAGACCTCTCTCTTGGCAGAGGAAAGCTGCCGCTTGTTTTGGCTGCCACACAGAGTCCTCAAACTGCAGAAGGATGGCAGCCTGCTTCTTAAGTTAAAGCAGAAACCCAGATATAAAGAAAAGGGTGACTTGGTTGCTATAAAGAGCTAGCACTGCTTTTTACCACGTTGGGTGACTTTGTCTTTTCTTCACAGCTACAATACACAGCAGCAAGTAAAGAAAATCTGCAGAACTATAACCTGGTCACAGATACGCCAGTTTACGTGACGGCTCTTCAGAGTGGCATTAATGCCAGTGAGGTATGGTGTCCTTGTCCTGTCTGGCAGGGCAAGTCCTTTTTTGTCTTAGACATATCCCACCAGCAAGGGTACAGAAGTCGTTCTCTTTGGTCTGCAGGTGAAATATAAAGAAAATTACCATCAGATTAAGGACAAGTATACCACAGTGCTAGAGACAGCAGACTACGACAGAACCAAGAACCTCAAGAGTCTGTACAGCAGTGTGAGTTGTCTTTTCCTCATTCTTAGGAGCTGTCTTCCCCCCATCCCGCCCCGCTCGAGGAGGGAGTAAACAAAAGGGATAAGACTCTTCCCTAAAGTTTTGTCAAGTTTCCCCTGGATTATCAAATTCCAAATTTACCTACAAATTCTCACTAGACAATTAAACCTCACTTGAAGAAATATCCTGGGGTTGGCGAAGCCCATCTGAGGACAGAGACAGAGGAAAACTCGATGATGTGGAAGCTAGCCAGAATTCAATTCCTGTACTCACAAGATTTTTAACCCTTCTAGAACATATACAAAGAAGCCTGGGATAAGGTGAAAGCCACCAGCTATAACCTGCCTACCAGCACCTTGTCCCTGACACATGCCAAGAACCAGAAGCACCTGGCCAGCCATGTAAGTCAAGTATAAACATCATAGCCTCCCCTCACCCTCTGCTCCCCTTACCAAGAATTCCCCAAGCTCTTCAGATGTTACCCAGAAGCACCCCATTATTCTCTGGCATGTATGGCAAAACTTTCCAATTGCTGGGCACCAGAGTCTGCTCACTGCCTCCTCTCAGGGCCCTGCAGTCCCTGGAGAGTCACACCTATCAGCCAGGAGGACACAGGTGTGATCTTTCAGGCTACCTATGGGCAGACAACATGGATAGATAGCTTCTGCTTCAGCCAGCAGTGAAGAGAGAAAGCAGACACCAAATGCTATACAGAATAGGGAGTTTCCATCCAGGCCTGGAGGCTCAGAAGTACAAGTCCAGCACTGGGGAGACTGAAGCAAGAAGATTGTCGTGAGTTCAAGGCCAACATAGCCTACAACATAGTCTAGCCTGCACTACAGAGTAAGACCCTCTCTCAAGAAACAAAACCAAGAATAGGATATTTTGATAGAACTAGGTGAGAACTGGGACAAAGCTAAGGTGATGTGTTTGGTGACTTGTTATCACACCATTACCAAGTCAATAAACAGATGTGGTGCAGGAGTATGCCCCTCATTTGGATTTTTGAATAAACTTTGCAGAGTTCGGTGGAGGCTTTTCTTCTTCTGTTGCAAATTCTTGGCAACCTGTTGTTAGAGCAAGGACTGAGGGTCAGAGAAAAATTAAGGATCCTAACACTAGTTAGAAATAATTTTAAGGAGGAAAAAAAAAGAGATCCTTTGAATGCTAATTTGATCAGTGCAAAGAGACTGGCATGTTCTGTTCTGGGAGATTCTGGGGAGAATTCCGTCTAGCCTCTAGTTAACGGAGCAGCGTCCCACTCCCTCTGGGTCCTGAGAGGCTTGTGTTACCCCTGCACACTGGGAGGATGGCTCTTACCCTTTGCCTTATTCCTAGCTTGTGGACTTGCCAAGTATCAGTTGACAGGTGGAGCAGACTATGAGCTAAAGGTGGGCTGCACTGCCTTATTGAAATACTTGGAGAAAGTGAAATCCAAGAATTGTCACACTCAACCACAAGGCACTGCACCGCTTAAGATCAAGATTCCAAGCATAGTCTGAACTTTTTACTCAGGAGAGTAAGGACGATAAAGCCACATCACTAAGAGATTACTGAACAATCAATCGCTTTACTATCAGCTGTGAGTGTGGCTCAGTAGTAGACTCTCCGCCCAGCATGTTCAAGGCCCTGGTTTTGATCTTCATCATGACAAACATTTTACCCGATTAAGCATGTTCCTAAAAATAATGTGTAGTGGCAGCAATATTTGACATGGGCACTTAAAACAAACAATACAATTTTATGCACTGTCCAGTATAAAAGTACTTTCCAATATTGCCTGCTGGTCTCACAATGACTCTTGCTGGCTCTAGTGTCTTTTCAAGGGTAAGGAAGTGATCACTGGGAAGTGGTCCAACCTGCACCCCCCACCCCACATCAGCTGGATCAGGCACCTTCTATTGTTTCATGGTTTGTTTGTTTCTTTCTTTGTTTAACAGTAAGTCTCTACTCTTCATGTTCTGGCCTTTCTATTTGTTCTCTGTAGATCAAATACCGAGAAGAATATGAAAAGTTCAAAGCCCTTTACACATTACCAAAAAGTGTTGACGACGATCCAAACACAGCGCGGTGTCTCCGAGTGGGCAAACTTAACATCGACGTAAGTACTGCAGAGGCTTTAGTGTACACAGAAGCTGAACCAAATAGCCATGCGTTATCAGAGTACTTTCTATGAAACCAGGCGTGTGACACTCATTGTACATCTACACAGAAGCTAAGTATTGCCTCAAACTGGAGGTTGGAGAGATGAGATGGTTCAGAGGTAAGAATACGTGCTGCTCTTAGAAAGGACCCAAGTTCAGTTCTCAGAAACCAGATCAAGCAACTCACAACTGCCTGGAAGTCCAGCTACCAGAACCAGCATGCATGTGACACACATTCATTCATACAGACAGTCACACAGACACAGGCACAGGCACAGACACAGGCACATACATAAACGTAAACAGAGAAATAGATCTTTAAAAAATATCCTGGTATTAATCTATACAAAAAGTGCAAGAGAATTCCAGCCTCCACCCCCCAACCCAGTTGCTTGCTATGATCTGAAGAAGACAGTCATTCCACGGCAACACAGCAGGTTTCCTGTAACTGAATTGTAACGACTTTCACAGCGCCTGTACAGATCAGTGTACGAGAAGAACAAGATGAAAATCAACATCGTGCCCGACATGGTGGAGATGGTGACTGCCAAGGACTCTCAGAAGAAAGTCAGCGAGATTGACTACCGCCTGCACCTCCATGAATGGATTTGCCACCCTGACTTACAAGTCAACAGTCACGTCAGAAAAGTGACAGACCAGATCAGCGACGTAAGCCCATTGCTTAGGCGGACCCTCCCATAGTTGCTCTAACACACTCATACCCCAACATTGTTGAGAAGCTGGCTCGCCTGCCTATCCACCTTTATCCCTCTTGTGTTCTGATTACCTGAGTCTCGGGATTTTAGAGCTATCCCTGCAAGCAGGATTGGGCAGATTTCTGTGGCCTCCCAGCCTCATTACTAATAACCTTTGCTTTTTGTTCCATCCCCATGTCATCTGGGTCTAGGGTACACCAATTCTTTAATATTCAAGGGATGGTCAGATTTTTTTTCTGATCTTCTGTATCTGCTGAAACCCCCTAGATTGTATACAAGGATGACCTCACCTGGCTGAAAGGCATTGGTTGCTACGTCTGGGACACTCCTGAAATTCTCCATGCAAAGCATGCTTATGACCTACGCAATGATGTGAGTAGCCTCATTTGATTTGTTGGTATAAACATACCTCTACACAGTTTAGAGTCAAGGAGACAATGTTTAAAGGGAGAACGGTGCCACGGTCCAGTCTTGGTGAAGATGCCCAAGCTGGAGAAAGATGCTAAAGAGAGAATAGTCATTTCTTAGCAACACATTTAGCATTTCTATCAAACAACCTGATGCGGCTGTGCCTTGCTCCTCTATGGAGAAGTGACTCCAAGGCCTCCTCTCTTTAAACTATTTTAGATCTGTTTAGACTATGTTAGAGGTATTTAAACTATTTTGAATATATTTAAACTGTTTTGAATATATTAATGAGCACATAATTTTTATTCTATGAAAAACTCATTCGTTGGGAAAATCAAAGAGATTTATTTGTGAGATATAAGGGAATTTGTCACACAGTAATATGATAGTGAGGATTTCAACAAGAGCTTTCAGAGGAGGAGAGTGGCCATAACACCATTTGTATAATTCTAAAGCCCCAAATGATTGTAAGCATTGGTAAGTATGGGTTGCTATAAAATTCAAATCCATCCTCTGCACGTTATGGATGGGAGTGACCCTCAAGCCCTTTGTAAAATCTTGCACTATCTGGTACAACGGATGTTCCAGCGTAGGCTTGCTTGCTTGCTTCTTCTTGGCAGATCAAGTATAAAGCTCACGTGCAGAAGACAAGGAATGACTACAAGCTGGTGACTGACACACCGGTTTACGTTCAGGCAGTCAAGAGTGGGAAGCAGCTGAGTGATGTAAGTCCTCCCCGGGGAAATGACTCTGGGTAGCAAGGAAGATGGGGCACAGATCAACCAAGGACTGGACAGCAGCAGCTCTTCCTAACTGGGGACTAGACTTGGTACCCGAGAAAGTGCTTGAAGAGCTTCCTCTCCCTAACATCGGAAGTGTCAGTAGTTTGCAGGGGTAAAGTTTTGAGCCAAGTCTGTGAAATGCTTTGTATGGTAGAGCGTCCAGTGGTGCTTTTCATTGCTGTACTGTACATAGTGAGAGGCATTTATGTCTCCCCGTCTAAGCTGTCTAATAATTTAGAGCCAAGTGGCAGAAGGAAGCGGGCTGTGGTGTTAATGATGTAAGTTGGAGTTGTACCTTTGCCACATAATACAAGCCTGGCATCTTTATGTATAACATGGGGAAGCATGCATGTAGATTTCCTGTCATGGCTGTGAGCAGGCAGAGAAGAGAACCACCCAGCTGTCCTTTTTATGCACGGGTAGCAAGTAACTATTAGAGCCCACTGGTTATCTAATGTAATTAATCTAATCTAATCGAACCAGTTATAGGATCTGATCCCACCTACTCCCTTGAACTTCTGGAGGGGATCTGTCCATCCCTATCTTTGACACATGAGTGGTGCCAAAAATTCTCAGAGCTATCTGTAGCTGGTTCTGATTCCACTGCATAAGACATGGTCACATAGCAGAGGTCTCTAGGTGTATCCGTTCCTCTTTCGTTGTGACAGAAACAATGGGATGAACTACTTAGTGACTTTCAGTTTTAGAGAGTTCGGTCAGTGGTTTCTTGACCCTGTGTGTTTGGTGTGGATACTGTGGAGGTACCCACCTGTGGCGAAGGCTAGTTCTCTGCCTCGTGGTAGACAGGAAGGAGAGAAAGGGGTGAGGAAGCAGGCCTAGGTCAAGAATCTGCCCCCACTGACCAATTTCCCCCAGCTAGGTCCCCACTTCCAAAATAGTGCCCACCGGCTAGGGTTAAAGAAGCAATGGCAGTGGGGGAGGTCGTATTTAAACACTGAGCAAGGGGAAGCAGGCTGCCCCGTATTCATAGTCCTAAATATGATTCCCACTTGGTTCACTCTAACAATGCAGCTGCAGTCTGAATGAGCTTACCTTACCCCTCTCTGCACCCAGGCTGTCTACCACTATGACTACGTGCACAGCGTCAGAGGCAAAGTGGCCCCAACTACAAAAACAGTGGATCTGGACCGGGCCCTCCACGCATACAAGCTTCAGAGTGAGGTGGGTGTTGGGAAAGGGAAATATCAGCAGAAAGCCAGGCCTCGGGGTCCATAGAGGCAGGTTGGCTTATGCATCCTCACTGACCGGTCTTGTAAGATATATAAATGCTGTTCTATTTCATGAGTTTGGGAAAACAAACAAAAACAAAACAAAAAACCCATCAAAAACAAATATTTCACTGTTCCACTCAGTGGGTTGGAAACAGGAACCAGTAATGTCTTGCCTTCCTTCTCAGCTAATGGGATCCTCCTAAGACGAAGCCAAACAAATGATAAATGGGCATGCAGATGAGCAATATTTGCAAGTCAGGAAGATGAGAGCTGATATACCATCACTACTCTTAAAAACCTTAAAATCACAAAGGAAGAGTTAAGGCATTTGCTATAAAAGGCCACTAACAGTAAGAGATAAAGGTAGAAACTGCCATTTGAGTTTGGAAGATGAAGAATGGGGGCTCTCCCTCTCACCCCACTTTACTGTGCAACCCCAGGAAGCTGCTCTACTGCTAGTTTGTATTTAGAATATAATATGTCATTTGGTTTCTTTCCCCACTTTAAACACTATTCTTATGCTTATAGCTCTCCTGAGAGCCAGAATATGTAAGACCATGAACAGACCTTTGCCCTACACTCCTCCACCAACATATCCATCTTGACCTCATTCTGTGATGTCACTATGTCTGGGGAATACAGGAGGACAATTATCAGATGTGCCTCATAATAATAACCATCGCAGGGACCATCAATGGCTTGAGTATCTCCCGAGCAGATATGGCAGAGATGGTACTTGGCTGCGAGCAGATATGGCAGAGATAGTACTTGGCTGCCTATCTTGTCTGCATGGCCAAATTCTTGCTACATGCCATGAAGCCAGTCAGGTACATATTTGATAGCACAAACACCCTCCTATCTATAAGCCATTTCCCTCTTTCAGCCTTGTCTTAATTTTTCCTGTTGGAAAAATTCATAAAGGTACTGACAAACATAAGGAGAAAAGACCATCCTGGTTCACTGTTCAGGGGTCCATAGCAGGGAAGTCACAATGGCAGGAACTTGAAGCAGCTGGTTATATTCTGTTCACAGTCAGGAAGCAGAGGGAGATGAGTCTTTGTACTTACCTGGCATCTTCTCTTCTATACAACCTAGGAGCCAAACACAGGGTATGGGGTTGCTCTCCATTAGGGTGTGCACTTCTGTAAACTCAGTCAGGAATATCCCTCCTGGATATGTTCGGGGGCTAACCTAATGTAATACCTCATGGGTATGCCTCTAGGCCTGTCTCCTAGGAGGCCGTATAAAGATCCTACAGAGGTGCTAGTACCAACCCCTAAAAGTCTTTTTCCCCAAAAGAGTAAGACAAGAGGAACCTGACTGAATCCATAATTCTTACAACTGAACTTCTTGAAATCAACTCAGAGAACATAAATAGATCAACTTTCTGACCAAAAATCTAATGTGATGTGTTTAACTCCATGTGCTTTGATGCTAAAAGACATTTTACTTGCTCTTTTTCATCCTGGCAGAATTTGTACAAGAAAGGCCTGCGCTTCCTGCCCACTGGGTACAGGCTCCCTGTTGATACCCCTCATTTCAATCACACCAAGGATACCCGCTACATGAGCAGCTATGTGAGTAACCTTCATTGTGTCAGGGTCTGAAATTTAAATGTGAAGAAGCTAATATTAGTTAATAATCTCTTCTCATGCTCAAGTTATACCCAGACAGCTCAACGTGATGGTGGAAAGGACAAAGGCAGATGTCATGTTTCCTGGGGATGTGATGGCATTGGCTGCTTATACAGCTTGGGTGTGCCTGACTAGGATAGTGAGTCAGAACAGGATATCACAGGCACCTTGGTTCAGCACTCAGTGCTATCAAGATGCCTCTGGTTCAGCTGGGCTTAGACTAGAAGTATCTATCACGGGCATTCTCCACATAGAAGTATCACGGGCATTCTCCACATAGAAGTATCACGGGCATTCTCCACATAGAAGTATCACGGGCATTCTCCACATAGTTTGCTGGAAATGCAACTTCACATACACACTGTGTGCTGAGGGCGTAAGCTTAGGAGACATCACCGTGTGCCCCTTTGAGAAGAGTTCTTGCCACGCTGCTGAGCCTGACACTTACCTTGCCTTTTACCTCTGTGCTCAGTTCATGGGCAGTCAAGGGGTGTCTAGGTAAGTTGCCATAGGTTGCCTCTGGCACTTCCTTTTCCTGGGTTTTGTCAGAATCAGCATAGGACCTGAGACAAGTACTCCAGGAGCAAGGCTTAGAGAAGTGTGGTAGTCGTCTACAGGCCATACCATGAGCCAGCCATTGTGTGGAGAGCGAGGCTAAGCTCTCTCTCTCTCTCGTTGATGCTCATCTTCAGAGTCCTGGGTATTGATCCTGCTGACCAGACAGTGCCAGCATGGCCCAATAATGCACTACTGCCAAAGTAGACATTAACAGATTTAAGAATCAAACCTGTTATTTTTAGAAATCACTCGATAAGTCATCATTCAATATTTAAAAAATATCACCTTGGTCCTTTTTATGTTTCCTAATTTTCAAGCCACTTTGAGATTAAAGTGATAGGGTTTTTTTTTTCTTGTGTTTTTGTATCATCTCCTATAAAAAGATTTCACCTGGTAAGGGGACTTTTTTAACCTTTCCAGACACGTCTTTATCATTCAGCTAATAACTTACAAGGCTTAAGACCATATTAAAATCATGACAGTGGGGCCAGTGAGACAGCTCAGAGGCCAAAAGCATATGTCACGTGAGCTGGCACCAGATCTGACTCTCAGAGCCCATGGAAAAAGGAAACATATTCCAGAAATTGGCCCTCTGACCTCCATATGCATGCCATACACATGTGCTCCACCCACAGGTACATGTCATACACACACACACACACACACACACACACTTGCACACGCACACTCTCACATACACACACTCACACACACACGTACACTCTCTCACACACACACACTCACACACACACACACTCTCACTCACACACACACACACTCACACACACACACACCAATAATATAGAAATAACATTTAATTTATGTCAATGACAAGTTCTTACAGCTAATGTTTAGAGACTAAGTTTCAAATCAAGGCACAGTCTCTTTTCTAAATGAGAGATAGAGTACGGTTGTTTGTGTATCCATTACTGATCTCCATCTGGCTTTGCTTTCTCAGTTCAAATACAAAGAAGCCTATGAACACATCAAGGCAAATGGGTACACACTTGGACCCAAGGATGTCCCGTTTGTCCATGTCCGGAGAGTCAACAATGTCACTAGTGAGGTACCGTGAACATTTGTTCTCTGGGGAAAACACTGAATTTCAAAATGATGGCTTTGTTTGGGAAACATTAAGAATTCTTATATTTCATCTGTAAGCTTGCAGATTGGACAACAAGATGAGGACCCTATTATGGTTCTGGTGTCCCTCTCAGTGTTTTTCTTTCTTTGTTTGTTTTGTTTTTGTTTCCTATTTGTTAAATCATCATAAAGACTTGGTTCCATAGACTATGCTGGGCGTTTTATTTTTGTAAAGAAATACTGCACTTTGGTATTTGTGTTAATCTTTCATTTGGTTGTATTTGTGTCTGGCTCACCACCCCGACTTTCATCAGCTCTATTGTATATCTGCCCTACTAAACTACCATCTCATGGAACATAGACTACTTTACCCTCAGAATTCTTCACCTAGATGACAGAAACATCTTCTCTCATTCTAATCTTAAATCATTTTGTAGTCCCGGAGTTTCCTCTCTTGGTCCTTTGTGTAAAGAACTTGTTTGTTACTCAGTAGATTCCCTCATGATCCTGCCCTAAACACTTAGCATGGTTTCTCCTTCACTGCAGAGACTATATCGAGAACTGTATCACAAACTAAAAGACAAGATACATACAACCCCAGACACACCTGAAATCCGCCAAGTCAAGAAGACACAAGAAGCTGTCAGTGAGGTAAGAGTATGGGAAGCAGACAGGCCATCTGTCCAGGGAGAAATGCTCACTATTTGCTCTCTAACGTGATTCTGTTCTTTTCCTCCCCACTTTAGTTGATCTACAAATCAGACTTCTTCAAGATGCAGGGCCACATGATCTCGCTGCCGTATACACCCCAAGTGTTGCACTGTCGCTACGTGGGAGACATCACGAGTGATGTAAGCATCTTGTAGGCTCTTTCTAAAGAAGTCCAACTGAGAAATAGCATTGCTTTCAGCATTTAAGATACTCGCTGTGGGCTTTAAAAAAGCCTTTTCCACTGCACATTTCATAACTAAATGTACAATGTGGAGGTGAAATTGTTGAGGGAATTCCCACAGTTTTCTGGCCACAGGAAAAGTCATGAGAAAACCAGTGGAGGGACAGGAATGGCCACCATGTCCTCTTGTTTAGTCACTGCCATTCTACGTCAACATAAGATCTTCACCAACTCCTACTGTTCTAGTGTCCTGTGTCCCTGGTCATATTAGGTTTCTTTCTCCTCCGGACCCTGTTGGCACTCCCTCTTAGCATCTTCCTACTGCCATTAAAAACAAACAAACAAACAAACAAAAGCTACTTGGATGTCTCCTTTTCCTGGTGGACCCACCCATTGGATCTGCAATCTTTTCCCTAGACAGGATAATACAATATCACTGTTCTCCCCTTGACTCAGGGTTAGAGATTTAACTTACAATTTGGTTGCAGGCAGAGTAAGAGAATAAGGTATACATGTTGAATCAAGCTGGAAAGTTCAGCTCCCCCACCCCCCTTATCTGTAGAGGAAACCTTCCATAGACCACCAATGGATGTATCAAGCCACGACTCTACTACATACTCTTGATAGAATTTAAATTGTGAATAAGGCACACAATAGTAAGCTTAAAACTCATAATACAGTAAAATAATCATAATGATATACTAAAATAAAAGATATTTAAAATGCACAAACTGCTTTTTTCTGGAATTTTCCATTTTCTAGTTTTTCATAACAGTTGACAATAGAAAACTGAAACCATAGAAAACAAAACTATACACCAGTAAAGAAGTGTGGCTGTCTGTGTTTTTTTGTCTTGTATTTACCCTGGCTCATAACCATCTGTCTGTGTTTGCCCCGCAGATTAAATACAAAGAGGATCTGCAGATCTTGAAGGGACTTGGCTGCTTCCTGTACGACACTCCTGACATGGTCCGATCCCGGCACCTAAGGAAGCTCTGGGTGAGGACATGCCTTCACAGTACACAGCTTCCCCCATAGAACTCTCATGCAGCCCATTGCTGGCTTCCCGTCAGGGAAAGAGCAGAAAGAATCTTAGGCCTACTTCTACTTTTAAGGTGAAATTTGCCATCAACCCACTTGAGTAGGTCATAATCTACTTCTGATGATCTGTGCCTGTTATAAAGGTAATGTGCTTAGCTAAGTGATGGTTGTTTTTGTTCTTGTTTGATGTTATTTTTGTCCCCCTGAAGAGGGAGAAAATGGGATGGAAATGATTGAGACCCTTAGCCTCCCAGGACACATTTAGAGCCTTTTCAGTTTGCATATGACAGCCATTTGATAGATATGACATACAGTCCCTTAAATGACTAATCAACTTGTGTTTCTGGCTTTCTTCTTCTAAGTCGAACTACCTGTACACGGATAATGCCCGGAAGATGAGAGACAAATACAAAGTGGTGCTTGACACCCCAGAATACAGAAAAGTGCAGGAACTGAAGACACATCTGAGTGAGGTAAGGATGCCACTACATAAGAGGCAGAGAGGCCAGATGGACTGAGCTCCTCAGGATTCTCAGCTCCTGTCTATGATGATAGTACTCACTGATGACAGGGAAAGGATGTCCCTTCTGTGCTTGACTGCAGAATGTTCCATTGTCTCTATGTAAATCAGTTGGCCTCACATTGGCTCTGTTTAATTGTTTTTCTCCTCATGTAAAAAGGCATTAATAGTTGCCCTTCTCTAACTAGGGTAAATAAGAGGTTTGACATGATTTTATAGCTTAAAAAGTCTTTGCCTTAAACAATTGTCTGCCTGCAAACTAACATTAATTCAAGTTTTTCTGTCTTGAGTGTGGAACCAAGGATATAGCAACAGGGTCATTGACTATTGGGTGGCTTGATAATGGCTGCTGTGTTGATGCAATGGCAGGGAGGGAGGGGAAGTTCAGGAGGCACATATTCATGAACTATCAGTTTAGAAGGAAGAAACTTAACCAGTTGTAGCAGTAGGTCACCTGCCTTACCCACAAGCAAGCAGTCAGGGCATCCCCAGCACACTAGCCATGCCAACAAAGAGGAAGTGACAGCGGTCTCTTGTTTTGCCTCTAGCTGGTGTACAGAGCCTCAGGCAAGAAGCAGAAGTCCATCTTCACTTCAGTTCCTGATACCCCTGACCTTCTAAGAGCCAAGCGAGGACAGAAGCTTCAGAGTCAGGTAGTGCCTATGATTAATGAAAACTGATTAGTCTTCTAGGAGGTGGTAATGTCTACTTGACCTTCCTGGGCTGGTAGCTGACAGAGTTGGTTGTCCTTGCTGCAGCCTATGTCCACTAATATCGCAGTTTTCTTTGGGGCTATCATAACTGTGCTTGCGTTTTCACAAACAAAGGGCACCTTGTCTTCTTTGCTAAGGGCTGTCTGAGTTTGTCATGAGCGCTAAGTAGTAAAAATGGTCCTTTGACCACTTCAAGAATGTGTCTGTTATCCACAGACAAAGGAAACTCTATGTCACATATGCAGGCAAAGTTGGGGGGGGGTAGGATGCTGAAGGATCTTTCAGGATCTGTTCAGTCTTCGTTGGCATTTTTTATCACATGGCTTTACACTGGATCAAGTCCAGCAGAAGGATTTTTAGACAGCTGTTTCGTGGATATGTGTTTTCAAATGTCATGCCCAGAGAAACAGATTCACAAACGCATATACCAACAACAAACTTAGGCAGCCAAACATGCATACACATAGATAAAGACTCAAAATGAAGAGGACAGACTGAAACTTCATCGCTAACTCCTCCCCTACTCTCTTATTACCCAGTATCTCTATGTTGAACTTGCTACTAAAGAGAGACCTCATCACCACGCTGGAAATCAGACCACAGCTTTGCAACACGCTAAAGACGTGAAGGACATGGTCAGCGAGGTAAGTTGAGGATCCCATACCAACACATCCATTAGCTAAGAAATACTTCCAAGCCTTTTCCTGCTGTCTCAGTGAAACTTTTACCACTACAGCGTGTACTCATCATCACCCACACACAGAAGCTGTGCTCTAAGAATGAGAGGCATTGTACCTTTCCCTTAGACTTGTGACTTGGGTGTAAATTGGAAAGGGTTAAAACACAAACTTGGGCTGGTACCATGTGGTATCTACATATAAACCACTTGCAGGATAAGCCTGATAACCTGGAGTTCAGTCCACAGAACCCACATAAAATTGGAAGGAGACCCAACCCACATAGTTATCCTCAGTCTCCATGCATATGCCACATGTATGTATATACACACACACACAAACATGCCACAATAATTATAATGAAATTTAAGCTTGTTTGTCTTTCTCTTTTCTTTCTACCCCTTAGAAAAAGTACAAGATTCAATATGAAAAGATGAAGGACAAGTATACACCAGTTGCAGACACACCAATCCTCATCAGAGCCAAGAGAGCTTACTGGAACGCCAGTGATGTGAGTGTCCCTTCCTTCCTTCTCCTGCTATGATAGAGAGCACTGTTCTGTTACATCTATAGCTCAAAGTCATTGCCCACAGAATGGATCAAGAAAGAACATACAAACACAGCATCACTCCAGCTAAGTAGCTAAGAATTGTGTTGAGATGCTGCAAGCTATTCATGCTCTCCTGGGCAACAGCATGACCCCTCCTTGTAGGTCTTGGGCGGCATCCCGGAGATACTTGATAGCTAATTTATTTAGACATAAAATCGTGGTCTTGGGTGAAAAAAAAAACCACATAGATTCAATTAAGTTGCATGCTCTTCAATATATATGTTCTATATAATTTGTCTAATTTTTCTCACGTGCGAAATAGGATGAGAAACATGGTAATGAACTAAGACTACATGTACCAAAAAATGTGAATAATGTGTCTACTACACTACAGAGCTTGTTAGTTAGTGCTTGGGAAATGCTCTCTTTCTAATTTCCTCCTGTACAGTGTGTGAGTGCCAGGACTCAGGAACACAGTAGCTAGAATCAGAGGGAAGAGTTCTTTGTCCACATCACCTGATCAGGGAAAAGTCTGCCTTCTGCTGCCAATGAGTTTATCTGTTTCTGAAGATAGGGATTATTAGTCCGCTTGAGGGAGGGCCTCCTGGCTTTGTGCCTCAAAACTCAACTGCAGATTTGCTATACCTATTGCCACAGCTCTTAGTGGATTGGACAACTGGGCTTACACCTAGCTGAAAGCCCCAGCCAGCACTACGTATACACAGTATAGCTCTAGATTTCATGGCCACATGAGGTAATTACTAGGAAAAAGACAATTCTAGTTAATACTTAAAATGCAAGGTGAGAAAACTATAGATTTACTTCAAAAATCTATCCTTCAGTACATTCCAGTCCTTGTGTGACATCCCCTGTCTTTATCATTCAAGGTTACAGCTGAATTTTTCCCGTTTTGTTTTGTTGACTAAGCTTTGACTTTGTAGCTGAGGTGGCCTCTCATTCACTATGTAGCCCAGGTTGGCCTCAAACTCACAACAGTCCCTCTCAAATCCTGAGAGTACACTGTTGGAGCAACTGTGACCAATAACTTGTCAATATTAACTTGTATCAAATTTAATTTTCTTTGCAGTGAAGTGGCCATACCTTGAAGTTGATCCCAGGGTCCAACTGTGTGCTAGAGCTTCCCCCCATGGCAATTTTTTATATCTTTAATCTTTAACAGTCCTCAGCACCAGTCCCAAGAAACCTTAATCTTTAAAATCACCCCAGCACAACAAGGATGTTAGATTTACTGTAGCAACCATGGCTGACCCCACAAGTAATTTTCTAACATCACCCACATAAAGAACAAAGTACTTCAGAAAAGGCATCTTTCACTATCTGCTTGCTCAGGACTAAAAGCAGGCTGCCTAGAGAAGCATCTGTCCTATGCAGATGAGAGAATAGAGTCATCATGTCACAAAGATGAAAGTCATAATAAAGTGAAATTTCAAGACTGCTTGGCGGAAAATATTTTAACGGCAGAGGGTGGGAGCCAAGACATTAGTTTGTCTTAGACAAAGCAAGGCTGTGTATTCTTCGCTGTTTGTTTCCACCCCATCCCTGAAATAAACATTTACATATACTTCTTTTTTAAAGTTAAGTAGACTCCGATTTAAAGAAAAACAGCAAAGACATACAGAGAATTCTAACATGGTTTCACCCGTCACTAACATTCAGATATTTGCACAACCATGAAGCATGGCTCCATCCATTACTACTTCTTCAGTCCGTGTTTTTTTTTTTTTTTTAAATTATGAAGCTTTCTTTAGTGTCTTTTTCTCTTCCAACATCGGGAATGGATTTTCAAGCATTTCTCTAATTTCATTCATGGGGAAAATCTGAGAGAGAAAGTCAGGAGAGTTAAAACTGAACTGACCTGAGTTATTTAAACTCGGTAATCTTCATAAGCAGTGTTGTATTCTCTCTTAACAGCTTCGCTACAAAGAAACATTTCAAAAGACTAAAGGGAAATATCACACAGTGAAGGACGCCCTGGACATTGTATATCATCGCAAAGTCACAGACGACATCAGTAAAGTATGTCCCTGGGTGTGACTGCTTGAAATGGGTTCTGTAACCCCCCCCCCAAAAAAAAGTCACTTTTCTAAAACTACAGGGAGATTCACTTTACATTAACTTAGAGTTGACTTTTTACAACAGGTGAAATACAAGGAAAACTACATGAGCCAGCTGGGAATCTGGAGTTCCATCCCTGATCGCCCTGAACATTTCCATCACCGGGCAGTCACCGATGCTGTCAGCGATGTGAGTATCACCGTCAGTTTTCACACAGAAATCCATGCTTCCCTGTGAGCTGTGATATCAGCCACTGCATTAAAAACTGCTGCAACACTTGCCTAGTTTTTTGCAGGGCTAGGGAGTAGGTTTCATATGCCATGGGACATGAGAAACAGTGAATGTGCTGGGTTCAAAGGATGCCTTGTGGGAGTTGGTTCTCCCACTACCCATTAGGGTTCTTTGTGGCATGTACCTGCTGAGCCATCTAGCTGGCCCCGCTTCCATAGATTTTTAGATCTTGGGTATGGTTATTTCAAGTCATAAAATTTAATTACTAAGTGACTAAGCCTGTGCTTAGGAGAGAGAAAATTATATTCAAATTTGTCACCCTATGTTTTTGATGACTCAGAGCAATATAGTTTATGCCTATCTTGGGTCCCCCTATGGTTTCATCAATGTCTCAAAGCAACATAGTCCATGCCCATCTTGCTTCCTTTGAAGAGAATATGACAGAAAGCAAGGCCCATGTAGAAAGAGGTTTCACCTGTCTATGTGACAGATTAGCGGCCAAGCCACTGATATTCTCTATAGAAAAGTATACCAGTTAAAGTTGATTTTATTTAATAATAAAAATGAAAATTTCTAAAACAAATCATAAGAAACCAGTAATTCTAGAAATTTATTTAAACAAAACAGACTCTTTTAAATCTTCATTACTTGACAAACTTTGGGACTCACAGTCTCCAATTTGTTCACTTGGATGGCTCCTAACCTATACCTATTAGAGATGAATTACTAAAATGCCTTGCTATTCCCCTTCTCTTAGGTAAAATATAAAGAAGATTTGACCTGGCTTAAAGGCATTGGTTGCTATGCCTATGATACCCCTGACTTGACGCTAGCTGAACAGAACAAGACTCTCTACAGCAAGGTATACTTGTTATCTTCTCCAGGAGAGAGGCTTCATCATTAAATATAAAGCCAAGCTCGCAGAGATGAGCGCTGCGGAAAGCCTTTTATAGCTCCGTCTCTGTCCTCACTTCTAGACCCTGCAACTAAACCCATGCTGAACTTTTCGCTTTTTAGAGAGTTTCAAGTTTGGTTTGGTTGGGGTTTTGGCTGGGTCTTACTATGTAGCCTGGGTTAGCCTAGAACTCATTATGTGTACAGAGTAGTTGGCCTTGAACTCACAAAGCTCTGGTTCTCTTTTTCTCCTGAAGAGCTAGGATTAAAGGCATGTATAGTCATGCCTGGCTAGAAATTTCCTTAGTGCTGACCTCATTAACAGGAGTTTATTTGTATTTGATGAAAAATTATCTAGTATGACTATTCATGATGATTCCAGAATTCCCTCTCATGAATGTATAGGGATGATTCGCCTGACTAAAGCATTAGTACAGCAACAAATATCAAGTATGGTTATTTTAATCTAAAAGCAATGTGGTATATGAGGTGAATTATGGTTTTGGGACCTCATTTTTCTATTTAAAAAAACAAAGCAGTTGAATTTGCCTTTAATCTAAAATTAAAAAAAAAAATCCAACTTTTGATGAGTGCCAGACAGAAGATATTTTGCAGTAGACTTGGTGGCTTTATTATAGCATCCATTTTATTTGTTAGAATCATTTAAAGTTATATTTTAAAAAACATTCTTAATTTGTAGAACTGTTTAAAAACAGGTTTCGGGGTAACTAGGTCATTATCCACCCTCCTCTGTAAAACTTTAATTATTTGATTAGTTGTGAGAAAACTACAGTTTAATATACTAAAACCTGCTTTCCTGTGGCCCTTCAAAACACTTTAAAGTAGAATCACCGCACTGTGCCAAAACAGAGAAGAAAAAACTTTGGGTCTTCCATCAGCATGGAATTTGTATTTAGTGACCATCTAGTAGGTGGTTTATACTATGTATTTGGTACAATTTTCAAGATGTCAGCCCTTCTGATTTGCACTGCCCCAGGAGATAAAGAAAAAAAAAACTCAATGAAGACTTGTTAGTTCTATGGATGCATTATTACAATTGTAAAATAAAGAGTGTTGCTCAACCTTAAGATTAGATATGCAATCAAATAATTATATTCTTTCCCCCAGTATAAGTATAAAGAAGTATTTGAAAGAACAAAGTCAAACTTCAAGTATGTTGCTGACTGTCCAATTAACAGGCATTTCAAGTATGCAACTCAGTTGATGAATGAGGTACGTACAACTAATTTGATTAAGCCTATTCAGTTCTCTTAATAAATCTGCAAGGCTATTTCATTAAAACCTACTATATAGCATGAACAGGAAATCTGTCCTAAGTGCCCATTCCATATAAGAACTTGGAAAGACTATACAGTGTCATTAACTGGTAGGCTCTGCCAAAATCTTGAGTAGGCCCACATTCATCTTCACCTCTGTAACAGTTTTATGGTGCCAGAGAGAGGAGGAAGGATTCTGTGGACTATCAGCTAAATCCCTTTAACCCGTTGTAGACCTGGGAGACCTAGATGGTCAAGGCTGATTCAGTAGTCCTACAAAGGCACCAAAATGGAAGTGGTCAGAACCCTGACTCACTCAATGGGAATAGTTGTGTGACTCATGCATTCAAATATATGACTATTACTCCCATGGAATTAGATGCATAGTAGTATCTATTTATAGCTCCCCTTATATTCTACCCCTTCTTTCTTATACCTGTTTTTACAGTGATGTAATTTGAATATAATTTGAGCAAGTTGATAATCAAGTCCTGATTGGGGAGTTTTTATAATGTTTAGATGTTTTCATAACTAAACTTATTCTTTTCTGCTTTCAGATATCCGTGGACTTGCATAAGTCCAAACACGTTAGATAATTAGTAAAGGCGAGCTAGCAATGAGACTGTAGCTAGCCGTGCATTTCCATGTATGGCCTTTGCCGGTTTCAATTCATTTCTGTCTAATTATTTCATTTCAACACATTTCCAGGCAGGAAAACTCTAAGAACAATACCATCAGCAGCTTCCTAGGGCCAACAATCTTGATATATTTTATTTTTCCTATTTCATGAATAATTTCCAAGTGTCTTTTAAATCATCAAGGAAATTAGTACAACTTTCCTTGAGTAAATGTAGTTATACTTTTGGATATTATAGTTAGTTACACTTTTGTATAGCATTAATTATACTCTTAGATTCTTGGTGCCTTGTTATTAAACTTGTAGATTATTGGCATCTCATTTTAAATACAGTGTAAGATTCCATACAGCCTGACATTACTAACATGTCTTATGCAAAGATGGAAACATGTGGGCCTAAGGTCCATTGGTCTGCTCCAGAGGTTGCTCTCTCCCAGGCTCCAGCCTCTCTCTGGAAAATCTGCCTTAACTTGTAATTCCAACTCTCTGTATGATCATCTAAGCGTTGTCCTGGGGACTGATAGGTTTCAAACGCTCCGGAGTGTTTAGATTGAGACATAACCATGTACCCACGAAGTCACATTCTTGCTGTAATTTAATATGATGTTTGAGCAGAAAAAATACAGAGCTGATTATGAGCAGCGGAAAGATAAATACCACCTGGTAGTCGATGAACCTAGACATCTGCTGGCTAAGACCGCAGGCGACCAGATCAGCCAGGTACTGTGATGAGGCCAGTGGCTTGGCCCAGACAGGACTGTGCTGCGATTTCTCCCAAGGTGTCGTCCCGTCTGCTGCAAGGATGTCATAGGTTCTGCCTATGATATTGGGATGTTCTGTTTCCAAGTATCTGTCTAGCCACCCAAAGAGCCTATGAGCTATTTGAGTGTGCCAGTCAATTCTCTGTGTCCTCACTTGTGCTGTGGTGAAGATGAAAACAGAAGCCTGGGCTCTCTCTGTTTTATTCTTCTGTAGAACTGGTTTGTTAACAGCAACTGTAAACTGCAAATTGAGTTGTTAAAAAAACAAAATTTTAAAGTTATGGGAGAAAAAAGACAGAAGAAATCCCTACTCTTATTTTTCTGTTCTGTTGATATCATCTTCGTAAGGCAGTCTGGGTGGTAACATACATATTGATACCTCTGTCCTACCGGTTTGCAAGGATTGGGGGTGGTCAAAGCATAAATATTTCAGCCACTCTCCTTGATCCCACATGGGGACTTCACCACACAGCCCTGTGAGTACACAGAGTATGTTAAGCCTACATCTCTTCACTAAGCAGTGACTGGGATATAGAGCCATGTTCTTTCTGTCTTCATGAGTCTCTTTTGTGCTTCACTGCTCTTTGCATGGACAGAGAAAATATAAATCTAGTGCCAAGATGCTTCTGAAACAAGGCTGTAATGAAATCCTGCGTCCAGATATGTTGACTGCTCTCTACAATACACACATGTGGAGCCAGGTAATGTTCAAGGGGTGTGAAGAAGCAGGCTTAGACCGTCTGTGCATTTCCTTTTATGCTCTCATTGGTCTCCTCTCCTGACTTCTGCCCCTGCTGCTTTCTCATGATACAGCATATGAATATTCACTCCTTAGAAGTAAAATCTAACTGTGACCTGGGGTACCGGACAGCCACTGTCTGTACATCTAATGCTCAGAAATCTGCAAAGATCAGCAGAGTCTCCATGCATTTTTCTTTCAACCTGATATAACATTTACTCGTGTTTTTTAGTGTTTGCTTTGAGAGGCAGATTCCTTAGAAATTAAGGCTCTTTAGGAGATTCGTGGCTTTTAAAGGTCTGAATATTTAATGTTTTCTTCTAATTGCCCCATTGCTCAGTTCTCACTGCAACTGTTTCAGAGAGCTGGGGCTAGCCACGTAGCCTCCAGACATTGGCCATATTCATATTGGTAATATTATCACCCCACAAGGTCCATTGAGCACACACTGACACCTTTCCATCAGAGACTGGAAGAGAATATGGTAACTTCATTACCTGCAAGAGCATTAATGAAATGCCAGAAAGGCTTTAGCCAGTCTTTTGTATTAGCAGAAAGCTTTGTGATTTTTAGTTTGTTGTCAAATCAATATATATATAAAGGCATACCTTCTTACATAAACATCTTTTGCCTTGATAGGATCATCAAAACACTGTGCATGAAAATTTGTTGGTCTCTGTATCTGTCCTGCTTAAAACAGCTTATGTGCATGAAAAAAAAAAGAAACAAAACCACAAAAAAATGAGACTTGGGAATTACAAAAAAGATATAGTTTGGATCTGGGGAAGAGGGAAGGTGGGAGGAGGGGAGGGAGGGGAGGGAAGGAGGGAGGGAAGGGGAGGGTACAGTTGGGATGTATTGTATGAAAGAAGAATAAATGATAGGTAGATAGATTATAGATAGATAGATAGATAGATAGATAGATAGATAGATAGATAGATAGATGGATGGATGGATGGATGGATGGATGGATGGATGGATGGATGTGTGGGTGGGTGAGGATGTGAGTGGGTAGATGAATGGATGAATAGATAGGTATATTAATAGATAGATGATAGATAGACAGACAGACAGAGAGATGATAGACAAAAAATCTAAAATACTTTAAAAGTCATATATATTCATTTTATTGGACATCTATTTTACTTGGGCATGGAAAAATTACCAATGTAATATGAAATGTTAGAGTAACATTGTCAGTCCAGAGAAGAATCTAGTCTTCCTCTGATATTTACTGCATACGTGCCCTTGGCTCAGGCTCCTAACCTCTGAGAGCCCCTTTGCTTCCATGTATATGAAATATATTGAAAAATATCTGTCCATGCTACTATACTACTGCAATGAAATATAAACTGTGTTAAACATCTCCAGTTAGGATTTAAGGCAGAAGCCACCATGATGCCAACACACTCTGGTGTTGCATGAGATTTCTTTAGGGCCTCTGTTCTTGAGCTTAACTTGTCCTTTCTTCCACGATTTAGATCAAATACAGGAAAAAGTATGAGAAGTCAAAGGACAAATTCACCTCGGTTGTGGACACCCCAGAGCACCTGCGCACCACAAAAGTCAACAAGCAAATCAGTGATGTAGGTACAGAGCAAAGGCTTGCATCTCCAGAGCATCCCTGGGCTCAGAGCATCTGCCCGGGCGGGGCCCACTGTAGACTGTCAGGTGTCTGAGAAATGGCTGTCAGGGGGCGGGAGGCAAGGGGGATGCATACCCCCTGCACACAGGGCTCTTCTTTCATACTGAAGACTTGTCATTCAAATCAGCAAGCAAGCTAGGAAGAAGCAGGGGCCTCAGCAGACGGCTTGTAAATACCTATTGGGTTTATAGAATTGCCTTTCCTTCCTACTTACTTGCCATGTGTATTTTAAATTGCAAATGGAGAGACATGATGTTACACCTTCCTGCTTTTTTGATCTGCTTCAGATACTTTATAAACTGGAATACAACAAAGCCAGACCAAGAGGCTACACCACCATCCATGACACACCCATGCTGCTGCATGTCCGCAAAGTGAAGGATGAAGTCAGCGATGTGAGTAACCTTCCTTAGCCCCTCCGTCTTAGCCTTTCATTGTGATGTAGTAAACTCCAGGTGGTGACCTGGGGAAAGACCACATAGCAACTTAATGCCCTAAAATGACAATCCCCCATCTTCCTTATGATTCTGTGAGTTGACTAGACACAGCAAAAAAGGTCTGTTCCAAACGTTATTCGCAGACAACAGGGACATAGCTAGGCCAAGATTCAAGGTGGTTCTTACAAGACCCAGTCCCAATGTATCAGAGTCACACTGATGTGGATGAAAAGGGCAGGCAGATCCAGAGACACAAAGTGCAATTGAAGAGAACTTAGTGGCAAAGCTTAGTCCAGGGCAGCAAGGCAAAGCAGACCCCTGTGGTTTGTACCAGAAGGAGAAATGTATGTATTGGTCACGTCAAAGGCAACTCTACCAGACCCAGGAATGTACCTGTTCATCTTGAGATAATGTCAATTGGGCATGATGGTACATGTCTTTAATCTCAGAACTACAGAGGCAGAGGCAGGCAGATCTCTGAGTTCTATACCAGCCAGAACTGTACAGTGAGAGCCCATCTCAAAACCAAAAGCAGACAAAACCAATAGTAAATAGTAATGTCAAGAGGCCCTTCCCTGGCACCAGCCTTTGGTTGTAAACATCTATATGTTACTACAGTGATTTTGTCCTAGTGTTTTGCTAGGAATCTTTGTAAGAAAAACTGAGTTGGGTGACCAGGGTGACCCTGGAACAGACGTGGCAGTTTCAATCAAGATGAGCACAGCTCTGTGAAGCTGAATCCACAGAGAGCCATACTCACACAACTGACAGCTGATGGCCGATTGGCTTCTGTATAAATGAGGCCCCTCTGTGCATCTTTTCAGTATAGCTTGGCAACTAGCAATGTAATGTCTGAGATCTAGGAGGCAGAGAGCCAATGTTTCAAAGTCAGTCAAGAGTTATTCCTGGAACTCAGACATCATTTCTTCCCTACCTTTTACACACATTCCAAGAGATGTGTTCACTTGCCATCCCCGAGATACATCCCCTTATAAAAAGAAAGTTTTATATTGACTCCTTGTTGGGTACTTCCACTCTGTGATTGATTGGCCCTGTTGCTTGAGCCTGGGTTAGACTGCGACTTGTAGCAGAAGTACACAGCAAAGCAACAGGGCCAATATGATATAAGAAAGGAAGAGAAAGGAGCTGGGTCTCACTATCCCCTCAGAGGACAGGCCACACTGCTGGGAGGTAGCAGACCTGTAGGAGGTTGAAGCCACCTTTTACTACCTGCCAGCAAGCAGCACCTGAGGCTGGAGACCAAGACGTTAGTCAGCTTTAGGGACATTACAGGTTCAAACTATGGCAAATGATAAAGAAATGGTCACCAGTTCTGGAGGAGCAAACAGCAAAGCCACATTTTGGGGTAGCATGTGGAAGAGATCCCACTGAGGCAGTGTGACCCAACCAAGACCACTCCACCAACCTTACCTTCCCAGAGAAAATGAACTAGCTGTTATGTTCTTACACTCTGAATTTCAGGAGAATTCCTATTCATAAATTTTCAAATCTTGACTTTATGTTGGTACATGGGTATAATCCTAGCATTTGGGAGGCTAGCTGAGAGGATTGCTGGTTTAATAAAGCCAGGCAGGGCTGTGTAGAAAAAAATAAACAGAACAAAACCAGATATTTGCTTGGATTTTTGTAACTGAAAAACCACCATCAATTCATTAGAAAAAAAAAAGATTCAGAATGTTTTATTTTTATAATGTTTAATTTTCTGTAGCTCAGACTGTCCTAGAGATTACTTTCTAGCCAAGCCTGGCCTTGAACTCACAGTGATTCCCCTGCCTCAGTCTTCCAAGTGGCATGAATCAATATAACTCACACAAATTCAGTGTTTTAAATAATTCTATGGTATTTGAGCTTCTTGGCCCATGCAAACACACGTGCACGTGAGTATACACACACACACACACACACACACACACAGGAAACTGTTATGCCTGCCACCTATCCCAAAACCTTGACTATAGCTATGCACAGGGGTACACTGGTAGATGAATAAATATGCCATACTGTTGACTATGAGTCACCATGAAAAACCCTTGGATATTTAGTGTAGTGGTTGAGAAGGTGGACATGTATAAAAGAGCATCTTTGCAATATGAAATCTGTTAAAAATAAGTTTAGGTGCTGCACACAAACAAAGATAAACACAAGTATCCAGCAGGTCAAGCGCACAGCAGCCTGCTCCCTGTGGTAAACTGAGGCATTTTTTATATCCACTTCCTCAAATGCTTGTTAGAATATGCTGGGGTAGGTACTGATGAGAAGTACTAATTCTAGAACTTTCTTGTGAAGTTCTAGAACTTAATTAATGTAGTAGTCTGTAAACAATCCCAGCATACAGTACTTCTTGTGGTAAATATAGTAGACCCTGATACAGTTCCTTCCCTTTGAGCATACTCTACCTTAATCACATTCCCCCACACCAAGTGAAAATGACAATATTGTACCCTTGGGCCATAGGATTTAGGAAAAGCAAACATAGATGAAGTTAGAGGTCCTAGACTCAAGATAGCAGAACTACTTGTTGGCACTCCCACGTTCAATCCAGTTACCAAAACTCATGAGGTACAGCTCTAGTCCAACAGCTGTGATGACCGTGTCTTTTGGTATGTTTGCCCCTTGAGATTCTATGTGCTGCTTCTGGGAATGAGATAGTAACTGATGTAAAACCTTTGCCTTGAAGAGGTTCAGCTTAATAGAAAAAATAGACAGGTAAATAGCTATGCTGTGACTGGAGAGCTGGAAGAACCATGGGCTCACAGGAGGAACCATGGGTGCACAGGAGGAACCATGGGCACACAGGAGGAGGGCAGGCCTGAATGCGTCCTGGAGGGTGGTTTTCAGGATGTCTGCACCAAGGCCCTTCTGATGTGGGAAGGAGAAGTGTACATGGAGAGCTGCCAGCTGACTCTTCCAGCCCACACTAGCAGGAGTAAAGCCTGTAGCCACACTGCTAACCACACTCACTGTGTTTTGACAAATGTAAGAAGGCTCAGTTCCACATAGCTGCATCTTCCCCTCACAGCAGATTGTTACCAGATATGCTCTCGTGGGCAACATAGTGTAGTGCCATCAAAGTGTTAGTTTCTTCATCTTTAAAAGGTTTAACTAACTCCCTAGGGGGTAAAAAACTAACCATGCCATCATTGTCTCCTATAGCTGAAATATAAGGAAGTTTACCAAAGAAATAAATCTAACTGCACCATCAAGCCAGATGCTGTTCATATCAAAGCAGCGAAAGATGCCTACAAAGTCAACACAAATGTAAGTTATAGAGCTTTCCTTGTCTCAGGCCAGCCTTAGTCTCCCTTTGCTGCTGTAATAGAATACCTATGACTGGGTAGTTTACAGACATTGACTTACATTCAGAGAGATAGGGAGGTCAAGAGTATATGAGTATCTGGCATGGCGTCTCTTAGTGCATTCTCCCATGGCAGAGAGCAGATAGGGAAAGTCTAAAAGTGAATGATTGTTCTCCTGCAGCATGAGCCACAGTCCCCCTGGAGGTTCTGTCTTTGTGCCCACATGGCCTACTGAAGGTCTCAACTCCTCCTTTCATACCAGTGGCAGTCAAACCTCAGCATGAGTTTTGGAGATGGCTGTGGTTTGCCGTTTCACCGTAGCAACCGTGGTGGAGATTTAGCCACTTCAGCAAGCATGTGGCCTTTCAAATCTCATCATGAGATGAAGCCTCTGCCTGTCCAGATGAAAAGCTCAGCTTCAGGGGAACAAGTAGCTAGCGAATGGTATTAAAAACTAGATGTTCCTTCTGTTCTTCACGAAGGGGCATGAAGAGACGAGGGTGATCTTGCTAGGTCACACGCTACATCTCCTTAGTGTTTGAGGACAGCTGAGTCCAGACGTTAATTCTGAACTGAAGGCAGTGCTTTGGAAAGCACTTCAGCATCTTTCAGTCTTTGCTCCATGCTCCCCTCTTGCCCTAAGCTCTAGTGTCTGCTTCTGAAGGAGAAGCCAGAGCCGCTAGCTGCTGTCAGGTACACTGTTTGGATGTTCGACTTACTCAGATAATCCCTATGTTGATGCCTTTCTTTAGCTGGAACACCCTAAAATCTCACCCACAGAACCAACTCTGTGAACTTAGATGGGCACCAACTTTTTAAAACACATAAAATAGTGTTATGAAACATTAGAAATCCAACTGATTCTCATTCATTCCAGAAACATCCATTTCTAGGGGCCAGTAGATTAAGGTGTCATAGAAGCTAGCAGGAGTCTTAAGGATGCACTAGTAGGTAATAAATAGGTAAACAGATGTGGGAAGGAAATGTAGGAAAACAGACATTGTGGAGTCTGGGGGATAGTTGTGTATAGTGTCTGTCATATTCTGGCCACCTTTACGAAAATACCTATAATTTACTTACAAGTTAACAAGTAGACTCTGAAGGTGACGAGGGTGGAGTTAAGGTAGGTTGTAGAATCATCTCATCTGGAAGTCTTCCAAAGCTTCAGTATCTATTTGGGAGCAAAGAGTATCCACTGATAGCCTGAGTGACTGACAGGCTGAATAGCGCAGACAGTTTTATTGAGGGTTCCATGAGCTACGATTTGTGGGACGTTAAACTGCAAGAGTCCCGCTGGGCACTGCATATATGTGTCACCTCAACCTGAGCATTGTCTTTCTGTCACTTTCAAAACAGCTGGACTACAAGAAGCAGTACGAAGCCAATAAAGCATACTGGAAGTGGACGCCCGACCGCCCAGACTTCATCCAGGCGGCCAAGTCGTCTCTGCAGCAGAGTGACGTAAGAGAGGAGACAGACACGTGGCCCGTTCCAGTACTCACTGTCAGGGCGCTTGCCCCAGCTGACTTGGGCTCCAGAACAGAAGGAAGTTTGAGGGGAAATGCAAATTCATGAAACAAACCTGGCTGTTGAGCCTGTCCTCTGACAACTGGTCCCAGGCGTGAGGGCTCAGAGACCTGAAGCTAGAGAGGGCAGGAGAGTCTAGTCCTAGTCTTGGTTCCTGGACTAGAAAGGACGAATCTAGCATGTGGTAACAGTGAAAGGCCAGGAAGCCCCTCCCCTGACTCTGAGAATGGGTATTCCCTCTGAAGACTCTTCTCCAGTTTAATCAAATGACCTGCTGCCTCTGCTTTCTCCTATCGCAGTTTGAATATAAGCTGGACCGAGAGTTTCTCAAGGGCTGCAAGCTTTCTGTCACTGACGATAAAGACATGGTGCTGGCCCTCAGGAATTCCTTAATAGAGAGCGATGTAAGTATTCAGCCTTCTACAGTGTCTACCCTGACTCAAGGCCATCCTTGGCTTCTATAGTGTCTACCCTGACTCAAGGCCATCCTTGGCTTCTACAGTGATGTCTACTCTGACTCAGTAGTCTCCAGAAACATCTAGGACAGGACAGAAGTCCTCTCTGTAGGAGCTCAGCTGTGGTCCTAGCACACGGTGCTGCCATCAGCGGCATCTGTGATGAGCTGGGTACCATCTGTGAAAATGCTGTTGAGCCTGGCATGATTCTTGGCTTATACTGAAGCTGGCCGTTCCCATAGCACAGGGAATCTGAAAGACCGGCTAGATTCTGTCCCGAATCTTAAAGTTTCTTTTCTGTGGGATCCTAGTCTTCCTACTGTGTACCTGACACCTCTGTAAAGGAAGAAAGATTGTGTGTTTCCAGGCCCAATGGGTGACATACTCGAGAATGCTTTGAACTAAAGGCAAAGATTTACCGTGAGGTTTTCATCTTTATTAAAACCCCAAGTTGTCAGGAAAAACCCATTCTGAATGAGCATTAAATCCTTTGGTGCGTTCCTTGTTTATCAGTGGTATGCTCTCAGCTGTTGCTGAGGGGTTTGGGAGCTGAAGGAAAATGTGCAAGATCCTTAAAAGAAGGTAAAGAAATGTCTCGTCCCTTTCAACCCCCACAGCTGAAATACAAAGAGAAACACGTAAAGGAAAGAGGAAGCTGCCATGCTGTGCCTGACACCCCACAGATCCTCTTGGCGAAGACTGTCAGCAATCTGGTGTCTGAGGTAACCCACCCACAGCCCATATGCTTCACTTCCATCTCAGGCTGAGGCCCCAGGCAGAGGCCTTAACAAGCTCTTTGTGGATCCCTCCAGAACAAGTACAAGGACCATGTCAAGAAGCACCTGGCCCAAGGCTCGTATACAACCCTACCAGAGACCAGGGATACAGTTCACGTCAAGGCAGTGACCAAGCACGTCAGTGATGTAAGTGGCCAGCCGCGGAGCTCTTGATGGCAACTAGGAGTTATATCAAAGACAACCAACTTCCTGCTTACAAACCACCTTCTTTTATGGATCAGCCCTCTCAACCTGAGTACCTGTATATGAATCCTAAACTCTAGGGTTTATTTTTTAGAAGTGTATTGGTGTTCCAATTGTGCCCATTGAAGCAGATGTAGGCTTTGCACTTTAGCAAATCTTGCAATCTAAGGCATAACTAATGTTATCAGTGGGAGACAGCAATGCCAATCGAAAGTAGCCACTGCTGTCATTAAGTAATGTACAGTTTGAGAGCTAAAATCACCTTGTGGACCAAAATAATCTCTGCCCACTGCGTCCTGCTGGTATAACCTATAACAGATATTTTAAAGGTAAGAATTAGGAGTGAGCATTGAGTGTGCTTGAATTCAGTTCTCCAAGCTTTCTGGATAGTTCTAGTGTTGTTCCTGGATAGTTCTGGTGTTGGTCCACTAGAGAAAAGCAGGGGAGGCAGTAGACTATGGCCCAGAGATCCAAGTTCCAACTGACAGTGATTGGAAACCATGGGTTTTCCTGAAGATCTTCTCAGATCCCTCAAATAAACCTTTTCCTCACCTTCCTATCCTCACACGGACAACTCTGCTGCCATTTAGACAAACTACAAAAAGAAGTTTGTCAAGGAGAAAGGCAAGTCCAACTACTCCATCATGCAAGAGCCTCCAGAGGTGAAACACGCCATGGAAGTGGCTAAGAAGCAGAGTGACGTAAGTGTCCCCTCAGCATCCCAGAAGCTCACGTGATACAGTGGACCTCAAACGAGTTCATGCTCCTGATGTAGTGACTTCCCTGTCTGGCGGTTTTAGAAAAAGCAGGGGTGGAAATTGGCTTCTTTCTACATACATGCATGCAGTTTGTATTTAGTGAAGACTATTGGAAAATTCTGTGTGCCTCACGTAAGCGTTTTTCTTCCCTCAAATAAAGGTTGCCTATAAAAAAGATGCCAAAGAAAATCTGCATTACACCACAGTGGCCGACCGGCCAGACATCAAGAAGGCCACCCAGGCAGCCAAACAGGCCAGTGAGGTAAGAGTGTCATTAAAATGACCTGGCACTGAAGGGCCACTGTGAACAAGAACAGGGTGTGTGCCACTGAGACCACACTTCCCATTTCTGTTCTCTCTGACACAGGTGGAGTACAGAGCCAAGCATCGCAAGGAAGGCAGTCATGGGTTAAGCATGCTTGGCCGCCCAGACATTGAAATGGCCAAGAAGGCAGCCAAGCTGAGCAGCCAGGTAATAGAAAATGACAAACAGTGACCCCAGTGTGGGATTTTTCAAAACTATTCAGTGAGAAAAGATTCCCAGAAAGCACAGTATCAATGACCAAGGAGACATGAGCTCTTAATTTGTACTGTAGCATTTAAACTGTGTATAAAACCTTGACTCTTTCTTGCTAACCAACTTATGCTTTCTAGTTTTCCACATCTCCATTTACAGGTATGCATCTAGCTGCTTGTGTATTTAACTGCTCTTCTGTGACAAAGAGTGCCTTTTGCTAGGCAGTAAGATTTATATCCAGAAGGTCTGCTTTGGACTTGAGTCACCTGTGAGAGACTTGGTACTGTGTAACAGTCATGAAATTCCAACCATGTAAAACCCAACCATGTAAAAGAACCTTTCTTCCTGCATTTAACAACAGATACAAGTGCTCCAGCTAGGCATGGCTGAGTAGGGGTGAACCATCATCTTCAGATTCTTGTCTCTGTGGTTAAATAATTACAGTTTTGTATGATAAGGGCTTGGTCATAGTAAACACGGGGTGTCAGGAAGAATGCTTCATTTCAGCAGACTCTGTATTATTAAGACAGGCTCAGAAATGTGTTGCCCAAAGCGGACTGCCTGGTATTCCCTAATCTCTCTGCAATGCTTCCAAGTTTACACAGGTTTTCAGAGAGCTACAGTCTAACACTGGCTCTCTGAAGACAACCTTTGGGTCTACCTGACTTCAGATCAGGAATATCCTCTTTCTCCTCCAGTATGGAAACCCTGTCTTCTTCTTCTTCAACTGTCCTTTATCTTCAACTATTTGTTTAAAGAAATAGGTTTGGGGTACATGTGGTTGTGCCTATTGCCCTCCAGAAATATCAAACATGACATTACAAACCAATACAATCAAGTTATAAAAATTGGAATTGCCGGGCGTGGTGGCGCACGCCTTTAATCCCAGCACTCGGGAGGCAGAGGCAGGCGGATTTCTGAGTTCGAGGCCAGCCTGGTCTACAAAGTGAGCTCCAGGACAGCCAGGGCTACACAGAGAAACCCTGTCTCGAAAAGCAAAAAAAATAAAAAATAAAAATAAAAAAAATAAAAATAAAAATTGGAATTATTGAGACAAAAGGTTCCGATGACTGGTAACAAACAATTACAATTTTTAGAGTAAGCACCCGCTCTTACTTACCAGACCACGGTGAGCTGATAGGGCTGATGAGAAATGAGTCTTCGCCAGGCATGAGTTGGAGGGGTCACAGCAAGACTGAGCTGTGACAAGTTTACTGCAAGCCATCAGACTTCTTATATCTATATCAGAAACAGAGTACAGTGGAGGTTGGAAAGATCAGTGCGATTGTAGTTGCCAGGAGACAATGCTGTTTGCAAGCTGTGCAGGGCATACAAGATGAACATCTAAGACTAAGTGTCCAGCCAAGCTTCTATATGCTTCACAGACTTCTAAGGAGCAGGAAGAAACATAGGCAGCCTGAACACTTCACTGCCTGAGAGAGTGCCCGGGCTTCTCAGGAACTGAAAGTCACCACAGTGTCCCCAGGGCCACAGACTCTAACCTGAAATACCAATGGTGCAGGCCTCTCAGGGCAGCTGGGTCAGGACAACCCCATGATTCCCTGAGCTTATATGTAAATTTTCTGTACCATATTTAATCATAAATTAATGGAATTGTGTAGCTACTTGAGACCAAAACATAATATGACTAAGAAAAAAAAAAGCCCTACAATTTTGTAGTAAAAAAAATAGTAAGAGCTTACAAATCTAAATTCTTAATGTTTTTAATTTTTCAAGGCTTTCCAATTATCAGATTACTTGATGTTGAAACTGAAAGCTTGAGTGTTCTTGAACATCAAAAGGCCAGTAGATCCTATGTAAATCCTAAGTAAACCTTATATCATGAAGAACACATCTCACCCAAACTCTTTATAAGCTCATCTTTCTGGCTCACATCCCATGAAAGACTTGCTCTTTTGATAGTGTTTGATAGTGTCTGGTGTAGCCCCTGGGCCAGGAGACCTCATCTGTGGGTGGTCTTCGCCATTCTGACTTTGGTGTCTTAGCAATGGTGACCATCTTTAGTCTTCCTTTTGCCTTTTGGTCTGGATACCAGTCCTTCCCACTGTGACTTTGTTCCCACTGGGTTTCCCTTTGTTTGGGAACTGCTTTCAGAACAGAGCCCTATAGAACTGTCTACATTTGGTTCCTGGGATGTGGTTTTGTCTTCTACCCCTCTGTGCTGTCTTTGTGTCTGCAGTACTGTGACCACCAGTGACCACCATCCTCAGGCATTGTCCCCCTCTGCTTCCCATTCTGAATACAGACAGAGTGTGGGCCCTAGTGCTGTGGTGGCATCTTCTCCTGTGTGGCAGGCTTTGATGAAGCCTCTCTGAGAGTCTCTGTGTTAGCTACCATTGGTTGGAGGAGAGTCTGCAGCTGTCTCAGATGAAAGTTGAGGGAGGTTTTAAGCTATGATTTGCCCTAGGTTGTGTTATAGACCTTTCCTGGGTAGAGGCAACACACGTCTACTCACTCCAGAAAAGGTGCTCTGGACAGAGCAAAGTAATGATTGCAACAAAGTCCAATATGGTGAACAATAAGGTTTCACTGTTATTGTTGTTTGGGGGTTATTTCTAACAAGAGTATGAATGAGGGGGTACATCCAAGGAGCAGGGGTAACTCACAAGCAACCGCTTAAGAGGAACATGGTGAGAATCCTGGGCTTCTCCCATAGCTTGCAGGCAACCCCACAGTCAGAACACAACCTTTCCTTCTGTAGCTGGCTGCTTGGCCATTGTTTACCCTTTTATACTGTTGGTAGGCACGCTCAGGAATCTTTCAAGGTACATTCCCTTCCTCCTCCCCCCCCCCCCCGCCCCCGGCCTTTTGTTCATCCCATTTGCTTCCTGGGGCAAGGGTTTCAACTGGGATGGAATGTTCCAAACCTAAGGGCCAAAGGCTGCCTTTTATTTGGCTTAACCTGTAATAAGAGTGGACTGCTAATGGGCTTCAGGACTTGATCCTGTAATGTTAGTGAAAAAGGCATCAATTTGACAATAAGGAACGTTTTCTGTCACTCTGTTATGGTTGAATTCTCCAATGAGGAGCCATCTTTTTCTGTGTCTTACCTGGGCATAATGGCCATCTCTTTCTTTCATTCACTCCTTTGCATATCCTTACTCTTACGTACTCCAGAAGTACAGTGAATCTTACATTCCTTGTTATTCTAAAGTATCTCACTTTTTATTTATTTCAAATATGGTACTTGGAGCCATTACCTGCTGATCCATCTCATTGCCCTCTGTGAGTCTAATGATAATAATTAATATTAATAATAATAATAGTGATAAATTGAAATAATTTATATCACTATATTAAAATAATAATAATAAATTCACCTAGCTTAACAAATTCTTACTTCTTGACATTTGATATTTACAACCTGCTCTTAGTTCCTATAAATCTATGATGATTGACGAATCCATGTGGGAATGCTAAAATGATCCCAGAAACCTCTCTGACCTCAGCCTAAAGCTTTTTGTTTTGTTTTTGTTTTTGTTTTTTGAGACAGGGTTTCTCTGTGTAGCTTTGGCAGTCCTGCAACTCATTCTTTAGGCCTCAAACTCAGAGACCCTCCTGTCTCTGCCTCCCAAATGCTGGGACTACAAGTGTGTGCTACTACTACCTAGCAAGCTTTTACTGCTTAGTCTTGACTTGAATTAGCAGGATGTCACGTTGATGTCATCAGAGAATATGATGGCAAAGCCTGTGCTGTCCAGTGTCACTTCCCACCATCACTGCTCGTATGTAGCCCTGTGTAACTGTGACAGTATTCCCTCATTGATTTGGGAATACTGAATATTTCATTGATGAAATAATAAAAAAGTTGACCCGGCATGTTCCTGGGCTAGTGCCTGCAATAGGCAGGCCACGGGACTCCCACCAGGTTATCTCACTCGTGCAATCTCTCCTCACCCCCAACCCAGTTCCTCTCACTACCACACAATGCCCCATGCACCCCACGGTCAGCCATCTCAACACCTAGTTACCCGGTAGAATTAAAAGTCTTTAAGCTTTTAGTTAACCAATTAGATTTGTGTATCAATAAAATCACAATTTACAAGATGCCAATACAATAATTTCAGAGCCAATTGATAATGATAAAAGCTTTATTCCAATATTTCTAACCGTGTGAAATCATATCTACTTGTGGCTGGTAAACACCACATGGGTTCACATCCACAGCCATTTTCTTTCTCCTCTCTCTTTCTCCCGAGACACACACACACACACACATTCACACTCTCTCTCCTCTCCTCTCTCTCTGCGCAACTCTTCTCGCCGACTCCCTTTACCCTCTCCAATCAGGCTTCCTCTGTACTATTGTAATTGGACAGGGAAAATCCTGTGACACCTCATATTCTTGAAACTGCCCCACTGGCATAACAAGTTCCGTGGTCACTTATAATGCAGACATATTCACTACTGTTTATGCTTCCCTGGTCAGAAGCTCAGAAATAATCTGGACATTTGCATTTGTCGTTAGGTTAAATACCGCGAAAATTTTGACAAGGAGAAGGGCAAAACACCCAAATACAACCCGAAAGACAGCCAGCTCTACAAAACTATGAAAGATGCCAACAACCTTGCAAGTGAGGTATGTTCCTTCATTGTGGTAAAGGACATAACATACTGTTTGCCATTTTAATCCCATTTAAGGAGCATTGATCACATTCATGGTGCTCTCAAATTACCACCACTCTTTCCAAAGCTTTGTAATGGCCCCAAACAAATCCATGAAGCAACCTTTTCTTCCCTCAGCTCCTGGTAACGTCTCCTTCATACATGGAATCCTACAGTATGTCTCTTTGTGTCTATTTTATTTAGCATAGCATTTCATAGTGCAGCATTAATTAGCACTACATCCCATTTTATGGCTGAGTAAAATTCCAGTGTGTATGCCACACTTTTTTTTAATGATACCCATTTATCTATTGATGGACACTCCAGTCATTTCTACTTTTTGGCAGCTATGCACAAAGTGGTTTTCCTTCTCAGCCACCCCCAGAACTCGTTTCATGGACGGCCATCTTCCTTAGTGCTGTTTCCCATTTTCTACATATGTGATTTCCTTCTTTACCACCAGGTCAAATATAAGGCTGACCTGAAGAAACTCCACAAACCTGTGACTGACATGAAGGAGTCTCTGATAATGCACCACGTCCTAAATACAAGCCAGCTCGCCAGTTCTGTAAGCTCCGTCATTGGTTCCAAAAACAACGCCTTTCAGGCATTGGCAGCACGTTTCCTCCTCTGAGCTCCTATGGTCTCCTCTCTGCTATGGATACATTCTGTTTATCACAAAATTACTATTTGGTGATAGTCCTCCAAATTACATTAATCTACCAATTACTAATAAAATACCATCAGCTACAATGCCTCTCAGGTTGTAAAAATGCTTCTGTTAGGGCTAAGGATGTTGCTCTACAGTGTTTACCCATGGGTTTGATGCCCAGGAGGAAAACAAAAACCAGATAGCTCCAGTTCTTGTAAGGATGTACGAGTCATCTGAAACAGCCTCTTGCTTTCAATGACACCTTCTTAGAAGCAGCCACACCAGAGCAGTGTTTGCATCTGGTATTTATCAACAGTGCTGCACTTGGCGTTTTATCTACCCAACCATTTCCTTTTCTTTTTGGAGGGGTTTGTTGGTTGGTTTTCAGTGGTGGGAGGGGGATGACAGGGCTCTCTGCATAGCCCTGGCTGGCCTGGAACTTGCTAACCATTCTAGCTTAGAACACACAGACATCTGATGGCTCTGCCTTTTCGGTGATTAAAGGCGTGTGCCGCATGCCCGGTCCTTATACAGCTTCTCTAAGGAGGGAAGACTGAGACTTTGTAGAGACTTCCCACTGATGTGTTTCCTTGCTGCTTCCCCTCAGTACCAGTACAAGAAGAACTATGAGAAGAGCAAAGGCCACTACCACACAATACCTGACAACCTGGAACAGCTACACCACAAAGAAGCCACAGAGCTGCAGAGTATCGTAAGTCCATCAAGATGGCTTCCCCACTCCAAGCTTCCATTCACCACAGTATCAAAAACCAGTATCAAGTCCACTCTAAGCATGGGGAGACTCATTTTAACAGCCATTGTTTGAGAAAATATTCCCAGGTGCTGGGGCTTGAATTTGGTAACATTTTGAGATAAGTATATTAACAGTATTTATACATAATAGAGAAATACACATGCTGTAGTGTTTGTTATTCATGTTATGACAGGGCTGGAAGCATGGCTAGAGAGAGACTAACCCCTCACAGTAACCCTATGTCCCAAGCCAGGAAACACCAAGAGATGACAGGGAGTCCAAGGGGAAGATTTTACTGGACACGTGACATGATCAGATCCAGCACTGGAGGAGTCTCTGAGTGTTATAATTTTTCTTAGAAGGAAGAACTTACTACTTACATAGTCTTGCTACCACAAACCTACCATTATGGGGTGTCCTGGGGTATTAGCCAGAGGGCTGAGTTACTACAGGTGCTCCCACATCCCGGGTAAAGCAGTGTCCCATCATAACCAAGAGCGCTGAGTTGAGCAGCGCCATTGAGGTCATGGGTGGAAGGGCCCTTGTCTTTCTATCTCTCAGTTTCTCCTTTGTGAAATCTTCTGTATATGTAACCCCCTTACATATATCTTCTGTGTATGTAAGAAGGAGGCAATTTGACTTGATAATGTCAGGCTTATTCAGTCCAGCTATAAATTACATTGCCCTTAAGTGCAAAGTTATAATAAATAGTAAAGTACACAGACAGTGGCGCCCCAGGGGGAGCTATTTGCTTTTAAAGCCTCACATGTTCTACAGTCAGTGGAGACCACAGGTGTCTAGGAGTAATAGTTCTTATGAAAGAACTAGAGGATTTATCAGAAATATTGAAGATGCTATTTATTGTCAAAATTCATATATCCATATTTTGGATGGCCTTATATATGGGCATTTTTCTCCAAACATCATTTCCAAAAATCAATATTTTTGTCAGCTAATTGTTGCCAATGATTCTTTTGTGTTTCTAAATTAAATCTCAACACTGTAGATTGTTCTTTTCAGACAGCATTGACTCTCCATCCACAGACATCAACTTAAAAGGGTCCACATCTGTAACACAATAGAAAAGTTTTTTTGAGTGGCAATAAGCTGAGCCAACTAGACAGTATTTGTCAACTGAAAGCTCTTTCCCTTGCTGGGCAGTGGCCCATTCCTATAATCCTAGTACACAGGAAGCTAAGGCTAGAGGACTCTGAGTTTAAGGGCAGCCTGTGCTTTATTGTGAGAACCTGTCTCGGATAATATTAAATGAATCAATAAATTACTGTCTGTAGATAGAGTCTCTGTCTAGGAATTGACAAGCAGTGAAAGACTTAACAGACCTTCTCATCACTAGGTGAAATACAAAGAAAAATATGAAAAAGAACGAGGCAAGCCCATGCTGGACTTTGAGACTCCAACATACATCACTGCCAAAGAGTCTCAGCAGATGCAGAGCGGGGTAAGTCCTACACTACACAACAGTGACACCATCAAACCAAAGAATGCCAGCTCAACTCAGGAACCTTTCCAGCCTCCTAGAACATTGCCCCAAAGTGGTAGGAGGTACAGCTTTGTAACTGGAAATCTTGCTCACTGCAGAAATTCTACAGTTCAATTATTTTCTTTAAGATGTTTTGAGTAGTATTTGGCATACATGTTTTGTTCCAACATTTTCAGAAAATCAGAATACACTTATTTCTAAAACTGAAAAAAAAAAATATGTGGAGTGCAATTTGAATTTTTCTTTACTGAATGAAAAGTTCCCGCTGCACAGGTGCATTATGGCTTTGCCACAAACGCCACTTAGTGGGATGTCCCAAGCCAAGCAAGAGTGGACCAGTACCTGCACATGCATGTTTACTGTGCCAGTGTTTCCTACAGCCAAGTGAGGCAATCAGGCTACTTGCCCATCAACAGATAAATACATATGGGGAAAGTGATGTTGTTTTTTATACACAAAGGGAGTCATGTGACTTGCATGGAAATAGATGCAACTGGAGGTCATCATGTTAAATAAGCCAGGCTAAGACAATTGTCCTATGTTTACAGAATCTAGATTTTTTTTAAATATAGAGAGGAAACTATTTGTGAAGACCAGAAGGGGAGAAAAGAAAGACAAAGAGATGTAGCCTGAGATAGGGTGGGGGGTGTGGTTATGATCAAAATATATTATATACATATGTATGAAAACCCTGTCAAATGCCATATTCCCTAAGTGAAAAGCAGAGATATTTTTATAAACAAACCTTTTTCACTTTGAATCTTTGTGGAGGATGGAATCTTACCTAAGACTCCCCGGGAATGAGCCCTCTGGGGGTCTGGTTTGCTTCTTCTCCATGAAGCCCGTCTCCAAGTATAACAGCATTTTTTTTTTAAGACAAGTAGTCTGTGGACTTTCCTGGTATGTGGAATGCAGGTCATGGAAAGTTTAAAATAGGTTCAAATAATTGGTGACTCTGAATTAGGCATTATAGAAGTGCTCCTGAAACTTTTGGGGAGATTTCAAACCATGAAGATGAGAAGTTGCAAAGGCATGCTTCTAATATCTAGTCCTGGTCTCTGTGAGAATGGAGTTGAAGAGATCAGGAGAAAGGAGACTAGCCCTTTCTCTCAATCATGGACGGAACCACAGATTCCTATGCTCCTGCCTCACTGTTCACCAAGTCTGCTCAGGGATTAAAATAACCCACCCATGAGCCCCTTGTTGCTTCCCTCGGGACCAAGAGGACATGACTGTCTGGCACTGTAATTTCAGAGCCTAACAAAGCGCTGGCACATGCTAGATGTTGGCTGTTAAATGAAGAGATAGGAAGGGAGGATACAATAGGGGCAGTGGTATACATCTGTAACCTCAGCACCCAGGAGGCTGGTGCAGAAGGGTCATGGGTTCAAAGCCAGCCTACCGCATCTCCTAAACAGTCAAATGCATAAGAATAGAAAGTGCCAATGCAGATTCAGTCCCCCAGGCTTTTTCTTTCTACTTTCATCCCCCGTAGCTGCTGCAAATCTGAAATAAACTACTTTGTCCCCTTTATGTATGTATATATGTATATATGTATATATATATATATATATATATATATATATATATATATATATATATATATTGAAGAAACTGAAGAAGTGGCTCAGTAGTTAGGAGCACTGGCTGCTCTTTCAGAGGGTCCAGGTTTGATTTCCAGCACCCACACAGTAGCCCACAACTGTCTAAACTGCCAGTTCCTGAGGAATCTAAGCAGGCAAGACTCCCAGACATATAAAAATACAGTACAGTACAATACGATACAATAAAGTTTAAAGTGGGCTCAGTGTGTAAAGCACTTGAAGCAAAAGCCGACAACCTGAGTTCCATCTTGAAGACCCACAAGTCCCAAGGAGAGAAACAACTGCTGAGAGCTGCCCGCTGCCCTCCACGCTTGTACTGCGGTGTACATGCTGAGGCATGTGTATGCTCCTGTTCTCACATAATGGAAATAATAAAAGTGAGTAAATGGGACAGTCTCAGGAAGAGAGCAGATTTCAAGCCAGTGGCCCATTTTGGTTAAGGTCAGCTCCATCACAACCTCAGACAGACTTCAGGGAGTCATCAACAAACTTCAGAGTTTCTTTGGAGCCATTTTCTGTCAGCAAAATATTTCCAGAACAATGAGACGGCTTCCAACGTGTGACTTTTGTCAGAAAGAAAACATACTTTCCTTCTTTGGACCGAAATGTGGATTCTAACAGAGTCTTTCTTGTTTTTTCCCTTCTCACTCATATTAGAAAGAATATAGGAAAGATTATGAAGAGTCCATTAAAGGCAGAAACCTGACGGGCCTGGAGGTCACGCCAGCATTGTTACATGTCAGACATGCGACCAAAATAGCAAGCGAGGTAGTAACCACGTGGCCTTCCCCTCCTCCTTCACCCAATAATCACACTAATGTGTTCCTGCCTGGGTCCCACCTGACTCAGCCTTTCAGGTGGCCTTTCCATGTTTGATACTACTGTCTAATCTGTGACCCGTTTTAATTCTTCTAATTTTTAAAATGGAATATCTAATTTAAAACATGCCTACCTTAGTAGTCTATAGAAAAATCTAATAAAACATGCCTACCTTAGCATTCTATTAATTGCCAGTCTTGGATTTAATTATTAACATCAACTGTGAACCACACACCCTGCATCTTCTCATGTATTTACTTACTCAATCATGGACTGTTTAAAAACTGCAATAATTGTCGTACTTATTTATTCACTGATTCGTTTCAGTTTAGTTCTGGCTCTTCACCTACGAGAATGACCCAGGCTTTCTTGTCAGTTTTGCTGGTTTTATTTTTGTAATCTAGAAAGAGTATAGGAAAGACCTGGAAGAAAGCATCCGAGGCAGAGGTCTCACTGAGATGGAAGACACTCCTGACATGCTGAGAGCCAAGAATGCCACTCAGATCCTCAATGAGGTAAGACCATGGCTAGCCACTGCACGCACATAACTAATAATGCACCTTCATCCTACCCAAGGTAGACCAAGAGAAAGAGAAAATAAGTTTTGCATTCCAAACTTTATACCCCGGATAATTATTAACTGCTAAATAAAATACATGTCAATTTCTGATGAGTAGATATGAAATCTCTATGTGTCTCTAGAGGTTGTCATAACCCACTAGTATCTAATATTACTTGATTTAGTTGTGATGTGCTCACAATGGTCACTTAAAATATCACACCACATTGGAATGGCTTGCACCTAAATTTAATCCTAATTTGTACCAAACCAGATTTAAACTTTACTTTCTGTATTAACGGACTTCCCTTGATTAATGTTGCTGTACCTAGAGCAGGATGAACAAGCATGCCATCCTGTCCATTGAGGTAGCTGGCAAGGGCAGCATCTGCAACCACTGAGGAGCGTGTTATGTGGATTTTTAATTCATTCTGTCTCCCTACTCAAAGAGGGTAGGGGACCTTTTTCTTTAAAACGAACAAACAATTCTTCTACAGAAAGAATATAAGCGAGACCTGGAGCTGGAAGTCAAAGGAAGAGGCCTGAATGCCATGGCCAACGAGACTCCAGATTTTATGCGGGCCAGGAATGCTACCGACATTGCCAGCCAGGTCAGCGCTTCTGGGAAGGCGCGCCTCTCCAAATGGTGGCCATGGTGATAAGGACGTGCTGTTGGTCCTCTGTCATTTTCCTTGTTTGACAGTGACATATGTTTAGCATCTTTAAGCATCTGCTGGATGAAATATAATGTAAAGCCCAGGGTCTCTTTGTCAGGCTCCTTCTGTCTCTGCCTTTCTGAGTCTACAGCCACTGGGGACATCAAAAAAAAAAAAGTGCCAGAGCCAGAAGCCCGAATGACTGCGTGGACCTGGGGCAGATTCTGACATCCGTGTTTCTTACTCAATCCACTCCTTAGGTGGTACTAAGAATGCCTTCATTAGATTCTGTTCTTTTTCCCCCCGTGCTTTATAGACCTGAATTTTAAACACATCTTTGTAGGCATCCAGTGTTGTCTAGGGCTCCCTGGTGCCAGGTCTTATGTAAACAAGTCCCTGCTTTCCTGTCTATCTACCTGATTATCCCTTTGTCTGAAGTTATTCTGCATCTATCTAAATGGACAGTCAGTCTTTCAAAAGGCAAGACTTTCTTGCATCTCATTAGTTAATATAATTCAATAAACACTGACAGGAAAAATGGCTCAGCGGTTAAAGGCACTGGCTCTTCCTGTGGAGAGCCTGGATCAGAACCACAGCACCCTCATGCCTGCTCACTGCCCTCGGTAACTTCATTTCCAGGAGATCCGACATCTTTCTCTGGTCTCTGTAGGCAGCAGGAGTGCATATGATGGGCAAACATGAATACAGGTACAACACCTGTACATAGAAAAATTTAAAACTTTAAAAAGTCTAAACACAACAGAAATGTATTGAGTGCCAGAAGAAATAAATATGATCACTTCTTCATTCAACCAAGCTAAGAGGTGCTATGCATATTGTGAGCACTCACCAGACCGTTGGCTGTCCTTTTACAGATTAAGTACAAGCAATCAGCAGAAATGGAAAAGGCCAATTTTACTTCTGTTGTTGATACCCCAGAAATTATCCATGCTCAGCAAGTCAAGAACCTTTCCAGTCAGGTAAGGTTTGCCTTAGGGCAAAGGCTTTTTGTATCCCTAAGGCATTGTTTTCTCATATCTCTGTCCCCAACCCTCCCCCCCGCCCCCCCCGCGCCACCACCAAACCAGAAGGCCTTTATTTCCAATCTAGATCTGAGTCAGAACTGAGAATTCCAAATCAGATTGAAAGATAGATTTTGAGAAGGGTTTGGATGTGGGTACCTCAGTGGCAGAGTGTGATACCCTGGGTCACTAAGCACAGGAAGAAAAACCTCAAAACACTGTGAGGGAATTTCCAAGTTCTGAAGAGGGTATCTGTGGTATAATTCTGGATTCATGAATATTTTAGCATCTATTATAATGTGGGTTTAAGGTGTGTGAGCACAAGCAGAAGACCCAAAGTAGACCACCCACTCGTGACTGAGGCTGAATGAGCAACGTGAGCCACACAACCACGGCATGCCAGGCTGGATAGCTTCCACCTTCCTGCAGCTGGGTGCGGTGGCACACACCTGTCACCTCAGTACTTGGGGAGGAGGGGAACAAGAGGCCAGTGTGAGCTGTCCTGCAAACCAAACTATAAAAATACAAATATAAAAAACAAAAACAAAGACCAACAGGACATATTAATTTGTTGGTCCTCTTCAGTGATGATCAGGTTATACCTGCATGGGCAGGATGCAAAGAACTTCCTGTCTGTTGCAATGGAAGGGCTGGTCTAGGTTTCCCGGCCAATATAACTATGGGGCTCATCCCGTCTATTCCTTGGAACCTTTTCCTAGAAAAAGTACAAGGAAGATGCAGAGAAGTCCATGTCATATTATGAGACTGTCTTGGACACGCCAGAGATGCAAAGAGTCCGAGAGAACCAGAAGAACTTCAGCCTGGTAAGTCTCTATTCCACAAAGGCCCAGCCCACTGCTGGGATCCAGCAGGCTAAAGTGGGGTGGCTTTGGGGACACACACTTGGTATCCCATGAAGGCAGAGGGGTGCACATGAATCTTCTCCGGGCTTATTTTGTGAGCATGAAAGTGTCCCCTGCTCAGTAGGTGGCCTGGTGTCACTGAAGACAAACTATCACTATCTTTTAACCAGTTTTTTAAAAACTGGTGACATGTCCTTCTAAAACTAATTCAAAGCAAGAAATACTTTTAACATTTTTATGCACTTTAGGTTCTTAAAAATTAGTTTCTGTTTCTGGGGACACACATAGCTTGGCATTAGAGCATGGGCTTCATGATGTCTGAGGTTCCAGGTCTCTAGCAATACCCCATCACTAAAACTCGTTTCTCTCCGAAATTCTTATTAAAGAATTGACTTTGACTACCACATTGTGGTTGTAGTGGCATGGGCTTTCATTAATGTAAAATTTTAACCTCCCATCCACAACATAGAATAATTATAAAGCGTGTAAAGGGAATGTTGAAATCTTAACAGGATATTTTACTCTTTCTTCATAGCTTCAATACCAGTGTGACCTTAAAAACAGTAAAGGGAAAATTACAGTTGTTCAAGACACGCCAGAAATACTGCGTGTTAAAGAAAACCAAAAGAATTTCAGCTCGGTACATTTACTGTTTGCTTTCCATCTAATGCTAACCTAACAATGCCGTTCTCTTTAAGAAGGTCCGTGGGCCCATGCTGACCCAGGCAATTAACCTCTAACTTGCCCAGTTAATGCTAGTAGGTCCCCGATAAAAGCCCCCCAACTTCTAAATCATCACTCCTGAGAACATTTGGAATAACTTAAATCTAACAAAATAACTCTTCTCTTTGTATTCTTTAATCTCAAACAGTAACTCCGACAGTAACACACATTGTCTTGTTCCAAGAAGGTGGATTTCTTTGTGATGTGGTTTTCAATTAGCCTTCTCCAAAATAACGGACTGACTGTGCATTTCTTTAATGAGTTCTGTGGTTTTTAATCGTTTTGGGTTTTTTTTTTCTCATCCTGTATTAATATCCTGTGATATTCTAAATAGAACTATCAAGAGCTGGTTGCCTATATGATTTCAGGCTTTGATTCTGACAGGAGAACATCAGATGCTGTACTTCAGCTCTTTCCTGGAGACACTGTGTATTGTCTTGGTTTTCACAGAGGCCTGGCACTGCCCTTTCTCCAGGCATTGCCCAGGTTTCCCTCTTTGTGGTTAACACTCTCCTGATTCTGAATACCCAGGTTTTATATAAAGAGGATGTATCCCCGGGGACAGCAATTGGAAAGACGCCTGAGATGCTCAGAGTGAAGCAAACGCAGGACCACATTAGCTCGGTAAGGACACGTCAGTCACTTGGGCCATTCTCCACCTGTCTTGGATAAATCTGTGACTTCTGAGTTACACTCAGAACTTGACACCAGAAACAGTGTCCAACCTAAAAGTAGGTGCCTGTGCACTGCCGTCATCACATGCTATATGCTAGTGGAGGTTTTTATGAAGATGAAAATAGCTGTGGAAAGCAGAGGCTTATGAGAAACTACATCCACATCAAAGATTGAGCGTTTCTGGAGACTCATGTGTGGCTACATCTGTCATAAGCAAGTGGACTGTTGGTTATGAGAAGGCTGGTGGGCAGGAGGCCTCTTCCTACTTCTACATACCCTGATTCCAGTTGCCTCCCAAAACTGTGAAATGGAAAAGCCCAGAAAAATAATCCTTTCTGATAATATAAATCTATGGCTTCCCGTCTTATCCTACCTGGGGCACGAATCATCCCTTCATTCAATATAATCCAGAAGGAAGTGCACACTGCCCGTCCTCGCTAGCTGTCTGCATTGGCAGATTTTACTCCTGCAGTGTTTGTGTACAGTAGCCATAATCTTATTAGTGACAGCCCCAGAGTAAAGAGGAACAATGCTACCCAGTCAGATAAGCCCAAGAGCTTCGCAGTGCTCCCTCTGTAAGAAGTACAAATGCTGGATGCTGAGGTTGCTATGTGATAGAATAAATTTTATATCTATACATTTGAAAAAGAGGTGGGAGGGAAAACGTGCTTGTTTGCTGCCGTGGCTCAGAACTGGAAAACAGGAAGCCACCATGCATGGCAAGCACTAATTAAGAAAAAGGCAGCTGGTGTGGCAGCACATGCCTTTAGCCCTCCACTCAGGAGGCGGGGGCAAGTGGACCTTTTGTGAGTCTGAGGTCAGCCTGGCCTACACAAGTGAGATCTTGTCTCAAGACAACACAGAACTAAAGAAAAGTTGTGTGACACTATGGTAGGATGTATCCTAAACATTGCAATCTCCAACCCCCCTGAATACTACAGGACATTGATCAACCACACATATGTAGTAGGAAGAATTCAGCATGCAGTAACACCTTTTTGTCCCCATCTCCATGTAGGTCAAGTATAAAGAAGCAATCGGACAAGGAACTCCGATCCCTGACCTGCCTGAAGTGAAACGCGTCAAGGAGACCCAGAAGCACATTAGCTCGGTACTGACTCTTACTTGGCATGAACGCATGAACTTGTAGGATCCTCTCAATCGGCACCCTAGTTTCATCCATCCCTTCCTTCTGCTAAAGGCCCCCCAATACCTGGGGATGCTGTGACTCCTCCCTTGTCCCCCTCGGGTTGCCAGGAGACCTCAATCTAGCAGTAGCTCACTCCCTAGTACTCCTTATTATACTCGAACTTCTCCGTTGCCAACTTTGTTTTGAATTCTCTGTCCACTAACCTGAAGAAAACAAAACAAGCCCAGGGGTTCTGTGTTGTGTTGGGTTGCAGTAATTTCTGTAATTTTGTTTGATCCAGGTGCTCCACTTGCCTCAGCCACCATGTGCATTCATGGTGTGTACCACCAAGCCAGGCTTAGGCTGAAACTTATTAAGGAAGGAAGGAAGGAAGGAAGGAAGGAAGGAAGGAAGGAAGGAAGGAAGGAAGGAAGGAAGGAAGGAAGACAGGAAGGCAGGAAGGCAGGAAGGAGAGAGACAAGAGATTTAGAAAGTGGGGACCACTTACTGTGTTTTTTGTTTTGTTTTGTTTTTTTAATTTAATGTCTATTGATGATAGCCCTAAGAGGAAACATAGATTTAGGGCAGGGACAGAGGACACTGTTCAGTGATAGAACACATGCCTACCATGCACTCAGGCCCTGAGTTTGGTCCCAACAGTGCAAATAAAACATAAAAATAAACACAGGGAAAAAAAGACCAGCCAACAAGCACTGGCTTCCTTGATCCTGTAATCATTCAGAGAAAGACGATCTTCCTGAAAAGCAAAGTCTGTCTGCTCGTATTAGATGTCCAGCTAGGGATCAGCTAAGGCTCAGTAGAGCTGGGAGCGGTGATGCAAGCCTGTGATCCCAGCACTTAGGAGGCTGAGTCAGGAGGATTACTGGGAGGTTAACACTAGTCAGAGCTAAGTAGCATAAGAGCCTGTCCCAAAAATATAGAGAGAAATAAAAGGTAAAACGGTAAGAATTTTATTAGGAAATACATAAAATTCTCAATGACTCTGAAGAAGTGAGAATTAGAACACCACATGGTTAGCAAATTCTAAAATAGACAACATGTGCTTTGAGTACAACTATGTAGACATAGTTATGCTCCAGGCACTAAGCCTGGTGCAGTAAAATGGTTACTTTGGTTTGGTTTGCTTTTATTTATTTTATTTTATTTATCTTATTTTTTTTGAGGGGGTGGTTACTGGAAACTGAATCCAATGCTTTGCATGTGCCAGTCAAAAGGGTTCTCATTGTTTATTAAATTTATTATTGTCATTTAAAGCATTTTAAGAATATACTAAGTATTGGCTGTGGAAAATGCAAAATTGAGTTTCTAGTTTTCTAGAGGGCAAAATTCCTACAAATATTTATGGACTTCTTTTCCTCTGTCCCTGAGTTCATCTTGCAAAGGCAGCTTGCTTTTATGGGCGCTCACCAAAGCTCCCTCCCGGAGCTATAATCTGAACCATTTGTGGTGACTCTGCTTTCTGGGTATTCTAATTATTCTGCAGGTTATGTACAAAGAAAACCCAGGAACAGGCATCCCAACCACTGTCACCCCAGAGATTGAGAGAGTCAAACGCAATCAAGAGAACTTTAGCTCGGTATTTACAGATACATGAAATAAGAAATTCTTTCCCATAAAAAAACTACCAGAATAACCTCCCGTTCTACGTTTCAAAGTAACAGCTTAACGACTCTGTGTGTGTTTTGTGTATCGTCCTCTGCTGAAAACCACCTGAACTGATTCAGAATTGGCCACTCTTTGCTCTTTAACAGTTTCAGCAACTGACTGGTGTGAGCTAGATCTGAAACACTGTTAGCAGCATTAACAAGCTTCCTTGGGGTGCTTGAACCCTGGAACTCAGTGCTTCCTGCTGTACCTAAGACATAGCAGTGTAAAGTTCATCTGTAAAGTTGTGACTTTCAAAACATTACCCTGACTAAATACTGCTCTCTAAAATCCCCCTCCTCACCCACTCCCCAACCTACCCCCTTCCTCTGTCTCTGCTTGTTTTGAATGTTTTCTGGGTACTTTCTTGTATCTCACAGGTTTTGTACAAAGAAAGTTTGGGAAAAGGAACCCCTACAGCTATCACTCCAGAGATGGAGAGAGTCAAACGCAATCAAGAGAACTTTAGCTCGGTATTTCTTAGGGGCAAAAAATCCTGACCCTAATACTTATTTTAATACGGTCACATTAATATCTTTAACAAACAAATGTAAAATTACTAAGTTCATATAATGAAGGAATGATGCCAGTATTACTTCAGATTTCCACCCAAATCTAATGAAATTTTTAACAATGGTGTGAAATTTTAACTGTTTTCTTTAAATCACTTTCCTTAAAAACCCATAATTCTCAGTTTCCTTCCTCCAATGTAACTAGTATGAGACAGGTCAAAAGTTAAATCTAACATCCTTCCCCAAAGGTCAGTACTAATCAGAATTATATTTATTGTGACTTGATTTTTTTTTTAATATTTGTAGCTTTTCCTAAGTGGTCATGTTTCTTAAAACATCTTCCATTTGAAAACAACAGACCAATTTATATGGCTCAGACAGATTTACTTATGTCAGGGAGCTTTGGTTGTATGCTTTCCTTCGGAATGCATTCAGGTCAGTAGTTTGAATGTTCATAGAGATTTATTTAATCTCCTCAAGTCCTCTGTTTTTCAATGTTCTCTCTAACTCATTATAGATACTAACTTCAGTTAGCTTACATGCTATCTGATCGAGCCCAATCCTCTATATTTGAGAAGTTATATATAAGCTAAGCAACCCTGTGTGTGCATCAATGTTACCAGGAGACCAACTATTGTACAGGGGACAACTAAACGCACAAAGGCAGTCCGCAGTTGCTCTATTTTGTAGGTTTATTTTCCTTCTTTGTAAGAACAGGAACTCGTGGTGATTTATTTTAAGATGAGATCTACCTGAAAGATGGATCCATGCTGATGTGACTGTTGGTTCTGTGCACGCAGATACTGTACAAAGAGAACCTGAGCAAGGGGACCCCCTTACCTGTCACTCCAGAGATGGAGAGAGCCAAGCGCAATCAAGAAAACTTTAGCTCGGTATTTGCGAGAAAGTTCCTTTAACTCCATATTAAAAACAATTTTGATAAAACAAAATCCTTACCATTTACCCCTTTATAATAATTTAACAAATACTTGGGAAAAAAAAAACAACCCACAAACAAAAAAAAAACCCTCACCAACTGAATCCTTCTGCCATGGATATTTTACTTACCATTTTATCCCAATGCTTTGTACTTCCTGAAATACCCCTTAAACCTTCTTTATGTTAGATGTGTGGGTATATCTGTATTAACTTTGTGTCTGTATGTGGTGTTGGGAATTGGACTCATGGCTTTGCATGGGTTAAGCCAGTGCTCTACCACTTAGGCCCCTCCCTTAACATTTTGAATTGGTTCTTTTCCTTTTCAACATTGTTATTACTCTTGGTCCTTTTGAAATTAAATGACTTCCAAATGACCCAAAACTGGGAGCTTGTAATTTCCTTGGAAATCTCTCAATCTGATGTTTCTGGGTTAGTGCAACAGGACACTGGTCCAAGGCTGTGTGTGAGAACAGCTCCCTGGCTTGGGAAAATGGTGACTTGACCACGGGTCCCATGTGCATAGAGATGGACTCAAGTATTGGAACCAAAAGCCTTACTTTGATAGTTGTTCTAAACGAGCCATCGCATGACTAGAAATCTATGCTTTCCATTTTTTTAAAAGACAGGATCATCCTATGTAGGCTAGGGTGACTTTAAACATGCCACCCTCCTGCCTCAGCCTCCCCAGCCCTAGTTTCATAGGCATGGTTTTATAAAACATGCTAATTAAATCAGAACATGAATTACATTATTTTCTTTTATTAACTTATATTCCTTAAAAACAACAAACCCTTACCATAACAAATTGTTACCCTTCCATATAAGGAAGGTCCAGGCTTGAAGTGGAGATTTAGGTGTCTTCTGAAACGTTAACTGGGTCCACTCTTGGGGAGGAGGGCTGACCTGAAATTCGCTTCATTTTGATTGAGTACTCCCTAACAACTGGCTCTCCCACACAGTAGAGCAGTATCTCCTTTGGAGTCCACTTTGTGTTTTGTCCCCAATTACTGCTTACTAACACCATCTCAGTAACCGTGAGTTTCATTGTATGTTGATATTTCTTTTGAGCTGTCTACTGTTTTCTTTCTATGAGCTCATTATTCCTTTTTGGGGGAAAGTTGTTGCCTTTTAAAATTTTAGTCATTTCTATATCACAGTGAATTCTTGTATATCTATTTGAAACTATTCTAATGACCCTGGACAACTTTTTCTTTGTTAAAGTATGATTTGTATTCTTCTCACAGGTTATGTTAGACAACCTTGCCCAGCGGTGCACAGGCCTTTTAGATACACTAGGCAAGACTGTATATTAAATGTAGACTTTCTGTAAACTTAACAAAGACCAAAGTAGCCAGAGAATACAGATTCAGACTGTAGTTGTAAGTGCCTGTTATGCTCTAAGACACATGTTTTATGTAGAAAAGAACTGTTCGCTGCTAACTTGATAATGTTATCTCTTCCACATACTGAGCATGTATATGATCTTGTAAAACTGTTTGTATTTCTTCTTTAATTCTTAGGCTAGAGTAGAAAGATGAGCAATGATTTCTCACACAGTGCAGGGCAGTGGGTGTGGTCGCTCCTGCTGGATGTCTGTATCTCATAGGCTTGTGTTCTCCTCCAATGCTTTCTTGTGTCATACAGGTGTTGTATAAAGAGAACCTTGGGAAAGGGATTCCGATCCCCATCACTCCAGAGATGGAGCGAGTCAAACACAATCAAGAAAACTTTAGTTCGGTATTTAAAAAAATTAAAAAACACAAACAAAAAACAAAACCAACCTTTTAACTCATCCCAGTTTTTTAAATATGACCTGTTTTGTAGCTAACTAATGCTACCATTCCCTATGGTTCAGTTTCCTTACCCCAGTTAAACATTAACGTGATCATTAAAAGTATTCCAGCTTTAGAAAATAACAACAATGTGTTTACCTTGCTTTGGCAAATATGATGTGAACATGAAGCTTCAAAGCAGCGTTCTGTGAAGCTCTGACCCCTGGCTCACTTCCTATCCTAACCTCCCCCTCTCCTGGCACTTACTTAGTCTTCCTAAAGTCTCTTTTTAGTCTCTTATCTTACTCTAGCTACCTTAAAAGTAATTGTTCCCAATATGTTCACCCAAACTAAAAAATAAATACTTTGACTTCTTCAGAAAGTCAACAAAAGTATGTATGAATCTTCCCATAGATAATACTTATAAAACTCGTCATCCTTTCCATGATTTAAGAAAATAACTTTCTTGGTTTGGTTTTGTCTCTGCCTTTCCCTCATAATGATGACAACTAATGTGTCCTTTTGTAGTGTTCTTTACTGTATATGCTGAGAAATGAGCCCAGACAACAAAATAACAGAACCTCTTTAATCTTCATTTCTGTGGCTCCCTCCTGCAATCCTTCTGTCTTACAGGTTGAAGCTTTTGGTATCTCCCCATCTCTAACTCTTCTTCCTCCCCCCCACCCACAGCCAACTGCTCCCCAGGAGAGGAAACTGCATGACTGATGGCTTTCTGTTCTGCCTGCTTTCATTTCATACAGGTGCTATACAAAGAAAACCTGGGGACAGGGATTCCCATCCCCATCACTCCAGAGATGCAGAGAGTAAAACTCAATCAAGAAAACCTTAGCTCGGTATTTTGGAAGGCAAGGGGGGTCTCACCCAGATGCCATTTAACTGCAGAACCTCGCTCGTCATGTCATTAAACCCTCTTCCCTCCCTTTGCTTCTAATGTCTCGTCGTTAAAGGATATTCTTTTTCATTTTATGTTTTTGATTTTTTTTAATTTCACCTGATGCTTTTAAACATATTTTAAAAAGGAGTGACTATTTTAGTTTGTAGATAACAAAATCGAGTTCTAACCATCTCAAATCTATGCAATTGCGTAGGAGGTACCTACAAAAATGAGGAGGGGGGGAAAAGCCCTCAACAGTGTGGACGACTCTAATAGCCTTTCCTAGCTAGCAGTTTAGGTCCTTGCTTCTGTGGCTCACAACTTCCCAGCCCAGTAACAGCTTCCTTAAATAGCACATGGCATCTTGTCAGCATATAACTCCTGGCTCCTGTATTATTTTGTGCCAAAGAATTTGACCTTACCTTGAAATTGTCACAGCAAATGAAATGTCACTTACCTCTGTTTTTCTGCTACTTTCTTACCATGCAGGTTCTATACAAAGAGAACATGGGCAAGGGAACCCCTTTACCTGTCACTCCAGAGATGGAGAGAGTCAAACACAATCAAGAAAATATTAGCTCGGTACTCTGACAAAGAAAAACATGATTTCTTCATGATCTTAAAACTACTTCAATGACTTAAAAAATAATTCCTATTAATCCTATTTTAAAAGGCACCTTAAGTCTTGTCCATTTCTTGACCACATTTATCCTTTGTTCCTAGCTAGCCTTAACTTCATAATAACAGAATTGCTCTATTGCCTTTAAAATTCTAATATCAAGGTAACAGATTTTCCTACAAAATATTCTTCTCATCTCTCCTATAACTTACTGTTGTACCCAAGGTCTCTTTGTTTTGTGTGCTTGAGAAACTGGGGCGTTAGGGACCTTGATGAGTTAAATTGGAGGGATAATGAGGCTCTCTTGGATGCTGAACGAGTTGATGATTCTGACTGACCCCACCAGATTTGACTCTTTTGTAGTATATATAACCAGTCTGCAAGGCTTGGCACGGACTGAAGCGTGCCCTTCCCTTACACTGAACTAGATCCTGGGTCCTACTGTGATAGACGTGGGCAAAGAGATCTTGGGAAAGTAGCTCCTGACCCTCATCCATAGATAATGACTTGCTTGCTATGGTGGTGTTTTCACAACGGAATAAGCTATTGAAAAAGGAAAGCGTCGAGACTTTTTGTCTTACTGATTTTAATTTTGGTTTTGTTGTTTCTACTATGAAACTCAGTGCTAACAATAACGATTATTTCCTTCATGCTTGTGCTCTCTGGTATTAATCTGTCAGTGACTGGGGGACAGAGTCTGTGGGGACTTTAGCTGTCAGTAGTGAAGTTACTGCTCAGTGTTTATACTGCCTGAAGGTTTCTCCTCTTCATCAGAATCACCTGAACACTGGTTAAAACAGGTTTCTGGGTCTGACCCATGTTCCCTGTTTTGTCAGTAGCTGCAGTATAGAGCAAGGACAGGCATTTCTAGTAAGTTCTCAGCTGATACTGACTCAGCTATTCAAGGACTTAGAGAACTGCTGGAAGACAATCCCTTAGTGACATTTCCCAATTCTCCCAGGTTACTTAGAAGGACACTGAGGAAGGCATTGAGGTTGAGAGTTTATCATGACACAGCTTTTACATGCTGGTAATGTAATTGCTGAAAACATTTCTTGAGGCTGGTAAGTGTGACATACTTAGTGAATAAAACAAGCAGGACAGAAAGATAGAAGAGTAAGTGAAACACTTACCTGGAAAGTCTACAGTTTTATTCCCTATGAGGTCCTGTGCTGCAAAGGTACTCATTAAAGGGTTGTTGTATTGGGGCAAGTTCAAAATACAGACCCGCGTGGTAACTCCCAATTAGGTGATGTGTCAGGAGACTGATAGTCACATACTAGGGATAAAATGATGGTAGGGCTTCCTCCTTTCTGGAGCATCATGGTTCTCACAAGGCAAGGTTGTACTATAGAATGTGTGTCTTGCTCTAACTACAGTCAACTTCTCCTTTAAAAACATTGACCGCTGTCTAACCTTAGCGCCTAAATGACTTGGTGCCCAGAGCCTCATCAAAAATTAATATACCATTCCATTTCTTCTTTTGGTAATTGTAACTCTTTTTTGTTGTGTCTCCTTTTGGATTTTTGGATCCACTGGACTCATTTAGGTTTTGTACAAAGAAAATGTGGGGAAAGCCACCCCAACCCCTGTCACTCCAGAGATGCAGAGAGTCAAACGCAATCAAGAAAACATTAGCTCGGTATTGTCTTGAGAAATGAAAAGTGCTTCTGATTTTACAAAGTAACTCTTGCAGTTTGGCCTGCTCTTAATCCCATCCTAGGTTAAAACCAAATAAAGTGCCAGTTGTGCTCTTATCTCCTCTAAACACCCCACAACATTCATTATTGCCATTAACTAATTTTGCTTTTTTTCTTGAGAGCTAGTTTCACTAGTAGTAATAGGTTACACCTAACATTTCCCTCTCCCACCCCAACTGTATGTATATATATATATACATACATATATATATGCATATATATTTAATAGCGAATATTGCCTCCTTGTGAGTGACTTGCAGGTCCACCTTTGTTTCTAACAGGTGCTATACAAAGAGAACCTGGGGAAAGCAACCCCCACACCCTTCACTCCTGAGATGGAAAGAGTCAAACGCAATCAAGAAAACTTTAGCTCGGTATTTGAGAGCAAAAATAAACCATTACAATTCTAACAAGCCTGATCATCACGGCCATACCACTAATTCTTCTCACAGTGTTTCCAAGGCCTCTTGATACCTTTTCAAATTCTTCCTTGGCCACTTAAAAACAACCACTCACCTTTGCTAGTTCACACTGAGTTCAAGTCTTATCTCTTGCTTTCTACTGTAACAATTTAATGGCTTTCTCCTCCTGAAGTGTTTCTTATACTGTGTGACATAATTGGGCCGTAACAATAGCTCAACAGTGACTTCTCAGAACTGTTTTTTTTTTTCCTTTGCTCTCTGATGTCGGGATACTCTCGGCTCCCCTAGGTATTGTACAAAGAGAACATGAGAAAAGCAACACCAACGCCTGTCACTCCAGACATGGAGAGAGCCAAACGCAACCAAGAAAACATTAGCTCGGTATTTCCCAATTCAATAGAGCAGTGGAAGACCTTGGAATTAACATTTTAACATCATGAAAACACGCCTTTCTCATTCAACTGAAAACACACTAAAATTTAAAAATAATGGATAATGCAACATCTTGGGAGATTTTTTAACATCATAAAAATGTGCACTTCTTTTCCTGAAAATGTACACTAAAATTAACACAACTGTGCTTTTTCCATTCCAAACTGTACTAAAGATACAATAATCACCTATGGTTTTCTCCTCTCACATTTGACTCTAAGGTCGTTTCTCATAACCAGCTAAAACAAATTGACCCCCCTCTCCTAACATCTTCAACCTTCTGCTGTTATTTCTAAGGTACTTTACTAAATAGGTAATGCTCTGAAATTTCTGTCTTCACTTTGATATTCTTGTGTCTGGAAGACTCTGTTTTTTTTCCCCCCTTTGGCATATTGGTTCATGTAGTCTGGACATTACCTAAGACAAATGATCAGTATCAGATTTAATGTAAAAAGTGTCATTAAGTATTCTGATGCTGTATTGCAATTCCCAGTAAATTCAAGAGGACACTTTCTTTCTCTCTTTCAGACTTATACTGTGCTCCTTTGACTTTGGAAATGAAACATTTTCATTTCCAAAGTCAAAACAAGTCTTGTGTCTTCTGATGCAAGTCTTGCCAGTCCTTGTGCTGATCTGGTACACTAGGTCCAAATATCTGGCTACTGTCTTTTGACTTAAACTAACCTCGGCAGTTACTTCTATTTCAATCTGTTAGTCTTTGAGCTTAAGAATTAGAACAAGGCCATGCCATGTACTCATAGACGTCTCTCCTCCATAGGTTCTTTACTCCGATAGCTTCCGGAAACAAATACAAGGGAAAGCTGCCTATGTGCTAGATACTCCAGAGATGAGGCGGGTTAGGGAAACCCAACGGCACATCTCAACAGTAAGTCAAAAACTCTTGTTTAAATATGTATACATTTATATGTATGTGTACGATGTGTGTGCAGTGCCCACGGAGGCCAGAAGAAGGGTATCAAATCTCTTAGAACTAGAGTTACATACGTTTATGGACTATCTCATGTGAACTGGGAACTCAACACAGATCCTCTGTGAGAGCATGTGCTCTGAACCACCGAGCTGTTTTTCCAGCCACAGAATCCTTTATGATTGGCTGACCAGCCTGCTGGGATATATTCAAACAGAGATGGTCACACTACTATACTACTGTATTTTCAAGAAGTAAATTCCTATTTCAGGTGAAATATCATGAAGACTTTGAGAAACACAAAGGCTGCTTTACACCAGTGGTGACAGACCCTATCACTGAACGAGTAAAGAAAAACACACAGGACTTCAGTGACATTAACTACCGAGGTATTCAGAGAAAAGTGGTGGAAATGGAACAAAAGCGGAATGACCAGGATCAAGATACCATTACAGGTAAATGGAAACAAACTGACACCAAGTGGAAGGCAAAGGACCCAAATCTGAGAAAGCCCCATTGCCAGTTTGCAATCTGAGATCTGAGTACTATCTTCTGCCACCTTTGCTCTGAGAAGACCAGAACCTAAACTAAGTAGGAGAAGCCCAGCCCTCCTGATTGCTGACACTCTTGCTTGCATCTCTAGATACAGGCAAATGCTAGAACATTTGTTCTGAATACTCTCTTTCTTTTCAGGTCTGCGTGTCTGGCGTACTAACCCTGGTTCAGTGTTTGACTATGATCCGGCAGAAGACAACATTCAGTCCCGAAGTTTGCACATGATTAATGGTATACCCATCCACTACTGTCTAGTGGACTAGAATCAATGAGTGTTCTTTCCCTCCAGGGTTTTGCATCTTCTGAGCTTGCTTGGTGGCTGGTGAGCCAAACTAAACTAAGTATACTTGCTTTAGGAAAAGAATTTTGACAAACTGTTTCACTTCCTGTCTCCTTCAGATCCCATTATCATTTCTATATTCTTCTAACGAGAAAAGTTACCCTTTGTTAGAGAAAAAAATTACATGGGCAAAGGGAAGAGAATATACACGTTCATCAGGATCATTTTGAACTATTTGTGTTAGGGGATATTCATACTGTCTGCTCATGTAGAAAATAAACCAATGGGTCAGACCTTTTGTACCCCTTTAATCCCAGTAATCAGGAGGCAAACAGATCTCTTTGTGCTTATTCTACACATTGAGTTCCAGGCCAGCCAGGGCTACATGGTGCAACTTTATATAAAAAAAAAAAAAAAGTAAAGTATCATGCTGTGCTGTTCTTTTTAAAGTGAAGGAAGCTGTGCTGTTCTTTAAAGACTTATACTGTAGTCTGTGGATAGAGACCTGTTCTACCCTGACACTTATAATTTTAAGATTGTGCCCACAAGACCATGAAACATAGGAAAGGAACCTCCATCCATCTGGAAATGAGTGAGGCCTTTCTGGAGAAACCAAAAATGAAGTGTGAATATGACTGCTCTCTCTATTTGTTGAAGTGAGCCAGGAAAGGGTATGGTGGTGGGAAGGCCCATAGTTAAAGACAGATGACTTCAGTGTGATACCTCCTTGAGCCACTTAGGCCATCTTTCGCTATTTAAATTCTCATGCATAAAGAACAGCTACACACTAGAGGAATTATATGTCAGCCATAGCAAACTGCTTAGAACTATATGCTTGACAAAACAAACAAAAACACAAAGGGGCTTCCCTCCCATAAAATCTTATCTTTTCCACATGTCTACCAGTCCAAGCTCAACGCCGGAGCCGGGACCAGTCAAGATCTGCCAGTGCACTGAGTATCAGTGGGGGCGAGGAAAAATCTGAGCACTCCGAAGCTGCGGACCAGCGCCTTTCCACATACAGTGATGGAGGTGCCTTCTTCTCTGCAACCTCAACAGGTATAAGGAGACTTTTCTAAATGGGCGTGGTCGTGCACACCTGTAATCCCAGCATTTGGGAGGCTCCCACAGGAGGGCTGCAAATCTGAGGCAAGCCTGTGCTACACAGACTTTGTCTCAAACACAACCACAAAAACCACTAAGGGAATGGTACTAACAGTCAAGAGGTCAGTCAGCTCACTGATTGTTCTAAACAATATTTAAAATTTAAAAGTTACTACTTTGCTGAGAAAAAAAACCTAGAATTATGTATGGAATTGCATGTTTAATGACCTTCATAATTTTACTAGCTCATCTCTCCACAGGAGTCACTGAGAAAAGACATTGCTTGGCTGGTAAGCACAGATGTGCTATCTACCACATGCCTTTACAACCTGTTTCTTCCTTCTCTGCAGCATACAAACATGTGAAAACCACTCAGCTCCCACAGCAACGGTCATCTTCAGTTGCCACCCAGCAGACAACACTGTCCTCTATCCCATCACACCCATCTACTGCAGGGGTAAGTAAAGAGTAATGGGCACAAATCACAGATAAGTATGTATATACAGCCTGCTAGGTTCATAAAGCAGTGTGTGTGTGTGTTTAGGGCTGACTACTTGGTATTAGATAGCCAATTAAGGGGCTCACTCCAGACTAATTCTCTTCTCTCATCAGTTGCCTACATGTTGACTGCCAGTTGAACCAGCACCTTTTGTTGAAAATGCTGTCTTTTTTCCACTGGATGGTTTTAGTTTCTGGGTCAAAAATCAAGTGACTGTAGGTGTGTGGGGTTCATTTGTGGGTCTTCAATTCTATTCCACTGATCTACCAGCCTGTCACTGTACCAGTACCATGCAGTTTTTATCACTGTTGCTCTGTAGTACAGCTTGAGGTCACGATGGTGATTCCTAAATAGTTCTTTTATTGGTGAGAATAGTTTTTGCTAACCTAAGTTTTTTTTTTTTATTCAAAATGAATTTGAAAATTGCTCTAACTCTATGAAGAATTGAGTTGGAATTCTGATGGGGATTGCATTGAATCTGTAGATTGTTTTCAACAAGATAGCCATTTTTCCTCGATTAATCCTCCCAATCCACAAGCACGGGAGATCTTTCCACCTGCCGAGATCTTCGATCTCTTTCACTTGTTTGGCTAGAGCCACACCAAGATATTTTTATAGTGTTTGTGACTATCGTGGAGGGTGGTTTCCCTAATTTCTTTCTCAGCACATTTATTCTTTGATATAGGAAGGCTACTGATTTGTTTAATTTTATATCCAGCCACTTTGCTGAAGTTCTTTATCAGGTTTAGGAGTTCTCTGGTGGAATGTTTGGGGTCACTTAAGTATACTATCATATCATCTGCAAGTAGTGATATTTTGATTTCTTCCTTTCCAATTTGAATCCCTTTGACCTCCTTTTGTTGTCTACTCTAGAATTTCAAGTACTATATTGAATAGATAAGGAGAGTGGGAAGCCTTGTCTAGTCCCTGATTTTCAGTCTCAGTTTTAAAGTTATACTGTTGGTTTGGCTTTTGGGTTCTTTATGTATTTTGGATACCAATCATCTATCATATATACAGCTGGCTAAGATCCTCTCCCACTGTGGGCTTCTACACTTGGACATTTCATTTGCTGCACAGAAACTTTTAATGCAGTACCACTTGTAAATTGTTGGCCTTTATTCCTAGGGAAATGGATCTTACTCAGGATGTCTACATCTTGAGGAGTACTGCCTACTTTTCTTTTAGCAGTTTCAATATTTCAGGTTTCATATTAAGATCTTTGACTCCCCCCCCCCCCAAAAAAAAGATCTTTGACCCATTTGTTGTTTGCTTTTGTGCAAGGTCTATTTTCACTCTTCACATGTGGACAGTTTTGCCAGGACCAATGATTGAAAACGCTGTTTTCTTCAATGTGTGGTTTTTGGTCAAATATCAGATGGCTGAAGTTATATGGATTCAAAGGTTTGATGTTTTGTTTCACTGAGCTGCATGTCTATTCTTGATCCAGAACAATACCATTTTTTACCACTATAGCTCTGCAATATATCTTGAAATCTAATGACAATTTTTCCTACCTGTTCTTTTCACTCAGAGTTGCTTTGACTACCCAGGGTCTTTTGTGGTTCCATATGAAATTTTAGGATTTAATTTTTTTTTTTAACTTCTAGCTATTGTGAGTGTGACTGTATTGAAGTTGTAAACAGCATATGGTAGGATGATCGTTTTCGCAGTATTAATCCTACCAATCCGTGAGCATGGGAAGTCTTTCCATTTTGTAGTATCTGTCTCAATCTCTTTCAATGACTTCAGTTTGCATGGTAGATGTTTTCCACTTCCTTTGTTAAGTTTAATCCAAGATTGTGAATAGGAATGCTTTTATGATCTCTTTCTCACATGTTTAAGTATTGTTGCCTACCAAGTTTTCTGAGTTGATTGTGTCCTGGTTCTTTACTAAAAGTGTTGATTTCTTGTTGTCTAGTGGAAGTTTTGGGATTTATGTGTAATAGCTGCAAATAAATATGGTTTGAGTCCTTTTCCAACTAGCATTCCTAGTTTCCATAACTTTCTTTTGATCGTACAGCTATAGCTTGTGCTTCAAGGCAACAGTTATGCCAAACACAGCCTTTGTCATACATACTAAGACTTTTATAATGAAGACATTGGATTTTATCAGAAAATTTCTATATCCATTGAGATATGCATATAATTTTGTCTGAAAGTCTATGCATGACACCTACTGACTTACATATCCCTGCATCTCTGGGATAAAGTTAACTTGTTCCTGGTCACCTTTTTGATGTGTACTTCTATATATCGTATTTAAATTTTCTGCCTCCATACTCTGTTGACCCGTGTTGTTCCGTCTTTACCTAGTTTTGGTATTAACAGTGATACTGGCTACATAGAGGAAATTTGGAAGTGCCCCTCTGTTTCTAACATCTATTTTAAGAAAGATTGTCTATAGATATCTGAAAAATTGGTAGAATTCTTTGCTATTAATCTATCTGGGCCTTAGTTGGAAGGCTTGTTATGATGGTTCTAATCTCACTTCTTATGGGTCTATACAAGGTTGTGTTCTCATCTAGCTTTAGTGTTTTTAGATCTTCTAGCTTTAATGGACAATAGGTTTAAAAAAAAATTCCCTCATAAACCCGAATTTCTTTGTTGTCTGTTGTTTTTCTCGAATACTGTTCATTTGACTCACCTTTCTCTTGACAAGTTGGGCCAAAAGTCTCAAGAATCATTTCTTAGATTCATTGTTTTCTTTGCTTCTCTCCCATTAATTACTGCTTTGATTTTTATTGTTTTATCCTGTCTACTGCATTTGGCTTCTTGTTGCTTGAGTTGCACCATTAAATCATTTACTTACTTGTGCTCTGGCTTTACTTAAAAAAAATATTTTCCATGCACTATTCCTTGATGATCATCAGATCCTTTCCCCTTCCTTAACTACTTCCCAGGGCTTCCCCAACCTTCCAGCCCACACAGCTTTGTTTTTAGGATTGCTTCTAATGTGCCCCAAAAGTTTTGTCATTTCAAGATTATTCTTATTTCTTTGACCCCACCATTCACTAATTAATCACCATTGACTTTGTATAAGTACTAGATAATTGTTTACTATTGATTTTAAGATTATATTGTGGTCAGAACAAATGATTTTGTTTCAATTGTTTTGAATTTGGTTAACATTTGGTTTGTGTCTCAAGATGTGGTCTATGGGTTGCTGAGTAGAATGTATATTCTTTAGTATTAATTGAAATATTCCACTGATATCAGGCCTATCTGATGTGTCATTCAACTCCAATAGTCTGTCACTTGGAGAAAGTAGGTTATATCATCTATTATTACTGAGTTGAAAGTTAATCTGTCTTTAACTCTGGAACTATACTTAATTAAACTGGTTGTGCTAGAGTTTGGTGTGTATGTTTAGAAATACAATCTCTTCTGGGTTAACTGTTCCATTGGATATTAGGATAGTTATACCTGCTTGCATCCTAGTCTCATGTGCTTGAAATACTCTTTTCTATCCTTTCACCTTAAGGTGGCACCTATTAGTTGAGTTTCTTGTAGACGGTAGAAATATGTCTTTGTCTCTTCATCCTTCCAGTTAACCCCCATCTCTTGATTAGAGAATTGAGGAAATTAACAATTTCTTGGCGTGGATTACTTGCTGTCTTAGCTCTATTTCATAGTTCAGTTAACATAGCCTCATTTTTTTTTATTCCTGTAGTCTCTCAGTTATGCTTATTAAACTTCAGTCCAAAATAATGCTTCTGGTATTTTCTGAAAAGATGGTTTGATGAATCAGTAGGTTATTGGGCAGTCTCAGACTGTTGTAAACATCCAGAAAGAAGGTGCCAATTGTAGTTTTTGTACAAGGTTATCAGTTGTCCATAAACATTGGTAGTAGGACACCTAAAGAAAGCTTTGCCAGAAAGGAAACTGTCAATAAGACAAAAAGGCCAACCAACAGATTGGGAAAAGATCTTTACCAATCCTAAATCTGATAGGAGACTAATATCCAATATATATAAAGAACTCAAGAAATTGGATTCCAGAAAACCAAATAACCCTATTTAGAAATGGGGTACAGAGCTAAACAAAGAATTCTCAACTGAAGAATACAGAATGGCTGAGAAGCACCTGAAAAAAAAAAAATGTTCAACACCTTTAATCATCACGGAAATGCAAATCAAAACAACACTGAGATTCCACCTCACACCAGTCAGAATGGCTAAGGTCAAAAATTCAGGTTGACAGCAGATGCTGGCGAGGATGTGGAGAAAGAGGGACACTCCTTCACTGCTGGTGGGATTGTAAGCAGGTACTCTGGAAATCAGTTTGGCAGTTACTCAGAAAATTGAACATAGTTCTACCAGAAGATCCAGCAATACCACTACTGGGCATATACCCAGAAGATGTTCCAACTTGTTTGTTTTTGTTTTTTCGAGACAGGGTTTCTCTGTCCTGAAACTCACTCTGTAGACCAGACTGGCCTTGAACTCAGAAATTCGCCTGCCTCTGCCTCCCAAGTGCTGGGATTAAAGGCATGTGCCACCACTGCCCAGCTCCAACTTGTAATAAGGACACATGCTCCACTATGTTCATAGCAGCCTTGTTTATTATAGTCAGAACCTGGAAAGAACCCAGATGTCCCTCAACAGAGGAATGGATACAGAAAATATGATACATTTACACAATGGAGTACTACTCAGCTATTAAAAACAATGAATTTATGAAATTCTTAGGCAAATGGATGGATCTGGAGGATATCATCCTGAGTGAGGTAACCCAATCACAAAAGAAGTCATTAGATATGCACTCACTGATAAGTGGATATTAGCCCAGAAACCTAGAATACCCAAGAAGTGGATGCTCAGTCATCTAATAGATGGAACAAGGGGTCCCCAATGAAGGAGCTAGAGTACCCAAGGAGCTGAAGGGGTCTGCAGCCCTATAGGAGGAACAACAATATGAATTAATCAGCACCCCCTGAGCTGTGTCTCTAGCTGCATATGTAGCAGAAGATGGCCTAGTTGGCCATCAATGGGAGGAGAGGCCCTTGGTCTTGCGAAGATTCTATGCCCCAGTATAAGGGAATGTCAGGGCCAGGAAGTGGGAGTGAGTGGGTATAGGGGATTTTCAGAGAGGAAACTAGGAAAGGGCTAGCATTTGAAACGTAAATGAGGACTGGCGAGATGGCTCAGTGGTTAAGTGCCGACTGCTCTTCCAAAGGTCCTAAGTTCAAATCCCAGCAACCACATGGTGGCTCACAACCATTGTTAACGAAATCTGGTGCCCTCTTCTGGAGTATATGAGGACAGCTACAGTGTACTTACATATAATAATAAATAAATACATACATACACACACAAATACATAAATAAAAATTTAAAAAAAGAAATGTAAATGAATAAGACATTTAATAAAAAAAACATTTAAGATTTTAAAAATCTTTGAGAGAGCGAGCTCTTGAGCTTTGCCAGTCTCAGCCAGGTGTAAAGCATTGTATACAGGCTTTGCCCTGGAGTCCTTGGTATGAACAAGTCATGTCAATAATACACATTCACTCAGTACTTGACTCAAGTAGGGCTTCCTCTGCTCCCTACGAATAGGCTCTTTCCCTTTGCTTATTACATTTTAAAGATTTTTATTTTATGTGTATGAGTGTTTTTTTCCTGTACTTATGTGTACAACATAAATATAGGTCATAAAAGGACACTGTACTGGAGTAGTCACAGTGACTGTTGTAAGCCACTAGGAACTGAACCCAGATCCTCTGAAAGAACAGGAAGTGCTCTTAATGAACTGAGCTCTCTCCAGCAGAAAGAATAATTAGATAGCTTGAGAGCTTGGCTAAGAGTGAAATATCTTTTCCAGCTGACTGTTCACTTAGATAGCTCCTTTGGAGAAGTCTTTTATTCAAACCCTTAGCATCTTAAATAGTTTTGGTGTTGGAGGCCTTCATATATTCCAAGTATAAACTTACCAGCAAATGACGTGCAAATATTTTACATGTGCTTTTGTTGTTTTGTTTTAGTGGTAGCTGCACACTGTACTTTGTAACTTGAATTTATGGAAAAGGTCATACACTCTTACCAATATATGGCATTTTCCTTGTTTTCATCCCCATGAACAGAAAATCTTCCGTGCTATATATGACTATATGGCTGCAGATGCGGATGAAGTGTCCTTTAAGGATGGAGATGCTATAGTGAATGCTCAGGCGATTGATGAAGGCTGGATGTATGGCACTGTGCAGAGGACTGGCAGGACCGGTATGCTCCCTGCCAACTATGTGGAAGCTATTTAAGCCCTTCAAGACCTCCATCAGTCTGCAGTATCTGCAACTCTGCAGGCGACATTTCAGTGGAGACTTCAGTATACCCATGGCTTTCAAGCTCTCTCAGGTTTTCACCTGTAGCAATATCATTTCATGTGTTACAATCTCTTCTATAGAAACCATGGTTATTCTCCATGAAACCCAACATCAATTCATCTGCTCTGTTCTTAAACTAGATTTACAGCTTCATTTTTTTTTTCTGGGATTTACACATGGAACTGGAGACAGTAAACATGTAAAAACTTACTTTCCAAATAAGCTTTTACATTATGAATTCTTCAGTTTTAAAGTAAATTCAAATTCACAATAGAATTGTTAAATGCTTCTGTAGTGTTATGTAACCAAACCAGTCCTTCCCAATTATAAAAACATTTTCACATTATTCTGAACATCCAAACTTTGTAAAAGAAAACAAAAGAGAACCACTTTCTCTTGTTTACTATGTGCTAATGCTTGTGTTTCGTTTCTGTAAGGATGAACAGTCAATATAAAGTGTTGAGAAAGTAGAAACTAATAAAATCTGAAATAAACTGTTCATGGGCAACACTTTAATAGTCTGAGTTTAAAAGTTACCTAAATTTGAAGTTAGACCTGTGAATTGGTGCTCTTTGTGCGATTCCCAGCATCTACATACATGGCAGTTCACAACCATTTGTAACTTGAGTCCCAAAGATCACACACGTATCGTACACATGAATACACAGGCAAAACACCTATATGCATAAACAATAAAATGAAACCCACCCCTCCCATTAAGTTACCTAAGTTTGTTTTTTTGTTTTTTGAGACAGGGTTTCTCTGTGTAGCCCTGGCTGTCCTTGAACTCAGAAATCCGCCTGCCTCTGCCTCCCAAGTGCTGGGATTAAAGGTATGTGCCACCACTGCCCGGCCTAAGGTTTTTGGTTTTTTTTTTTTTTAATGTACTGATAAAAATGAAGATCAGACATTCTCAAAATGATCCATTTTACATATATTTTGGATTTTGTTTAATTCTTTCAGCTAACCTGTGTCTCTTGACTGGAGAACTGAAGCAATTCCAACTTTTGAGGTTGGCATTAATCCATCTTAGTTCAGCAAACTTTCCTTAAGAGCTTTGGAGAGACCTGTGGGAAGCAATCTTGAGGGATTCCTGGCACCTGAATGCAATGGGCAACAATGTGGGCAAAACCTTGTGTGAAGGAACAGGAGGTTTCTACTCTTTCAAGACAACCAGCAATGAATGCCTGACCATTTCTTTAAAAACTATCCTTCTCAAAGATCTAAAGACTGTCTCCAGAACATGATAACTACAGCAATACTGCTAATCTGGAGCAGGTCTTTTAGTTGTTATTTGGGGCAATGCTGGATATCAAACCGAGGGTCTTGGGCATGCTAGGCAGTGTCCCCTTTTTCTTAAGTTTCTTAATACATGATTCTTTGAGACTTAAGGGGTTGAGTACTGTAGCAAAAATCACCTATTTGTAAATAGGGAGAAACATCTCTATGTCAGGCACTGAACTACATAATGAAACTCATTTGAGAACGTTGGTGTCCTCAGAGTCCCAAGGCATACTATACGTATGTTGATTTTTTTTCAATTTTACAACAAAAGCACTAAAGTAACTTAATACTTCTAAATTCAACAGTTTTGTGAAAATTTCAGTCCAATTAGTCCAGTAAGGGAACACAATGATTCCGATCACAGTGACTATAAAGCCAAAATGAACACAAACAAGACACAAAAGAATAGAGACTAGATTACCTGCAGCAAGCAAGGCCTTGCATGGGACTCTTTCCTATGTTCTCCTCTGACAAAAGGTTAAGGAGTTCACTAGGGAGACTATCTTCGTTTGCTTTCTATTGTTGTAATAAAATATTCTGACCAAAAACTACGTGGAGAGGGAGAGAAGGTTATTTATCTTACATTTCCATGTCACTGAGAGAATCCAGGGCAGGGAGAGGCCACAGAAGAATGCTACTGAGTGGGTTGCTCCTCATGGCTTATTCCCTGTCAGGAGGCACAATACCCATTCTGAGGTAGATCCTCCCACCTCAGTCAGAAATTAAGAAAATGTCCCACAAACTGTTCTACAGGCAATCTTCCCAGGTGACTCTTAACTTATGGAATCAAGAACTCAAAAGAACAAAAAAACACCCTAACCAGCACAAAGGCCTATGTTTATTCTTAAATGCACTTAGGCGAGGGTAAATACCTGTGCATACCCAGTTTGCACAACATTTTACCCCTTCAGCTGTTCTGCTTATTCACTAACAAGTCCCATTACCTTTTGGCAAAGCAGAACCATCATAAGAGCATATGACAAAAGAGGCTATTTTGTCAGATAGCTGGAAATAGAAAAGACCAAGGAAACACAGTCCTTTATGGACATGGTTCGCAACGACCTAAGCCTTCAGCCCCATCACCCACGAAAAGCACCAGAGACCAAACCTTAGTAAACCTTAGAAAACATTCTAGATCCAAACCCCCAAAATGTCTGAATCTTCCAATGATTCTCTCACCTCAGTCTCCAAGCTTCATCTCCACTCGGTTAAATGAGACATCAATCGCATTGTGCAGTGTTCCTCTAGGTCGACCATGATAACAATATAGAGATTACCATGGGCTAGGAAGCCCTAGCAATCAACTGAAAACACAGCAACAGTTGGATCTATGGGCACAGAAGCAGAATTACTAACATTCTGGAATAGGAAAAAGGGAAAGGTCATAGGACCTCCCTGGGATTGCCAGAGTTGCAAGAGATTTGGGACAAAAGTATACAGAAGAGGAAGCAGGCCATAAAGTAGTTTCCATGAGGTTGTCATATGTGCTGGATGGTACTGAACAGTGATGCCGCTCCTCTGAGCTCCCCTAGATTCCTGTCACCTCTCACCAGTGCTCTAGTAAACTCACCGACTCACTTACACTTAGGTACACTTGTACTCGCTCTCCCGCTCCTACTTGGGCCAAACAGATATTGGGAAAATTAATGCAATAAGCAGCTATCTAGCAATACCTAAAACAGCATCTGCACATTCCGTACAATGAGCTGAGAGAGTTTTTATTTTGACTCGTCATATTTATTAGTTGCTAATATAAAGAAAGCTCTTAATTCTAGATTTTTCTTAAAGCCTCAACAATGAAGTAGAGGATCGTCCTGTATCAGATATCCTCAAAAATGTTTAATCTTGGGCTGGAGAGATGGCTCAGCAGTTAAGAACAGTGACTATTCTTCTAGAGGTCCTTAGTTCAAATCTCAGCAACCACATGGTAGCTCACATCCATCTGTAATGGGACCCAATGCCCTCTTCCGGTGTGTCTGAAGACAGCTACAGTGTACTTCCATATAATAAATAAATAGGGCCGGGCGTGGTGGCGCACGCCTTTAATCCCAGCACTTGGGAGGCAGAGGCAGGCGGATTTCTGAGTTCGAGGCCAGCCTGGGCTACAGAGTGAGTTCCAGGACAGCCACGACTACACAGAGAAACCCTGTCTCGAAAAACCAAAAATAAATAAATAAATAAATAAATAAATCTTAAAAAAAAAAAAGTTTAATCTTGCTTTCCAGCCAACCAGTTGGCCCCTCCCATAACTTCACATAAATCTAGCTAGTGAGATTTCACTGTAAACCCCACAATGTTTCCTAACATTAACCACATCCTAGAGGCTGGAAATCACGAATGTCCCAACTTTCACCCATGCCCCCACCTTCTGGCCTCCCCTCCACATCTGCTTGTTCTATTTTTACCAGTCTACTGGGAGCAAGCAACCTGAGAATCTCCACTACAAGCATGACTATCAAGCTGCAGAGGGCCTCAAGACCAGTTATTTATTTTACCTTCTAATTGTAACAAAGAGGGAAAAATTAACACCCATGCCTAAGCATGTTTTGGATTATATGACCCACCCTGCCCCATTCTTGTTTAGATGAGATTAGCCAAATAAATAAGTCTGCTGTCCTTTCAAGCGAAGTAAATGTGGGCAAAAAGGCACACAGGAGGAGATGCTAAATACAAAGATTGGAGTGATGCTTCTGTAAGCCTCCCCCCCCCCCCCCAAGCTCTGCTCTTCTCCCATGTGACCAGGAAACCTGGAAAGAGGTCCAGAACTTTGTCTTCAACCCAAGCTGACATCTTTGAAACAGACTCCAAGTAGAGTTGCTGGGTTCTATTACAGTTTGCTTTCTACTGTGATCATTGGCATGCCTCAGCAACTTGAGGTCAAGGCAAGAACCCAAGGCAGGAAGAAGCAAGAATTAAATCAAAGGCTATGGTGGAATGAGCCTTATTTGGTTTGACTCCCATGGCTTGTTTGGCCTATTATACAGCCCAGGAGCATCTGGACTGGTCCCTCCCATACCAATCAATCAAGAAAGTAACTTGGGCTGGAGAGACATCTCAGTGGTTTAGAGCAGTGACTGCTCTTCCAGAAGTCCCGAGTTAAACTCCCAGCAACCACATGGTGGTTCACAACCATTCATAATGGGATCTGATGCTCTCTTCTGTCTGAAGAGATTGACAGTGTACTCACATACATACAATAAATCTTTGGGGGTGGGGGGGAGAAACCAAGTATTTCTTTTAAAAAGAAAATAACTCAAATTTGTCTTATAGGCCAATCTTACAGAGGCATTTTTAGTTGAGGTTCGCTCTTTCCAAATAGCTCATTTGTAACAAGTAAAACTAACCAGCGCAACTGACCCCTTGTCAATCTGACATAAAAAATCATCTGTTTAACCATAACACTTCCCTGTACCCAAATCTCATATCAACATCCAAATCAATAATTTAAAAGGAAAAAAAAAAGTATAACTTTACAGTCAACACTTCAATAAAAGTCTGAGCTGTCTTTAAAGGCAACTAAAGTGCCTGGGAGAAGAGAGTTAATTTGTTATTAAAAGAGGGAAGAATCAGGTCATAGTTCCAATCAAAGCAAAACCAAAATCTCAGTGCAATTCAAAGTTCTTGTCTATTTTCTAGGACTCACCATCTTCTGGCTCCAAAGGGCTTATGTAGGAAGATCCTCTTCAGCTCTGCCACTAGCAGTACAAGAAGCTCGTTTTGTAATCTCAGGCTGGCTCCACACCTGCCACAGTCCTGGACTCTCCCAATATAGAAATGTCTCTCTCAGTAGCTTCAATATTGTGGCTTCCATGCAGCCAAAACTAGTACTATGTGGGAGACTTAACTGACAGCTTGAAATGACTCCTTGGTGCCTTCAGGACAACTTCTGGTTGCTGAACACAAGGAATACTTACCAGATTTCACCTCAATGGTGCTGGCCTTTTCTTTAGAGTTCTCAACCCTGCTAACCAACATCAATTCTCGGTAAAACCAAAGTTTCACTTCAGTGGTCCTGGTCTCCGGAGCTCTAAAGCATTACAGATTCTTCCATCTTAGATGATCAGAAGCCAGATTCTTAATATAAAACATCACTCAAATGAAGAATATTATTTGAAGGACTCAAACTTCCTTCTGAACCTCTGTGACCATTCCCTATCTTCCAAGTACCCACAGAATGCTCAATACTCAAAGGCTTTCCCATTCGATACTTCCAAACATATCCAGGTCTGTCACAGCAATATCCCAAGCTTCTGTTACCAATTTCTATACTAGTCAGATTCTTTTACTTAATACAGGGTTTTCTCTCTGCAGCTCTAGTTGTCCTCAAGTTTAAGAGATCCTTCTGCCTCTGCCTCCCGAGTGCTGGGATTAAAGGTGTATGCCATACCACCTGGCTTTTTTTGAGGGGTGGGATAGACATTTATTTTAACAGTCAAATTACATGCAGTGATAATTTGAATACAAGGTTTCCCATAAAGCTTGTGGGCATTTGAATACTCTGTCGGTAGTTTGGTAGGAATTAGGAAGTTTTTTATTGACGGTATGGCACTAGGGGAGGGAAGGCTTATGGTTTCTCAAAGAGCTTCCCTCAGTCCCATGATGTTTATATAGGTCTGGATGTGAGTTCTCAGCTGCTGCTCCAGTACCATGCCTTCTTGCAACAAGTTCCCTCCCCACCTACCATGATTAACACCAATCCCTATAAAACTGTAAGCTTCAATTAAGCCTTTTTATGTTGCCTTGGTTACAGTATTTTATCACACCAATGGCAATATAATACATACTGATCGCAGTCCATCACTGAGGAAAGCCAGGGCAGGAACTCAAGCAAAGCAGAACTTGGAGACAGGAATGGAGCAGGGACCATGGAGAAACTCTACTTTGATTTGTCTTTCATACAATCTGGGACTACCTGTCCAAGGGTGGCACCATCCACAGTAGGCTGGTCTCTCCCACCTCAATCATTAACCAAGAAAATGCCCCCAGAGACTTGACTACAGACAATAAAGGTTACCACTTTCCAAATGACCATAGTTTCAAATGACCCTAGTTTGTGCCCACAAAAAATAGCACATAAATAAATGCTGTTATTTAATAACTATGAATTTAGAAACCTACAAAACCTACAAAACAAAATACAAACACCAGAAACTGTCCAGAGCCACCCAGGTAAATTCGGGGTGGGGGTTACTCTTTGTTGGCATCCATGATGCTTGTAAATACTGGTACTCAGTCATGTCATCCTTAGTCCCCTCAAGTCTCAATAATACAAAACAGACTTCAAAATCAAGGAACAAAAATAAACACCAGAAATAAGTTTTATACTTTTATTTTAAATAAAAGTACATTTAAAAATAATCACTCTCAAATGGCAAATGATTACAGCCAACTCCCAATTACTCATGAGAAACTTTACTCTGCAGCAAAGGTTCTCAACAGTCACGTGCCCGACATACTGCGAGGAGGCTGCTTGTTTCCAAGCCTGTTACTAATGCAACCCCTTAGAATGGTGCCCGTACTTCTCAGGCACTGGTGTTATTAATATAACTAACAGATATTTCTGTTAAATTGTAAGGTAAAATTAGAGAATCTCATCAAGTATACTTTCAGTATAAACTAAACTTTCACCAAGGGCAGCAAAATATTAACAAATGACTGGTTCATATTTTGTTAAGGCTATTAGCAGAACAGTGTTTAAAATGAACTGAAAGCAACTAACTCACCAAAAATAAGTAGTTGTTTCATACTATATGTGTACTAGAACACGAGTAAAGCAATCACAACCAACCATGACTATCTTATAAAGGCAAACTTTTATGGCTAATAGGAAAGGCTTTCAGACGAGTCTAGCAGTAACTAAATCGACCACATACCAAACATGAATAAAATTATCCTGTTAAAAGGATAACTGACAAACTCTTAAATTAAGAGACAAATAAATACTTGAGGACAGTAGGCTAATTTCTGATTACTTAACTGTCACCAAATTAGGAAAGCAGCCAAACACAGCCTGACTGCCACAATACAACTAATTCTGGATACCAAGAATATAGAACTATTTCTTCATTTGCTTCAAAATATTTATAAAAAAATTCTTCCCAACGGCTTAAAATGAGAGACAGTGGGGCTGGAGTGACTATGAGCACTGGCTGCTCTTCTAGAGGACCCAGGTTCAATTCCTACCACCACAACCTTCTGGAACTCTTAATCTTAAGTTCCAGAAGATATGCCCTTTTCTGACATCTGTGGGCACATCATGCACATGGTGCACACAGGCAAAACACAAACACACAAACACAAAACGCAGAGGTAAGACATCGTTCGTATTGTGCTGTAGTGACTAAGTTCTCCTACTATACTTTGGTTTCTATACTCAATTCCAGTTTTTTAGAAAAGTCTTATTCTATAAAAACTAAAATGCTTTAGACATTTTTTATTAAACTATGTACAAAATAGTTTTCCCAGCCTTGAACTCTTGCTCTCTACCCCACAGGGCTAGAATTAGACAAGTTGCTTACCACATCCCTGACTATATATTTTAAAATAATCATATTAATTGGGAAAAGGTAGTGTTATACATGACAGAGAAGCATTCCAAGCCAAACACTATTTTTCTAACTACAGGATTGCTTGTTCTTCCACCAAAAGGTTTTATCATCAATTTTTGGCTAAGGGAGTGTCATATGGTAGTACACATTGTTAATGCCTACATAGGGAAATTGGAGGCAAACAGATCTCTGCAAGAGGTCAGCCAGCCTAATTTGTCCTAAGTTTGATGTCAGCTGGGGCTAAAGTAAGACTGCCTCAAAATCAAATTCAGCCCACCTGATTCCCCCTCATTCTATCACTTCCCTGTGCACTAATAAGCATATGTGTTTAATGTTAAAAAGTTAGTTCTCTACCCAATTACAAATTAACAAAGACAACATCCACTCTGCTATAACTGAAGCATAAAAGCTACATGGCAGAGGTTGTTCTTTTTAACATCTTAGGTCAGGTCATTTCTTTTAATTGAAGAAAGGTTTTTATCTATAGGAAGAAATGTGAAAAAATTATAACATTTATCATCTATTCTAAGAACTCAGTGAAGTTCCATAGCTAGTAAGAGCACTGTTAAAAGGAATTACAGATCTTAAACTTAAAGGACATGGACTTTAATATAAAGCCAGGGACAACAAAAACATAACCATAACTAAGTTATCAGACACCACAAAATTAAGATATCTATGAAATGCTGAAAAAACATTTGGGAGGCTGAAACAAGAGGGTTTGAGACTGAGTTGCAAGCCAGCCTGAGCTAGAGTTTTGGTAATAAAAACAGGCTTCTGCCCAGTCAAATGTCACCACAACAATGCCCACAATTGTTCTACAGCCTGTGGACCTGACAAACTACTTATGAAACCAAGTACAAATATTCAAATGAAATCTGACTCTTAATCAGTCAAGTCTGGAAGCATGTTAAATATTTCCCTGACTTCAAAACCAATACTTTATCATTTTCATATGTGTAGGCCAAACAAAACTCTTCAGCTATTATTTGCAGAACAGAACATTAACTTAAATGTGTTTCTAAGACCTATTTTCTCCAAGATTAATTGGGTTTTAAAACAGGTTCTTTTCTGTAGACCAGGTTGACCTCAGCACAAAGATGTCATATGCCTCAGCCTTCAATTAAGATTTTAAATTATTGACATTCTAGTGACCCTTAAGTATGGGAGTTTCTGGCTACCTTTAAGTTGTACTAAGAGTCCATGGTTTCAACAACCATGCTTGTAATCTTTAGATTTAAATTCTATTTACAAACTGTATTGGCCCTATTAATTAGATCCATCACCACTATTTGAAATGCAACATAAGACCCTGCAGTACTCAGCAGTAGTTTAACTTGCTGAAACAGAATGGCATCTTTAGTAATAAACTCAGTTTGAACATGAAAATCAACTATATTCGCAGACATGAAAAACTATACACTTTGCAGAGTCTTTTAAAAAAGGATTAAGATGCCAGGCGTGGTGGTGCGCGCCTTTAATCCCAGCACTCGGGAGGCAGAGGCAGGTGGATTTCTAAAGTTCGAGGACAGCCAGGGCTACACAGAGAAACCCTGTCTCGAAAAACCAAAAAAAAAAAAAAAGGATTAAGATGGCTCAGCAATTAACAGCACTTGCTGTTCTTTCAGAAAACCCGAGTTTGGATTAGGTGGCTTCTTGTGACTGTCACAGGCACCAGGCATGTACATGGTACATATCCATACATGCAGACAAAATAATCATGCACAGAAAATATCTTAAAAATTTAAATTACATATTTGTGTGTGCATATACATGCGCACCAAATACATACAGAGGTCAAAGGACCACTATTGGTCCACCATGTGTATGTATCAAGAATGGCACTCAAAGGCACAACCAGGACGGGCGGAAAGCACCACATCCACGGGGCCAGCCAGCCAGCCCTAGATTTATTGTTTAAATAACAATAAATAGTTGGCATCACAACTGAAAGCCAATATTTCTTATGTTTTTAAAAAATTAACCAGCCGGAGTGGTGGTGCACGCCTTTAATCCCAGCACTCAGGAGGCAGAGGCAGGCGGATTTCTGAGTTCCAGGACAGCCTGGTCTGGCTGTACAGAGAAACCCTGTCTAGAAAAACAACAAACAAAAACAAAAACAAAAAACAAAAAACAAAATTAACCATTAGAGGCCCAGCGTGGTGGCACACGCCTTTAATCCTAGCATTTGGGAGGCAGGCTATTTCTGACTTCGAGGCCAGAATGGTCTACAAAGTGAGTTCCAGAAGAGCCAGAGCTACACAGAGAAACCCTGTCTCAAAAAAACAAAACAAAAAACAAACAAACAAACAAACAAAACCAACAACAAAAATTAACCATTAGAAAAGAACTGAAGGGGTTCCATGTAATAGTAAAACAATTCTTTGGTGTCAACTTAGAAATATTAATGTTTTTTGTTATTTTAGGAATTAACAGACAGAAAAAAAAAAAAAGCAAAGCCAGGAATACTGAAAAGAAGGCGCGACTCAACCTTAAGAATAGGGAAGATTCAATAAGCTGACCTATGGTAAAACACCATCTCACTGAGCTATGACTTCACTCAGATATATGCTGTTATTAAATTCAGGAATTTAAGCAAATCATTTATTTGCCACCCTTCCTGCTGAACTTTGAGCTCCCTAAGAACTTTGCTGTGCCTACAAGTGAGTAAACCAGAGTTAAAAGAATGCAGTTTGTGCAATGAGCCATCCATCCACCTGCATCCTCCTTGCTAATCACTCCCATTCACTATATTCTGAGGTGTTCACACACACCTCAGTACTTACATACAGTGACCTGACAATGCAAACCACCATTATCAATTGTTTTAAACACTAGTCTTTTTCTTGTTTGTTACTGACTCCTAGGTCCTTGGTGCAACAATCCCAGATTCTTTATGGCCTTCTTTGTAGGTGAATACACTTATTTCCAAAATATCTGTATTGATTTATGCTTATGCAAAGTGACACCAACTTTATTTACGAAGGGCAGGGGTGGCGGATCTCTGCAGGAAAAAGGGAGACCTTAAACTAAAAAATGACACCGGCTTTAAATGGCAGTGTCTTTCTAAGCAGAGGTTAAGTTTGAAACTAAGCTCACTCACTAATTTTACTCAGAAAACAAGCAAAATATACCCTTGGGTAGACATAAAACACAGCTCGGCATAGTGGCAAACACAGGCAACTCCAGAGCTCTGACAGCAGAGGCAGGAGGATCACGGAAGTAAAGCTAACCTGGGCTACGTACAAAGACTATCTCAAGAACAAAAAACAAGACAAACAAAACCCATGAAACAAATATATAAAGGCAGGCACTAACTACTTGGTGAAATTTACAAATGGTTTAATTATATATCCTAATTTTTTAACTCAACAAATACATACATATAAAAAATGGCAGTTTCCAATTTCTTCCAAGTTTAGTCTTCAATATATGTGAAAAACCAGTTATCTCTACAGTTTATAGTACAACTTGCAATGAAAATATCCAGGGTAACTCTCCATTAAGAAGAAATATGAGGGAGGCACATTTTCTAGTGGCTGGGATCCTCTTCCAAACCATAAGAAAAAAGGTAGTGGCATGTAACATTTTATGGTTCCAATAATTTTAATTATTCTGGACATTTGAGAAAATAAACTCATGTTTTAACTAAGTACAAAACTATCTGTTGCTTTATTTGTAGATAAAGACTCCTACAAATATCCACAGTAGGTCCAATGAAATACTCCTACTATCCACATGGATATTTTCATATTAAATATACACAAATGTTTCTATTACACAAAACAATCGTATTCACAAAAAGCTGCAGAAAAACCCATGCGATTAATGAAGGCTGAACTTTATAAATTAAAAAACATTGTCTTCTATACATAATATACAGAGTCATGCATTTAAGGGTGAACACTATACCTCATAAGAACACATTTTCACAAAGGCTGCTGCACAAGTATTTGTCAATGCAAAATGAACAGAATCTTAGTGAATTAAGCATTATTATTTTAATGCACAAGTTGAAACTTGGTATTTCAAAGATTTTCTACGGCTGTAATCTTCAGGAAATGCTCTCATTCTTTTGCATCTCAGTACAGGTGTTCCACCAGGCACAACAAATATAAATATTTTGAAAGAGTATAAACATCTCTGTCAACTCCATAAAGTGTAAATAAAACTTTTCTTCTATCTTAATTAAAATCTTTTACATGAGCTATACCAAAATATGCATGAATTAAAGCATGAAAAAAAAGGTATGTATATCTCTTTTGCTTTCAAGTTTCAGTAACATTTAAACTTGTTAAAAAACTATGTGTACTGGCCAAGAAAATACAGTAGGGAAGATCTAATGAACTTATAAAAATGACCTAGTAATTCATTACCTTTCAGGATTTGATTATTTTATCAACTTTACAAAGTGTCCTCTTTAAATGGTGTGAATATTTCTAAAAGCCAAAAAATAAAATCTGATGATGAAAAAACTTTACATTTCTCTTAAAATACTAAGAATTTTCATGGGCTGGTGATCTCCAACGCGACTGTAGATTTCTTATTATAGAGTTTGCCATGGTACCAAGTTTTTCATGCATTTCAAATAGCTGGCTTCCAGAGTAACTGTAGAGATCTTCTGAGTCCAGTTGAAGAGCAAGAGCACTAATTTGTGCCACAAGATTTTTAGACAATGGGGTATCTAGGGTCACAGGATCAATCAAATCTATAAGAGGAAAAAAAATCCACACACACACATATATATATATATATTTTTTTTTTATATTAAATCCATACCAGTTATAAAAACTGATCTGTATCTCCAATCATACTGAGAGGAAATAAGCTATGAGAAACATGATCAAGAAAACACAATGCGAGTAAAATCTATCATAGCTTGTTACTCTGCATAAAATAACTGAACAAAATGTTACCATACTTATCTATACCTTGATGGGCTAAACACTGACACAGAGAAAACCAGTTAGACACACTTAAAATTAAATAGGTATTCCCCTCATGTACTTGGAGGAGGGGAGGGAAGCAGGGGAATATGATGAATTAATAGTTGTGGTCAAATTAAAATTAAAGCATTGGCCTGGAGAAATATCTCAGTACTTAAAAGTCTATCCTTCCAAAGGACCAGGATTCATTTCCAAGCAGTCACATGGCAAATCACAACTGTTCTAATATTAGTTCCAGAGGAACCAACGTACACAAATACATACAAAGTGTATATACTAAAAATAACCTTTTTAAAAGATGTAAAACCATTAACAAAGTTATGTTTACCAAGAACACTTATTCCATATGAAACTAACGTGCTTGTCTAGCATACCTGAGGCGAACCTTTCTTCATCAGTGGAGACGGTCCTGCTCTCCACTCCATTTACTGCCTTCTCAGAAATATCAAAAATTGGAATTTCTTCAAGTCCACGAGATTTCATCTTGATTATGCATTTAAAACAGTAGCAAACAGAACAAAACATATTTTAAACAGGAATGACATGAAACATGAAATGCCCCCATAATCCATAATCAATTCAGTTAATGATGCTAAAAAATATTTACTAAAACTGGACATATATAGTATCATGGCAGGTGTGGTGGAGCAATTTTGCGATCCCAGCATTCTGGAAACAATCTTGCTGGATTTTGTTTGTTTGTTTGTTTTTGAGTTTAAGTACAGCCCAGTCTCTAGGGAGTTCTAGGCCAGCCAGAGCTATACAGTGTGACTTCTGCCCCAAGTGTTTCCTAAGAGTTAGAAATTTATTATTTTATATAATATAATTTCTTAGAAAACATAGTATCAAAGGCTAGTAAAATTCTCCAAGTTCAGGAATGTGGAAAAGGTAGAAATCAGTGGCTTTTGTTTTCAAAGATACAGATACCTCACTGGTAGAGCCCTGCTCACTATGCATTATGTCCTAATCAAGAGCCAACAGCACAACAAAACTACTATAAGGTATCCCAGGTTTCATAGACTACTGTTCAAAGAAATTGCTCAAAGTTTTCATAACTCAACAATCCTATACAAAATGGCACAAATGAAATAAAAATATGGCCATATAAAAATCTAAAAGATTTCTTATGAAAACCAAAGGAGAAAAGCAACCCCTAAGCCCTGTTAGCAAAAAAAAAATTTTAAATATCAAAAATACAAAAATCAAGTAATTTCAAGAGTAGAGTACACACATGGTACACAGACATACATGCAGGCAAATGACCAATTTTTACCTGTTGCTCATGGTATACTCTGAGGGCCTTTTTTACATTAAACACCTTTGGAGAACGGATAGGCAGAGTTTTTATTTCAGATGCCGTAAGCGTACTCAAATCGCCAATGGTTTTTATATTCTTGGCTCTGATGAGTTGCCCAAGACCTCTTGCCCTTTTGAAAAAAAGGAAAAACATAATTATGCTTTTACAGATAAAATATCTATCTGTGAGCACGTCTCCACTTAAACTCAGAGTTTATATAGAGTCCACCTAACCCATATAGTGTGATAAGCAAATATCTAGTGAAATACAATTCTCCTCTAGCTTGTAACACTTTAATAACAGCAATGATATGCTCTGCTGTGCTTATACAAAGATATAAGCACAGCCCAGCACAGCAGGAATGTGACATGTTTTCACACCAGCTTTCTTTTCTATCTGTGGATCAGGTCCTTCAATAGCTGTATGCACTTTTAGGTTTTTTAACCTATCCTATCCTAGACCCTTTTTAATGTGACTTCCTTCTAATTTCTATATGCATGTCTGACAGAGTTCTCTGGAGAATAAGGAGTTTCTTACTGAGGAATTATGTTCTGATTGATCAGTCTAGTAATTAAAGAAATTATCTGTTTCCCAAACATGTAACAATTTCCTTAACATTTAGTCGTCGAGCCAGGCGTGGTGGCGCACACCTTTAATCCCAGCACCTGGGAGGCAGAGGCAGGTGGATTTCTGAGTTCGAAGCCAGCCTGGTCTACAGAGTGAGTTCACAGTTTGGAGAAACTCTGTCTCCAAAAAAAAAAAAGTGTGAGAGGAATAAATACCAACTAATTCAACACTGAGAAGTTTGACCATTAAGTCATCCCCCCTAAGCCATGCCTGGCAATTCAATCTTATAATCCCAGTGTATATGGAGGGAGGAAAGGATCCAAAATCAAGAACTCTTTGGAACACAGAACTTATGTTCTATATGAACATGGTTCATACAGGTGAACCTCGTTAAAATCTTCACATTGTAAGTCTTAGAAATTGAAATCAACAATCCAGTGTAACCCTGACCTCAAACTGGACATCTGTCAGAGGATGCCCTTGAGCTGGCCCTAATGCTCCTGGCAAAAGCACTTCTGGCTTATGCAGTACTGAGGGTGAAATTTATACCCTCGTCAATTCTAAACAAGCAGTCTACCAACTGAGCTTCAATCCTAGTCCCTGATTACTCCATCATTACTATAGAAAATTACAACTACATCTCAGGCAGGCCATGGCCTGGTGATCCTCCTACCTCAGTTTCCTCAGTAGCTAAACACCCCTCCTCAAACTGTGAAATTTTAGCAATACTATGCCTCAAAATAAAGGTGAAAAACAAACAGACACCCCAAACGCCTACTCCTCTTACCACATATTTGATGTAATCTGAGGTAAAATGATGTCAACTGATGCTGCACAGTTCACCAAAGCTGGGTAAACACTATCTGTTGGGGATAGCACGGATTCTTGGGCCATTTCTGTAATCTTAAAATTTCAAGAGCCATTAAGTAGAGGTTACAAGATTGAACATGAAAGTATAAAATTACATAAAAACTAAAGCACTTCTTACTAAACACTTCTTTGGGCTCTTAAATTTAGAGCTCTGTGATCCTGGGGACAGAAGTCCTTTGGCTGAAGTGGTATTATGCTAGACAGAAGTAGAGAAAAACAACACTCAGAACCCCAGACAACTATAATGTTACAAGTTAAACTGTACAAGTAAAATCATCCTTGTAAAATTTTAGGAAATGAAAATGGAATAGGATAAAATATTGATTTACCTGTGATATTTAGCTGATTGACTGGCCTTAGCCTTCTCCATGAAAAAGCAAAATATATCCAAAGCAAAGAAGACTGTTTCTTGATCTTCAAATACAAGTTTAAATAAAGACATATGCATATTTTGAAGACCATAGCTTACCTTAGAGTGTGAAGTAGGTGAAGTTTTAACACTTTTTATTATGGGAGAGCTATTTGAAGAATGAGATCTAACAACAGAGCAGCGCCTATCAATGTCATCTGCCAATCCTGCTTGGTATATTGGATCTGCAAACGAGACTCGTCTAACCTGAAAGTACAAGATAAGTTTTCATTAAGAAGACAACACCTGTCATTAATTGGCACTTTTACAATTGACTAGTGATTAAAAAGATATTATATTCTTACTTTAGACCCTTACAAACATCTATGTAAATCCATGAGTTAAATGTAAAACAATTTGGATTATATCCCCTGCCAAAAGATGACAACACCTTGAGTTCGTGCAAAAGCAAGTATTTCCAAGCTTATTTTACTAGAACCCTCCTGCACAATTGTTCCATCTTTCAGATATTGCCTAATACTGCAGCTCATTCTAATTGTTTAGTTCTAATTATTAAGTACTACAGTACTTCTTCAGTGATCAAAACTTGAATCTAACTCTTTAAATTAGCAATGTACAATGAATACAAAGGATGTGATGGTGTACACCTTCAATCCTAGTACTCAAGAGGCAGTCTGAGATCAGCCTGGTCTGCACGGTATAGATTTCCACGTTCCAGATCAGTCAGAGCTACACAGAAAGACCCTGTCCAAAAAACAAAATACAGGAATGGCAGAGTATACCTAGGATCCCAGCACAGGAGACTAAGGTAGAAAAATCACCAAATTGAGGCCAGTCTGGAACTACATAGTGAAACCTCAGCCTCAAAGAACAAAACAAAGGCTCAAGAGACAGCCTGGGTGTTAAAAGCACCAGTTGCATAATGACAGCCAGAGTTCAAATCCTAGCACCAACATTAACAAGCCAGTTCTACCTAAGTCTGTAACTCCAGCTCCACGGGATTTGACACATTTCTTCAGGCCTCACCAAGAGCACTGCCTTTTGCATATACAAACATACAGACCAAAAAAATTAAATTTCTTTTTAAAATCCTGTATAATTTGATTTAGTTAACCAATAAACTATATTATACATACTATGGATGGTAGTAACTGGCTTCTGGTCTATCTTATTAATCATCGATGTAAACTTGTGAATGCATGCATGTGCAAGTCAGAGGACAACTTTGAACGGGGTGATTGCTCGGGTGTTGTACAACTAATTTTGTGAGATGATTCTCAATGGCCTGAAATTCCCTAAGTAGACTAGGCTTACTAAGCAGAAGACCCCAGAATATGGCTATCTGTCTCCCCAAGACAGATATTATTAGGACATGCCACCCAGCCCAGGATTCTTACTTTAAATGTGGGTTCTAGAAATTGAACTCAGGTCCTCATGGTTGCTTTTCAAACATGAGATCACCCAAGCTGTCTCCTGTGCCCCTGAAGGCAATACAAATATCATGGCCACAGGGCAACAATTTTTATCTATTTTAACCTCACTATGGCTGATTTGGCTTCTTCTAAAGGAATACAATATGTTCACATTGATCTATTCGCTAAAATATATAGCGGAGACCTCATATAATTATTAATATCATTCCATATCTTCTAGGATTGATTCTTAAGAGTGGGCAACCTGTAAGTATCTACCACAGAAATTAAATCTTCCCAAGTATAGCCAGGACTACATAGCAGGACCCTGTCTTCAACGAGAGACAGAAACAGACACTAAATCTAAGTTCCTATCAAACAGTAGTACAATAGTTATTCTAGTTAAGTTGTACAAGCCTTCTGAAGAATTCAGAATTCTGTCATCTAGTTACTGCCTTACTACCCTTTGCAGTCCACAATGAACTTGTTTTGTTTTTTTTTTTAAAAAAAAAAAAAAAAAGCATATAGCTACCAATGTGTGAACACCAGGCCAGCTAGAACTGCATAGTGAGGGCCCTTTTTCATAAAAACAAAAACAAACCAAAAATCAAGAGCTGTTACATCTTCCTAAACAATTTCATCTCCAAAGTCTCAGAAGCCTTTTTGTTTTTGTTTTGTTTTGTTTTGTTTTCAAGACAGGGTTTCTCTGTGTAGTCCTGGCTGTCCTGGAACTCACTCTGTAGACCAGGCTGGCCTTGAACTCAGAAATCCGCCTGCCTCTGCCTCCCGAGTGCTGGGATTAAAGGCATGCGCCACCACGCCCGGCTCAGAAGCCTTTTTAATGTTATTTTTTCCAGATTATAAAACTAAAGGAGTTCAGAGTTCATACTGCAGCTGGGCAGTTATGTGCATGCTCTCCTGGAGATGGAGGAAGAGGCAGGCTAATGAGTTCCAGGCCAGCCTAGTCTACAGACAAGTTACTCAACAGCCAGGACACAGAGAAACCTTGTCTCAAAGAAACCAAAAACAGAAAAAAGAGCACACACTGCACTTCAAAGGTCCTAGCACCCACATTAAGCAGCTTAAAATTGCCCAGCACTTGATGTCTCTATAGGCACCTGCACTACTATACTGTGCACATATCCTAACACATTCATACAAATAACTAAATGTAGTAAAAATTAGTCGAAAAATATATACTTGTTAGCCAATGCTGATGAAACACACTATAACCCTAGCTGAGGCGTGAGTGACAGTTCAAGGTCAGCATGGAAAACAAGAGGTTCACACACACACACACACACACACCAAAAAAGATTTAAAAACATACGTGCTTGTAAGGGCAAAGATCAAAGCACTATCTTTATATATACCATACACATATGTTCAAACAAATATTCTATAGTATCAGATATCAATTTCAAGATGAAGTTGAAAAGATCAACATGACATCATTTTAGGACATGCTTTACGTCAAGCAGAGGTTACATTTTTCTCATTCATTTAACCTATATAAGCAATTGTCTAGATAATCCCTTTTCCTGAAACTTTTCATGTGTATAGTTAAGTGCAGGAAAAACAGACATTAAGGAAATAGTAAATGAACACCTGGGAATCTCTCAGTGACCGAGTACGTGCCATGTCCCAAACATACTCAACACTGTGTACTGGATTCCCCCAACCTTGAAAAGGAACAAAAACTGGATAGGGGAGAATCAATTTGGTGGCAGTCACCTAAGTCTCAAAAACCTAAGTCCTGGGCAATGTGGTACAGTAATAGAGCATATATAAACAGGATCATGGATTTAATCTCCACAATGGAAAAAGGAGGATAAGGATTACAGGAAAGAAAAAATGGGGTAGTTACAAAATATTTTAATTGTCTTAGAATATTTCATATTAGTAAGTCCAAACACATATTAAGTGCTGACCCTTTTGATCAACAATAATCAGTGCTGCCTGGCTTCTTAAATCTGGCTCCATGAGCTGGATTATAGAAAAGGAAGATCCTAAATGAGAGCTTCCCATTATGTCCCACGTGTACACCTACATCAAGTTCTTGAGTGTGAGGTGCAAGACCACCTGAGACCCTTCCTGACCTTCCCATGGGGAGTGGCCATGATGCTAATACCCTGTCCTTTACTAGGTTTCACATAGTGACCACATATTCCAAGCAAACATTAGATTCATTAGTGTCATTCCTCCTACCTTGTTAACTGGTGAGATCTCATCTTCTTGGGATCGTTTTAGTCCTCTCTTTAAAATGCTTGTGGATGGAGAAGCCAAAGGTGACCAGACACAGCGTGCCTGCATACCACTAGGACTTTCACTTACTGATCCAAAAGGATCCAGCTCTAACTTTTCAGGAGATGTAGTATTGCTTTCTGCTCCAAGTTCAGAAGCCACTTGAAGTAACAGACACTGTGGTAATTTCTCCACTTTCTCTGAAGTAAAGCAAACTTCCTGCAGAGTATCATTTTCCACTGTAGCTTCATTGCCACTTAATTTTGCTTCATCTAACTTAAGTTCAATGGATGTCTCAGTTTTGCAGTTAACAGTTCTTTCTCCAGAACTCATTTCAATGTCACTAACAAAGCTCTGGGTGTTGACGTCTACTCTTCCAATCAGTGCTTCTTCAGATTTAGAGGCACTGGCAAATATGTCCGTCTCCTTTACCCTGGCACTGTCAATTTCAGTGCTCATCTGGGCTTTGTGACTTCCCATTTCTTTGTTCATTTCCTCACATGAGCCTGAGTCAGATTCATTGCTATCCCCCTCTATTTCCCCACTTGCTGGATGCTCAGTCTCAACATCCTTGCTTACAGGTATGGGAGTATCAGAAAGATCCATACTTGAATTAAAGTCCTCAGTGGCTACTCCTTCAACATTCACTTCAGTTGTGACTGCTTCACATTCATCTTTTTTATTATCTTCCTCTGTTGCCACATTTACAGAAACATCCATTTGGGTACTCTTTTCAGAGGCAGCAGCTACAAATGCATCGTTTCTTACATTTAATTCCATAGTTTCAACTCCCTCTGGACTGGACCCAGCTATTACTTCGCATGCCTTCCCTGCATCGCTGACGTCAACCTCTCTGTTCTCTGAAAGCTGTCTCTGTGGAATGTCTTTGCACTCACTTAAGCATGGGTCCTCAGCAGCACTGTCTTTTTCACTGCATGGGTCTGGATCGTAAGTCCTCTCTTTCATAGTTACTATTTCCGATGGAAGGGAAGGGTCTTCCAATTCAGCCTCAGACTTAACTGAGTCACCAGTAGTACAAGTCTCTTCTTTAAGACCCAAATGAAAATTCCCAAGGGGCTGTTCACCTTCCAACTTTGTTTCAGCATGGTCACTAGCTTCACGAGTTTCAGGTGCAGCCTCGGGTACTTGTAGATCTGTCTTTTTTTCCTCCACACTCTTTATAGCATAACTTTCTGTGTTCTTTAACCCAATAAATGACTTTTCCTGGGACTGTGATTTTTCGCCACAGCAGTCACAACTTTTAGATCTCCTGACTCTCCTACTTCTCTTGTGTTGGCATTCAACTGGGGTGAATTTTTCGGGAGACAGAGAGCTGTCTGATACCCTCACATTACTATCAGTATCTCGTTTATATAATCTCTTACTGGCATTCCTAGTCCTGAGGTTTGACTCTGGCACAGATAGACTTACAAATGAACTGTCTACACATTTGCTAATCTTATTTTTCTCCTCGCCTGTGGGTGGAGCTTGCAGTGAATCTGCAGAGCCAGCAGAATCCTGGAGGATGACCCTGTTATTTGTACTTTTTTCACAAACCTGAGCAGCTGCGTTTTTATCAACATCAGGAACTGCCTGACCATCGTGTGTCTGATTTGCAGTTTTCTTAACTTCCTCTTCAGCCATTTTTTCTTCTTGTTCCTCAATGTCAACACTGTCACTGCTTTTATTTTTCCATTTCCCTGATCGTTTCTTTCTAGAAACTTCTTCCTTTGCCTCAGAACTATCAGATTCTGAGTTTTCAACACCAGAAATCAAACCCTGAGAAGCTCTTCTTGTTTGATAACGTGTCCGCCCTCTTAAAGGTTTCTCAGACGACTTATCTATATTGTCCAGGGTACCACCACCTCCTTCAGAACTAACATTCTCAAGGTCTGGTTTTCTTCTATTTTGGTCAATTTCAGCATTAACACTGGGTTCCCCTGAAGTTCTCTCAGGAAAAGTATTTCCCTTTTCAGTTAAATTTTCCTGTATAGGTGACTCATCAGTTAGTTTTTGCATGGGCAATTTATCATCTTTGATACGCAACGGACTCTTGGAAATTATTTTTTCTTCTTCCTTTCGTCTTTCCTTTTTTTGCTGACCACTTTCTCTCTCTTGGCTGTCACTGCAAGACTCTCCTGCTTCTGAACGCCGCCTCAAAGACCGTCGGAGTGTTTTTGGATTTGGAGCTAGTGCAGTAGCCTGACTATCTTCATTTACTATTTGTTCTGTTGGTGCCACAACTGAGGCTGTACTTTCTTTAGATTCCATATTAATGCCTACATTTTTCTCTTCCGTTGTTAAGTCTTCCAATGAAGCACTTTCTACTGCTGGTTTAGGATCTCCATCTTTATGTTCTAGGGTAGCTTCAGAAGGGTGACCATCATTTTCTGACACATGTTCTGTTGGACTGAGCAAATCAGGAGAGTTATTTTCGGATGAGTGCTCTTCCTGTTCAGATGTCAGTGAAGGCTTAGACTTTTTAGTAACTGACTGATCAGCTTTACTCCATCTCCGCCTTGATTTCTTACCTGCATTCGCTAAATTTTCTGAATCAGATTTTGAGTTCGTCACTTCTCTTTTCCTTGCTTTTGGTGGTATGTCAGTGTTAGTTGTGTTATCCTGGTTATTTCTCACTGTAACAGTGGAAGACATGTTATCCAAGGGGGATGGACTAAAAGGTCTAGTTTCTGAGCTATCAAATTTCTCCAAAGTAATAAAGGTTTGTCTCCGACTTGTAGGCTGTGGAGGAGTTCCAGAAAAGGTGGCATTAGAAACTGAACTACTGCTGACCACCGAAGTTTCTGTACTAGATGAACTTTCAGCAGACATTATCTTTGATGAAATTAATGCTTCTTTTCTAGCATCAAAACCAGTGATCAATGTTTCTGGATTGGTTTCAGCAACAGAGCCACCACACTTTGGTAAAGCAGCATTCTCAGAATGTTCATCTATTCCAGAGTTCCCCGGGGCATCTGGAGGGATGAAAATAGTGTTCTCCGTCTGTTCTTCCTAAATAAAAGCACAGAGATTACATAAGTAACACCACTTACTTGGAAAATTTAAATATAATACTGTAATAATTAAAATTTTCTTGGGAAACTTAAGAATAAACTCTGGTACAGGTACTAACTTTCAAAGTACTGTGAATGTTCCAAAAGTACCAGTAAAGAACAGTTACCATACTTTAAACTGATGATGCAATTAAAGCCTCACTGAGGCCAAAACTGATGGAAGATGAGGGAGATCACGTTAGCTAAGAGGAACTTTAGCTCCATACCAGCAGCGCAAAGACATCCTGGGCTACCTCAGACACTGCTTTAAAGCTTCCAAGTGCAAAATCTTATTTACAATGTATTTAAAATGCATACTTCTGTACAATTCTGCTAGTGTATGGTAAAGAGTTAGGAGACACATTTAAACAATGAAATAAAATATCTGTATTTATAATTTACAACCTTATGATTCACACAATCTAATAGAAGAATGATTGTAAAGACCCTGAAGTTCAAACACCACTTATACCTTAATTATCTTGGCATCTTCTTTTGGTTTTTCAGTTAAAGTGAAGCTTTCCCTAAGATAAATAGACAAATTAGATTATTTTTTAATTATATAATTAGAAAATTAGTCATAAAAGATTTATACTTACATTGATTCTTCTTGACTAAACTGAGCAGAAAATAAAGTGTCCTGTGAAGCATCCAGATTATTATACAAGGCAGGAATATCACACCTAGGAAAAACATTTATAAAAATTCTAAAAACCTGATAATATACATTCCCACCATCAAAATTATTCTATCAAAGTAGATTTAGTGACTCATATAAATACATATAGATTTCCCTAAGAAACTACTTTCCTTTCCAATATTCATATAACTCACGAAAGGCAGTTTAAAAAAGACCTCAGTGGGAGAGAGGTGCCTAATCCTGCAGAGACTTGATGAATCAGGGTAGGGGGTATGCTGTGGGGGTTGAGGAAGGGGGGTGTGGGGGGCGGAGACTGCCTCTCAGAGGTGAAGGGGAGGGGAGGGAAGCGGGAGGGGGGAAGTATTTGGGATGTTTATAAGCAATTTGAAAAAATTAGAAAGTTTAGAAACACTAGGCATATTTCTAGGTAAGATTAAAATATTATAAAGCCCCACTATGTATATAGTCCACCATCTGCCTTTAAAATTTAATATACTCAGGCTAGGTGTAACAGCTCAGTGGTACAGCACTTGCCTAGCATAACCAATGTCCTAAGTAAGATCTCTTCACCAGGAACCAAAAACAAAAATGCATGCACACATGATACAGAACATTATCTACAGAGAGCTCAAGTTTAAAAAAAAAAAGGTCACAAACCGTTTTGTCTTGAGTACTTCTTTCTGGTGCTCAGTTAGAACCCTTGCTTTTGTCTCTTTCCCTTCTGGAGGTATGAAAACAAAGTCAGTAGACTTTTCCTCATCCAAAAGCTTACCACTCTTTATTTTTGGAGATGAAGATTCTAGTTTCAGCTGTGGATTATTAAAAAAATAAATGTATGAGTTTGCAAATTATTTTCTTATTCTTCTATGTTTCCTAACACTGGCATTATTTTTCAATAGTGATTAGAAGCATGAAATCAATACCTTTCTCATTTGAAGACAAGGTCTCTTTATGCAGTGCAGGTTGGACTAAACTTATGCTTCTCCTGTCTCACCCTACCAACTCTGTTCGCAAGCATGTAATTAAACCAATACAATATTCACAATAAAAAATTAAATGTCCTTTTCTTTCTCCTAACTCTAATATTCAGAAATAAACATTGAGCCTCTGAGGAGGCAAAGATTATGGAGTTAGAGATACATGTTTTACCTAGGTAGCACATCACCCAAAATGATTAAACTGTATGATAAAAGCTCTAACCAAAACATCTACATTGTTGTCATGCACTATATTGTGTTCTTCACAAATCCTTTCCTCTCTATTCAGCACGGCTGCCCAGAACAACTCTATCTAAGAACGACCATGAGACTGAGATCATACAGATTTGCAATTACTAACAAGAAATCAGTCTGGGCTTCTACATCTACAAGCTTCCATTGCCAACTTTAACTATTATCCCATCACAATAACAAAATTTATTTTGACTTTTATAGCTCTTTATTCCAAAGCTAACATTTAAAATTCTAGTAAATATACTTCTGAAAACATACCTTGGCCGACAGTTTCACTTTTTTTTTTTTATCCTTTGTATGTGCCAAAATGGAATCTCTTTTTCCACTTGATTTTCTTTCCATGCCACTTATCTTGACATTTAATTGTGAATTCTCTGTCTATTGAGATAAAAATGAACACATTAAATACCTATCTATTATTCTGTTTCTTCTGGTCAGGTTGTCAAAATCAGTCTGATGACTACACAATTTAAATGGTATAAATTTCTGACTATTCTAGTCTACTGAAAACAAAAAAAGACTGTGCTGATACATAATCTACTTGTGTGTGTAGTCAGCTTTTTAGCTTTTACTTTTGTGAACCGAAAACAATACTTACTACTAGACTCAAATACTCAACACAGACTTGAAATTTAAGAAAAAAACTGAAGCTTTCAACATTCCAGAATAAAGGTTAATAAACCATAGGTAGAAAGAACACAAATATATCTAGCACGTTTTTCTCTTATACCAGGGTGTACAATTATGACACACAGATTTATGCTGAACACACTAACAAGCTGAACTGTTTTCTCTGGTGAGAATTCTTTTAGACATAACAAAAATCTCCACTGTATTTTTTTTCCTTCTGAATCGAAATATAGGTACCCCTGTTCCTGAGCAGAAAGCTTGTTTTCTAAAAGACCCCATTTCCTGTGGGCTGAAGACAAGGTGGTGTCACTGAATTCTTTCCTGTTCAAGTTCTGATTACTGCTGCTCACTGACATCAAACTACTCAAAAAGTTAAAAAACAAAAAACTTACCGATTCTGAATACGGTTCACTGGACTCGTGCATCATTTCAACATTTTCCAAACCAGGCAGCAGAAGCAAAATTTTCTCTTTGGCTTGTCTTAATATCGGTCTTTTAAAAAAGTACATAGATATAGATAACTCTTAAGTGAAATGCACTAGCAATGTTGGCAATATTACTTTAATTATGAAAGTGGTTCTCATGAATCTCAGGCTGGCCTCAAACCTGTAATTTACACCTCTGACTTTGAACTTTACACATTATTACAACACTGGAGAAATTAGACAATATTCGGATCTTTCTCTGGACTTTTCACAGCATTCCCAAACTTCCTCAACTTTCAAACCAAGGCACTTCCAACCCTCTGGAAGATGAGAGAGATCACCACATGTTCAAGGCCAAGCTATACTACAGATGTGAAACTTTGTCTTAAGAACTCAAAACTTATTTAAAAAAAAAAAAAGAAAAAGAAAATTCATGAGGGGTTATTGATGGCTTAGTGGTTAAAAGTTGTACCTCCAAAGAAGTCAGGTGCACTCCCCAAGACACACATCGTGGCTAACAGCCATGCATAAACCCAGTTCCAGAGGATCCAATGCCCTCCCTGACCTCCACAAACAACAGGCAAGCACATGGTATAAAGATATATACTCATGTATATAAAGTAATTTTGTTTAAAAATAACACACACACATTTTAAAATATTAGAAATAAATTGACTTAGCAGTTACGAGCTCTTCCAAAAGAAATGGCAGCCACAGTCTAAGAGAGATCTAATACCTTCTCTTGCCTCCACAAAGACAAGGCACACAACACAGGTGGTGCACATATAGACATAAGACCCATTCATGCAAAATAATCTTTTTCTCAATTTGTTTTAAAGAAGTAAAACATGCTGGATGTTGTGACACATGCCATTGACCCCAGCTCTCAGGAGGCAGAGACAAGTAAATCTCTATGAGTTGAAGGCTAGTCCGAACTACATAAGGAGTTCCAGGACAGCTGGTCTTATGTAGAGACCTTGTCACAGGAAAAGAAGAGAGGGGAAGGGAGGGGAGGGGAGGACAGGACAGGACAGGACAGGAGAAAAAAAGAACACAAGACAGAAACAAAACCAAAAGTTAAATATTCCTACCCATGTCTGGCTTTATTAATAACCTTTGATTCTGTGCCCTTGTTTATTTTCAAGGATATTCTATGGCATATACTATTTCCCTAAAATCAGTAAGTCTAACAGCAATTAACCCAAGTTTAAAGGCTTCCACATACTCTAATGGTACAATTAAATTCTCTGTGCATTTTATTTGTACCCAAATTCAAGTTTACATGATCAAATAGAACAAGCAGTTGCAGGAAGTTGTGATGCTAACATACTTTAATTCCTCAGGATACACCAGAGCTGTCGCTTTAGCAAATGTGGCATTCCACAACAGAGCACTCTGTTTCCGAATCTGTTTATTCTTGTGAAGAAATGTTATGCATAGGAGTGGAGAAAGATGTTCAAGAAGTTCACTGTCATAGGCTCCAAGATAGCTGAACTGTAGACATGCAACAATTTCTCCTAATAGCTTTTCTAACTAGGAAAGAGTGGGAAAAACAACAGGTACTGTAAATAACAAATCTGTACACTATGTTACTATTTTCATTAAAATCTGAACCATCTTTACAGCACCATGGTCATCATAAATATGCACTCCTCTTTACATATGAACGAACTATCAGGCAAACTTACATTAAGTAGCAGTGCTGTAATTTGATTCACAGATCTTTCTTGTTAACAGGATAAACGATTTCTTATTAATTGCAACAGTAATTAATAATTATTTACACAATTTATTAATACAAATTATAGCCCACATAAAAAGGGGTGAGATCTGAGAAAACATGAATTTTAAAAAAACACAGCCACTGAAGAATGCATATATACCCCATTATTTTATAGCCATTAAAATGAAGCAGGCCAGGCAATGGTGGCACATGCCTTTAATCCCAGCACTTGGGAGGCAGAGGCAGGCAGATTTCTGAGTTCGAGGCCAGACTGGTCTACAGAGTGAGTTCCAGGAGAGTCAGGGCTACACATTGAAACCCTGTCTTGGGTGGGTGGGGGAGGAGGTTGGGGGTTGGGGAGGGTTCTGTGGATAACAACACTTGCAGCTTGCTTTCAGAAGGCCTTACTTAGTTCAATTCTCAGCACCTGCGCTGCCTGTGAATATAGCTCCATGAGATCTGAAACCTTCTTCTGACATCTAGAGGAGTATATTTATGTACAACTATACACATATGCAATTTGAAATAAAAGTTTTTTAAATGATGGCAAGCAAAAAAGGGCCTTTGCACTAAGGCTGACAGCATATCTGCTCCTGGGCCTACATGGCAGGAGAACCATCTCCTGCACGAGTCCTCTGACTCTGACGTCTGACACTATGACATGCAGGCATGCATATGCACACACAGGAAATACAAGTGTGAAACAGTAATAATATAACCACCATAAGAATCAATTATGTAGCCGGGCGTGGTGGCGCACGCCTTTAATCCCAGCACTCGGGAGGCACAGGCAGGCGGATTTCTGAGTTCGAGGCAAGCCTGGTCTACAGAGTGAGTTCCAGGACAGCCAGGGCTACACAGAGAAACCCTGTCTCGAAAAACCAAAAAAAAAAAAAAAAAAAAAAAGAATAAATTATGTATACAAAAGATTATTGCCTAAACCATACCCTGTCCCCATTGATAATTGTATGGACATTGTCTACTTACCTTGTTGTTCAAACTAGTATACACTTTAGGAGCCTCATCCAGCCTGAGGAGAAAGATGTAAGATAGTTATATTTTTAAATGCTATCGCTACACTACTTATCAAACTAAGTCTCAAAATGAAGCAATACAGCCACAAAAATAAGGTAAAATAGTCACACAGTAGTATAAAATGTCCCAAGAATAAGATGCCAAATATTATACATGTAGTAAATGTAAGTAATAAACAATTAGAAAATAAAATTAAATTCCCAGAACAGACACCTAGTGGTCATGGTAACTACTTGCCTATCTCCTATCTTTTCTTTATGGAAGGCTCGGGGTCTGAGGGTCTGGGGAGTTACTATTTTGCCATACCTCCCTATAATTGTTTGTTTTTTAAGTGTTCCAGACAACAAAGTGTATAGAAAAACAAAGTTACTATGTTTAAATTATACCCATCAGGGCCCAGCAGAGGTACAGTTCACTGCTGGTCATAAGAACATGGGGGTATGAGTGTAGATCTGCAGCTCCTGCTTCTAAGAGCCTGGAGCTGGAACTGGGGAGCTCCAAGTTAGCAAGAAGCCTATCTCAAAAAGCAAGGTAGAGCCGGTTGGTGGTGGCACCCATCTTCAATGCAGGCACTCAGGAGGTAGAGGCAGATTCAGAGGCCTGAGTTTGAGGCCAGCCTGGACAGTTAGAGCTACAGAGTAAAACCCTGTTTTGAAAAACAAAAACAAAAAACAAAAAGGAAGAAGCAAGGTACAAAGTTAATAAAAGATAGCAGTCTGTGACTCCTACATGTATGTGCATATATGTGAATATATTTACGGACATATACACATACAAAACACGTTATAAAAATCAATGTAGTTAATTCAACATCAATGAGCTGAAAATACTTACTTTGAGTTTTCATACAGTAAAGCCAGAGGTCTTGTAAAAGTTGCAAATATTTCTCGGATCATAGAGGGCAAGGAAATATGTCCAAATACATTGGAAAGCATGCTAATGATAGAGTTACCAATAGCAAGCAGTGTATCAGAGAATGTTTCCTTGAGGCTTAGAGTTTGGAAAGAATCGATGACTCTCACAATTAGCTTAAATAAAGAAGCCAATTTCCCTAGAGGCTCCTTCTTCTTTCTGGACCAATCTGAAGATCCCTGCGGTGCTAAGACATAATTGGGTTGATTAAAAACTTAAGTACTTTGATATGTCACTATCACTTTTATGCTTTGCATTTAAATGCTAAATATATCAAATATACATGTTCTTGCTGCTAACTGAAACTTCATATAAACCTTCAAATGATACAGCATTAAGGAATAAATATCAATAGAATATAAATAAAATCCAAATTCAATGGAAAGGAGCTGGTAGATCTCAATTAAGAAATCAAAATAAATAAGAATTTCTAAAACAATTATAAAATACATCTCAATTTCTTTATATACCTCAGAATTTTAATAACGTGTTTATAATTATGAAAATACATGACCAAAGTAACAAAGAATAAATGTTTTCATTAGAAATGTATATTCCTAGTCACACACAGTTCCTTAATCCCTGCAAATAATGAGAAAAGAATTCAGAAAAACACTAGTACCTCTTTTCTAGACTGGACTATTTATCTTAAAAGTACGTATTTTCCTTTATAGTCCCCTCTTAGATAACTACTCTCCAGATTCCAGGTACAAAACAAAAGCCACATTTCTCTTGCTCTGAAAGTCATTCTTGTTTTAAAATTACCTGTTTCTGTAAAACAATCAAGACTTGGGAGAGCTCAAGTTTAAGGGAATAGTATAGAACTCATACCTTACTAGCCTCATGAACTGAAATCAAGGCAGGCTACAACTAAAAACATGTCAATCATCTCATCTAGAAGCAGTTTCTTCAATCTAAATATACATTTTAAAATAAAAGAATTTCTGCTACTCAGGAACCCTCATACTAAATGTTGAGCCTAAGGTACCAGGATATGGCTAAGGTAACAAGGGGATGTCAGTAAACTGTCACAAACACAAAAAGTTGTCTAACCAAATTTGATCGCTCTATCAGTAAGTAAGTAGGTAGGAAGGAAGGAAGAATAAGAGCAACTAAATTGAGTAAGCACAAATGCAAGAATCTGACTACAACCAGAAGCTTATCCATAAAAACAGGTAACAGAGATAACATCCAATCCATGTCCTCAGTAAAGGGACCCAGAAACAATGTACCTGAGTAGCAATGAACTGCTCTGAGTTTTTACATCCTAGTCTCAGACAAAAAAAGAGAACTGTTTCTAGGAAGAATAATTCCAATCTGTAAGAAAAGTACAAGATCTGCGTTCTTTCCAGCTTCTGGCTATTATAAATAAGGCTGCTATGAACATAGTGGAAAGGACCCAGATATAGCTGTCTTTTGTGAGACTATGTCGGGGCCTAGCAAACACAGATGTGGATGCTCACAGTCAGCTATTGAATGGATCACAGGGCTCCCAATGGAGGAGCTAGAGAAAGCACCCAAGGAACTAAAGCAAACTGCAACCCTAAAGGTGGAACAACATTATGAACTAACCAGTACCCCAGAGCTCTTGACTCTAGCTGCATTTGTATCAAAAAATGGCCTAGTCGGCCATCACTGGAAAGAGAGACCCATTGGACTTGCAAACTTTATATGCCCCAGTACAGGGGAACGCCAGGGCCAAAAAGGGGGAGTGGGTGGGTAGGGGAGTGGGGGGTGGGGTGGGTATGGGGGACTTGTGGTATAGCATTGGAAATGTAAATGAGCTAAATACCTAATAAAAAATGAAAAAAAAAAAAAAGAAAAGTACAAGATAAGGCTGAATAGTCTGCAAAACTCATAAATAGGAGTAATCTGTCAAAATATTGTAAGATGTCATTCTATACTAAGGTGCATGGGGGGTGGGGGGGAGAGAGAGGTTCGAGACAGGGTTTCTCTGTGTAACCCTGGCTGTCCTGGAACTCACTTTGTAGACCAGGCCTCAAACTCAGAAATCCGCCTGCCTCTGCCTCTGCCTCCCAAGTGCTGGGATTAAAGGCGTGAGCCTCCACCCCTGGCTTGCTAAAGTGCATTCTTAACAAGTAAAGGCATTTGGTTGTATACCCCAGTACAAAGGAAGAAAGAATTTAGAACAGACTACTTACTATACAAGCATGAAGACCTAAATAAATCTGTATCCTCAGCATCAACAAAAGAGCAAAACAAACAAATAAATAAACAAAGGGGGGCAGAAGAGGCTGAGCATGTTATAGAATCCCAATGCTGGGGAAAAAATAAGACTATGAGGGTGGGGTTCCTGGTGCCCAGACTAGCCGATCAGTGGAATCAAGGGTTACTGAAATCCTGTCTCAAAAAAATTTGGCAGTAAGAAAGTCATGGAGAGATGGCTTAGCATTTAGGAGCACTGACTGCTCTTCCTGAGGTCCTGAGTTCAATTACCATCAACCACAGGATGGTTCACAGCCATCTACAATGAATGGGTTTGGTGGCCTCTTCTAGTATGTCTGAAGATAGTTACAGTACACCCATAATACAATAAACAAATCTTGAAAAAAAAGAAAAGAAACAAGGAGTCATGGCTGGTAACCTTCCTAATGTTCTAACTCTTCCATACTCAGAATAATGTGTTCATACCCCCAACCATAAAATCATAGTTAATTGTTAGTTCAGCGTAGCTGTCATTTTGCTGTTATGGAATGTAATGTAAATATTTTTGGAGACAAAGGTTTGCCAATGGAATGGTATCAGAACCCACAGGTTGAAAACCACTGTAACAGAGGAAGGCACCAGACATGGACCTTTCTGTGAAACCCACTCGCATATACTACAAATCTCTCTTTTCTCTCTCTCTCTTTCTCTCTCTCTCACTCTCACACACTCACACACACACACACACACACACACACATACACACAAAGAAAAGATATAAAAATACACAGAAGCAATTTTATGGAAAATAAAAAGGAAAGAAAATCCATCAGTTGTGTCACTGGAATTTATTTTCTATGACTCTAGTAGAAAAGATATAATTCTACTCAATAACTATGAGATAAATTTTCTGAGAATGACAACTTAAAACAGGAATTTTATAATGTAACTGATAAGAAATCAGCTGATTTCTAATACAGACTAATTTAATGTAATCAAATAAAAACAGTGTGATCACTTCAGAAATCAGTGAGTGGGGCCATGGTAGCTCATGACTTTAATCTCAGAAGGATCACCAACAAATTTTAGAATTTCACAAGCTCTAAAGTTCCAAGATATGCCTAGTCTATCAAGTAAGATCCTATCTATCTCCCAAAAGACAGTTTTAAATATAAAACAAATACTCAGTGATTTAGGAAGCTGCTTTAACAGGAGATGATAAAGTCATGCGTCAGGCTTCCTGAGAACAAGGTATTTGAAGCTAAGGATATGTAGCTCAATTGGTACAGTGCTTGCCTGTCAGGCACAAAACCCTGGGTTGTATCACTAGGAACAAAACCACCGTGCCTGTAATCTCAGCAATAAGCAGAGACAGGAGAATTAGAAGTAAAGGAACTCCTGGACTGCACAATTAGAAGACTGTGTCTCACATAAAAGTCAAAAAATAAATGAATTCCTCTTTGGGGCAAGTTATAGGCCAGCATGGGCTTTTTGTCTCTGGGGCAAAGAAAAAAAAAATACAAAATCAAAAGTGTGGGTCAGGGGACATTCAGTCTCTCATGGCAGCCACAATACACCATTTATTACTTAATAGGTAACTTTACAATGGAAACGACACAAACCAACCAACAATATAGATTAATGCCAGAAATGAATGAAGTATGAATTTAAAAAGCACCACGACATTTGTTCTGTGGTATTTCTATTACAAATAAAAAACCCAAAAAACTAAAATGAGGAAATATGGTAAGTTCAAATGAAAGACTAAACAAACAAACAAACAAACAAATGTTGGCCAAGTGCCTCATCTGTGAAGAACTTAAAATAATACTGAGGAAACATTCCAAGCTGTTTAAACTGATATCTGTATCATGCTTTCAAACAAACACACACACAAAGGAATGAAAGAAAAACAAAACGTATACCTTGGAAAATATACTAAAACAAAAACAAACTTGGGGTTTTGTTCCTTTGAGATTGAGTCCGGTTTTGTAGCCGACCAAGACTGACCCAGTACTCATTCACTATCCCATCCTAGCCCTGGAATGGAGGTGAACCTCCAAGTCAACTGCCAGAATTTAGGAGTGGGCCCAGCCATAACTGTCATTGGAGAATCTAACCAAAAGATGTGTAGACAATTCTAACAGTATTTCTCTACACTGAAAATTTGCTTAATTAGCAAAATAATCTGGTAAGTTTATAAAGTGAACTAAGGAAAGCCAGCTGTAAGAATTTTCCCTGAAATTTCAGCTATGAAATACCATATTAACAAAGGTAAAGACAATACTTACATTTGATTTTTGGCTGGTATTTCTTACTATATGGTGAAAAGTCGATACAATCAACCATTACAATAATAATATGAGAGATCCTGTCCAAGAATAGCAAATCCTAGGAAGAAATTTAATATGATAATTAGAAAACTTTACTACAGCCACAGTACTAGACAGTCAAGACACACAAATAATATTTTTAGTGTTTATGCTACAAATAAATACATGGTCATAAGTACTTCCTAGTTATACACTCAGCAATGTGCTTCTCAATGACTGGCAACTAGGCTGCCTGAAAGCTGAGCTCTGCATAGCACAAGAAAGGTACTGTTAAGAAAAGCTTAGACTAGGATTAGCATTAAGAGAAAGAGGCATTCCAAGGTTATTAAGACTTGTGCTTATCTCATACGGAAGTTGTCAATAAACTGTCTATCTCCAATTTTTAAAAAAAGGTACGGGGGGGGGGGGGGACTCACTGAAAGGGCTTCATCTTCCAAACTGCACATTATTTTAGAAGAAAGTTCTTCACAGCACAGATTCTCTTCTGCTGTTGCCACCAAAGCAGCACAGCGAGTAAATGCTCGATACAATTCTGACCAAGTTTTAAGTAAAGCTTTCATGGTACCCTAATAAGAAAAATAAATTTGACAAATTGACACCATACCACCTATATAGCAGGATGAACACATTTCTTAAGTCTATGAAAAGTGACACATTTCATTTGTCAGGGGGATCTGTTACAACTCTCTACTAGGTTCTATATGAAGAGCACCATTAATTACCAAAGATCAAAAGTCAAAGAAGGCCAAAACCCAAGTCCTCATTCCAGTCGTCTCTTATCTATCTCCACCCCACAAACACAAATTCAAAAAAAATCAAGGTTGGCACTAACCATATATAATGGCAGTATTTCCAGAAAGGCAAAAACCATTCCACAACCATAGCATGTTCTTACCGTGGGAAATGTCTGCGCTGAAAAAATATGGTTGATGGGTAAAGTCAATGCACCATAGATGGCACTAAAATTATGTTCTAAGGCATCGCCTTGATTCACTTCATTGGTCTGAAACAGAAAATATAAAGTTAAACAAATTACTACTTCTAATCCTACATAATAATATAACTCATATATAACAAAGCAGGATTCTACTAGAACATATTCTAGAGATGTTGCACTTCTAGCCCTAGATACCAGAAATGAAAATAAACACCTATGCAAAAATCAAGATGTCATACTCAAGTATGCTGATCTCGAACTCAACATCTGGCATTCTGACTATCATGGGAAGACAGCTGGAAATGATGGGGATACAACTCAAGGTCATGGACTGCTGGCTACCTCAATTACCTGAGCAGAAAGCTCCAAAACAGAAAACAGACTTCTAGTCTTCCGAATTCTGACAACATAGATTCCTATTTATTATTAGTAGAAGTACAGCCCAGTTATTATCTGTGTTCTTTTTTTTTTTTTAAAGATTTATTTATTTATTATATGTAAGTACACTGTAGCTGTCTTCAGACACTCCAGAAGAGGGCGCCAGATCTCGTTACGGATGGTTGTGAGCCACCATGTGGTTGCTGGGATTTGAACTCTGGACCTTCGGAAGAGCAGTCGGGTGCTCTTACCCACTGAGCCATCTCACCACAGTTATTATCTGGAGATGTACTTAATGTTGAGTGCTTGACTCTAGCACTTAACATAAAACAATTCATTTAAAAGGGGGAAAAAAACCGTAATTCTCACTGGTCACTAGTGACACAGTATTTTAATCCCAGCATTCAGGAGGGAGAGACAAGCAGATCTCCTAATTCTAGGCCAATCTGACCTATAGATCAGGTTTCAAGACAGCCAGGGAGGGCTACAAAGAAAAACCCTGTCTTGAAATACAAACAAAAACTTCTAGTTAATTCTCTTGTTTTTGCCAACTGGTTCATCTAAATTTTGTTCTCAGAACAAAGCAAGCAAGAGAGAGAGAAATTCCTAAGCTAGAAGTTAAAGCTTACACCAGCAATTACAGCATCTGAATGCTGAAGTGGGGCTGCTAAGACTCAAGAGGCCAACCTGGGCTACAATGAGTACCAGGGCAACACCACTATAAAGGCAGGCATCTCAAAACACACAGAACCGCAAATAATCCTGAAAACAATAGTCAGACCAGTAGACTCCTAAAAGCCCTCGACCACCATTCAAGGTGAGGATTCATTTGTTTTTTTGGTTTTTTTTGTTTTGTTTTTTTTGGGGGGTGGGGGGTGGGGGCAGGGTTTCTCTGTGTAGCCCTGGTTGCTCTATAGACCAGGCTGGCCTCAAACTCAAAGGTATGTGCCACCACAGCAGAGCTAGGGTTAGGATTATAGGAAAGTGCTAGCTAGCTTAAGAAGCCAACTTTTATAAAACTCATCTGTGGAGTTTTCATCCCATGTCATCAACCTAAAGAATATCCAAAGAAATCTGAACTATGTATGTCCCAAAAGCAAACAAAATATACCAAAACAAAACCATTGAAGTTATTTTGTGTTCCATATCTTACTACTTTAAACCTATAAACACTTAAATGTAAAAAATCCTCCACTCTGACAGGAAGGATAAATGAGGCCCCCTGGTTGGACTCTGCATATGTAGTAACAGATCAGAGGTGGGAACACACAACCGTTGAAGACCAGCTTTGGGAAGCTAGGACATGAAGCCAGCTTGGCTACAGAATAAGACTGTTGCAAGGGGAAAACAAAACAAAGACCATGTTATACTGGAATTGTACCAGGTAGGGAACAACAGACGTATTCAAATGATTCAAATACTGGAAAGATGGGGAAGAAAAAAAAAAAAAAAATCACAGGACATGGGAAACCAGTGTAGGCTACACAGTAAGATACTGACAGACCATTATCATATAAAGGCAGGTACTATTGGCACTATTAAAGGGTAAGGAACTGTTTGAAACTACTTCCTATCACTATGAAAAATGGAATACACTAATCAATCACTAAGTACATATAGTATATAAAAATAGTATTTCTATTTTTATTTAAATTCATACTTACGCTCTTTCCAATATAGGGGGAATGGGGACTAGAACTAGCATAGCATAAGCCTACTACCTCCTAGCACTGAGTGAGCGGTAGCAGGACTGAGCCAAACAGAAGAGCAGCCTGAGCTACATAGCATCCTTTATAAATAAATAGTAGTCCAGACTAGGGTGAGGGGAGTCATAGCAGATGTGTCCTACCTGATGAATCACATCAGTCAGTGGACTGACTATCATACTCCACATTCTCCAGAGATGCTCCTTGTTTACCAACTGCTTTGCATTCTGATTAATCACAGTTAGTACAGAATCACTAAAAGCCAGTGGTGATGTCGGACCAGAAAGCACACAGCCTACAAGTGTTTCTAGATTGAGAAAAAACCTAAAAAATATGAACAATGTGCATCAGAATGGCCATTTCATCCTTATGAATTATTAACAAAACTCTAACAGGTGCACACAAGAAATGATGAATTTTTAAGTCGGTTTCATTATTTATCCCCCAGCCTCTAACACATGACTTAAGACTTAAAATTTATTACGACACAAGAGTTGGAATTGTAACCCAATGGTTAAGAAGAACTTGTTCTTCCAGAGGATCTGGGTTCAGTTCCTAGGACCTACATTGTGACTCATGACTCACAGATCCAAAGGATTTGATACCCTCTCTTCTGGCCTCCACACATACACATGGGACAGACATACAAGCTGGCCAAACACTCACACACATAAAAATCTTTAAAAAAAAAAAATATTATGTGGCACAAGGCCTGGTGGCAAGCATCTGTAAGCCCAGCACCTGGGACTCTGACGTAAGTTCTAGAGTGAGAGTGGCCTGAGCTTCAAAGCCACATCACAAAACACAAAATGTGCAACTGACCTTTTCATCTGTAATCTAGCACTCTGAAGGTAGAGACAGAAGTGCCACAAGTTTAAAGCCAGCCTAGGTTGTATACAGTGAAAACATCTCTAAATAGGAAAAAAAATTAAAACAAACTTGTGAAATACAATAAAAAGAATCTCATTCGCCAGGCAGTGGTGGCACAGGCCTCTTATCCCAGCACTCACTAGACAGAGTAGGCAGCAGGTAAATCTCTGAGTTAGAGGCCAGCCTGGTCTAAAGTGAGTTCCAGGAACAGCCAGAGCTACAAAGAAAGCCTGTCTTCAGGGAAAAAAGAAAAATGAAAAGAAAGGATCTCTGGATGCAATCATTGTTCATGAAAAAGTAAAGCACACAGGCACACATGCACACACAATCAGGAATGGGACTGGGATTAGTGACATAAGCTCTAATCCCAGAAAAGTAGGCAGATTTCTTTGTTCAAGGACAGGCATGGCTGTACACCAGGCTGGTCTACACAGCAAGGTTAGGAATACAGACAAAGTCCAAATAAAAACACCAAAAAACAAACAAAAAGGGCATAGCAACATACATCTGTTATGCTAGAAGTTAGCAAGTGGGGAGAAGAGAATAAATTCTTATTAGTTTCTTTACATAACAATCCCAGGCCATCCTGAGACTTAGAGACCACGGCTGGATTTAAAATAAAAAACAAGGTACAGACTTACTTCTCATCTTCTACACCACATTCTAAAAGATTGTTGTTGAAAATTAACTGGATTAAGAACAATGCTGGAGTTCCCTGCAAAGGGAAGGAAACAAAGTTATAATCCTGAACAAAAAACTGTTTTCTGCAGTCTCTCAACGTGACTTATTTTAGCATGAGTTATCTTTTTTAGCATTATTTTTAGGGTATGATGACAAGTTTATTTCTAAAAACCACACACAATGCCAGGCATAGTGGCACACACTTGTAATCAAAACACCCAGTAGGTTGAGGTAGCAACAGTCTTGAGTTCAAGACCAGCGTGGGCTAAAGAGACCCTATCTTTAAAACAAACAAAACAAGCAAGATATGAAAGCACATAGGAAGCTGAGACTGGGAGATATGTGAGTTTGAGATTTTAGAAGCAAACCTGATCTACAACACAGAGTTAGGCCAACTACAGACAGCCTTAAAATTTTCTTTTAAAAAAAAAAGAAGCAAAATAGATGGTCCAGTGGCTAAGAGTGTTCTGTTCTTATAAAGGATGGACCAGGCTTCAGTTCTCATACCCAAATCAAGTGGCTCACAAACTCCTGTTTAACTCTAGCTCCAGGAGCAGGAGAATATGGTGTCTTCTCCTGGTCTCTGCCAAGTACTGCACTCACACATAAGACACACTTAAAAGTAAAATGAACAGTAAATAAACATATTTAAAAATAATCAAATATATCTGTATGCTCTGGATCACAGGCCTTCTGTGAGAAATCACAGATGGCGAGGCTTTCAGCTGTTACAAGCAAAACACAACTAACACACTCACCTACTAACACACTCACCTACAATCTGTCACAATATCAAGCTAATATTATCAAGCTTTCAAATATTTTAGCAGTAGCCAGTAATACTATCACATACAAACAAAAAAAAAAAACTTTCTTTCTGGAATCTTATTATTCAATCCAGGAAAAAAAGTTCATCTACCTATTGGCATAACACTGCCTTTAATTTCTAACAGCAATCTATTATTTTGCATACAATTTTTTTAACTTAATCAGCTAGATACAGTTAAGTATTTAAGAAATCTAAAAGAAATTTTTTGTTTTGCCAATCTTTATCATATCACTACATTACATTTAAGATACTTGCATTAAGAATATCCATATTAGCAACCTGATATGCTGGTGAACCTAGTACTTTCTGAGGAAGTCCTTTAACTGTAATTTCCATGAGAACCTAAGAAAGAAATATTTTACAGTAGTTAGCCATAAAAACCTGAAAACTTGTTACACCGTAAAAATCTTACAATGTCATCTATGTTTTTAGCAATTTACTAGACGTAACCATTACTCATGGTTCACTACAGTACATTTAAAAAGGAAAAAAAAAAATATATATATATATATACAAACACACATGTATGTATCTATATATTCACATTATTTTAAAAGTTCAAAAATACAGAAAATAGACTTCTACCTTATTACCAGTTTTGTATTACTATGAGAAGAAAGCTCTATGGGCACATATCCATAATTTAACCATTCTTCTATAAATTAACCTGACACTTTCTTTTACATGGTTATGAGAAATTCTACAATTACATATTTACTATAACGGGCCTAGAAACAAACATTTCAATAGCTTGTTAACTACAAATTAACTCTCAGATTACAGATGCAGATGCTTGCGCCTCTTTTAACTGTTCTCCAAACAACTTCCTGTGCTTCCTGCAGTGATGTCAACTACACACTGTGTTAAGTGTCATAATAGTTCTTAGTAATAGCAAACCAGTTGTTTTGAAAATACTCTATAGTTGACAGCATTTATTTGAGCCTTGTCCATTTAACTCTTTAAAACTGCAAGTGTCTTTACAAACCCATGAACCAAGAAAGCAATTAATCAAGCTAATCTCCTCCACAGCCCTTGATACCATCTACTATCCTACTCAGCAGTGTTATTTAAATGTCAGTCTGAAAAGGCAAGTAAGACTCAGAATTTAAAAATGTTATTTGTTCACTATATTATAAAAATCACATACAATTTATTTTTTCCATTCCTACTACTTAAATAGAAACTATTTCATTTAATATAAAGTCAGTAACAGTGTGTTATTGTTACCTTGCACTCTAATTGGACATTAGAATATGTTTAATTCAAGTTGCATTCCATTTTTTGGTGAAAGGCTGATCCCTTTAACCACACTATACCTGCTGCTGCTACAACTGTTTACTATGTAGATTTCAAGTGACATTTGAATGGAACTTACAATAAACTGTTAAGTCAAAAGGCCTGTGTCAAATCTCATCTGAACAAGTATCAATTGAACTTCAAGACTTTGAGGTGATTTACAAACATATTTACCAGTGTTTTCGATACAGGAAATACTTCTGACTTCACTATGTTTTCCAAAGATTTTAGTAGGAGGGTCAAAACTTCAGAACCTGATCTTTCTTTTCTGTTTCCTATCAAAGAATAAAAAGAAAGCTAAGATTCTAAACATGTTTTTTAGGCGACTATTGTCTACTAAAGAGCTATAAAGATTGTTTTACAAAGCAACAACGCCTACTAAGTGAACCCTTTGCAGCCAAGCACTGAACTTGCACTGTGTGAAGGTCATGGACCACTGGGACAGTGCTTACCTGCTTCAGTAACTGACTTCACCAAGCTAATTAGCTCCTTCCAGATAGCACTGACTACTGCATCTGTCAAGGAAATACACAAGGTTCAGTTTCTAGCACCTGATTTGTAACCCCAGTTCCAATGAACATGGTGATGATGATGCCTTCTTATGACTTCCTTGAGTACACATACATACAATAATACAAGACAATAATCATACACATAAAATAACTCTTAAAATCCAAACTTTTCTCCAGTTCCTCATACTAAAGAAATAACAACCTGAAAGCTAATTTGAATATTATTTCCTTATGCTATTTATAAAGCCACCATTTCAATGTTTCTTAAAAGAAATTAAAATTTTTAAGAAGGACGCCAGGTAGTGGTAGCATACGCCTTTAATCTCAGCACTTGGGAGGATTTCTAAGTTCAAGACCAGCTTGGTCTATAGAGTGAGGTCCAGGACAGCCAGGGCTCAGAGAAACCCTGTCACCCTGTCTCGAAAAAGCAAAACACACACACACAAAAAAAATTGAGGTGGACTAAACATACCATGGTAACAGCAGGCCAACCATATAACAAAGAATAAATGTTTCTACTTTTCTCTTTTTCCTTCTGTAGGATTTTTTTTAACCTTTTAATGTTGTATCCACACCGCTTTTGCAGAAAGAAAAGCACCATATCCATGCTTGCTGATATTTATATCCCCTGCACTTAAGGGGCAAGGACAAGAGGACTGCTGGACATTGCATGCCAGCAGAGCTACATAGCCCAAGATGCTTTCTCCAAAGGATGCAAGTTTCCCAAGTCTAGACTCCACCACTCCCGCCACCCACACCAACACCCACATCTACCCTTTTATTTACTACAGAATAAAAAGAACCAAGGAAATGGCTCCTTGGGCACTTACTGCCAGGTCTGATAAGCAGAGTTCAATCCTGAGACCCCCACATAGTAGAGAGAACTAAGTTCTAAAAGTTGTCCTGTCCTCCACATGCCACATGACAATGAATAAATGGACACATACATGTATATAATGGGACAAACTGCTTCATTTTCCAAGCAGCTAAGTAACTTTTATCTACTTATTTTTTTTTTTAAAGATTTATTTATTATATGTAAGTACACTGTAGCTGTCTTCAGACACTCCAGAAGAGGGCGCCAGATCTCGATACGGATGGTTGTGAGCCACCATGTGGTTGCTGGGATTTGAACTCTGGAACTCTGGACCTTTGGAAGAGCAGTCGGGTGCTCTTACCCACTGAGCCATCTCACCAGCCCTTATCTACTTATTTTTGAGAGTCAAGCTCTAGATCTGGATATCACGTCAGCCTCAAATCACTGCCCCATGCCTCAGCTTCTGCAGAGCTGGGATGGTTTGCTACCTTACTCATGTCTATTTTGAAAACAAGGTCTCATTCTGCTGTCCAGGGTTGCCTCAATCCTATTTCACAAAGGTAAGCCACCATAAAAGGCTTTACATTTCTTTTATTGGGCCCTAAGCACAAATTTGAATGCAAAGACTGAAGATGTAAAGTCTAGGCTTGAGTCAAATTTCTACTAGTCACTTATAAAACTATGTATTATTTATCTCTTTATACAACTAGCTTCTTTCTTTTCCTAGGCAGCTTTGACATACCTGGAATGTGCTACATAGACAACACAGGCATCAATAATCACAGAGATTGGCCTGCCTCTGCCTCCCCCATGCTGTCAGCCACTCCACTCCAATCTCATTTCTAATGGTGTAATACAAGTTATATCAAAAAAACAAAAAAAACAAAAAAACAAATTTTTCATTGCACAATTTGGCCAATGAGTTAATACCAAACAAATATTTACAATTTGAGCTTCCTTCAAAGCACACTTTTGGTGGCTGATAAGATGGCTCGATGGGTAAAGGTACCTAAATTCGATTCGGAAGATGTACCTGGTAGAGAACTTGAGTCCCAAATAGTTGTCCTCTGACATCCACATACGCTGTGGCACATGTATGACCACACACATAGACAAGCAAACAAGATAAATACTTAAAAAATAAGCACTTTTGAATTCTAAAACTTCCCCAGATTTACCTGAGGCATCCTTTCCCACTGAGACAAAGCTGTCATGAACTGCAGTGATAAGTGTATGTGCATACTTTGAGAAGAAAGAAGGGCTGCTGATTAGCGGGTGCTCCAGTGGCTCTAAAATGGAAAAGCAAATACAGTCAGATTTATAAAGCAAATTTCACACACACACACACACACACACACACACCCCTATTCTTAAATGTCTAAAAATATTTTTCCTTGAAAGGTTGAAATTCAGCCAGTCGTAATGACTCCATGCACTAATTCCAGCACTTGGGAGGCAGAGGCAGGTGGATCTCTTTGTGTTTTAGGCTAGCAAGAGCTGTTATACAGAAAAACCCTTTCTAAAGGAAAAATTTAAAAAAACAAACAACAGAAAGGAAAAAAACGAGTATTTATGCGCTAATTTCAAATACAAGACCATCATTACTAGTGAGCCTCAGTGAAAATGTGGCCTCTCCTCCATTCAACAGTTATGTTTTGGAATGTTTCAAACACATGAAATTATTTCAAAATCAAATACCTAAACTCAATACAATCTTGTGTTGCTTGGCAAAACTCAAGACTTCTGGACCCAACAAAAAATGAAGCATCATTTCCAGTCCCAAAAGCTGAATAGAAGGGATTGCAGCCATTCCACCTGTATTTGAACTCAGGTTCCCACGGGGACTTCCATAAGGAGAAGCACCTTTAAGAGAGAAAGACCAAATTGAAAACAAGTTATATTTCCAATCAAGATACTATACATTTGAAAACATGATATAAATTTCTCAAGCATTAATACAAACCTTGAAATTATTAACAAACCACTAAAATAAAGTAATGGCAAATAATTGGTTCCCAATGCAGAGATGCAATTTGTTTAAATGGAAAACATCTTTAAAGACCTATTTTTTCCATACAAGCACAGTTTCATGAAAAGAGCTGGGCTTGGTTGTACCCATTTGCAATCCCAGCATTTAGAGGCAGGATTCCTGTCAGTTCAAGGCCAGTATGGTCAGCCTAGTGGGTTCTAGGCTAACCAGGACTATATAGTGAAACCATGTCTCAAAAGCAAAGAGTTCAAATTCAAGTCTGGGCTACACAGTAAATCACTGCCACAAATAGGAAAAAATTAAAACCTAGCTGGGGCTACATGACACCTAATGACAAAGCAAGGTGAAAAGCAAAAAAAAGAGAATGAAAAGAAAAATTTGTTTCCCAACCACCCACAATAATCTAGTTAAAAATTATCAAAGCCGGGCGTGGTGGTGCACGCCTTTAATCCCAGCACTTGGGAGGCAGAGGCAGAGGCAGGCAGATTTCTGAATTCCAGGCCAGCCTGGTCTACAAAGTGAGTGCCAGGACTACAGAGAAACCCTGTCTCGAAAAACCAAAAAAAAAAAGGTTATCAGTAACAAAAACAATATAGGTAAGAATATATTAGCGTCGTGTCCTCTGATCCCAATACTTGAGAGGCAGAGGGTTACCAAATGAAGATTAACCTCAAGTCCTAACAAAGCTAGGTTATATGGGATCCTGTCTCAGTTAAAAAAAACTTTTGCTTAAAGAATGTCATCTCCAGAGGCCTGTGACCACCCTTCAAAGACTTTTCCAAAAACATCTCTCACCTTTATGTCCCGGAGTCAGTGGACTTAAGGCAGGAGAAGCAGACCCTCGAGATGAATTGCCTTGAGGTGAAGGACTACTATCAGCACTTACTGTACTCTGAATCAGTGGCACACACACCTAACAGAAGAAAAGGCGAACAGCAATCGGTTCATTGTCACGTTTGTAGAAGCTTTACAAGATACGTGTTCTTATTCAGAAGCCACTTCTCCAGCACACGGCAAGCCAACTTAAAACCTTAACTCCTGATAAGTTTTCCTTTAAATAATCTTTGTGTATTAATGTGAGGATGTCCCCTAGAACTGGGGTTACAGACAGTTATGAACTGCCTCATGGGTGCTGGTAATTAAACTCAGGTCCTCTGGAAAAGCAGCCTGTGTTCTCTCAGCCACTGAGCAATCAATCTCTCCACCCCTTGAAGGTTTTTTTTTATCCTAAACATGACCAGTCTCACAGAAGAGGTAGCAAAATAAAACTACCTTATACAACTCTATATATAAAACAAATTTTATGGTGAAACTTTAGTCCTATTCCTTATATCCAAATATCCCAAGATCTGGAGATAGAAAAATCTCAGAAGTTAGGAACATTTATTATTCTTGCATATATAGGTTCAATTCCGCGAACTTATATGATAGCTCAGCCATCTAGTTCCAGGAGACTCAATGTCCTCTCCTGACCTTCATGAGCACCAGGTAAGAGCATAGTACATACTGACATAATATGCAGGTATAACACTTATACTATTAAAATAATTAAGTCTGAAAAAAATTATTTTGGAAGGAGTCCTAAGTTCTAGAAAAATATAAAATACTTACTGCCATAAGTGTTCAACCTGTATTAAATTTTATTGGTTATCCCATGCATTAAAAACTAAAATGAAAGCCTTGTAAGGATAGGCATATGCTTTAAATACTAGAATTCAGGAGGAAGAGTTCCTAGACAGCCAAGACTACACAGCAAGACTTGATCTCAAAACTAAACAAATAGCCGGGCATGGTGGCGCACGCCTTTAATCCCAGCACTTGGGAGACAGAGGCAGGCGGATTTCTGAGTTCGAGGCCAGCCTGGTCTACAAAGTGAGTTCCAGGACAGCCAGGGCTATACAGAGAAACCCTGTCTCGAAAAACCAAAATAAATAAATAAATAAATAAACAAACAAAAACAAAAGCAAACAAAAAACAAAAGCAAATAAATGCTGGATAAATTTTCAACACTTATATTTGCCTGAATTATTTGTTTAAAGATTTATTTATTATATGTAAGTACACTGTAGCTGTTTTCAGGCACACCAGAAGAGGGCATCAGATTTCATTATGGATGGTTGTGAGCCACCATGTGGTTTCTGGGATCAGAACTCCAGACCTTTGGAAGAGCAGTCAGTGTTCTTAACTGCTGAGCCATCTCTCCAGCCCTTGCCTGAGTTATTATCTGTGTGTTGGTTAGTTCTCAGGCAAAACCATATACATTAGTTTTGGCAGATAAATTCTGAGTTAGTTTCACATGCTACTCTTGTTTTTACTGTACATTTTCCCCCAACAGGTTTTCTGCAACCCAAGTTGTCCTTGAATTCAACATATAACCAAAATGACTGAACATAATTATAAATCTTTTTGTTTGGTTGTTTGGTTTTTTGGTTGTTTGTTTGGTTGTTTGTTTGTTGGGGTTTTTTTTTGGTTTTGTTTTTTGAGACAGGGTTTCTCTGTGTAGCCCTGGCTGTCCTGGAACTCACTCTGTAGACCAGGCTGGCCTTGATCTCAGAAATCCGCCTGCCTCTGAGTCCCAAGTGCTGGGATGCACCACCAAGCCCGGCTATTCTTTTTCCTCTACTTCTCCAGTACTGGGGTTACACTCCAGTACATTCCCATTTTCCTGGTTCAGAAGTTTGACGCTAGGCTACCAGGCATGCTAAGCAAGGATCCAGTCAATTTAGCTGAATCCCCAACCCTTCTTTTGTTTGGGGGTGGGGGGTAGGGGTCTCTGTGTAGTCCCAGCTATCCTGGAGCTCAATTTGTAGATCAGGCTAGCCTCAAACTCAGAGACCCACCTGCCTCTGCCTCCCAAATGCTAGGATTAAAGTTGTACACTACCATGCCTAGCTGATTTAAGTTTTTTAATTCTTCTCTGATGATACAGATTAAACCCATGGTGAAGAGGCAATGGCAGAGGCAGGCAATCTCGGATTTCAAGGCCAGCCAGGCTATAGAACCCCATCTTGAAAATGCAAACAAAACAAATACAACCCACATCTACACCAAAAAATAAACTCACAGTGAGGCACCATTAAGCATACTCACCACTAAGCAATACATAGCTTTTTTGAAGTCACATTAGAACACATCAAGACAGTTTAAAGCTCTCTTCTAAAATCATCCGCTACCGGCCTTATCTATTCGCTATGCTCTCCCAACTAATAAATTAGACAACTAGATTAGACTCTTAAGATCTTGTGGCAGAATTTGAGGATTTCATTATGATTTATTTTATGTCCATTTTCACACAGGAACTAAGTAAACTAATAAAACTCATTGGAAGCTCCCCTAGTTAGTATACACAGGGTCCTCCAGAACTTCCAAACAATAGTATGGCGAGGATGTAGCTCAACTGACATGTGCGAAGCTCTGGTTTTCATCCCTGTACACCTATAATCCAGCATTTAGGAGATGAAGGCAGGAAGATCAGAAGGCTATTCGTGGCTACAAAGCCAGCCCTAGCCCTGAACACCATGAGACCAAGTCTCAAAGAAAAAAAAAAATCAATATGGTAGGGCTCATATAACGCCAGTAACTCAAGAGAGCGATGAGAAAAACGGCCAAGTTCAAGGCCAACCTGTCTTAAATTGTTGGAATCTGCCTCAATGAAAAGGCACCAATAGTCAACAAGGACTCTAAAACAAATACACCTTCCACAAAAAGCAAGTCACTACGGATGTAAGTAAAAATCTATCTTTTAATGTTTTTTTAATTAGAAACCAACAAATTGTCAAATAAGATAGGCTTGGATCAGATTAGTGTTTAGTGTCAGTAAATATTTTAAATGACTGCTTAACTATGTCATCTAGAAAAAGGAGAAAATTTTTATTTTATTATTTTATTTTATTGTATAGCACATTAATGTTAGTTAATTAATTGACTGCTAAACACTAACATTCATATTATAGAGTATCTGGGGAGAGAAAGTTCAGGACTCAGAGCACTGGCTACTGTTCCAAAGGTCCAGGGTGTGATTCCCAATGGCCACATAGCACCTCACAACCACCATTCCAGTTCCAGGGGTCAACTCTTTCTCGACAGCAATGGCAGGCACAGAAGCAGGGCAGACAGACAGACAGACAGACATGCACGCAAAAGACCCAAAAACATACAAAATGAGATCAATTTTAAAATAAAAAATAAGTGCTCTAGTAGGTATGTTAGCATTTGATGATTTATAAATGGTTTATAAATGATACCCTATTTTATTAGGCCCCTGGAAAATACTCTGAAACATATTCAAGTTCTTATAACATAAAAGGCCTTCGTAATACTGATATATATAATAACCAAACAAAAAACTTCTGAGATTAAACTGGTAAGGATTTAAGGACACATGCCAGGCATGGTGATGAATACCCCTAATTTCAGCACTCAGAAAGCAAGGAGGTATATATGAATTTGAGGCCAGCCTAATATCCAGAGGGAGTTCCAGTGCAGGTAGAGCTACATAGTGAGACCCTATCACAAACAAAAACAAACAAAAAGCACCCTAAATAAGTCAATAATTCTGATATTACCTGTTCAAAATTGGCAGGGAGCTGAGGTCCAAGTCTCATCAGTAAATACCACCAGACTTCTAGTTTTGTTAATGCTAAAGTTTCTGTTCTCACATGGATGGAACTCAAAGGTTGCATTAACAACTTCAGTCTTTTTGCACTACAAAGTATATCTTAAAAGGAAATATGACACAAGTTAAAGACTACTGTAGCAAAAAAGGTAAGAATAAACTTCTCACTTTGACAAACTCCAGTATAACTGGGCCAAAACCAGAATAGAAACGGCAGTATTAGATACAGTGTAACATAAAAGGGTTACTATTCCCACCAACAGTGTGACCATCTAGCAATATCTACAATATTTCAGGCTGTTACAACTGAAGGGATGCTACTCCCATTTAGTGGATTCAAGCCAAGGACGTTCCAATTTCCTAAAAGAAGCAGAGGCAAAGAACCATAATGGCTCATGCCCAGCAGGACATGGGGCCCGGCAAGAGGATCGATCAGGAGGCCAACAACATGGTCAACGTTAAGATTTTGCCTCAAAACAACAAAAAAAAAAGGCATATTTTTACATTATAACAAAGGTTATTTTAGAAATCAACTAATGGCCAGGCAGTGGTGACCCACACCTTTAATCTGAGGCAGAAACAAGTAGATCTCTTTGAGTTTGAGACCAGCCTGGTCTACAGAGTTCCAGAACAGCCAAAGATACACAAATAAAACCTGTCCCGAAAAACCAACAAACATACAAACATACATACATCAGCACCATTACCACTAGTGCCATCTAATTTTTTTTAGAAAGCTACACATTTAGTCAGCCTTGTCCCCTACTTTAATGACTGTTAGACTTCAACACAAAAGTGAAACTCAATGTTGTGTTTGTCTTGTTTTGTTTATTTGCTAATTCTGGAGATTTGCTTTCATTTTTATGTGTATGTGTGTATGTTTGGGAGAGTATATGCCATGTCCAGGGCTCTTGGAGCCCAGAAGAGCTGGAATTATGCAAATAGCTGTAAGCCTCCCAATATGGGTGTGTCTTCTGGAATAGCAGCAAGCACTCTTAACCACTAGCCCATCTCTCTCCATCCCCTCAAAGCCAATTCTTTAAAAAAATATATTTTTACTAGATGTGTTCTTGACTTGGGTACAGAAAACTAAGATACAATCTTAGCTCACACATCGTATACATCAGCAAAGACAGTGTTTAATGGTGTATATCCCCTTTATCAATGCCATTACCACTTCTATAGAAAGTCTAGATGTTATGCGACAAAGATACAAACACACACTACCAATCAAACCTAGGATTAAACTGTCTAAGCTATCTCCTAGCTAGGTTTGTTTTGTCTGTAGATCCTGGAGAGCTCACTATGTAGATCAGGCTGGCCTCAGGATCCAGAATCTACCTGATTCCACCTCCTGAGAACAGGTATTAGAGGAGTGCACCTCCTCTAATCTATAATATAGAACCTATAATATAAGGCTTAACTTCATTTAGCCTGTTACATATCTATATTAATATATCCGGTTTGGAGCACATTTCTAGAGCTATGATGAGAAAACTAAGTTATTGAAATTTTCATCCCATGACTATCACTGTTTCTTCAACTATTGTTTGTATTGCTCCTGATAAATCAGGTTTTCCAAAGTACTCATAAACTCAGACCTACTGTAGTGACTTTAAAGAGACAGATATGACATTTAACTCAGAGTAGATAGATAACCACAAATAAATAGCTTTTCATTTTGTTCAACTTCTGAAATAACTTAGGGTAAGTCATATATTAGCAATTTTCAATGTCTTAAATCTGTATGTTTGTTCCCTTAAGGTAAGGTTAATAAGAACATTTTGATATAAAGCCCAAAAAATTCAGAACAATAAATGATTCATTCCATGCTAAATTAAAAATTTGATTAGTTTGGGCTACCTACTTAGTTCAATACCAGCCCCAGCTACATTCTTAGAACCTGCCTCAAAAAAGCAAAACATGACCAGCAAGATGTCTCAGGCTTGCTGATGTTTAACTCTGATGATGTTAGCTTGATTCCTAGAACCCATGCAATAATGGCAAAAGACATGGACTCCACAAAGTATCCATTATCCCTCTTATCACAGCCCAGATGCTCTTTCCCCTCATCACACACACAACACACAGACACGATTAAACTTACAAAAATAAATGCTGAAAGAAAGGACTTAAGACTATTTACATACCTGGGTTTAAAGCAAAATTATCTATTAAGCTTTTCCAAGCAATGAAAGCGATTTTTTTAATCATGGGTGTTCCACTACGGAAGCCCAGTTCTTCTAGCTGTAGCAAAGAGTTGATGAAACTCCCACTTCGGTGCAAGGTCTAAGAAAGGAGAAAAGGCATCAGAAAGTTATTTATTCACTTACTATATGTTCTTGGAAATTCAAAATCTAACCAGTAAACAAAAGCCACATTACTTACAAACAAAAACCTATAGCAGGAGTAATAAAGATATATTAAGCAAGATAAACAAGCTGAGGGTCTAGGAAAACAGATAGCTTGTTCAATAAAGTACTTGCTACTCATTATTAAGGACCCAAGTAAGAACTCTGCCTCAAAGGTCTAAGCTGGGTAGACAGTGGCAGATGCTTTAATCTCAGCACAGACACAGGTGGATCTGGCAACCTGGGTTCAATTGCAGGGAACCCCACAGTGGAAGAGTGAACAACCCCACCCCCACACCAAGCAGTCCTGATGCGTATCACATATCACACATAGTCATACAAATAAATGTAGTAAAGAAATGAAAGGGCAGATGGCACCTAATGAGCAACACCTGAGGTGGCCTCCACATGCATGTACATATGAGCATGCAAGCATCATGCATCAACTAGGCCTAGTGGTTCACATCTACAATCCCAGAATTTGGTAGGCAGATACAGGAGGGTTAATGCAAATTGCAGGGCTGTGCTTGAGCTATGTGCTGAATGGTAAGTTCCACAGAACCTTGCACAAGACACACTAAAAAGTAAATATTCTGGCATGTTCAAATTATGAAAATACCAACTAATTCACTATCCTTTCCAAGATAATTCAACAAGGTAAGGTAGCAATTCACTTACCTTTCCAAGAAGTTTGACAAACAAAGGCCATAATTTTAACACATAAGTCTCATTTTTATTCTTAAATAGTTTTTGGAGTTCTGAGATTAATTTCTGTGAACAAAAGTAAAACATTTATCAAATACTTTAAAAGGCAAAACATCCACTATCCAAGTCTAAGACCTTTTCATACAGTAAAAAGAAAGCACTTAGTTCTACCAGTAAGTTTAACGCTCAACTGACCATCCAGATGCCCATCAATTCAGGTCACATTTTTCTTACCAGTATACTTTTCCTAAAAACTTCAGGCCCATCATTAACTACAATTCAAATGATACCATAACAATCTTCTCATACTGATACTCTTAACAGCTTCATAGTAACAGATGTCTAAAAGCTCAAGAGCCTCAGATATGGCTCAGTGCCCCTCAGGGCCTATCAACAAGATACTCAGACCTACATTAACTACTGACTCTCAACTTGCCCTCTTACTGGGCATGGTGATATCTGCCTTGAATCCCATCACTCAGGAGGCAGAGGCAGGCTGATCTGATCCAAGTCTGGTCTAAACAGTGAGTTCCATATTAAGACTGTCTCCAAAAATAAAAGTTGTCCTCTGATCCATATGCATGAAAGCGTGTATAACCTGGCATTCACAATCACACATACAATAATAAATTTTAATAGGAAATTTAAAAAATATTTTAGCTAATGTATACATTGGCCTATGTGGAGAAAGCACATTAGTATAAAAACTGACCTATTTGAGAAAGTAGTGGAGGAGTCTATGAAGAGCATCTTGCCCTGGCTAATTCTAATTATGCCTCTAGTAAACTGATTTTTAGTCCCTGAATATTTTTTAAGATGAGGTCAGCTATGGATGACCTGTTACTTATTATGAAAGACAAGCTGGCCTTCAACTCATGGAGATGCTTCCCAAGTTCTAGGTTTACATGCGTGTGCTGTCATCTATGAGATGACAGATACTCTACCATACACTCCACTCCTAACACAATGGCGAGGTCGTGACATCAAATGCATGGGACCAAAGTGACCAAACTAAAGCCCAACGTAATCACATTTTTTGACTGCTGTTTTTTGAGTCTATGTTTATTCTCTGAAGGACCACATCACAGCAACAAGAAACTAACATGTGGCTTACCATATAAATCACATCACCAATAAAAACTTCATGGCCAGTGCGAAAGCATGAGAACGTAAATTCAATTCCCAGAACACATGTCTAAAAAAAAAGTCTGACACAGCTGTACAAATTTGAAATCCCAAAGCTGGAAAGGTGGAGAAAGCAAGAACCTTGGGGTGGATCTGCGAGTTCAATCTAGACCAGCTTGGTCTATGGAGTTCCAGGACAGCCAGTGACACAGAGAGAAACTCTGGGTGTCTCACTCGTTCCAGGCCAATGAAACGGTCTTCTTCCTCTCTTTCTTCCTCTCTCTTTTTTTTTTTTTTTTTTTTAAGGTAGTGCCTGAGGACTACAAGACTGTCTTCTGGAACTCACTACATTAAACCAGGCTTGGTGGCTTGCACCTTTAATCCCAGACTCAGGAGGCAGAAAAATCTGAGTTCAAGGCCAACCTAGTCTATATACAATGAACTCTACGCCACAGAGGAGTACACAGTGAGATCTTACTCAAAACAAAAGTAGTCCTCAAGTCCTATTCCTATGTAATAGTGCACTTTTTCATTCCTTTCTACAGAAGAAAAGCTGCCCACGGCACCCCTTGAATACTAACTGGGTCACAAACATAAAGGGGCCCTTTGTAATCATGACTTTCTCCCCTAAAATGAACTGACACTATTATTAATATTATTATTATCATTATTATTATACACAGCCAGTTCTTACACTGGCTTTCAATCACTGCTAAAAGGTTCTAATTTTAACATTTATATATGTTACTACATATGCCTCATATATAAACTTGGCAAATTTATACAGTAGCCAATAGTGCTCTTAGAACAATTCACATGAAAACAACAAAACCAAAAAACTGATGTCCAATAATTATTGCCAAGAATACAAGCTTAAAAACTTAAGACCTGAAACCATAGCCAGAAACTGCACTACATGAGTTTATAAGCATTAAGTGTGTATCTGCTGAGATAATTCAACATAATTCTTCCTTTTTCAAAATATAACCCCTCTTTATTCACTCATTAGAGAAGGGATAAAATATCTAAACTTTAGCAAAAATGTTTCAACTCATTTATTATGAGTAATTTGATTAAACTAACAATTCCTTTCTGCATTTGTTTCTTTTGTTTTGTGCCCAAGGCTTTGTGCATGCTGAACTAACAGTCTACCACTCCTCAGAGATGATGTAACTATACCGATTAATTTAGGCTGAATTTTATGCTCAAGGTAGAAATTCCTGAATGTAGAACTCAGCAAACTCTTACTGTTGGCTTAGAGGGGGGATTCTGCTAGGCTCCTCCCAGTCTTAGCAACCGGCTGCCATCTCCAGGTGGTGGCACATTAAAAAAAAAAGGACTGCTAGTGCTCACTCCCTAGCTCCCTTGACCTCCGTCCTCCCTCTCCCTCCCTCTGCCCCTTCCTCTGTTCCCAGTGCTTCTGGATGGCCCTTCTCTCTCCCCCTTTCTGCCCTTCTAGCTCTCTCTACTCCTATCTGTCTGCCTCTACCTCTTCTCCAGATCCTGGGCTCTCCTCTCTTCCCCCAAATAAAACTCCCTTATACCAGGTCTGTCGCAGTGTCATTTCTCAGGACACCTTAACAAGAGCCAGTCAATTTCATACCACACACAAAAGAAAGGAAAGACTTACAGTAGTCATAAGGTGCTCTGTAATCAAGGCTATTTCTTGTTGTTTCTGAAGCAGCAATGGCATCCCCATCTCTAGAGCAGTGGCTCCCCGCAAATGTACTTTTTGTGCTGAGTGAACAACTAATGGTATGACCAATTTGGCCCACCTCACAGACTCTTCTCCCATTTGAACTGGGGCTTGTTCAATTAGCCTACAATGGAGAAACCAATGACTAAATTAAACTTAAAAGATGAGGTCAAGCTAAACTATCAAGAAGCAAGGGCAGGGGCTGGTGAGATGGCTCAGTGGGTAAGAGCACCGACTGCTCTTCCAGAGGTCCAGAGTTCAAATCCCAGCAACCACATGGTGGCCCACAACCATCCGTAACGAGATCTGGCGCCCTCTTCTGGAGTGTCTGAGGACAGCTACAGTGTACTTAAATATAATAAATAAATAAATCTTAAAAAAAAAAAAGAAGAAGCAAGGGCAGGTGAGGCACATCTATAAATCCAACTGTTCAAGAGGCTAAGAGCACAAGGTTTAAAGGCCTACTTCACCTACATGGTAAGCCAAGTCCAACCTTAGGCAATTTGATGAGATACAGTCTCCAATTTTTTTTTCTTTTTTTTTTAAGACATATGGTTTGGGGCACAGCTTAGTGGTAGAGTATTTATTACCTATTATGCTCAAATCTCTCACACTACAAAATAAATTACCAGGAAAATGAGCATCACACAGAAATGTGCAAAACATGACCCAATTATTTGAGAATGTATACATGCATGTGTACAGAGAAATAAGTCAGACACAGCACTAAAATACAGTTAAACAGTTGGGCAATTCCAAGAAACCTCTGAAAACTAAAACTAAGCAAAATTGTGCTGTCAGCATGTCTGTGAGTAAGGTACAAAGATGCTCCTGGCTAGGCTCACTTCGGAGTGAGTACGTTTTATTTTGAAAGTCTTAACCTACAGTTTTTAGAACCAACTCAGATAGTGTTCCATCTTGTTACCTTTCTCTTGCTTAACTTGGTATAAAGGATAATCACATCTGGTATTTACTTATTTAATGAGTACACTGTAGTTGTCTTCAGACACACCAGAAAAGGGCATCAGATCCCATTATAGATGGTTGTGAGCCACCATGTGGTTGCTGGGAATTGAATTCAGATTCAATGTTCTTAACTGCTGAGCCCCCACTTCTGGTTTTTTAAACATTACTGTTTTATACATTTGTGTGTTTATGCATGCGTACCAGTGTGACTGTCTACACATTCGTGGTGTTTAGGTCAGAGAACTTGCAGGAATAGTGTCTTTCCTATTCATATGGACTTTAGGAATTCAACTCAGGTTGTCAGGCTTAGAAGCAAATGCCAGCCCTGTTGCTTAACATCCATCTCATCATTAAATACACTAACCCCAGAGTTCCAAAGCTTGATTATTCTAATGTATACAAGAACCAACTGCATACCTTATAATAACATTTAATGCTTCAAAATCAACAACAGCAGAATGTATCTCTCCTTTACTTAGTATCACTTCCAATGAATCCATAATACTGGATACCTAAATGACAAAAACACATACCAATCAGGTGAACCACAACTGTCTTTTGAGCATATAATTCAGATGTCCCAAAACTAGACTCACCATTTTGCTAACAAGTTCAGTAGGAAACGTCTGTTTGGATATTACCCACAGTGCCCTGGTACACACATTTTTGTCTGAACTCTTAATGATACCATTCAAGGTTAAAAGCAGTTCTTGAATATTTGCCTCTGAAAAACAAGCATTTTAATTTCATTTATGTAGCATAGTTAAAATCTTTAAAATGTCAACTACAAAAGTAAAATAAAAGTAACAAAGGTAGATGGGGATGTTCAGAAAGTGCAGATGATCACAAAACCTAGAGATGCTGACCAATATCACTTCTTGCAAAAAGTAAACAATCCTGACCAAAGGGGAAACAGTTGCAAACTGCAAACCCTTTTTTTATCTTACACAACTCAATTAACTATTGTCATCTTAGGATGCTATGGAGACTTATACACAGAAGAAAAACTGCAACTCCACTGAGGGAGGGAAAGAGTAACAACTTTATGATATCCCCTTATTACCTACCCCTCAGTTCCTCTAATAGCCATCTTGTAGGTTTCTTTTACAATTGCAAACTACAGAATAGAACTATTAACAGTGCTTAGTAATACTACTATACTTTACTACCACTTCCAAAATCACACTTATTAATAATATAAGAAATCTTCAACTCAACAAGGCCCTTAGGGGGTATGACTGCCACATCAATCATAAATCAGCCAGACAGACAGATATTAACTTCCAATTTACTGTGTTCTACTAAAAAGACTGAGCCAGTAAAGGCCCTTGCCATCTAGCCTAGTAAGTCCAGTCCCCAGAACCCACATGGTAGATATGACTCTTGCACTTCAGTGTAGCTGCACATGTTCCAAATTAATACCTTAAGGAGGGAGGGGAACAATTTATCCATAGATAACAGTACTTTAACTGTTTTAAACTATAAAATCAACAGATACTAATCAGTTTCCCTACCTGACAATCCTGAGGTAATTCTGGGATTATATAAACAAAATCCCAAGGCTTGTAAAGCAGCACTGCTCAGTTCTGAGTTCTGACTGGAAATGTGAGCCTATAAAACAAAGTACATTGACAGCAGACAAATACAGTTTCTAGAGTTAAAAGCTTGTTGCAACCCAAAATCATTGCATTTTTATCCAATCAATCAGCCAACCTTTGGGAATTAATTGAAAAAAGATAGGGAAGTTTCGCAGAGGAGGAGGAAACTAGAAAAAGACCAACTGAAAGGGACTGGTTAAAATAGCGTTACTCTTGCAGATGATCTACGTTTGGTTCCCAGTGCACACACGACAGCTCACAACCTGTCTACCTCCAATTTCTACTGTTCTGACACCCTCTTCTGGTTTCTGTGGTCACTGCACACACGTGATACACAGACAGACATGCAGGTAAATACCCATACACATAAAAAAGTAAACAAACAAACAAAAAAAAAAATCAACTGAAAGACCATTTTTAAGAAAAGACAAATGACATCTCCCATATCCATGCAAAAACAAAGAGAAAGCCAACAGATGAAAAATGTTAACATTATTAGACAGGAAACAGAGGCAACAGGGTTCTTCTACAAGAATAAGCAAAGTCTCAAATGCAAATCTGACACCCTAGTTTTAGAATGGAGTGCTGCCTTCTTCTAAGACTAGGAAAGGGAAGCGAGCTGCAATGTAGCAATTCTCAAGTCGACTATATATTATATTAGGCACTTTCTCTTGGGTCTTAAAAAATGCTCAGCAAGTTTGGGACTGGGGTTGTACTTTGGTGGGTACAGTGCTTGTCTGGCATGCATGAAGCCCTGGGTTCAATCCCCAGCATGGCATAAATGCAAAGTGGTGGCACGTGCCTGTGATCCCAGCACTTGGGAGGCAGGAGGATCAGAAGTTCAGGGTCATCCTCAGCTATATACAAGTCCAAGGCCAGCCTGGACTAGAGGCCCTGTCAAAAAAAATAGTAACAATTTCAATAAGGCTGGGATATTCACTTCAATCTTTTCATTCTAAAAACAAGAGTATTAAAAGGTGTTGATGGCAGGTTCTGATGTCACTAAGTGGCCAGGTGAGGCTAAGAATACACTCAGTCCGATATTAACTATTACGATTAAACAAGGAAAACAAGTTAACTAATTTTTTAAAGTGTTCCAAACAAGCAAAATTAGCAAAAATTAATGTAAATAAAAATAAATAACACATACTGTGGGGTATGTCAGTGCCAGCCTATAATCCCAATTGGAAGGCAGAGGCAGGATTGTCACCTAGCTAAGCTACCTGGTTCCCAAACTGGAAAAAATCCCTCTGCCCCAACCAAAAAAAAAAAAAGTATGAATATGAATACTGTCTATCGAAAGGGAAGACTGAGATAGTTGCCATTTTAGGACAAATTACTACTCAGACCTTCCAAAACACAGATTTTATTGTTTTAATAAGACACAAGCTTTGAACTGACAACCCTAGACACTTTAGGCAAATGAACCAATTTCCTAACCTGCAAAGTGGGGCTTTAAAGAGCAGACTTGGTCTATGGATGTAGCTTAGTGGTACATACATGAACTGAAGTGAGAGAACACATATAAGGTAACTGAGAGCACCTGATGAACCATATATAATCACTTGAGATAATAGTCTCATCAATATAACTGATGATATGTTGTATTCAGGGCATTAACAACGCACTGGATGATGACGCTCCATCCACAGTGAAAAACCATTTTATCAGAAAGCTAGTCAGAGTTGCTCCTGGAAGCCCAGATTTGGAAGGCTAAGAAAAGATTTCAAAGGGCTCAGTCTAGTGGGTTCAGACTGAGGCAGTGCGAAGTCATTAAGAAAGGAACACAGACCTTTAAAACCGTGTACAGCCGAGAAAGGTTTTTCTCGATTTCTGCAATGACTTCTTTTCCTTCTTCTCCAGTCATACGACTTTAAAGGAAATAGAACATAAGCTTAGTCGAAAGCATAAACAAACAAACAAAAAATTACTGCCATCACTTTAAGGATTACTTTCAGGGCCGGAGAGATGATCCAGTGGTAAGAACACAGAGAGGCTCTGGCAGAAGACTGGTGTTCAATCCCCAGCACCCTTTCGTGGCTCACAACCACCTGTAACTCCAGTTCCAGAGCCATCCAACACCTGGAGCCGCAGGCACTCTAACTCGTAACTGGCTTTTTAAGTTTTTAAAGATGACTTTCAAGCCCTTGGAATTAACCTCTTTCGTTAAAAAGTTTCAAGGTATATAGAAAAAAATGTTGTAAGTTACACCACATATAAGCGGTAACTTGCCTCAAAGCTTTTTTGGCCTCGATAACTTATTCTTTTTTTCTTTTCTTTTCTTTTGTAATTTTTTTACATGAGAAAAGTGGGAGTCCCTTTCCTTAATCATGTTTTCTAACTCAGAAGATACGAAAGTTTAACAAAATTCAGAAATTTTTCTAAAGCCTTTCAAATAAGTCAAAACGGGGTTCCTGGCTCTGCTTTTTTTTTTTTTTTTTTCTTTTTTTTTTTAAAGCCAATTCTGGGGCCGGTTTGCTGACTCGCACACCTGTAATCTCAACCACTCCGGCAGAACCACAAGTTCGAGGCCAGGGTCGGGGGGTGAGCACTGGAGCGAGCCTGAGTCAAAGACCCTAACTAAACCCACTAACTCCGGATCGCCAACTTTCCCACGGCGTCCGAGGTTCGCAGGGCAAAGCCCTGCTCTCCAAACGCCTCCCGACTCCAAACTTTTCTTTAAAGGCTTTCCCGTCTGCGGGCCAGACCAAAAAAAATACAGAACCGCTCGTCCCCGAAAAAGCCCTCGGACGCCGCCGCTGCGCCCCGCAACGTCACTCGGCAGGCAATGGCCCGGTGCGCCCCGAGCTACCCGCGTCCGCCGGGTCCCCACGGCTGCCCGGGCTCCCGCCCCGGGCTCGTCCCTCCGGCCCGCCTCACCTGGTCAGAGTTAGGTAGGCGTCCGTCTGCTCTCCCGGAGGCACCGAGGGGTCTTCCCAAGTCTCCAGAAGCGGCTCCAGGGGGCTGCGACCTGGGGCCGTCATGTCGGCCGCCACCCTGCAGCGAGGCCGGAAGACACCCAGTGACCGGTGGCACGGCCCGCGCGGCGCCCTCACCTGCACGCCGGGCCGCGCGCTCGCAGGCCGGCCTCCCGCCTGCCGGGCTCCCGCCGCCGCTTCCCAGGCAGCACCGGCCGCGAGGGGGCAGAGGCGGCGCCGGCCGGGCCGAGCCGAGCCTCCCGCTCCTCACCCCCCACGCGGGAAGTCCGCTCCGCAGCTCGCCGCCCCGGGGCCCGCCGTCCGCTCCCGGCTCGCGCTTATTTACTCACGCGTGCAGCCCGCTCCTCCACGACCAAGATGGCGGCGGGGGGCGGGCCCAGCGGCGCGCGGGAGCCGGGCAGGCCTGGCGGGAGAGGCTCGAGCCAATCCAACGGGCGGTGGCGCGCCGGGCTGCTCGATGGCCTGCTGCCCGCCCCCGCCCCCGTCCCCGCCCCCGGAGCACCTCGGGGGGTGTGTATCGCCTCCAGCCCGGGGCTAGAGATGGGTGATGTAAATTAGTGCCCCACTCCACCTGACTCCAGCTACTTGCTCAGCCGACCAAGTTTGCAAAACTCCCCAATCCAGTGCTTCCCAAAGGAGCCCACAAAAGCATTTGATTGAGAGTAAATGGCAGGCTGTTGGGCTTGATTTGTTGTTGTTGCTGCTGCTGCTGCTGTTGTTGTTGTTGTTGTGGGGTTTTTGTTTTCTAGAGGTCCACTTGCTAAACCTAGCTCTTTGCCTCTAAGCCCCAGCCCAATGAGTAAGTCAGAGGTGCATCAAAAGCCACGCATTCTAGCATTGGTCTGTGACCTTAGGAAATTTACTTCATCTCAGCTTCTGAGAGTGGGCACTAGTGGCAGCACATTTCTTAGCGAAAAAAAGTGTGGTTAAAAAGAGACCCATGGCGTGCATAACAAAGGCCTGGAAATGGGCGGTATTGATTTGCAGATTTCAAAATACCGCCCTTCAGCCTTGAGATTCCTCAGAGGCAACTGCCTTGAATTGGCTTACTTCCATTGGACCCCAGCTGTAGAGGGTGACGGTGGCCCTGGGATACACAGGTGCCGCAGAAACGACAGTAAACCCTTAAACAACGTGGTAATCATTGAAATCGTTTCACGTGCCTCTCAGCACTCTCCACAGCCCACAGGATTGTTTCAACTTTAAGCACAGAAGGTCAAGGAAGCAGGACCGAGTGGTCCACGCCTTTACTCCCAACACTTAAACTGGCTAGGCAGACAGATAAAAGAGTTCCAGGACAATCAGAGCTACATAATGAAACCCTGTCTTTAAAAAAAAAAAAAAAGTTAAAATAACAACAAAGAATAATAGGGCCACCCAGAGCCAGGCTCTATTAGAGAATTTGCCTGGCACACTGAAGCCCTAAGTTCCAACCTCAAGTCTGCCGCTTGTTCTCAACAACCCACCAGAACCTAACTTTTCCCTGTGAGAAGCCCATATTTTAAATCCCCCTTTTCAAGAATTATGGGTCAGTTAAGCACAGCAGTTCACACCTGTTTCCCGGCACTCAGAAGCCTGAGGTAGAAGACAGCTCCGGTTCCAGCTCTCACTGACTTACAAAGCAGGCCTGTCACAAAAGTCAAAGCAAATATTGACAAGCCTTCAGCTTCATTCAGTGGGAGTGGGAAATCGGCGGAATCTTTCCGCCCTTTACCCCACCACCACCCACATTCCTTCCATTGAGATTTAAATTCTCCTGACCCCCGGTGCTCAAACTCAGAGATCCTCCAACCTCCAGCGTCCTGGGATTAAAGGTGTGCACCACCACACCCAGCTCTAGATCTCCTAAAATGACTTAAGTTTCTGCTGGTTGGTCCAAGGTACTGGGAGAAACAAGTGTTGCTTTTATAAAATCGTTAAGATCCACGTGCAATTTTACTAGGCTAGTGAGTTCTCTGCTCTTTGGTGTTTTCTATCTCATAGAAAAGGGTGAAAGATTAGAATCAAAACAAATTCCCTTACCCACACAGACTACCTGCAAAATTTCTAGAAAATTTAATCAACACAAATCTGTAATCCCAACACTTACAAGTCTGAGGCAGTAGGATTGATGTGAGTTACAGGACAACCTGGACTACATAATGAGTACCAGGCCAGTCAGAGCTACATGGCCAGACTTTTTTTTTCCCTCTTCAAAACAAGGCAGATGTGGTGCTGCACGCCTTTCATCCCAGCACTTAGAAGGAAGACGCAGGAGGATCTCTGACTCTGAGATTAAAACCAGCCTGATATACATAGGAAGTTTCCAGAGACTCAGAGCTACATAGAAAGACTATTTAAAAAATAAACAGGTAGCCAAGTGTGGTGACTTTCGCCTCTAATCCCAGCACTGGGGAGGCAGAACCAGGAGGATTTCTGAGTTCGAGGCCAGCCTGGTCTACAAAGTGAGTTCCAGGACAGCCAGGGCTACACAGAGAAACCCTGTCTCAAAAAACCAAAAATAAATAAATAAATAAATAAGCAGACTTGGTGTTGCACACCTTTAGTCGCAGCACTCTGGAGGCAGAAACAGGCAGATCTGCATGAGTTCAAGGTCAGCAGAGTGAGTCCCAGGACAGCCCGGACTACACAAACCCTGGCTTGAAAAACCAACAAAGCCAGGCGTGGTGGCTCACGCCTTTAATCCCAGCACTCGGGAGGCAGAGGCAGGTGGATTTCTGAGTTCGAGGCCAGCCTGGTCTACAGAGTGAGTTCCAGGATCAGCCAGGACTACACAGAGAAACCCTGTCTCGAAAAACCAAAAAAAAAAAAAAAAAGAAAAAGAAAAAGAAAAACCAACAAAATGTTTTAAAAATTATATATACACATAAAATTAAATATTAATGAAATTTAACATATATCAGGAAGAGTCAGATCCAGGCATAGTGGAGTTCCATGCCTAGAATCTCAGCACTTGAGAGAAAGATCAAGAATCCATCCTCTTGGGCTGGACAGATGTCTCAGGGGTTAAGAGCACTGACTGCTCTTCCAGAGGTCCTGAGTTCAATTCCCAGCAACCACACACATGGTGGCTCACAACCATCTGTAAAGAGATCCATGCCCTCTTTAGGTGTGTCTGAAAGACCGCTACAGTGTACCCATATACATAAAAATAAATAAATAAATAAATAAATAAATAAATAAATAATAAAAAAGAATTCATCTTCAGCTACACAGTCAGTTTGAAGCCAACTTGGTCTACAGGAGACTCCACCTCTAAAACAACAAAAATATGGACCCAGAGCAAGATTGACTATATAGTCGTATAAGTTTTTATTATAAGTTATCATTCATCCTATTGCTGTGCTTAGTTTGTACATTGTAGTTGCTAGCTTACAAAGTAGCAAGTTCCTTCCGGCTTTTTCTTTTTTTTTTTTTTTTTTTTTGGTTTTTCGAGACAGGGTTTCTCTGTATAGCCCTGGCTGTCCTGGAACTCACTCTGTAGACCAGGCTGGCCTCGAACTCAGAAATCCGCCTGCCTCTGCCTCTGCCTCCCAAGTGCTGGGATTAAAGGCGTGCACCACCACGCCCGGCCTTCCGGCTTTTTCTATGTCTTTAGTTTGGGCCCACCCTTTCTCCAGCAAACTCCCTCCTCTGTATCTCTCTGCCGGCGTCCTCCCCTCACCCTGCCCCAGTCTTCACCCTTCTATGTTCACATCATACACATTCTACCTCCCCCACACACCCTAAGCCTATTTTACCCCTTCTTGTTTCTTAGCCTCTACACACACCCACTCCTACATAAATACACAGACACATTAAAAGCTAGCAGGCAGGAAGATATATATGCCTTTAATCCCAGTACTCAGAAAGCTGAGGTAGATAGGTTGATATAACTTTGAAGCCAGCCAGGTCTACTTAGTGAATTCCAGACCAGCTGGGGCTACCTAATGAGATCCTGTGTCAAGGAGGAAAAAAAAAAAAGAAAAGACTACTAAAAACACAAGATGTTATTTCTTTAGGCTTCACCCGTAAACACTAGAAACAAAAGCAAAATTAGACAAGGGGAAAGTGTTAAATTTCAAACCTAGGACAAGTGGCTGAGGTGCCTATTTAACATATTAAGTAGAACTTGACCTCCAGGTTCTCCCAGCATCCCTCAGTCCCTACCTGTTCCAGAGTATGGTCCGCATACATCATTCTCTACCCTGAACTTTCCATCCCAGGGACTAAGCTGCCCTTCCCTATATAATCCAGATGTTTTGGCTACCAGTCCACTTTCTGTACCTTTGTCCTCATGCAGCTGTATTTTGTCCCCCTCTCTCCCCACCCCTCCCCTCTCCTCACATGGTTCACTGTCATGACCACTCTGGACTCTCCTAGATGTATCTGCCTTTGGCTATTCCTCCCTTATATCTATAATGAATTTTCTCCTCCACCATACCTAGGAGCAGTCAGTCCTTTCCTTTCCTCTTTATTTGTTGTTGTTTGTTTGTTTTGTTCTGTTTTGTTTTGTTTTGTTTTTCCATTTAGAAGCCAGCTGGGCAATACGGGGCAAGCCTGCAATCCCAGCATGTGGGGCAGGGGATGCCAAGTGTGTCTGGAGAGAGCAACCACAAGCCAGCCAGGGCTTCACACAAAGATTCTATGTCAAACAGGCAAAGGAGACGGAAAAGGCTTCTGCACAGCAAAAGACACAAAAGAGTAAAGAGACAACCTCCAGAATGGAAGACAATGTTTGAAACTATACATTTGATACAGGACCAACAAACAGCCAAAACACACAAGGAACTCCTACATAATAACTAGAAGAAAAATCCCCTTCTCCAAAGAAGATAAACAAATAATGGGCATATTTTAAAATGTGAGAGTAGTGACACTCACCTTTGATCCCGATACTTGGGAGGCAGAGGCAATGGAACTGCTTTAAGTTCAAGACCAGCTTGGTCTACAGACTGAGTTCCAGAACAGTCAGGACTACTCAGAGAAACTGTCTCAGAAAAACAAAAAATAACAAACAAAAAAACAAAAAAAATCCACAAACAAAATCTTTGCCAAAAAAAAAAAAAGAAAGAAAGAAAGAAAGAAAGAAAGAAAGAAAGAAAGAAAGGAGAAGAAAAGAAGAGAAGAGAAAAGAAAACCACACCACACACTTGTCAGAATGGCTATGTTAGAAAAGATAAAGAGGGCCGGGAGAGATGCTTAAGAGCATTCACTGCTCTTACAGAGCACTCGTGCACTGCAACTTTAGGCGGGGATCCTATTCCCTCTTCAGTCTCTGTAGGCACCTATACACACATGGGCATCCATATACATACAAAGACAGGCACACACATAAATAAAAGCAAATCTTTAAAAGGGGGGCTATAGCTGGCTACAATGATTATAGAGAATAGTATGGAAATTCCTGAAAATTTTTAAATGGAACTGCATATGATCCAGCAACCACAGTCCTGGGTATAGGTCCAGAGAGTGAAATCAGTATGCAGAAGAGAGATCCTCACACTTCTCCTCATTGCAGCGCTATTTACTACATCCAAGCCATGGAAACAGCCTAAGTATCAGTCCAGTCAATGGATGAAGGGATAAAGAAAATGTGGCGGCCCATTCCCTCGTAGAGGGCCCATACTCAAGGATATCTCAAGGATACTTTCTGAGCTTCTCTAGTTTCTTTTCTTTTCTTTTTTCTTTCTTTCTTTTTTTTTTCTTTTGTTTTTTGAGACAGGGTTTCTCTCTATAGCCCTGGCTGTTCTGGAACTCACTTTGTAGACCAGGCTAGCCTAGAACTCAGAAATCCGCCTGCCTCTGCCTCCCGAGTCCTGGGATTAAAGGTGTATGCCACCATGCCCGGCTCTATTTTCATCTTAAATCTCATGCTAAGACTACATTAAAATATTTTTAAAGGGCTTTGGATTTTTTTTTATTTTATTTATTTATTTACTTTTGTTGCTGGTTTTTTTTTTGTTTTGTTTTTTTTTTTTTGTTTTTTGTTTTTTGTTTTTTTTTTTTTTTTTGACACAGGGTTTCTCTGTGTAGCCCTGGCTGTCTTGGAACTCACTCTGTAAACCAGGCTGGCCTCGAACTCAGAAATCTGCCTGCCTCTATCTCCCAAGTGCTGGGATTAAAGGCATGTGCCACCACCGCCCAGCTTGGATTTTTTTTTTTTAATGTACATCTACATCTGTGTGTATGTATGCAGAGGTAGCTGTGAGCCACCACGGGCATGGTGGGAATCAGACCTAGTCACCTGGAAAAGAAACTAGTCCTCTTAGCCAATGAACCATTTCTCCAGTCCCTGTGTTAGGTCTTGATTCTCGGGTGGTGATAGGCTTCAATCAGACTCCTGAGTAGAGCTTTCTTTCCTCTTTATGTGTCCCCGTGCTTCTCCCCTGAATCCATACATTTTAAAGTACTAGAGAAGGTGTATAGGCATGGTGACACAGGCCAGAGAAAAATTTCCTACCAGCTTAGGGACACCCACAGTGCTCCCTGGACTCTAGGCACTGCTAACTAGCTGCCAGGCCTCTTTGACACTGGGGAGAAAAGCTAGTCATCTGTCTGTCTCACTTAAAATATATTTAATAAAACCTTACCTCCGCATCATTAAAATAAAAGACAATATGGTACACATATGCAATTTGGATAGTAACCAGCCATAAAAATGAATGACACTTTATTTTTGGCAATCACATTGATGGCCCCAGAGATCATCATATGCCATAAATTAAACAAGCTCCGAGAAACAAGCAGCTCATTCTTACTCATGTATCAAATCTAAATGGAACCCAGAAGCAAAGAGAGAAAGGTAGTTATCAGAGACTGAGAGGGAGAGTGAGAAGAAGGCCCCAATCACAGGCTCCTTTATGAGGAGCAGGGGGGCTTTTGTTGTTGTGTGCTTTGCTTTTTACTTTTGGGCTCTGTTGTACATTAGAAAATGAAAGCAAGGAAGGGGATCTAGAGGTTTCCTCTAAGGTAGCGGACTTGCTTACCATTCTCCATTCACTAGATTTCATTCCTATCTTGAAAGAGGATAAAAGGCTTAATGATGTGGACATAAGCTTATCATATATTTCAAATATGCTACGAATGCATAATTTCATTTTCTCCCTTTTTGAGATAGGGTTTTGATATATAGCCCAAGCTTGCCTCCAGCTTGAAATCCTCTTTCCTCAGCTTCTTGAGTGCTGAAATCCTAGGAAGACATGATGCTGTGTGACAGAACTTTTCCTGAAGAGACACAGCACACACGACTTCTCTACCCCAGATAAGGAGGCTACAACAAATCGATGTATAGATACCGCCCAGGTCCCACTTGGTAAACCACTGACTTTTGTTGGGTTACAGGAATATGTATAGGGTCGGATGGTCAAGCTCACTTCTGCATTGTGAAAACCCATCAGTCCCTAAGCTCAAAACCACACCATTTCCTGAGGTTGCCCCAAGATCAGTCCACAAAATCCTACCAATCCCAGGCCATCCTGGAAAGCTCCATCCCCACAAGAAATGCAATAGAAAGCCTGCCTCCTACTCCATTTTCTGCCACCTTTTGTGTTCTTCCCAAGACATTTCTTGTGAGGTTTGTAGTGCAGAGTGACTTTGTGGTATTCTTTGGCTCCCAAATGCCAGGATACCTTTCCATTCAGAGCTGCCACACTCATATTAGGAAAACCTTTTCCCCTCAAAACTGGAACACTTACACTGTGGATGAGGGGTTTCTTACAAGAGTAGGCATAACTCAAAGACAGCCATATTACTGAAGCCCACCCCGGCATGGGTGACAGCTCACAAAAGCTGGGAACTTGGAGCACACTGCCCAGCCTCCAGGCAGCCCAACAGATTAGAGAGTGTCTCTGTCAGGTAACCCAGTCAGTCTGTGAAATTCTAGGCAGCTGATCTGATCTGTGAGAAGCTCTCAGCAATCTTTTTTGGTTTGGTTTTGGTTTGGTTTGGTTTGGTTTTGGTTTTGTTTTATTTTGTTTTTGGAGATAGGCTTTCACTATATAGTTCTGGTTATTCTAGAACTCACTATATAGACCAGCTTGGCACTGAACTGATAGGGATGCTTATGGTCTACCTCCCAAGTATAAGGATTTTTTTCCAGCACAAGGCATCAAACCTCACACAGATTGATTGGGGAGAGACACAAAATGGCAGCTGCCTCAGAACAGGGGGAGAGGCACCTAAGGGGAGAGCTTTTATGGACTTTTGGAGCATACATAGTGAACTAGTGGGAAAGTACAGCAATCTTGGAAGTATTGTTTGGTGGGAACAGGGATTTCTGACTAAGTCATGGGGATGGGGATTTTCAAGTCTCAGAAGCTACCTGTCAAGTCACAGGCAGGGCATTCTTACCAAGGGCTGGCATTAAAAGGGCACACCACTACACCAGGCTTCTTAGCAGTTTTTGTGCCTTATATATGATGGCAGAAGGAGAAAGCTAGAGAGTCTGGTCAGTTTCAGGGACTTCCTGAAGCTTTTAAGTTGTTTATTTCCTGAGCTTGATAAACTGCTCTGCAGAATAGAATGTTTCAACCCCACCCCCACCCTCCAACAAACAGTGGTTCTCAACCTTCCTAATGTGGCAACTCCTCAATACAGTTCATGTTGTGGTGATCCTAACCACACAATTATTTTCATTGCTATTCATAACTGTAATTGTTACTCTTATGATTCATAATGTAAATATCTGTGGCCCCGTGGTCTTAGGCAACCCCTGAGAAAAGGTCGTTCAACTCCCAAAGGGGCTACAATCTATAGGTAGAGAGCCGCTGCTTTAGAACAGGCTGTGCCTTTAGGAGCTTTCCTCATTGGTATAATGTTTTATCTTAGAGGAAGTTGCTACACAAGAATCATCTGGTTGCACATATGTACACACACACACACACACACACACACACTACATGTACATTCCCTCCAGCACACAATTAAATATTAAAAGAGAAATTTTCTTAGTCAATGTTCTGTTGTTGTGAAGAGCCACTATGACCAAGGCAACTCTTTTTTTTTTTTTTTTTTTCCGAGACAGGGTTTTCCTGTACAGCCCTGGCTGTTCTGGAACTCACTTTGTAGACCAAGCTGGCCTCGAACTCAGAAATCGCCTGCCTCTGCCTCCCAAGTGCTGGGATTAAAGGCGTGCGCCACCATGCCTGGTGGTAAGGCAACTCTTTTTTTTTTTTTTTTTTTTTTTGGTTTTTTTCCGAGACAGGGTTTCTCTGTGTAGCCCTGGCTGTCCTGGCACTCACTTTGTAGACCAGGCTGGCCTCGAACTCAGAAATCCGCCTGCCTCTGCCTCCCGAGTGCTGGGATTAAAGGCGTGCGCCACCACGCCCGGCCGGTAAGGCAACTCTTAAAGGAAAGCATTTAGTTGGAGCTGGATTACAGTTTCAGAGGCTTAGTCCATTATCTTCATGGCAGAAAGCTTGGCTGTGTACAAGCAGACATAGTAGTTGAGAGTTCCACATCTGGATCAGCAGGTGGTAGAAAGAGAGAGACACTGGAGCTGGGCGTGGTGGTGCACGCCTTTAATCCTAGCACTTGGGAGGCAGAGGCAGGCGGATTTCTGAGTTTGAGGCCAGGCTGGTCTACAAAGTGATTTCCAGGACAGCCAGGGCTATACAAGGAAAAACCCTGTCTCAAAAAACCAAGAGAGAGAGAGAGAGAGAGAGAGAGACTGGGACTTGCTTGGACTTTTGAAACCCATCATCTACCTTTGAGACATGCTTCCTCTAACAAGGCACACCTACTCCAACAACATTCTTCTCAAATAGTGATGACCAAGCATTCAAATATATGAAGCTGTGAGGGCCATTCTTATTCAAACCACCACAGAAATAAAGGAAGAGGTAGAATGTTATAATAATGTCTTATGTGTTCTAATACTCATGTGTCCAATGTTGTCCAGTAATGGATCTTTTTGTCGATAAAGTGACGAGTAAATTAATTTTTAAAAAGCATGTAATATAAGAGTTCTGGAGGCTGGGGATTGGTAGCATCTGCCTAACATACGTGAAGTTCTGGGTTTAGCTACCTAAACTGCATAAGCCAGCACAGCGGCCTACACTTGCGTTATTTCTAACTTACGATAGAAAAGCAGGAGAAGGTGAAGGTCACTCTTAGGCAGAGCTAGTAAAAGGCCAGCCTGTGCTGCATGAAACTCGGTAGTTAACAGTTAAGGGAAAAAAAAAAAGAGTTCTGTAAGAGAACCAGGCATAGTGGCACAAGCCTGACTGAGCTACAGAGCAAATTGAAGACCAGCATGAACAACTGAAAGATTGTTTCAAAATACAAAAGGTGAAAGAGTCCTGGGGAAGTAACTCAATAATGGAGTACTTACCTAGCATATCGTGCACCCTGGATTCAGAATCAGGCAGTTCTGAAAGACAAAACATTATCCAACATGGTAACTATTCTACTGGCTATCTTGGAAGAAAGTCGCACACTGAGTTGGTTTCTAGCTTTTAATCCTCTCTCTCTCTCTCTGTCTCTCTCTGTCTCTGTCTCTCTATCTCTCTCTCTGTCTGTCTCTCTCTCTCTGTGTCTCTCTGTCTGTCTCTCTCTCTCTGTTTCTCTGTGTGTATCGTATGCACAGGTTTGTGTGTGTGTGTGTGTGTACATGTATACTTGTGTGGAGCCTCGAGGAGGGTAATAATCATTCTTCTATCCACCTCTGCTTTATTCCTTTGAAGCAGGGTCCCCTCGTGTACACGGAGTTAGTATTGGTTGGCTCTGCAGGTAGCCAGCAAAACCCAGGCATCCTCTGGTCTCTCTGATCCTGTTGTGTAACAGTTTCCTCAGATTGAAACATTCCACCCTGCAGGAAGCTCCTTAAACAAGAAGGTAAATAATTCAAAATAGCTTCAGGAAATTCTGAAAACTGATCAGGTTCCCCAGGCTCCTCTCTGGCAGAATAAAACATGAAAGCAGAAAGTTCTCAGACTTTCAGAAAAGCCAACCTGCAAAAAAGAATCTGAGACCAGATCGACCGCCTGGAAGAAGCAGAAAACAGCCAAGCTGCCTGGAGAGGGGTAGGCCTGGAAAGCACTCTGCAACCCACTGAACTGCCTGCAGGCTGTGTGTGCATCCTGCTCCAAGTTCCCAGTTTTCTGAGCTGACAACCATGCCGGGGTGGGCTTTTTGGTGATGTAGCTATCGTTGAGTCATTTCTTCTCCTGGAAGTAACCCCTCACCCACGTCCTTGATAGTAACCCCAATAAAACTCATTTGTAATGAGAATTGTGGTTTCTTGTAAAACCCAGTTATGTTATGTAAATGCATTTTTGTTTTAATCCCAGGTGTGGGACATGGGGCTGCTTGGGTTTGTCCACATCCATTAACTATGATTGTCTCATGCTCTAGGAGGGGCATGATTTTTGCCAGTTGCAGATAAATTTATTCTGGGGACGCTGGAGAGGGAATAAATGCCAGAGTCCCGAGAGGGTCCAGAAATTCTCTGAATAAGAGGACAAAGAGGAGGAGGAGGAGGAGGAGGTGCTGGTTGTGGTGGTGGCTGCTATTCCTGGTTGCTGTTGTGGTTTTTCTAGTGTTCGTGAGCAAAGAGACAAGAAGAAGAAGTTGTAGATATCCTGCCAACAAAGACTGGACTGGCCCCCAAGGAGCTCTAAGCCCCTAATCAGCAGAAGTAGCCTAAAGAGGTCTACTGCTTCTTTCCCCTCTAACCTTCTTTCCTACCTACTGTTGAGGGGTGGAAAGGGATTAGGTTGGAATTAAATTTGAAAGGGTTGTAGTTATAAGAACACAAAAGAAGCCAGGCAGTGGTGGCACACACCTTTAATCCCAGCACTGGGAGGCAGAGGCAGGTGGATTTCTGAGTTCAAGGCCAGCCTGCTTTACAGAGTGAGTTCCAGGACAATCAGGGCTACACAAAGAAACCCTGTCTCAAAAAAACCAAAAAAAAAAAAAAAAAAGCAAAACAAAAAAACCACCACCACTCATTGATTCACCAAGTTGGACTTGGTCAGTATGTTTACTTTGGTCTGTTTTAGACGCCCATCTGAGGTGATTAGTCATGTGTATTGTATCATATCCCCAGGTAAAGTTTTGTCACATCAAGGGACTCGTGTTCAATGCTGGAATTACAGGTGCACAAGACTATGCTTGTTATGAAAATTGGCATAAATTTGCCTTTTACCAGGACAGCAGCTCCCAGAGCATCTCAACATAAACTCTGCCTCCGTTCCTCAGCCGCGGTTTAATTTGCTCCCACTCCAAAATCCCACAACTGCCTGCTCTTTCTACAATGCGAATTTCAATACAGATAAGAAACAATGGTAATGCTAATATTTCTAAAACTTTTTTTTTTGTTTTGTTTTGTTTTTGAGATAGGGTTTCCCTGTATAGTCCTGGCTGTCCTGGAACTCACTCTGTAGACCAGGCTGGCCTCGAACTCAGAAATCCGCCTGCCTCTGCCTCCCAAGTGCTGGGATTAAAGGCGTGCGCCACCACCGCCCGGCTTTTCTAAAACTTTTATCTCTTTTATAAACTAAAAAATTCTTACAAGCTTTAGGAAGACGACTTATATGTGCCTGTTACAGGTCCTACAGAATCCATAAGATACGTACTTGTCAACAGCTTAAATGTCGCACTGATCCATTCCTGAAGGTTGGATCTCTCTCCTGCTATGTGGTCTTCCCCTTCTCCTTAACCCTAACCCTAACCCTAACCCTGACCACAGCAACTCATATAAAGGAAAACCTTTAACTGGGAGTTGGCTTACAGTTCAGAGGTTCAGTCCATTGTCGTCATGGTGGGAAGCATGGTGGCATCCAGGCAATCATGGTGTTGGAAAAGGAGCTGAGAGTTCTACATCAGAATCTGAAGGCAGCAGAAAGAGAAAATGACACTGGACATGGCTTGAGCATCTGAAACCTCAAAGCCCTCCCCCAGGACATACTTCTTCTAGCAAAGCCACACCTACATCAAGAAGGCCTGACCTCTTCATAGTGCCATTCCCTGTGAGCCTTGGGGACCATATTCAATTAAACTACCACACACCACATTATATTTTTATTCATTCATGGGCACTTACAGTGGTCCTATCACTTCATTATTGTGATAGTGCCATGATCAATATGAGTGTGCAGGTATCAGTACTGTACGTTGACATAGATGTCTTCAGATACATCACAGTAATGATGTAGCTCACATTCTAATTTCTTTTCTGTTGCTCTGATAAACACTATGACCAAAACCAGCTTGGAGAAGAAAAGGAGTTATTTGGCTTTCAGGCGCATCATTGAGGGAAACTAAGTATGGAACCCCAGTCAGGAACTGGATGCAGGAACTGGAGCACAGACCATGGAGGGATGTTGCTTACTGTCTTGCACAGACCATGGAGGGATGCTGCTTACTGTCTTGCTCCCCCTGGCTTGCTTGTTCAGCCTGCTTCCTCCGCCCTGACCTCCCAGTAGGGTTGCTGGAAAACTTGTACTACATCAATCCCATTGTTCGCTACTGATTTAGGCTATTTATATCTTCTTGGATCCATTTAGGTAGGCCATACGTGTCTAGACATTTATCCATTTCTTCTAAATTTCTCACAATATAAATTCTAAAAATAGTTCCTCATGATCCTTTGGATTTCATTGCTATGTATTTGTTTTAGTTAGAGTTTTATTGCTGTAAAGAGATACAATGGTCAATGTTATTCTTATAAAGGAAGACATTTAATTGGTCTGGTTTACAGTTCAGAGGCATACTGTCATGGTAGGAAGAATAGAAATATGCAGGCAGATATGGTGCTAGAGTGGTAGCTGAGACTTCTACATCTTGATCCATAGACAGCAAAAGGAAACTGTGTTCAACTGTGTTCACTGCATATATGACCTCAAAGCCCACCTCCATAGTAACACACTTCCTCCAACAAGGCCAAATCTACTCCAGCAAAGCCACACCTCCTAAAAGTGCCATTCCCTATGGGCTAGGCATTCAAACACATGAGGCTATGGTTGCCATACCTATTCAAACCACCACAGTATTCTTTAAAAAAAAAAAAAAAGATTTATTTATTATTTGTGAGTACACTGTTGCTGTCTTCAGACACCCCAGAAGAGGGCATCAGATCTCATTACATATGGTTGTGAGCCACCACATGGTTACTGGGAATTGAACTCAGGACCTCTGGTAGAGCAGTCAGTGCTCTCAACCTCTGAGCCATCTCTCCAGCCCCACCACAGTATTCTAATACCCTTTTTTGCCTCTAATTTTACTTAATTATTATTTGTTTGTTAACACTTTCAAATGTTACAAATTCCACTAGAGAGATCTTCAGGAAATTGTGGACAACTGGCAAACTTTTGGCCTTCAAATATAGGTTAATACATAGATGGCTTTTAGTGACATTCAAGCATATTTTCTTTTTCTTTTTCTTTTTTTTTTTTTTAAAGATTTATTTATTTATTATATGTAAGTACACTGTAGCTGTCTTCAGACACTCCAGAAGAGGGCGCCAGATCTCGTTACGGATGGTTGTGAGCCACCATGTGGTTGCTGGGATTTGAACTCTGGACCTCCGGAAGAGCAGTCGGGTGCTCTTACCCACTGAGCCATCTCACCAGCCCCCAAGCATATTTTCTTAAACTGAGGAAAGATGGGCATGTTCAATGACAGTGTCAGAGGGCTTAAAATTCACCATCTCACCAATTGCCAACTAATCCTCTACAGCTTCAAGCTCTAATAGTATAGAATGTATGCAAGCACATCAAAGAACTCAAGCTTTTCAAAGCATACCCAAACAGGATGTTAAATTAGATATACAGAACACCAATAATGAAGATGTCTCTGGCACTAGTGATGAAGAAAGGGTATTAACATTACTTCTGCCCTTTCTACTCATTACATGGTGTTTTGATCAAGAGGCAAATGAATCCTTTACTGAGGAACTCTGAAGGAAGTTGTGAGCAAATAGTCTACCTGCCTAGCATGCGCAACACCCTGTGTTTAGTATCCAGCTTGGTTTTTCAAGCATGGTGGTACAATCCTGTACTTTCAGTATTTAGAAGGCTGAGCAGAAATATCAAGAGTTGAAAGTTATCCTTGGCTGTAAAGTAAGCTTGAGGCAAACCTGTGCTACCAGAGACACTGCCTCAACAGAACAGAAACCAAACCAATTTATTTGGAGATTAAGGACACTAGACAACATTTAAACAAAAATAACCACACCATTTTTATATAGAAGTCAAACACAGATAGATATGAATATAATCTCCAAATTCCATCTCTTTAGGTAAGCTTTAACCATTTACAGAAAGTTATACAAAAATTTGAAGGTAAATTCTCCTGTGATGTAAATACATTGAGAATAGCTTCCCGCCTAGGCTGAACATGATGGGAAGGCAACAGAGCTAGTAGCTCCTCAGGGAAGCTTTCCCGGGCCTGCTATTCTCCCTATAGCATGAGTGAGTACTCCATGCTGAGAGCCATTTTCATATTATTTCTTTATATATTATTGAGATGGGTATCATTCATCTCAGGTTAGATGAGTGATGTGCTGGGACTTGAACCTGGGGCCTCTTGTATACTACTAGGTAAGCATTTTACCAATTAAACTGCTGCCGATTTTAACCTCACATTCCTCATCGTGAATATCTTACATGCCTTCTTGGGTTTCTTTTTCCATACATTTCTTTTTTGTTTGTTTGTTTTTTGTTTTTTTGTTTTTCAAGACAGGGTTTCTCTGTATAGCCCTGGTGGTCCTGGAACTCACTTTGTAGACCAGGCTGGCCTCTAACTCAGAAATCCGCCTGCCTCTGCCTCCCAAGTGCTGGAAATAAAGGCGTGCGCCACCACACCAGACTCATACATTTCTTTAGTTGTGCAATGGATGCCCCTTCACCCTTGGAAACAGTCCTGGCAGAAGATAAGTGCCTGGCTTGTTCAAAAGCTTTACCTACTTTTACTTCTCTACCAGATTCTCAATCAACTTCTTTGTCCAGTTCTGAGGTTGAAGCTGTTTGGTCTCAAATCTGGGTCAAATGGCTAACTGAGGTGACCATTAACATATCAAAGTGGGCCTGGCTACCAGGTTCTCCCTACCTGCTACAGGGCACTCCTGACTGGCATACCCTACCCGATACCCTAAAATTCTCTAACCCAGAGGCTGGGTTGCCTTTTTTCCACATGGACATCTGTCAGCAATGTAGTGATCTTCCTCTTATTTTTCACAATAACCAAGTTTGGAAAAACTCAGAATGGCCTCTGCATCCTCCAATAGACTTGTGATCCTTCTCTCTTGGTGTATAACAAGAATGTCCTTACTCAACATCAGATGTACTGTGGGTCAGGATACTTTGCTTCGGGGGAAGACCTTGTTTGTCATTCCCACCACGGGTTAAGACCTCACACCCTTCCACTCCTCACCCAGAGCTTCAGCAGCTACTTCTGTGGCCATGCACACAGATGGCAGCTGGGAAGGAGATAGTCAACTTCATTGTAGCCTAGTTGTCCTGGTACATACTCTGTAGACCAGGGTGGCCTCAAACTCACAGAGATCCTTTTGCCTCTCTGCCCACAGAGTACTGGGATTAAAGGTATGCACAACCATGTCCAGCTTTAGAACTGTTTTTAAATTTATTTTGTTTGATTTGTATTTAAGAGTTTTGCTCACATGTATATCTGTGTATCATATACATCTTGGAACTGGAGTGATGAAGAGATCTGAAAATGCCATAGGAGTGCTGGGAATTGAACTGGGTCCTCTCAACCACTGACCAATCTCAACAGCCCTCTTTAAAATAAAATTTAAAAAAATCTTTTATTTTGTTCATGTGAGTGTTTTGTTCCCATGTATGTCTGTAAATCAAGCATCCTGGAACTAGAGTTATATTTCTTCCTAAGAATATTATTTTTTAAATGTATTGTTCTTTGGTTGTATTTTGGTTTGGTTGGTTGGTTGGGACTTTTGAGTCACAGTTTCTCTGTGTAGTCCTGGCTGTCCTTGAACTTTCTCTGTAGAGCAGATTGGCCTCAAACTCAGAAATCATCTTTTCTCCACCTGCCTCTGCCTCCCAAGTGCTGGGATTAAAGGCATGTGCAACATGGTGCCCAGCTTTTAGTTTGTTTAAGTGTTCTTTGTTTGTTTTTCATCCCTGCTGCTGTCTGTGCACCTTGTGAATGCCTGCCTTGTGTTCTCAAAGACCAGAGGAGGACATCAGATCCTCGGGAACTAGAGTTGCAGATGACTGTGGGCTGCCATGTGATTGCTGGAAATTGAATCCAGGTCCTTTGGAAGAACAACCAGTGCTCTTAACCATTGAACCATATTTCCTGCTCCTAATCACTTTAAAAATATTTATTATTTTAAATTATGTATATGTCTATATGTAGACATAGGCACATAAATGTGAGTGCCTACAGAGACACTGGATCCCCTGGAACTGGAGTTACATGTGACTGTGACCCATCTGACAGAGGTACTCTGTAAGAGGAGTATATGCCTTTAACTTGCTGAACTGCCTCTCCAGTTCTGGAATATCTAATCTCTTAGTGGGCATGCTCATTCTGTTAAATGAGACTCACAGGAGGCTGTTGCAGCTTGAGCTCCTGTACTTGGACCAATAGACGGAGCCATGTGGAGTTATTCATACTGACTGTGTTGTTTGTCTGACCCTCCAAGGAATCCGCTGAGAGATAAAAGCCAAATTACCAACCAAAGTGCATTCTTGTGTCCTTTCCTTGCTATTCAAAAAGGGAAGAGTTCTGGACCTATAGTTCAAAGGGGTCTGATAGCCTCTTCTGACTTTCACACACACACACACACACACACACACACACACACACACACAGAGAGAGAGAGAGAGAGAGAGAGAGAGAGAGAGAGAGAGAGAGAGAGAGAATACACATTCAAACTTTTATAAAAGAAAGATTCACCAAGCAGTGATGGTGTATTGGGAGGCAGAGGCAGGGAAAATCTCTGAGTTCAAGGATAGTCTGGACTACAAAATGAGTTCTAGGACAGTCAGAGCTGTTAGAGAAACCCTGTCTTGGGAAAAGGAGGGAAGGAAGGAAGGAAGGAAGGAAGGAAGGAAGGAAGGAAGGAAGGAAGGAAGATTCTATTTTAATTAGTCTCTGATTTGCATTTCTACATCTAGGCTTATGTCCCTTTAAAATTAAAGAACTACAAAATGTTTATGTCCAAGAGTATTTATTACAGCAATATTTATGAAAACAATCTTAAATCCTAATATAAATTTAGCTTAAATAAAGCAGGGAACAATCATATTTACAACTACTCAAAGTCCCATTTTGTAGAAAACTCAGAGATCTTGGGAAGTGCTTGAGCTATACAATGTCAAGGTTAAAAATATCAGGTTACAAAACTATACATAAGGCAGAATGCCAAAATTCAAACGCAAATCATAGTTACATATGTACATATACTACAAGTAGAAAAATGAATGAAAGACAAACATCAAAAAACTTTAACATTAGTTATTTCTGTGTAGTACAATTATGAGATTTTATTTAAAAAAAACTCATTTGAAGTTCTCTGTATTTGTCAACTTTCCCCATAATTACATATGGCTTTCACATTTGGAAAAATAATAAATACATGTTAATAATAAAAATACAAAAGAGAACAAACGAGGTCCAAGAGCTACAGATATAAATATTGAAGCCGGGAGGTGGTGGTGGACGCCTTTAATCCCAGCACTTGGTAGGCAGAGGCAGGCGGATTTCTGAGTTCGAGGCCAGCCTGGTCTTCAAAGTGAGTTCCAGGACTGCCAAGGTTATACAGAGAAACCTTGTCTCGAAAAACCAAAACAAAAAACAACAAAAACAAATATAAATATTGTACTGGATGTTTTGAACATTTTTTTAAGAATTTTTTTATAGATGGCTAAACCTTCCAGGTAAGAACTTCTTATTTCCAGGAGTACTTGTATTTTTGGCTTGACTGGATTTAGATGCAGGATCCACTGTGACGTATTTAATCTGGAAGCCTCCAGCTGTGACGGATGCATCACTCAGAAACTTCAAGGTCATGACATTTCCTGTGTGGGGAGGCACACAAAAGAACAGGGAGGTTACTCCACAGGGATTTGTTCCACAATTCAATGATGTCTCATCTCACAGGAGAACAGATAAGGATGAACAGAAGGACATCACGGAGTGCAGACATGCATTCTCGCCGTTAGTGTCTGTAGCTACCCTGTACAGAGGAGCCGGGAGGGAGTTTTATATTTAACTTTGGGCCTCTTGTCTCATGTGGGAGAAGTCTTTTCTGTTTTAAAAGATTCTCCAGGGCTTGGCTCTCCTGTACTTTTCTGCCTCTCCAAATGAAGTGAAATAAGCACAATTTTAAGATGCGGTGCCTGCCTAGCATGTTGAGATTCTGGATTTGATCCATAGCATTAAACAATTAAAGCAATTATTCTTATGGACTGATCCACAGAATTATAAGAACTTGAGGTGTGGATGGGCTATTTTCTAATTGATGGGGAGCAGCAAATTTTCCATTGTTAAGGAGCAAGCTTAAGGCCATGTGTGGTGGCCTCTACCAGTCTGTGAGTTAAAGGCTAACCTGATCTATATAGTGATTTCCTGACCAGCTAGGGTTATAGAGTGAGAGTGTGTATATAACAAAATGATAATGGTAATGAAATGATAATAATAATAGTAAATTGATCAATAAGCTAATATACATATTTTAAAAAAAGAAAGCCAAGAAATAAACCTAGAGGCCTACTTCCTATTGTGGACTTAAAATGCACCTTAGCATGTTGGCCAGAAAGTGCCAAAATAGTACACAGGACTATTTTAGTGGGAACGATTTAATAGAACATTATTATTGTGTGTATGGATGTGTTGTTGACATTTGTGCGTGTGAGAGCTTGCCATAGTGTGCACATGAGGCCAGAGGTCAACTTTGTGGAGGTGAATCTTCCTTTCCACTTTTACCTGCAGAGGCATCTTTTAAAAATTGTTGTCTTATTTTTATATTTACTTCCATTATATAACATGCATGGGTGCTTTGTTTGCATGTATGTATATGTGTGCAGCACATAAAAGTCTGGTCTCTTCAAAGTCAGAAGAGGGCATCAGAGCCTCTGGGACTGGACTTAGGGATGTTGGTTGGCCACCGTGTGAGTGCTGGGAACTGAAGCTGGGACTCTGCAAGAACAAGTCCTCTTAACCTCTGAACCATCTTGGTAGCCGTGGAAGCCTTTCTTAACTTAGATCCTCAATCCATAATTAAATTAAAAAGAAACAAGCATATGTATGACATGTTATTACAGATATGACCTTGAGTCAAGAGACTAGGTGACCTTTGCCAAAGACAGAGTTGGTATGTCTGGCTGAGGCTAACTCTAATATGATATATATTACTTGTACTGTAAAAGAAGCCCTGGTTGGCTAGGCATGGCTTGAATTATTCAGACTGAGACTGGAGGATCAGGATTTTGGTTTTGATTTTTCAGCTACATAGAACTGAAATCCAATCTTAGTTGGGACCCTGTTTCAAACTTTGTAGGTGGTAGCCCTGAGACTGTATGTAGCCTAGGCTAGCCTTAAATCCCTGCATGGTCCTCCTGCCTCTGCATCCACACCCAGCTCTGCTGCTGGTTTTTGAAGAAAAACCTTCAGGCCCCAACTCCCTAGTAAAGTCCTAAAGCCAATCTCATTCAGATGTTCTGTTAACATAGAGTGTGCTCTGGAGAAAAGAGAGATAAGAGGTTTATTTATAGTGGGTTTCCCGGGATTGCAGCAATAGCAAATTAATAAGCTTTCAACAGTAATCATTCAAGGACAGAGTAGAGGGCCTCGAAGCTTGTAAAAATGACACCTCAGAACTCCGTGGCAAGACTGGGTGGGGCAGGCACTGAGAAGGACTTGGCACTGCCTTTGCTGGGCCCTGAGCTGTGCTGTTCTTAGGTGTGAAGCACTGTGATAATTTTATGACTTGGAGAGAAAACAGAAGCTATCAGAATGCCAAGTGCTGGCGCTGGAAAGAGAAAGAAAACAAAGATGTCCGAGAAAACGACTGTTTTAGCTAAAAATTAAAAAAAGAAGAAAAAAAGCAGTTTAGGGTAACTTAAAGAGGAGCGTTGCCTACTGTGATTAGTTTAGGTTACCAGGGGCATCTTTTTAGGGTATTATTTCTTAGAACATGGTATATGAAATAACTTCGGGGTCTGTGTGTGTGTATGTGTGTAAAAGTGAGATTCAACAAGCATTGCCTGGTATTTCTAGCATTTTGAGATTTACTGAATAAATTAGCATTCAAAAAGAATCCTGTAGTGGCCAAACAAAAAACCTTTGAAACCTTTTTAATCATGGCTTAGCCTCCAGCACTTCCTTTTTCTGTGTTGTTGTTGTTGTTTTGGGGTTCTGTTTTGTTTTATCCCAGACAGGGTTTCTCTGTGTAGCCTTAGCTGTCTGGAAACTCAATCTGTAGACCAGGCTGGTCTGATTTGCCTCCTGAGAGCTGGAATCAAAGCCATAACTGCCTGGCTTAACAACTTCTCTTTTCTTTCTTTCTTTTTTTTTTCTCCCCAATTTTTTATTAGATATTTTCTTCATTTACATTTCAACAACTTCTCTTTTCTTATGCAATGGTTGCTGAAGGTATCTCTAGAGCTGTAAGGGATGCTATACTGGAAAAGAAATGTGATACTAAGAATGCTTTTGTTTACTACAATGAGTGTTGTATCAAGTTTACTTGATAAATCATTCCAGTCTTTTATGGATGGTTATTTTCTGTCATTATTATTATTATTATCATCAAGATCGTCATCTGTGCTGGGAGTCAAACCCAAGGCCACTGCATATGCAAAGCAAGGACTCCACTACTGAGTGCATTGCCAGTCTTTACACAGTTATTACCACTCTGGACCCTTGTGCCAACAGCAGTTCTTAGGGACTGGTGGATTCAAGCTGTTGCCTGCCAACGAGAGCTGTCCACACACATCATTTTGATCACAGAGTTGGCCAAAGTCTTAACAATAAAAACTGACACTATTGCAAGCTAATGAACTGTCTCGAGTTTCAGTTCTCTCAAGTGTAAAGGGCAAATGAATGGTAATAACTTGGAGGACACTGCGTGGAAAAACAAATGGAAATTTTGCAGTGACTTGGGTATTACCTGTGCTAATGATGTCTTCTGGAAGTTCATCACCACAGTATCTGAAAGGGAATTTTTAGAAAAGAGTGGTCACACATACAAAGAAGCACACTGCTATTGTTTTGGCTCATATTTATAACTAAACACTTTATTCCCCACAAATAATGGCTCACTTTTCTCTAATTACAAGAAACTTATTTTTCAGAAGGGGTCCCACTCATTTAGCCCTGACTGACCTGCAACTCACTCACTATGTAGACCAGAGAACTGCTTGCCTCTTTGCTTCTGCTTCCCAATGAATCATTTTAATTTTATTTATTTTTTCTTTTTTGATTCTTTGAGACAGGGTTACTCGGTGTACCCTGGCTGTTCTGGAACTCATTCTGTAGATCAGACTGGCCTCAAAGTCAGAGATCTGCCTACCTAGCACTACCAGAGTGCTAGGACTGAAAGCATGCATCACCACTGCCTGGCTATCTTTAATTTCTTCATTTTTTTTTTTAAACATGGAGTTGGGGCAGCAGAATCAAGCACAAGGTCATTCTCAGTTACAAAGTGAGTTTGAGGCTAGCCTGGGCTACAGAAGACTTAGCCTGTAACCAAAATGAGAGCGAGGGAGGGAGAGACAGACTTGAACATTTTTTTTTTAAGATTTATTTATTTACTATGTAAGTACACTGTAGCTGTCTTCAGACACTCCAGAAGAGGGCGCCAGATCTTGTTACGGATGGTTGTGAGCCACCCACAATGTGGTTGCTGGGATTCGAACTCTGGACCTTCGGAAGTGAGTAAGAACACCAGCCTTCTCACCAGCCCTGACTTGAACATTTTAACAGACATCCCATTCCCCGCATCTTTAGTCATGTGAGGGTTTGAATAACTAACAATGAGGTTTTATAACAACAATCAATGGCAGCTGTCAGTGCTTTTATAATTAGTATAGGTACATACAGCTTGCTAAGAAAAAAATCTTTTCTTGGCATGTTATATGAAAGCCAGGTGTGAAGAAGTATGCCTGTATACCCAGCACTTTGGAGGTGGAGGCAGGAGGATCATGAGTTCAAGGCCTGCCTGAACTACATAATGAGCTTAAGGCCAGCCTGCAGTCCCAGGTCTGCAGACAAAGAAAAGGACAGGAGGGGACTGGAGACATGGCTCAGGGGTTAAGAACATTGACTGCTCTTCCAGAGGTTCTGAGTTCAATTCCTAGCAACCACATGTAATGGGATCCTATGCCCTCTTCTGGTGTGTCTGACAGCTACAGTGTACTCATATACATAAAAAAATAAATAAATCTTAAAAAAATAAAGAGGAGAGGAAAGTTGGGGAGGAAGAAGTGGAGAAATGAGAGGAGAGGGAGGCGGAGAAGAAAGGGGAGGAGAAGGGAAAAGGATTACTTTCCGCTGGAGAGAATAGAAATACTGATAATGAACAATTTTCACAGGAACAGTGGAGGGAAAGCTAAAGGAGTGTCAGGTCAATACCGGAAGTTCTCTGACCACGCTGGGTGGGGAACCAGCTCCTACCTTCCTACAAAGCCGTGGACGTCATCATAACTGTCATAGATTTCTACATAGTCAGCCAAGCAGCCTGGATCATGTTCAAGGTCAAAGTCCAAAAAGCTCAGGTGAATTCGCTGACCGTACTTGAGCCGAATGTGCCAGTAGCAGACCTGGTTGTCATCGTACTCATTTGGGAAGCCCGGGGATTTAAAAATTCGCTTCGGATCTGTGAAGACACCACCACACTCCTTTGCTGGAATAGGAAAAGAAAGTTCACTTAGACCTCATGTATTATTTTTATATGCAATACTAAAGAAATCACAATAATGATCTATAATACTTTGTATAAACTTGTAGCTGGTAATTATTTCTAAATTTTCTTTAAACTTAAAATTTTTATTCTCTCTCTCTCTCTCTCTCTGTGTGTGTGTGTGTGTGTGTGTGTGTGTGTGTAACCATGCCTGGCTATTGTTTGTTAGCATGAGTTCTGGAAGTTTCATCTCAGCACCCAAGAGGCAAATTTCTGTGAGTTCAAGGCCAAGCTGTCTACATAGGAAATTCCAATAAGTCATTGTTGTGTAAAAAGACTCTGTTTCAAAAAACAGAAACCTTGTCATCATCAATAACAGAAAGTTTATTCTGGATTTTGAATTCAGGTCTTCATGCTTGCAAAGCAAGCACTAAAATGGCTGTGTTATCTCTCCAACTTAAAAACTTTTTCTAAAAATGCTCTTTTTTTAAAAAATGGAAAATTTATTTGTAGCTCAGATTAGCCTTAAAGACTCAATTTCTTGCCTCAGTCCATGGAATGCTAGGATTCAGTCATGTGTTACCAGGTCAAGCAAGAATACATTCAATAAGTAGCTATTAATATTGTTATATGCCTTTTAAAGACAAGGTCTCATATAATCCAAGCTAGCCTTGAACTTGCTATGTAGCCAACACAGTTCTTGAGCCTTGATCTTCCTACCTATATCTTGCTGGATTATAGGCCTGTACAACCAGGCCTGGCTATTACTTTAATGGGTAAAGAGAACATTCGTACATATTGACAATGGTCATGCACTCTAGAAACAGAGGTAGGCGAACCTCTGAGTTTGAAGCCAGTATAGTAGTCTATATAGTGAATTCAAGGCCAGCCAGGGATACACAGTGATACCCTGGAGAAAGAGGGAGGGAGGGAAGAAAGAAAGGAGACATGTCCACTTGTCTGCCTTTATCCTTTCCCCAGGTCCTCACTCTCCTTCCTTCCTCCAACAAACCTCTTTTACATCAGATCTGTTGCATGATGTGATTTCTCAGGGGTACACCTTGGCTTGGCCCTGCCAAAAATACCCACTCACTGCATCATAACATGTAGTGTCCAACTCTAAGCAAAATTCTACTTGGAATCCAATTTGTGCTACATGTTACTTATGAACATGCAAGGCTGCTTTGTGATAGTCAGTACTATTAAGCAAGACTGAGACAGGAGCCTAGACTGTGGCTATCACCCTCTTACTATGATGTGGAATTTCGTATAAGGTAGATCCAACACTTCATCACATCAGTGTGCTAGCAAATGCCAGAAAGTCTCTGTGATGTGATAAATAACATTGTTATGTTGTCTGGGAGAATATATCTGAAAAGAAGAGTCTGCTTTTTAACCCTAAGAACATAATCAAAGAATAATTCTCCGTCTTTAGTGGGAATATGAAGGAGGGAACACAGTTCAGGTCCCTGAACAGCAAGAAAGGACCTATGAATGGTGGGCATAATATTATCATCACCATCACCACATTTACTCATTTTTAGATGGAAAAGCTGTTTTCTTTCGTAATCTCTTGGTAGGTAACAGCCTTGCGGCTGTTGTTCACGTGACTACTTTTGCAGGCACAGAATTATCATGTTAAAGAACAAACCATGTGGGTTGTAGCAATAGGCATCCCACCGCTCACTCCTGTTGAGCCGGACTCCATAATCAATGATACCCGTTTTCCCAAATCCACAGTTGGGCCCAGGTTTCACAATGGGGTATCCGACTCTACCCTTGGCCATCCATCCAGCAGCACAGACATGGAATCCTGAAAGAGGAAGAGAAGTTTAGGGATTCATTTAGTAGGAAAAGACTACCACTTCCTACTGTAAGTTTCTCAAGGGGCCAAACCCTTGAGAAATAGGAGAACTCTGCAATTGTAGCACTCTGGAAGCTGAGGTAGAAGGATTTTAAGATCACGGTCAGACTTGGCTACATTGTGAGGTGGAGTATCAAGCCTTGGGCGTTAGGTTAATACCCTAGCACTACCAACACAACACTAAACCGAAGTCTAAATACAAATAAAACATATCTTTTATTTTTTTCTGCGTTGTTTTGTTTTCAAGACCAGGGTTTCTCTGAATATTCCTGGCTGTCCTGGAACTTGATTTGTAGACCAGGCTGGCCTTGAATTCACAGAGATCCATCTGCCTCTGCCTCCTGTGTTCTGGGATTAAACCACCATGCCTGGCTCACCATTTTTTTCTTGAGACATGATTTCCTGTCATCCAGGCTGGCCTTAAACTCCGTTTTTGCTAAGGCTGACTTTGAACTCCGAGTGCTACTAGGGTTGCAGGCATGCAACCACCATGCCTGGATATACGTTTTGAATTCTGACTTAAACTAGTTAGTGGCTCTATTTGAAAACAAAAAAGGGAATGCAGTTAGATTAGACTTGAGGGTCATGTGGAGTATGAGGACCATTGATTTCAGGTCGTTTGGGCAGTTGTCTGAGAAGCTGGGTGTGCATTTAAGTGAAAACCCTCAGCCATCCATCCGTGCATCCAACCAAATGGGAATGAAAATTGCTTCCTTAGAGAACTGCATCTGAGATGAGCTATAGCTCAGTGGCAGAGCATTGGCCTCAGATGGTTGATACCCTAAATCCAATCTCTGCCAGACAAAAAGTACATCTAAACATGTATAGGTGCCTTTCTTGTCATTAGTTTCTCAGTGCTATATTTACATGGTGCTCATATTATGGCAGGTACTAGAAACAATCTCTGATTTTAAAATATGCAGGGTATTCATGTCCATAATATCTTTACTCAGGCAACTGAGGCAGGAGGATCACAAGTTTGAGACCAGCGAGACTTTGTCTCAAAAACAAAAAATACACAAATAAAAGTCACAGAAGCAAGCAAATAAACACAAAGTAGACGTGAATGTTGGTGGGTGGCTGCAAGCCTGAGCCTGTGCAGCAGGGTGTGGCCCTGGGTTTGATCCATAGGACTTGAACATCCTTGGCTACTGCTTATCAGTGGAGAGCCTGGAAACTATCCCTTTTTGCTGCTGTGGGGTAATTTACTGCTGCATGTTTGTCTTGCTTGAATAAAGTATAAAACTTGTGTAGGCTCTGCCAGGTACTTGCCTATGAGAAAAGGAATTCTGATGAGGCATCACAAGGGAGAAGGTGGCTAGCTTTTTTTTATAAGAAGCAAATTGTAGTAGCCAGGCGTGGTGGTCCATGCCTTTAATGTCAGCACTCGGGAGGCAGAGATAGATGGGATAGCTCTGCGTTCAAGGCTAGCCTGGTCTACAATCAAGTTTCAGGCTGGGGCTATTAGGTCTGACTGCATTTGGAGTCCCAAGATTTGGGAGGCTGAAGAGGAAGGAGTGGCTTAACACTAGCCTCAGTTATCGAGTGAATTTGAGACCAGCATGGGCAAACAGACAAAGAAACAACATATACAAAAGCAAAAATCAAGCCAGCCCAAATAAGAGCAATAGTTCATTGCTGGAGTTTTCAGGATAGAAATTGCTGGAGTATCTTGGCATGAGCATCTTCCCAGTTTCTTTTTTCTACTGCTGTAAAACCCACCTCACTGCTTTTAATTTTACAGCACAGTGGTACAAATGTGTGGTGGTGTGTACCTTTAGTCTCAGCCTGAGGTTAGTAGAGGCTCGATGAAGATCACAAGTTTGAGGCCAGCCTGGGCTATATAGTGGGACTCTTATTTTGAAAAAAAAAAGAAAGAAAGAAAAACTAAGAGAAAAGTTTCTTAAATTATAACTTTTCTATGACTGTGGGAGACTCAGATGTCCTTGTGCTCACAGATAAGCACCAGGGGAACCGGGAATATTAAACACACTGGGTTGTCTCTTCAAAGGGAGGGATGTGTAACCTATTTTCTGCCTAGAAGTCTGGGAACAGACGTGGTTAATAGCCTGGTGACCTTTACACTAGCTGCATGGCTGAGACTACAGACCCTATTGTGAACTTGTCAATCTATAGACCCTATCTTTATGGAAAATATCACATGTACTTTACAAAGAATTTCCATGTAGTCATGTTTTATTGTGCACACAGAATTGAGTTAATTGTCATCAATTGTGATGTACGCCTAAAGCAAATGACTTGGGGTCAGACTCCCGAAGTCTAAACCAACAGCAGCTACTGAGTCCTGTTGAACCAAATTACCTTCTTGCCTCTCTTGCATCCTTACTTTGCTGGCTGTGGTGGTCAGAGACCCTGCACTACTACTAGGTAAATTGATTTGTAAAATTGCATGCTTTAATAGCAGAGGAAACCAACATTAACATACCAAGAGAGACAGGACAATATTTAAAGGTGTACCAATTACAGTAACATTTTGTTTTGTTTTGTTTTTTGTTTTTATTGTTTTTTGTTTTTTGTTTTTCGAGACAGGGTTTCTCTGTATAGCCCTGGAACTCACTTTGCAGACCAGGCTGGCCTCAAACTTAGAAATCTGCCTGCTTCTGCCTCCCGAGTGCTGGGATTAAAGGAGTGCACCACCATGCCCAGCTCAATTACAGTAACATTAACACACAGTGTTTCAACGATACCAAGGTATTATTTTCTTTTGGTGTTTATTTTTAGATCACAGACCCTCTATCTGCCTCTGTCTCTCTCTAAGAAATCTTGAGGACAGAGAATTAAGAAGTGTGTTGTGCTGTGGCTTTGTAGCCCCTCCCCTTCATAGCAGCAAGGTAAGTCTGTGGTCCTGCTAGAACTTGGCTCGATGCTGTGTCAGGAATCACATGGACTAAGCGGGGCTAAATCACGTGAGTGGAGCTTCCGGGCACGCCCTAGAAATCTATGACAGTCTGAAACTTCCCTTTGTTCCTAGGACTCAAAGACCTTTTCCATCCAGGCCCATGTCAAACTATACATGTTGGGTATCTCACCTGCTCTCCCACTTGAAGCTCTATGCTAATGAAGCCCCTCTCCAGGTTTTGAAAGCAAGTCTCCTCGACCGCTCTCCCCATGTCTGTCTTTGTCTCTCTCCCTTAAAGGCCTCATCTTACTTCTTGTTCTCCCAATTCTCAAGTCCCAGTCACGTTTCTCTGCAGCCCCTGATGGTGTTGGGAGGCTCTTTCTCCTAATGAAGCTCCTTCATGGGTAATTTCATGTCTGCTCCTCACCCAAACTCCCTGTATCTCCACCAGGACTTGTATTTTCTTAATTCTCACTGGATGGTGCCCAACCCTCATGAGATGCTCTTACAAGGAACTTCTGACTTTAGGCAGAAGGAATGAGGGAAGCCCAGATATTCTCATCACATAGAGAACGGTCCCAAAGGGCTTGAGAGAAAAATTTTAATAAGAGTTATGGAAAAGTGGGATTTCCCCCCAAGTCCTCCAGAGTGAATAAGAAGAAAAACTATTATCAAATCAGTTACCAATTTTTCTGGCTGCCTCTAGCTGCTTGTAGGTTGCGAGACGACCACCTTCAAATTCACAAACGGCCTTGGCTTCGGCGTAGGTGAGCTTGTATCTGCCAGCCCGAGCTTCTCTGTGGTATACGCCCGCTGCTTGTTCTGTGGATTATAGAATCTCATCAATGCACTATTAGCCATTCTTGTGGAACAAAGGAAATTGTGCCCCAGCGGGAGGATTACATCAGATAAATGTTCTTGGCAAAGAAATTTCTAGGTCAGCTGCCACGGTAGTTAAGTTTTTATTGTTAGAAAGCTTTGCGGGGGTTGGGGGAAGAATGAGGGAGAATTTTAGGGGAATATAGGTTGGACACATAAAGACTGGAGTTTAAATAGTTTCTGATAGCATGAAAGAAAGTTTTAAATACAGCATCGTATTGTATTTCTAGACTAATCACAAGTAATACAGTCTTGGTATTCCTTTGGCTTTAGGAAGATTTTTTTGGTGGGGGGGGTGGGGGGTGAGTTCAAGGCCAGCCTGGTCTACAGAGTTAGCTCCAGGATAGTCAGGGCTACACAAAGAAACCCTGCTTGGATAGGACCATAGTAGATGAAGGAAGTTTAGAAGGTAAAATAAGCCCGTGAAAATGGAAGCTCACAAAGGGGGAGGACGTGCCTATATGATTAAGATGATATAGCTGAAGATTTAGTAAAAAACTTAAACACTGTGGGAAAATCTGACAGAGTCCTCAGCGAGCAAGTAGAGCACTAAGGAAAGAGATTTGAACATGCCCGAGAGAAACCCTGGCTCCCCTCTAACCTCTTTCCCTGACTTGTTTGTTCATGTGTTGTTCCCAGCATAGTTTAGGCGACGGCAAGTCACACACACCCTGCCTTCCAGTGGGTCACTGTTTCAGTGAACTGTTTGGAGACTGCAGTGATGTCTCCATAGAAACAATGTGAAGAGGTTCCCCAGACGATGGTCACGAGTTTATCTCCAATAGTGCTGCTGATAGAGCCACCCAGTGGTCCAGCTTCCTATTAAGCTTTTGTATACTGATCTGTCCCGTCGGCCACCATGGAGATGTTTCCAGGGAATTCTTGAATGCCTCAGCACATAAGACACAGATCCAGAAACATGTCCTGATTCAACTCATATTTTTTTCTTTTCTTTTCCTCAAACTAATGCCGACTCTGCCACAGCGTGACGGGAAATGGTGTTGGCTGTGTTTCATGCTTTTCTAGATTCTAAGGATCCAGCTCTCCTAAATTAGATGGTAAAAGCCCATTGCTTAGAGAAGACAACAGTCAATTGGCTATTTTTATTCACTCGCTTATTTTGAAGCAGGGTCTCCTGTGCCAGGCTGGCCCCTAACTGGCTTTGTAGCTGAGGAAGTCCTTGAGCTCTGTAATGCTAGCCTTTACTTCCTGAGCGTGGGGATCACAGGCGTAACACTTGTTTTATTAGGTACTGGGGAACCTGAGTAGGTTTTTTTATGCATGTTAGACAAGCTCTACCAACTGAGCTTACATTCCATGTTTATGGACCAGAACATGCTAGCAACATCAGCTCATCACCAGTGGAGATCATTTCCGCCTTGTAAATGACTCTTGGTCTAGGTTCCTTCATGAGGCAAAGCCTCTACATGGTCATTAATTTCCTCACTCATTGAAGCCTGCAACTTGATGAAATGTCCTAGGTATTGTGGACCAGACCCTGCTGTCCCCTCAAAGGATTTAGACATGCATGAGCAGATAGCTAAAAACCTTTTTTAAGTTAATTTTTAAATATATGTGTATGCGTGTTTTGTTTTTTCTCTGCACGTTTGTCTGGGTACCACATGTGTGTCTAGTGCCTGAGGAGTCTGGAAAACTGTGTTGAATCTGCTGGGATTAGAGTTACAGGTGGTTGTAACCCTGCCAGGAGGATTTTCAGAGGAATACCCATGCTCTGAAAGATCAACCAATGCTTTAACCAAAGCCATCGCTCCAGCCCTGTCTGTCTGTCTGTCTGTCTTTGTCTTTCTTTCTTTCTTTCTTTCTTTCTTTCTTTCTTTCTTTCTTTCTTTCTTTCTTTCTTTCTTTCTTTCTTTCTTTCTCATAGGGTCTTGGTATATAGCCCAGGCTGGCCTAGAACTTGTGATTCTCCTGTGTCAGCCCTTTAAGTAGGAAAATTAAAATGTGCCACTGGGGCTTGGAGAGATAGCTCAGCAGTTAAGAACACTGGCTGCTCTTTCAGAGAAGGAGGAGATTCCCAGTACCCACATGTCAGCTCACAACTGTCTGTAGCTCCAGTTCCAAAGGATCCATCACCCTCACACACACAGACTTACACACAGACAAAACACCAATGCACAGGAAATTAAAAGATGCCTGCCACCACACTGAACTAAGTATCTTTATCTGAGACACTATGCCTTTTGCTAAAGAAAAAGGATGCATGCTTAATTTGATTATTTATTATGAACATTGTTGCTAATTTAAAAAGTTGAAATCTATCCGTATTTCAAGAATTTAGAGTAAAAAAAATTCTATACAAAAAATTGCATAAATTATTTTAATGGATGACAACTCTTCTTCAAACTGTTTTTCCTAATATTTTACTCCAAACTTGAAATACACTTCTGGGGAGAGGTTAACAAAGAGTTTTAGAAAATAATTTCAAACTGTCTTACCAGTAATTAAAAACAAGCAGGCAAGTAAAACTGTTGGAAACTGGTGGCATGTGTCTCGGTAATATGATACTAACAGAAGTCACAGACTTCATGGGCCATAATTTCAGTTTGTTAAATGTTTCTATTCTATTTTGTCAAAAGAGCAAACATACAGAATTCTCTACATTTATGACGAGGTGTCACTGTGTAGCCTATGCTTACCATGAACTCTCTATTGTCCTTCCTCACCCTCTGGAGTCTTGGTGATTACAGAACTTTTTCCTCAAGAACAGGTCTATATGAAATTGTTTTGATTGTTTGCTCTTTTGTTTTGTTTTGTTTTGTTTTTGTTTTGTTTGTTTGTTTCCCGAGACAGGGTTTCTCTGTGTAGCCCTGGCTGTCCTGGAACTCACTCTGTAGACCAGGCTGACCTTGAACTCAGAAATTCACCTGCCTTGTGCCTTCCAAGCGCTGAGATTAAAGGCATGCGCCAAACACTACCTGGCGATTGTTTGCTTTTTTTTTGAGACAATGTCATTTTCTAGCTCTGGCTGACCTGGAACGCACTATGTAGACTAGGTTGGCCTTGAACTCACAGAGATCCATCTGCCTCTTAAGTACTGGCATTAAAGACAGACACTGGCATACTTGATTCTGCCCAGATAATTATAAACAAAGCATTTTATGTATGTATTTTTTAACTTTGAATGTTAATTTATTTTGAGGCAAGTTTTTGCTGTGTATTCCAGGCCAGCCTGGAGCTGCCAAGAACTAGAAGTACAAAATCAGGACCATTATTATTTTAAAGTATTATCTGTTATTTAAAAAATTTAATAGCTGGGCGTGGTGGCGCACGCCTTTAGTCCCAGCACTCGAGAGGCAGAGGCAGGCGGATTTCTGAGTTCGAGGCCAGCCTGGTCTACAAAGTGAGTTCCAGGACAGCCAGGGCTACACAGAGAAACCCTGTCTCGAAAAACCAAAAAAAAAAAAAAAAAAATTTATAGATTTAGAATGTTCTGCTATCATGACAAAACTTAATACAACGAAACTCTAACTTTTTTTTTTTTTTTTTTGGTGGTTTTTTGAGACAGGGTTTCCCTGTGTAGCCCTGGCTGTCCTGGAACTCACTTTGTAGACCAGGCTGGCCTGGAACTCAGAAATCCGCCTGCCTCTGCCTCCCGAGTGCTGGGATTAAAGGCGTGCGCCACCACGCCCGGCGAAACTCTAACTTTTAAAAGATACATGTGTCTAAAACAATATTTTATTCATTTTTCTCTTCTGCCATTTAATTTTTAAAACTGAAAAAAGGGTTTTTTTTTGTTTTGTTTTGTTTTTGTTTTTGGAAATGACAACAGTGGACTGCCTTGTGCTGCTTTTTTTTGGGTGGGGGGAGTTAAGTAACCTTGGAGACATCACTACTTGAGCCTCAGTTTCTTCATCTAGAAAATGGGAACAATGATAGCAGTAGCCACCTATCAGGACCTTATATAGTATGCCTTTTGCAGATTCAGGAGGAAGACAGAAAATTATTGATCTTTGTCTTCAGTGTTCGAGACCCACATTGACTGATTTCTTATGTGTCTGTTCCTTTCTTGTTGAGTTGCCGTTAAAGAAATTAGAAGTCACAGAGTTCAAATGTCCTGTTCTTCACCGTTGTTACCAGATCCTTCCCTCTGAACCCAGCTCTCTTTTCTCCCTGAACAGTTTCTAATATTATATTGACCCAACCAACTGTAACCAATTTGTACTGGGCTGACTGGTCAGTAATTTGTCCCAGATTGAAGCATTTGACAGGGTCTCAAGCCTCTGTGGTGTGCTCCTCACAAAGGCTGGGCTCGCTTCACTCCACCTTCAGGGCAGAACTGCTTTTTACTCAGGTTTACATTTTTGTGCATACACATTCAAAACATTACAAAAACAATGACTTCAAATCACCCCAACCCAGGAGAATTTGACAGCCTTTCAAGATCTCCCCATATGACTTCAATTCCTACCAGCTTTATGGTGTTTCCCCATTTCTGACGAATGTGTCTGTATTACCTCAGTTGGATTTCATGCACACGTCTACCAAATTTCATTTTGACCAAATGGTCACACTGCGACTAGTTTCGGCTCAAGTTGGAAAAAGAGGCGGCAGGGCTGTGCATTTCAAATCCAGCTTGCTAATGAGATCCTCATGGCTGCAGTTTCTACCACAGAGAACACTGCTGAGAGGGGAAAATAGTCTACAGCCATGTGTTGCCTAGCAAGCAAAAAAACCAAGATCTAGGTTGATTTTGCTTTGTCTGTTTTTTTTTGTTGTTGTTGTTTTGTTTTGTTTTTTTATTCTGCACAAGAATAAGATGATCCCTCCAATAAGCAATCAAAAAATTTTCTCTACTAAATACAATAATGAACAAAATGTAGCATCCAACTTAAATGATAAGGATTCTAGTGTTGTTCTGAGTGCCATAATGGGAATTTTGAGTTTTCTGTGTTAATATTCATTTGTTGGTCTTTTGTTCATCTTCAGCGTTTAGCCCAAGTCATTCCTTACACTTAACAAAAACAGCAAAAAGAACTTTCCCCATTTAACCAAAGGTCTAGGAAAGTACTCCCGTGACAAAAAGAACCAAACCTGATGAACGTACTAAAAAGGACAAAGCATTTTCATCTTCTTTCCTGCACCAACCACACTCTAGCCTTGTTAGAACAGATGAAAGACAGAAGAGTTAAGCTGTACCCTGTAGCTCAGAGTCCACAGAGTTCAGAGATGCTGCAGGTCAGCATGCATCAACTCACCTGAAACCTTACTGCCAGTGCAGTGGAAAAACAAAACAACAAACAAAACAAAAACGTTATAGTAGTGTTTTAGTTCCATAAAGAGATACCCACCAGTCAGGGACCATATCTGCTTTGAAATCTTGAAATATATTTTTACAATGTTAGCACATCTTAACCTCTTTTTTGTTGTTGTTGAACAATACATTGTGTAAAAGGATAGCCTTCAATTTTAAAAGAAAACTTTCTTTGTTTAATGGCATGCCAGTCACTGTCTCTCTAAAAGTATTTTCCATGAAAACACCAGGCTTTGAACACACTAGAAAATTTCACTCCTTCCATTCAGTCCTCTATGATGTCAATGGATCGATATTCCCAACATGAAGTTCGCGAGTAAAGTTTCTTACCAAGCCATATGGAGTTATGAAAGATTCCATCCTTGAATCCCCATCCGTGAGCCTCTTCCCACAGCAAGACGCATAAGCAAAGGAGGACGACCATCTCTTCGGTTGCAGAGCCGGTTACAATGTCGGAGCTGCCCACAAGAAATTCTCAGAGCAGCGGCTGGAATGCGGCTGAAACATCTGGTTTCCACATCTTTTAAATAGTTTTTTTCGGCTGTGAGGTCAGCATGTATTCTCCAATGGCACTTTCCGTTGCGGAGTTACACAATTACTTCAGTGTCTGAAGCAAGCCCTCTGACTCATTTGCATTGGCAACCAGAACGGAGGGCGCGGGATGAGCATCTACGTTTTAAAGTCTCTTTCTCAGAAACAAGTTCGTTTATTTCTGTCAGTCACCAGCATTTTTCAGTTAGAAAGTTTGTGGAGTTTGGTGCAGATTCAGAAGCGGTTAAAAGAAAAAAAAAAAAAAAAAAAAAAAAAGCCGAACTCCAGCAGGATTCTCTGAGAAATCCTGAAGGTCCTGTTTGAATTGTTAATTTGGGGGTCTGTGACTTGACCCTAATCTTCGTGGTCTTGAGTGTGATAGTATCGCTTTAGTTTTTGCTATACATTGCCAAATAAGTCTGTGAAGATTTATAACAAAGGTGTATGTAGCTTGGCAAACCCAGCAAGGCAGACCCCCCCCCCACACCCCTCACCCCCCCACCCCCGGTAAATACACCAGTTTTGAGAAAAGGAACCCCCTTTGAGAGTCTTAGGACATTCTTGGACTATCCAAATATTTCGCTATGTAAACACAAGGCGTATTTTAAGTAGTTAGATACTAGCAGGTTTGAAGGACTCTTGCGGGGTGGGGGTTGGGGGATGGCTAGACCCCTCCTATCTAGGAGAGGGAGAGGGGGAGGGAGAGGGAGACAGCTCAGCGGTAGAGCATGCCTATAACATGTGTAAGATCCTAGGTCCAATCATCAGTACCAGGCAGACACAAAGATATACCATACCATCCTCTTTCCTGTCAGAATCCACACAAACAGGCTCATCAATCATTTGAACACCACAAAGCCTCTCAGAAAAAACATCTGTTAAAAAAAAAAGCCAAAAAGCAAACAAAACAAAACAAAACAAAACAAAAGCCCCATGCGGATTGTGGTAGTAGTATCTCTGAACCTTTTGGCTATTGTGTACTATTTCTTTTGTTGTTTTTTTGTTTGTTTGTTTGATTTTTGTTTCTTGGCAATAGGATCTCTATGTAGCCCTGGTTGTCCTAGAACTTGGCTATGTAGATGAAGTTGGGCTCGAACTCCCAGAGGTCAACCTGCCTCTGCCTCTATCTCTGCCTCCTGAGTGCTGAGATTAAAGGTGTGTGTCACCGGGGCATCTGTGCCACCGCGGCGGGCTCCCTCTCACCCTCGAGGGTGTGCTGTACTCGGTAGTGAGTATTGTATACATGCTGGTGCTTCTCCTGAGTTCTTTTGCCATCGCTCACAAGTTGCGGAAAGAAGGCACCAGTTAAAGATTCTGGTGACAGGTAGATGATGATGAAGTTAATGCAAATATGGCACAACTTCCCTAGATCCATTGAACTTGTTCGAAAATGATCAAAGTATGAGATGATGATCTGGGAAGGTCAGCGTGCCTTCCAGCCCCCTAAATTCTCCTTCCCCACAAAAATTCAAGACGCTTAGGTGATGTGTCTGCTCACATCACACTGTTATAAAGGCATTTCCTGATGTTGGTTGATAGGCACTTTATGTAGCTTTCCTTTTTCTTGCTGCTCAGTCTTTGCTACTTAGCGTCTCTATTCCTATTTAAAAACATATTTTTAGATTGTGTGTGTATGTGTGTGTGTTGCCTCATGAATGCCCATGCATAATGTGCATGAAGTGCCTAAAGAAGTCAGAAGAGAGCATCAGATTCCCTGGAACTTGGATGACATATGGTTGTGGGCCATCTTGGTGCTGGGAACTAAACCTGGGTCCTCTTGTAAGAGCAGTAAGTGGTCTTAACCACTGTCTCTGTAGCCCCAGCTTCTCTACTCTCTCTCTCTCTCTCCTTCCTTCCTTCCTTCCTTCCTTCCTTCCTTCCTTCCTTCCTTCCTTCCTTCCTTCCTTCCTTCCTTCCTTCTTCCCTCCCTCCCTCCCTCCCTCCCTCCCTCCCTCCCTTCCTTCCTTCCTTCCTTCCTTCCTTCCTTCCTTCCTTCCTTCCTTCCTTCCTTCCTTCCTTCCGTTGTTTGTTTTTGTTTGTGACAGGGTATCTGTGTATCCTTGACTGTCATGAAACTCACTCTGTAGACCAGGCTGGCCTTGAACTCAGTAATCTGCCTGCATCTGCCTCCAGAGTGCTAGGATGAAAAGCATACACCACAGTGTCTGGTTATGGAGACATCTTTTTAGTGAACATCACAGGCTTATCCTGGTCTCTTCTTTCTTCGAAAGGGTATGGGGTAAAGAATTTACTGGACTCTTATCAAGCTACACCCATAGTTACCAGAATTTGAAATGTTTGACTTTGTGACATAGCAGATGAGAGTGGGTGGGGGGAGCTCACTAATTAGTTTGAGTGTAAATTTGGTGCCCATGTGGGAGAGGCTATGGAAAACCAAGGGGGTCAGTGAGAATTGGATGAGTAGGTAGTTGTCTCTGGAAAGTGTAATCACAGGAGTATTTTTAGTTTGTGGCTTAAGGAGCAAATGCAGTCTGACTACTGCACTGCTGCAGGAGTGTCACAGCCTCCCCCGTCACCGTCACTTTCTTTGGTCCTGTCATCTCAGCATCTCTCTCAAATATCTCTTCTCCCCACTTACCAAAATTCCTCTCAGCAAAGCATCTGCAAGTAAGTAGCAATTCTAGGGCGCTCTGCATTTTAAAGATGCTCTGAGGACAGAGGGTTCAAGTCGTTTTACCGTGGAAAAACTTCACGCAGTGCACTGATGGATTAATGCAATCTTAGCTGATTTCTTGCCTCCCCCTCATAATAGCCATACAGAACATAAATATTTCTCTTACTTCTGAACAGTATTTGACCACCCTGTTCCTCTTCTACCATTGAGGGAATAGGAAACAAGGACTAAGTCTGCCATGATGGTAACATATAATCCCAGTATTTGGAAGGTAAGAGGCAGAGGGATGCCAAGCCCCAGGCAAGCATAAGCACTGTGGCCAGACTCTGTCGCAAGCAACCAAACAAGCAATTCGTAAGGATGTGGGCTCTGGCTTTGAGAATGTGCTCAACTCCTTCGTGGAAGAAATGATGAATAGGGTTATATATGGAGAATCTGTAGGTGGATAACTGGGAAGAGAGTAGAGGAATGTTGCCAATCCACTTAATATGGAAACTGCCTAAGAAGTACCCAGCTCCTGAGACATACTACTCAGACTCCCCTTCTGGGAGCTAACAGAAATACAACGTAAAACGTCCTCTCAAGGCCAGAAGACATTACCAGTTAAATCCTTTTGCATCTGCCATGACTGGCTGGAAACTCAGCCAGGCTGCCTTTTTGTATAGGAAGCTGTCTTCTGGCTTCTTTTCTACATGACTCTAACACTCGTAAGCCCATATAGCTACTGGATACTTGAAGGCCTAGAGTGGCAGTTCTCAACCTGTGGGTTGCAACCATCAGAAAATGTATTTTCAATGGCCTTAGAAACTCCAACCATAATAATTATTATTTTGTTTCTACTTCATGATTATAATTTTGCTACTGAGCAGCATCTCAGTTCCTAAGACCATCGGAAATATGTGTTTTTCCGATGGTCATGACCCACAGCTGTAGAACCACTGTCCTAGGGGGTAGTGAGGAGCACACACAGGTAAGTACTCAGAATCTGAGCTGACACAGTGGCCCGAAGCTATCACACTTGTAAAATATTTGAAGGAGAAAGTAGATAGATAGATAGATTAGATAGATAGATAGATAGACAGATAAGATAAGATAGATGAGTTAAAGCAGAATCCAGACATTCGGCAGAAAGTGAGAAGGAGATATTTTGAATCCCTTTTTCCACATGGGCACTCTCAGCTGGGCAGTGTGTCATGAGCACTCTGTAGTCTTAACTAACAGGTCAACATCTCCATGGCTCCCTCATGCCCAACTGTATCCTCTGCATACAAAAATCCCATTGCAGCACGATATGTATGGTAGTGCTTGCCTATAAGACCTCTCTTACCTCTGAACGCTAACAACCTTGCTCCTCTTCACTTGGGAAGCAGAAGCTGGAGTCTCAAGAGCCATCAAGGTTTTTCAGGTTATCTTTGGCTATGCAACAAGTTCAAGACCAGTCTAGGCTACATAAGACTATGACTATAAAAGAAGAAGGAAGAGAAGGAAGAGGAGAAAGAGGAGGAGGAGGAAGAGGAGGAGGAGGAGAAGGAGGAGGAGAAGAAGACGCAGCAGCAGTAGTAGCAGCAGCAGCAGCCGCCAGGCTTGGCAGTACTTGTTTTTAGTCCCAGCCCTCAGGAGGCAGAGACAGGCAGATCTCATGAGTTCGAGGCCAGCCTGGTCTACAGAGTGAGTTTCAGGACAGCCAGGGCTACATAGAGAGACCCTATCTCAATATGGGAGGGAGTCCCATACTTCTCTGTTGCTATGGTAAATGCCCTGACAAAGAAACATAAGGGAGAAACACTTGTTTGGGCACATATTCAAGGAGTCAGTTCATCAGGGTGGGGAAGCCGCAGCGGCAGGAGCTTGAGGCAGCAGTTCATGCTGTACCCACACTCCACAGTGAGCCCCAGCACCCCAGGATCTAATCTCTTTGAAAATAGTATTAAGTCATGTCATATTAGTCTCAAGTGAAGCCCTGATTGTAGAAGGTCGATGTCGTGACACAAAGGGGAAATTGGGACACAGGTAGCATATCAGAAGGAAGCTATGAAAAAGGAAGGTGTGAAAAGGGGCGGGGCATTGTGAATGGTACTTCCAGACTTGGTACTGTCACAACAGATGTGACAGAAGCACGGAAGGAAGGAAGGAAGGAAGGAAGGAAGGAAGGAAGGAAGGAAGGAAGGAAAGAAGGAAGGAAGGAAGGAAGGAAGGAAGGAAGGAAGGAAGGAAGGAGAGAGGGAGGGAGGAGGGAGGGAGGAAGAAAGGAAGAAAGGAAGAAAGGAAGAAAGGAAGAAAGGAAGAGTTTCCTTTGAATATAGTTCCAGGATGCATACAGTCATGGTGGCGGAAGCTTGAGGCTACACAGAGAAACCCTGTCTTGAAAAAAACAAGGATGGCCAGCTTGTAGAGGGCCAGGTGGCATGATGGAGCGGAAACCAGAGCAATAGGAACTCCTTGAAGAAGTGAAATATTGACTAATTGTGTCTTCCAAAGCTTTTGCACGGTGAATGTGGGACTGTGCACAACACTGGGCAGAATAATATGCTTTCAAGTTTATGGGAAAACAGATGTTTGAAGGACATCTGAAGCCGATATTGGACTTTCCATAGCTCCATGAGCGATTGTCATTAGTAGCTGACAAATGTTCCATTTCCCAGTCTGGTGTCAATGCGGCCATGGTGTGCTCACAGCCATCTATGGTTTGGTGGGACTGCAGAATTCTTTCTGCACAGTGACAGGCATGTGCAATCTCAGAATGAAGAACAGGTTATTAGTGAGCCAGAAAGTCTTGTCCTTTCTGCCCTGCAGGAAACACTTGAGGCTGTGGCTGCTCTGTCTCTGTGGATCCGGATCTCTTGGATGTTGTAGTGCAGTTTATCTTGTTACGTGTAGTAGCATATGCACTATAAACTTTTGCTGTTTTAAGTCATTGAGACTTGGAAGTCCCCCCGGCCCCTCCCGCCCCCCCGCCGCTTTGGTTTCTAGAGATAGGTTTTCTCTGTGTAGCCCTGGCTCTGTAGACTATGTTGGCCTCAAACTCACAGAGATCTGCCTGCCTCTGCCTCCCATGTAGTGGGATTAAAGTTGTGTGCCACCACGCCAGACTTTGGGGTCTTTCTTTGTTGACAGCACACTCTGTTAGAAATAAGCAGGTGTTAGTGTTGAAGGAAAGGTGGGGATGAGAAATTACTGACATCCTACTGAAAAGGTCAGTTCAAGAAGAAAGAGGAAGATGTGAGAACGGGAAAATGAGACTGTGGTGGACAGATTTACTATCCTCCTCAAATTCCCATCCGCCTTCCACACAGACCCTCAACCAAGTCAGCTTGCCTCCCCACAATCACTGACCAGTGCTTCTCCTTATGTGTGCTTTCAACCCAACAGCTCCATGTATGCCATCTGATAAGACTTTATGTTTTACGCTTTATAATTTTATTTTTAATTTTTGTTGTGTTTTGCCTGTGTACCATGTGAGTGCAATGCCCATCGAGACCAGAAGAGGGCATCCGATCTCCTTGGACTGGAGTTACAGACAGTTGTAAGCTCTCATGTGGGTGCTTAGAATAGAACCCATGTCCTCTGGAAGAGCAACCAGTGCTCTTGATCACGGAGCCACCTCTCTGGTGCCTTACCTGACAAATCTTGAGAACTTCTGCCTTCCTTTCTCTGCCTCTATCATCCTGTTTAGGGGAATTTGAACTCAATTAATTCAAATTCTGTCTGCGTTGTGTTTTGAGTGTTTTTTTGGTTTTTGTTTTTCCTGTTTTTGAGACAGTCTCACAATATAGCTGTGGCTGGTCCTGTACTTGTTATATAGACCAGGCTGGCCTTAAACACACAGAGATCCACTTGCTTCTGCCTCCCGAATGCTCTGTCTGTATTATGAATCTGTTAACCCGGGAAATACTTTAAGCTAAATTTTTGTTATTCTTTCTTCCCTTCTTAAAAAAAAATATATATATATATATATTTATATATATAAATATAATATAATCTTAAAAAAATATATATTTTTTAAGAAGGGAAGAAAGAATATATATATATATATATGTATACATACACACACATATTTTTTACTTATATGTCTCAATGTTTTGCTTACTTGTATATTGTATGCATGGTTATTGTATATATGCCAAGTGCCCACGAGACTAGGACAGTAGACTCCTGGAACTGGTGTTATGGACAGGTTATAAGTTGTCACGTGGGTGCTAGGAAATGACGACAGGTTCTCTGAGAGAATAGTCAGTGCTCTTAACCGGCAAACCATGTCTCCTCTCTGCTCCACCTTTGCTTTTCTTTCCGTTTTAATTTTTATTTTATTTTATTATTATTTTTTTTGAAACAGATTCTCACTGTGCTGCTCAGGATGGCCTGAAACTTGTTATACAGGCAAGGATGGCAAGGATGGGAAGGATGGCAAGGATGGGAAGGATGGCAAGGTTGGCCCTGAACTATGGATCCTCTTGCTTCCAGCTTCTCCAGGGTTGCAATTACACGTGTGGCCACCACACCTGCCTTATACAATGTAACCCTAGAACTGGAACACGGGGCTTTGCGAACACATGCCAGGCAAGTCCTCCTCCAACTGAGCTAAATCCCAGCTCCTGAAAAGCATCCAGGTAGTGAGTCTGATGGCTACTGCAAGGGCCTGTGTCCTGGGGACATTTCCTCAGCTAGTTGCTGAGGAAAGGCGTGACAAAGGCCACTTGGGTTCCATGTCCCTAAAGATGCCATCTAAATGGGACTTCTTAGCAAAAGGAGTACACAAGGACAAAAGTAGAGCTATAGAACAAAGAAAAATTTCAGGGAACCCCTATTATAAACATATGCCATGTGTGTAGTGACTGGATATGCTTATGACTGATGTACATATGTGTAAAGGCTTAATTATGTGATATCACTATGAAAATCATGACCAGACAGAGTAGTCATATTTTATAAGGGCCTAATGAGATGAGTAATCAAGCAGATGAGTCAGGGAAAGGACTGATGTTTTTCTAAAGGAAAAAAGATTCATCAATATTGCATCAAAGCCAGGTCATAATTCACAAATCTGTGCTGCAGTTGCATGGCACAGATGGTGATCCTGAATCACTTTTCATTGTTGTTGCTTCCTTTGTTTTGTTTTGTTTCCAAGACAGAGTTCCTCTGTGTAATAGAGACCCAACTGTCCTGGAACTCACTATTTAGAGCAGACAGCCTTGAACTCAGAGATCCTCCTGCCTCTGTCTCCCCGGTCCTGGGATTAAAGGTGTGCCACCACCAAGTAGCTTTCTGGATCACTTTTTTTTTTCAGATTTATTTATTTATTTATTTATTTATTTATTTATTTATTAATTATATGTAAGTACACTGTAGCTGTCCTCAGATACTCCAGAAGAGGGCATCAGATTTCCTTATGGATGGTTGTGAGCCACCATGTGGTTGCTGGGATTTGAACTTGGGACCTTCAGAAGAGCAGTCGGCACTCTTAACCACTGAGCCATCTCGCCAGCCCTCTGGATCACTTTTAAAATGGGATTTGAAAAGCATATCCCACCCCAAAACTTATTTAGTTATTATTTATGTGTATGTATGGCTGTGTATGTCAGGGTATGTGGACTACATCTATGTAGGTACCCAAGGAGGTCAGAGGGTGTTGGAAACCCTGGAATTGGAGTTACAGGCAGTTGTAAGCTTCCTAATATGGGTGCTGAGAATTGAACTGGGGTCCTCTGCAAGAGCAACAAGAGCTCTTAACCCCTGAGATGTCTCTCCAGCCCCTTAAATTATTTGTCTGTCTGTCTGTCTAACTATAACAGTTGGAATTTATTAAAAGCTGAAGGAAAGGTGCTAGGTAGTGTAAGACTCCGGGGAGCCTTAGCTTAATAGCGACCCTCTGAGTGAACCACGTGGAGCCAGGATCGATGCCAAAAGCAAGAGGAATTTATTGTTCCAGCGCACTGGAGTTGTCCTAGACCTGAAGGTGAGACAGTGACCACCAGCACCCATTCGGCGAGTTTTTATATGGTTTCCAGGGGCAGAATAGAGCATCAGCAACTAGATACAATATGATTGGTGGAACAGTGCACCCTTTAAATTGATTGGTCTTTAGGGAATGAAGTGACAAGGGCTTCCCTTGTCTGAAGGTGGGCAATGGTCCATTCTGAGGAATGTGTCCCCACCCACAGGTTCGTTCTGCCCAGTTGTCTAAGAAATGTTAATTAGCCTCGCCCTTCCGGAGGGGCTAGTGTTTCATGACCTTCCCAAAGTTCCTAAGCTGACCTTTGCAGAAGCATGACCACAGCTCCACACAGATACATAATTTCTTTGCAAATGGTTCCCAAGAGTAGTTTCTATCCAGTAATAGGCTGTATACCAGATAGAGATATAAAAGTAAATAAGATACAATCTTGCAATCATCTGGCAAGAATGAAGCCATTCTAAAGAACACACTGGAGACTGCTGAAACAATGGGCCTTAAGAAACTGAAATTTCCCCTGGAATCTCATGCTGGGGGATGGGGAGGAGATAGGTATTCATCGGCCAGCCAAGGAGGAGCCTGTCCCCCAGAGATTTCACAGTCCTGGTGACTTGTCAGACAACCTTGCAGGGGAAGAGTGGAGCCCAGACAATGATGGTGGGCAGAAACTCAAGGCTTCTTCCAAGTTCCTTTATTTTAATTGGTCTATTCATGAGATGGCTGAGCCTGTTTTGGGGGTCTCCCATGACTTAGGCTCTGACCCTAACACTATGGTAGCAATTTCAAAACATTTGCTATTTTCTACCAGGTCAGTTACCACGTTAGTTTGATTCTTCAGTGTTCTGGAAAGAGGTTTAATTAACTGTAATTAAATGCTTGCTCCATTGTCATCCCACGCTGCCATAGTGAAGGGGCGCTCTAACTGGGAGCTTTGTGTTCGAAGCATTCTCCATGCAAATAACACTGACAGGGTAATTTCTTTTTTTTTTTTTTAAAGATTTATTTATTTATTATATGTAAGTACACTGTAGCTGTCTTCAGACACACCAGAAGAGGGTGCCAGATCTCGTTATGGATGGTTGTGAGCCACCATGTGGTTGCTGGGATTTGAACTCTGGACCTTCGGAAGAGCAGTCGGGTGCTCTTACCCACTGAGCCATCTCACCAGCCCGACAGGGTAATTTCTTAAAAAAAAAATTATCAAAGTTTATTATTGCCTGTCAGTGGTGCACCTGGGAGGCAGATGCAGGCACATTTCTGTGAGTTCAAGGCCAACCTACCTGGCCTACAGAGTGAGTTCCAGGACAGCCACGGCTACGCAGAGAAATTCTGTCTCAAAAAAACCAAACAAGACAAGTTATTCTTGTTGTTGTATATGTGTTCATGATGCTGATGTACAGGTGTGTATTTGAGGGAGGGTCTATGTCACAGAGCAATGTGAGAGTCCAAGGACAACTTTATGGAGTTGGTTCTTTCCATCTTCCTTTATGTGAATTCTGACACTGAATCAGGCATGCTTGACGAAACCCTTTACCCACTGAAGCATCTCTCTGGCCTATGGCAGAATAGTTTCTATTTCCTGCCTCCAGAACCAATAACTATGTCCACCAAGCCTTACATATGTACTATCGAAATCAGTGTAACAGGTTCTCAAAAAACCTGAAGCTAGAACAACCTTCCAACCCAGCCATCCCACTGGGAGGCGTACACCTGAAGGAGTCCAAGTAAGCGCACCATACAGTCACTTGTATGTCTGTGATTTCTGCAGTACTGCTCATAATAGCTGAGTTATAGAATTAGCCTAGATGCTCATCACCGGATGAATGTAGAAAATGTGGCATATATGCACAACAGACTTCTCTTCAGCCATTAAGGAATGAAATTATGTCACTGTCAGGAAAATGGATGGGACTCCATTGTCATGAACAAGACATTTATACCTTCTTCCACGCATGTGTAATGATCCCCTTTCCCTTGTGTTTTGGCAGTAGGGTTTCTCTATGTGGCCCCACCTGGCTGTCCTGAAACTTGTGACCCTTTGACCTCAGGCTCCTGGGTGCTGGGATCACACGCAGGTGCTGGCTTCATCAACCCTTCTTTTGGTGTAACAGGCAAAGCCAGGAGAAAAAGAGAAGTCAGGCATATGTTGTGGATCTCCTTCCTTCTCTCTAAGAACCATCAGCAGTAAGGGAAGTCCTAGGCTTCCTTTGTGACTCCCCTTTCTCTCACAGCTGTTCCATCCACCCATTGCTATGTCCTGTGGTCCGTGGCGACTGATGTCTAGTTGACAGCTTAACCAGGAGGACTTTGGAGGACCTAGAAAGTAGAGTCAAACGGTGAAAGTTTGTGGTCAGAGAGAGGGAAATCCACCAACTGGGGACCTCCAGCAACATTCTAGTGTACTAAATCTCTGAGATCAGGATGTAGTGCTATTCTGATTAATACAGTGCCACCAGTTACTCTGGCCTTCTGTCTCTGGGCCACTGTGAAACTCACGTCACTGTACCTCATGCTTCCACTGCTCCAACAGCTTCCCATCTCCTTGCAACTGTTCTTGTTCCTGAGAGTCCTTATTTGTACAACAATCTGGGTGCTCTTTGAAAGCTTAGGGGTTGGGGTAAAAAAAGAAAAAAAGGAAAAAGAAAATGAGGGCTGGAGAGATGGCTCAGTGGATAAAAACACTGACTGCTTTCCAGAGGTCCTGAGTTCAATCTCCAGTAACCACATGGTCACTCACAGCCATCTGTAATGGCCAACCTCTTTCTGGTGTGTCAGTGTACTCACATACATGAAACAAACAAACTGTTAGAAGGAGGTGGTGGCACATGCCTTTAATCCCAGCATTTGGGATACAGAGGCAGGTAGATTTCTGAGTTTGAGGCCAGCCTGGTCTACAGAGAGATTTCCAGAATAGCCAGGGCTACACAGAGAAACCCTGTCTTGAAAAACCAAAAACAATACCAAACTAAACCAGAATCCCCCAAACAACAACAAAAAACAACAAACAACAAACAAACAAAACTCCTAGGGATTAGGGTTGTAGATCAGCGGTGGAGTACATACCCTGGCTTCAACCCCCAGTAGCCACCCATGCTCTGAGTACAGATCAGACCCTGTAGGTCTTCTGATTAAGAGCTCACATTTTCTTTCTTTCTTTCTTTCTTTCTTTCTTTCTTTCTTTCTTTCTTTCTTTCTTTCTTTCTTTCTTTCTTTCTTTCTTCTTTTTGGTTTTTTCAAGACAGGGTTTCTCTGTATAGCCCTGGCTGTCCTGGAACTCACTTTGTAGACCAGGCTGGCCTCAAACTCAGAAATCCGTTTGCTTCTGCCTCCCAAGTGTTGGGATTAAAGGCGTGTGCCACCATGTCCGGCTAAGCTCACATTTTCTTAAAGCAATAAGAATATCATTCTTTATGTACATTAGTGTTTTCCTTTTATGTGTTATATATATGTTATATATATGTTATATGTGTTATATGTGTTCCTTATATGTTATATAAGAACACACACACACACACACACACACACATATATATATATAAAACACACACATATATACATATACATACACACACACATATATATATATATATATATATATATATATATATATATTCCTTATATATGTCTGTGTGAGTGTATCACGGACCCTGGAACAGGAGTTACAGTTGTGAGCTGTCATGTGGCTGCTGGGAATTGAACCTGCTCTGGAAGAGCAGCCAGTGCTTTTAACCACTGAGCCATCTCTCCAGCCTAAGAATATCATTTCTTGAGCCTGGTTTCCAGCTCCTCCCCATCTCTTACTCTTCCAGTATCACCTTGTACACAGCATACTCATTCCCACCACAGGGATTTTTCAGCTACTGAAAAGATCTTTTTCCTTGTACCCCATCTCAGCTTAATTTCTGTCTCCTGAGTGTAGCCTCTGTTGTCCAATCTAATGTAGCCCTTTGGCCATTTTTTTCTTATTTTTGTTTTTCAGTTTTGAAATTCTTTGATGCTTCATACATGTACACCGTGGATTTTGTCACCTTCACCCCCATTCCCCTCTCTCAGTCCCCTATCCCATTGTACTGAAACCCTTCTTTCTAACGAGCTTCCACTCCCGTGTCTTCTTGTGTGTGTCTCACAAGTCTGATTAGAACTTCTTGCCTGAGTATGTGTGGGAGGGCATTATTGGAGTATGGCCAACTTACCAGTGGCTATACCATTGAGGAAAAGGATATTGCCTTCCCCAGCAACTATTGACTGCCATTAGTCCGTCAAGGAGGGGTAGGACCACAAAGCCCTCCCTCATCCACAGTGAAATGTTGACTGATCCAGTCTTATTCAGACTTTGTTCAAGTAACCATGGCAGCAGTGATTTAATGATCATGATGGATATGTCACAGACTGCATCTTGCTGCATCTCTTTCCATTCTTGGGATCCTAATTTCTTTCTGCCTCTCTTCCATGTTTCCTGAGCCTGGGAAGGGAGGATATAGTCTTCCCGTTGAAGGCCAAGCAGTGACCCCATTATCAGGCTCTCCGTATTGGACTGATTGTGAACTTCTTCATTTACCATGCTAGCTACAACGAGAAGTTTCTCTGAGCAAGGATGAAGATGGTATTAATCTATGCAATTAAATGTGACTATTCAGCTATTCAGGCCGGGTGTGGTGGCGCACGCCTTTAGTCCCAGCACTGGGGAGGCAGAGGCAGGCGGATTTCTGAGTTCAAGGCCAGCCTGGTCTACAAAGTGAGTGCCAGGACAGCCAGGGCTACACAGAGAAACCCTGTCTCGAAAAACAAAAACAACAAGAACAAAAAAAATGTGACTATTCAGAAGGCAAGTTGTTAACATGATAATTTTTTCTTATAGCTATGTATGTATGTATGTATGTGTGTGTGTGTGTGTTTGTGTATGTATGTATGTATGTATGTATTTATAGACAGGATCTCAAGTAACCCTGGCTGGCTTCAAATTTACTCTGTAGTTAAGAATGACTTTGAGTTCTTTTGATTTTTATGTTTTTTGTTTGTTTGTTTGATTTTGTTTTCAAGACAGGGTTTCTCAGTGTAGCCCTGGTTAGTCTGGAACTCACTCTGTAGCCCAGGCTGGCTTTGATCTCACAGAGTTCCACCTGCCTCTGAACGCTGGGATTAAAGGCATGTGCTACCACTGTCCAGCTGGACTTTGAATTCTTGACTCAGGCCCCTCTCTTTCAAGTGCTGAGATCAAGTGACACCTCCCCTGGATTTCGATTTTACTATTTTTAACATCAAATACATGGAAGTATAATTTACATGCAGGAATCACCCTCTACCAGGTATACTATTTTATGAACTCAGAGAACTCCATTCAGAGGGTACTACATCAATTAAATATTAGTAGTGAGAGGCAAAGAAAGGAGAGTTAAGCAATGTAGCACAAATTAGGAAGAGAAACAGATTTAGGAGCCCTGTGACACTCAAGCCCATATTTGGGCAACTGGCATGGACTTAGTCTTAAAACATAGGAAGACTAGGGAAAGGCTGTGAGCCATGCAGGTGGATCATGGTCATCTCAGTTTTGTTTTTGTAGCGTTCTTCAATCTGGTTTTCATAAGGTGGTCACAGCTGCTCCAGGATTCAGTTCTTCCATCACAGATAAGTGTTGTCATTGGGAGGGGGATCTGGAGGTTTGATAGTACCAGGGTATCTTGCTTCTTTGCCATAAAGATGTTAATGGATCAGTTATTTTGTTTCTGGATTCCAAGTTGACTGTGGGTTTGGGAAAATGACAAGAAACCTGTCGGTCTGCTTTGGACTTCTGGAGCAGGGCACTGCACAAGCTGCCAGTACAATGAGTAAAGGAGAGAGATAAACATAAAGGCTGGGATGCCATGCCTTTTAAAAACTACTATAAGGGCCCAAGTGAAGACACAGTGGTTTCTAGCAAAACAACTTCTAAGTATCTATTCCATTTCTAGAAAAGCAAGGATTTTGTTTACCTGTGACTAGGATTTTGGCTAACCTGTGACTTCACAGTGTCAATAATTTATATCTGTTATATCACAGTCTGTCAAGAATCCACAGGAAACACCTTTAATTCTAGCACTCAGGAGGCAGAGGTAGGTGAATCTCTGAGTTTGAGGCCATCTTGGTCTACAGAGTGAGTTCCAGGACAGGCAGGGCTATGCAGAGAAACCCTCTTTTGAAAACAAACAAACAAACAAACAAACAAACAAACAAACCAATAGGAGGAAGGAAAAAAGGAGGAAGAAAGAAGGAAGTAAGAAAGAAGGACGAAGGGCCATGGGGAGGAGGAAGGGGAGGGGCCTTCTGTCTTCATCTGTTCAAAGGGAATATATAATAGAATTCCTTTTAGTGGCTGGTGAGGACTATGGAAGTGAGGTTCATAGCCACATACCTGGCATGTACTAGTGTGCAGTTTGTGTAGTTCTAGTTGCTTCTGAAGTCAGTTTACCTGTCTTCCTCGACCCACTTGATGTTTTCAGTAGGACATTGTTTTTCTATTCCAGTTTGACTTGGAGCATAGTGCATAGCTGTGATGGTCAGCTTATGGTGAAATTTTTAATTTGATACAACCTACAATCACCTGGGAAGAGAATCTCAATGAGAAGTGATTGCATGTCTGTGGGAGATTGTATTAACTGACTTGATATAAGAAGAGCCACCCCACTGTTGGTGGAACCATCCCCTAGGCAGGGAACCATGAACTGTGTAAGAGAGGAGAAACTGACCTAAGCAAGCAAGTGAGCTATACTTAATTTTCTCTACTCTTTTTTTTTTGTTTGTTTGTTTATTTTTGGTTTTTCAAGACAGGATTTCTCTGTGTAGCCATGGCTGGAGACCAAGCTGTCCTCAATTAACAGATAAACATCTACCTAAAAGCATGAACTACTACCACTGCCCAGATTGATTCTCTCTACTCTTGACTGGGTGGGAGATGCCTAGCTGTTTTACTTTTTGGCTGTCTGGACTTCCCTCCTATGATGAACTAATATAATTTTATCAGGGAACTTTATCACAGTGACAGACATGAACCTACCACAGTAGCTCTTGGTCTTTCTGTCTCCACTACTCCAGTGCTGGGATCTTTGGCATGTGCTACCAGAACTGATTTATGTAGTACTAGAAATCAAGTCCACAATTCTGAGCATGCAGGGCAAGCACAGTGTTGACTGATCCATCATCCCCCTACCTCCCCATTACAGGTCTACGTGTTTTATTCTAACCTTTGCTGTTTTGCTCCACACATTTACATTCTTTGGGCCAAGGCTTCTTTCTCACTGTTATCAACTCTTTAAGGCAGGGTCACTGACTTAAGGAAGCTCACTGGTCTTCCTCAGCAGACCCCTGAGTCTTTGGAGAGAGACATTTCTAGGCTTCTTCGTGCTGTGGCCAGTGCCCTCATAAGTTAAGGGACAAGGAAGTGATTCTTTGTTGTTTCATGTCTTTGTGGTCTCAGTGATTCCATGCATAGAAAAGCTTATCCTTCTGTGACAGTCCTGGGTTCTCTCAGGGATGTCTACCCTTGACCTGAACCTGAAGGACATCAACATCCAACTTGTTCACTCTCATGTCCTTTCCAGAGAGATGTTTCTTACACTGACAATACTCAATTTGACAGGCTTCAGATTTCTGATTTTCTGTGACATTTAAGGGAAACACTGTCCGCATTCTCTCCACTCCATCCATGAGGAACTTCTGAATGTTAGCATCCACTGGGGACTGCTTTTTCGTTCTCTTTAACTACCTCATAGAAAGGACAAAGCCCAGAACACAGAGTTTCTGCCTTAGACGATACACAACTTAGAAGCCTGTTCATGGTAACATTCAATACAAACAGACCAGAGGCCATCATGATGTCAACTGACAAGGAAGTGATTTGGCCACATCACAAACACTGAGAAGGAATGAAAGGTAAGAATTCCAAGATTTATGGGAAAGCATTTGTCAATATTCTTTAAATATATAAAATGGCAATGTAGCTATTGAATGATTGGCTACTTTTAGGAATGAAAAGTAATCAATTTGATCTGTTATGTAATTTGAGATCTGGAAGAAAGCATGTCTTTCTGACATTCTTATTTGGGAGACATAGACGTGAGGATCTCAAGACATTAAGCTGACTCATCAAGGTCATGTGAAGACCCAGAGTGTGATGACTGGCGTTCACACATCATTAATGATGTCTTCTCCTGGAGGAGGAAATTGGATGTTTTCTTAAAGACAGATCCCTGGCCTTCAGATGGGGGCCAGGGCTGACTGGTACAGAAAGCACTGCTGTGGCGGCCTTGAGCCACCAAGTGGGTGCTGGGAATTGAACTCAGGACCTCTGGAAGAGCAACCAGTGTTCTTAACCTCTGAGTCATCTCTCCAGCTCCAGGGCCTTGAAAAGAAGATAATACCACACACACTGAGATGGCTTCTAGCAATAAATGCAGTCTTTAAGCAAAGAGTTGTCTTTAAACTATGTTAGTATCTTGGTGATATAAACCTGCCAGGCTCAAAATGTTCCCTACAAAGGAATACATATGCAGGGAAATTGGAGGACTCAAACATATCTCCTATAGAGAGTGCCAGCTCTTCAAGGTACAGCTGGGGACAAAGGACAGCTGGAGAGAAAGCATCAGGAAGGTGTGGTGTGGAGAAGACTCTGGTGTTTGCAGAACTAAGGGGTTTGAATTTCATCCAGAAAGCAGGAGGACAGACAACTCCCAAGACCCTGACACTTCATGGAAATGTTTCTTCTGTCAGCTACACCTACTCTCACTTCCCAAGAAGTCTTCTCATGAACTTTCTGTCTCTGTGAACAGCTAGATGCTTTATTTATTATCTACTGTGCTAGGAATCAAGCTTAGGCCCTCTAATGTGCTGGAAAACCACCAAAGTGGCATCTCAACCTGCATTTTTTTTAAAACCATATTTAAATGCTTGTTTTAAGGAAGGATTTATTTTTTTAACTGAGTGGCAAATAATTGGTAGATATCTCTGTATATTTGGCATTCCTAGCTATCAGGTGCTATGCTGAGAAGAAAATAAGTAAAGATAAATATATATGCATATATTCATATTCATTTAAAAGGTATTTTTTTATGTTTAAATACCATTCCACACATATTAGTTTTAAGAGTCTCTTCCTTTGAAACATATTGTAGAACTTAACATTCTCAACTTTGATAGAAATTTTACAGTTGCCATCTAAAAATACTAAGAAAATAGACATAGTATGTATAGCTATGACAGATAAAAGGTTTTCTTATATAATAAAACATTTAAAAAGGATGTGTGTAGTAAGTCACCCTTTATAAAGTGTATCATTTTATGAGATTGGACGACCATGATAATAAAACAACTTTAAGGATAGTTATAAACTAAAAACTAGAATGAAAAGCTGTAATTAGCAGGATGTAGTTTAAGCCCAACACTTGCGGGGTGGAAGCAGGTGGATCTCTGTGAATCTGAGTCCAGCTTAGTCTTCCTAGTGAGTTTCTGGGCAGCCAGGACTATGTAGTGAGACTCTGTCTCAAACAGGGTTATGTGTTATAAGTGACTAAAGAGCTAGCATATACAAGGGGCTATATTCGATCTCTAGCCCTAAAAAACAATATTACCCTTGGAAAGACATTTTCTTTAGTGGTGTAGCTACTGGTTTAGGTGGTAATGTTCCTATAAATAACCCTTTAGTTATTCTCATGTAAAATATATTTGGTTACACAGATACACTGACAAATACCACCACACATGCGTATACATACACATGCATATTCACACACATAACCATACACGTGAATATACAAATACACCATACAGACACATATGATACAAACATATACATGCATACATACAAACACCACACACACATATATATGTACACATACTACACATACACACATACACACACATACATACACATAACACACACACAAATTCACACACCACATGAAACAGAAGGGGGAACTAGAACTAGTTCAGCAGGAGTGGGACAAGAGCGTTATGGCCAAAATACATTACATACATCTATGAAGACACAATGAAGCCAATTATTACATACAATTAGTATATGTTAGTAAATATTTGGAAAAAAATGGTGAATGGATGTTTTTGTTTTTGAGACAGGGTTTCTCTGTCCTGGAACTCACTTTGTAGACCAGGCTGGCCTTGAACTCAGAAATCTGCCTGCCTCTGCCTCCCAAGTGCTGGGATTAAAGGCGTGCGCCACCACCGCCCGACTGTGAATGGATCTTGAAGGAGAACCAACCAATGTTGACAGCTAAGATCACTGCAGGAATAGCTCCATAGAAGATACAAGCCGAGATGTTTAAAAAGGAGGTAATATAATCCTCAAGCCATGCTGTGGTAGGACAGAAAGCTGAGCAGAATGAGGGAGACAGGCTTCTGGCACTGCTACTTTCACAGGTATGTATGTGTGCAGAGGAACTGCGGTCACAAGTTCACTCACATGTCTTCTTACTGTTCATCGGTATTTCTCATCCTGGAACTTCTTTTACTTAAAATTTTTACTCTTTCTTTCTTTCTTCCTTCCTTTCTTTCTTTCTTTCTTTCTTTCTTTCTTTCTTTCTTTCTTTCTTTCTTTCTTTCTTTCTTTCTTCTTTCTTTCCTTCTTTCTTTCTATTCATGCATGTACAGAGATATGTGTGCCCTGGTGTGCCTGTGGAGGTCAAGGGATGACTATTAGGGAGTGGCTCGTCTCTGTCACTCTATGGGATCCGAGGGACCTAACTTAGGCCATCATCCTTTGTGCCCATGCCTCTTCCTGCTGAGCCATCTTGCCAGCCCTGGAACTTCTTTTGTTTTAAAGTTAATTTAAAAATTACATTTATTCATTTTTTTTAATGTGTGAGTGTTTTACCTACATGGATGTATCCTGATGTCCAAGGATATCACAAGGAGAAGTCAGACCATCTGAAATTGGAATTTTGGGTGGTTGTGAACCATCATTTGGGTGTTGGGAGTTGAACCAAGTCCTCTACAAGAGCAATATGTGCTCTTAACTACTGAGCCAACTGTCTCCGTGGCCCCAGCATGGAACATCTTAGTTCTGTAATAAACCACTAAAGATAGTCAACTTTAGGAAGGGCAGATTTGACTGAGTATAAAATCAGAAAAAAAAATACCTCTTGTATTTATCATGGGCTTTCCTAAGGTTTGGTATCTTGACTACCATTAATAAGTAAATTCTTTCAGGTCAGAAGATGCTGGTTTTTGGGGAATTCCGTGTTTTCTCCGTTTAGGAAGGGAGATGAAGGTTGAGGCTGTCTGGACTCACCTGTCATAGTAAGAGGGTTTGAAGGGCCACCGTGGTGGACTGTTCTACTGTGCCATTGGTTGCACTCAAGAAACTTTCTCATACACTCCCCATGGAAAACAGTTTCTCTCCGTGGACTGAGGCTCCTCAAGTCTGGCAATTTGAGTTCAGTCTCTGGAACACTCATAAAGTGGGTGAAGGGAAACAGCTCTACAGAATTGTCCTTCATTTTCACACCCATGCTGAAACCCCCCTCACCTCACCTCATGAACAAGCACACATAACAGTAATAAAAAAAAATAAAACCAGGAAAAGAGATCATTCTTAGGATAATGATATTTTCTGAATCAAAAAACAAGTTCAGGACATATCACTGTTTGGATATAAAGTGTTTTGCAAACAGTCTCATGCCTCAGCAGCTTGTCACCCGACTGGTGGGACTGTTGATAGGTGTTCGTGATAATTTCACTCCTGTGCTGTTGGGAGGCGGAACTCGGTGGAGGGAGGGGCTCACTGCAGGCATGTCTTTGAAGGGTGCATCTTGCCTTGGCTCCCTCTTGTCTCTTGCTTTGTTTCCTGGCCCCAGGAGGTGAACAGTTTTTCGTTCTTCCACAAGCTTTTGCTTCTGGGATGCCTTCCCTATCTCACCCCTGACCCACAGCAGTGGGTGGAGCGGAAGGAATCAAACCCCCCCTGACATCAAGAACCAAGTACATTGTTTCTCTCCTGTGCCTCAAATTGTTTCTCTCAAGCATTTGTCACACACAGCTCAGAGACTTCCGAGCACAGTATGATTTGTTGAGTGAATAAATAAATGTATGCGTGGAGACAAAGCTGGGCTGTACTGCAGCCACTCTGGTGAATTCACAGGCACGGCATGGGAAAACAGCAAGCACCTCCTGCAGGAGAAGCCTGATCACACTGGGGACACTTAGGAAAGGAACGGGGTGGCAGTGATGGGGTGGCAGTGGTGGGGGGAGGGGCGCAGGTCTGAGTTCCTAAGACCAAGGCTTTGACTTTAATCATGTCATTGTGTTTTCTCACACGGAACTTCACCTTGTCTCTAAAATGCTGATGAATACATTTGTCCTGCAGGGCTCCTCTTAGAGTTAAGTGAGCAAATGTGTAAAAAGTCTAACTATAAGGCAGGCACTCAGGGGCAATGAATATAGTACGAAGTCTAAAGAAATCAAGGCACACAAGTGAGCAGAAGCCAGAGAACCCCCACCTTTGTGTGTGTTTTGTTTCGATACAGTGTCAAGCTGGCCTTGAACTCTCCATCCTCCTCCTCCTCCATGTCTTCGTGGTGGGGTTACAGGTGTGTGTTAAGATGCATTAGGTAGATAGCACTTTTTTTTTAAAGGTTCATCTTGTTTTAAGTGCATGAGTTTTTCTTGCATGCATGTCTCTATGTGCTCCACATTCATGTCTGATGCCCTCAGGAGTCAGAAGAGACCATCAAATGCCCTGGACTTAGAGCTGTGGGCAGTTGTAATCCACCACATGGCTGCTGGGAGTCAAATCCAAGTCCTCTGCAAGAAGGACCAGTGCTCTAGACAACAAGTGCCTAGATAACCTCCTCCTTCTCCTCCTTCTCCTCCTCCTTCTCCTCTTCCCCCTCCTCCCCTCCCCTCCTCCTCTTCCCCTCCTCTTCCCCCTCCTCCTCCTCTTTAATAAATTAACACATGCTTGAAAAAATGACCAACTCAGAAATTAAAAAAAAAAGACCTCATCAAATTCTTTTAAAGGCTATAGTAGGGCTCATTTTATTATTCAAAATTTAACAACAAAAATTTTGTTTTTATAACTTTTATTGGTTCTTTTGTGTTAGCATTCCTTCTAGGCTCCACCCAACAGTTACTGGGCAATTGCTGGGTAGGCCTGGCTTTCTATAAAAGGGGCTGTTTGCCCCCTCCTTGCTCTCTTATTCTCTCTGACTCCCTTCTCTCCCTGACCCCTTCCTCCTTCTCTCCTCTTTCCCCTCCCCCTTCTCTCTCCTGGCTGGCCTCTTCTCTTCTCCCCCTTCAACCCTCCCCAATCCCCCCTCCCCATCTGTCTTCTTTGTCTTTCTCTGCCTCTACTCTCTTCTCTACTCCCCTTCCATGTCCCAAATAAACTCTATTCTATACTGTACCCATTGAATTGTTGGTACCTCATTGGCCTGCAGAGGTACCCCTCCCACATCACCATACCTGGCTCCATCAAACATATCTTGGCTCCTTTTTTTTTTTTTTAATAAAACACAACACTTGGTGAATTTCACATCATTTACCTCAATCCCATTCATCTCCCCCCCCAGCCCCCCCATCCTCCACCCTTGTAACCTATTCTCCAGCAGAGAAAAAACATCTTGTTGTGGAAGCTTTAATGTGTCACAGTGTGTCCTACAGTGTACCCTTTTGTCCACGCTTCTTTGCTTGCAATGACTTCATTTCATTGCAATGACTTGGTCTGGCACAAGGCCTCTGGCTTCTGCACTTTATCAATACTAGAACCATACCAAGACTCCTCTCAGATATCCTGTTGTTGCCCTCTGTCATGGAGATCCTGTAGTTTTAGATCTGAAGGCTAGGCCACCACTTCTTGCACTCCAGCAGTTCATCGATAGGGTAGATGTTGGGGTGGGCCAATTCAAAGTCCTGGATCTGGGCCTGAGAGGTATCTGACCTGGTCACCCCATTGGCTCTACTGCTGCCATGCCTTTAGGTCAGCTGGCTTACCAGCAACCACCTCCAGGCCCCTTCCTGAATCTAGGGCTAAGCTCTACACTGCTGCCCAGGAGAGGTGCAGGGCCTGCTTTCCTGACTGTTACACCTGGTGCCAGAGATGGCCAGTTTTCCCACCCTAGACAACATTCTTCTTCCTTTTAAACGATTTATTTATTTTTATTTTATATGCATTGATGTTGTGCCTCCATGCATATCTGTGAGAGTGTCAGATCCCCTGGTACTGGAGTTACAGATAGCTGTCAGGTGGCTGCTGGGAATTGAACCCTGGTCTTTTGGAAGAACGGCTGATGCTCCTCTACATTGATTGAACCATTTTTCCAGCCCCCCTTAGATAACATTCTTAATTTGGGGCATTTAGTTATGAATACAATGGAACTGGCTGGCCCTATTTCATTTAGAATACAACTTTTTTTTTTTTAATTTTTAAAACTTTTTTTTAAAGAAAGTCTTTTCCTGAAGTTGTCATTAATGCTCATTTCTTTCTCTCCAAAAGAACAGGACTGGGCAGCAGATTGCAAAGCAAAGGACAGAGGAATAATTTTCAACACAATAGCCTCTCTTCCCTCTTCTGCCTATGCTCTCTCTCTCTCTCTCTCTCTCTCTCTCTCTCTCTCTCTCTCTCACACACACACACACACACACACACTCACACACACACACATTGATAGGAAATAAAGAGCAAAAAAAAAAAAAAAATCCAAGAGGCAGTAAGACCTTTTGGGTTTTCCAAAGGGAATTTCCTCTCCTCCTTCCCACGCCTGGCTTTCCCCCTCCATCGGGTTGGAGGCTGTGCAGACGGAAGGCAAGCGTGTGCTCTCTGCCAGGAGATTTCCCAAAGCTGAAGTAGGCAGATGGAGAAAGAGACTCTGAGGGAGGGAGCTGCACTAGTCCAGAGAACCGAGTCGGGCCAGAGTGCAGATGACCTTATGCTAGTCTGCTTCTTTGTTCAACCTGTCCCAGGTTGGGCACATATAGCTCAGTGGTAACGTGCCTCTGAGGCATGACCAAGGAAGGCCCTGCCGTCAATCTGTAGCACAGAAACGTGAACAAACTGCACTGTCACACCCAGAATTCCCTTCTCCTTTGTCACATCGATGTTCTTGTGGACGAATGACCGTTTACTCTAAAAGTGGCTAATGTTACATTTTATGTCAGAATCATTTTTTTTTTTCTCAGTTTGTCAATAGGGTTGTTATACGAATACTTTTCAAACACAGGGTCTCATGTATCCCACACTGGCCTTTGTAGCCGAGGATGAGCTTTTAACTTCTGATTCCTTTGTCTCCCCACCTCGAGTGCTGGGATTACCTGAATGTGCTACTACACCTAGTTTATAAGGTTCTGGGACTCATAGGCAGGTCTTGGTACATAACAGGCAAACACTCTGTCAACTGAACTACATCCAAGTCTCTATTCTATTCTTCAAGCCAATCGATTGTAAGTTCAGGGGGTGGCGTTGCTGGGTCAGTGCCTACTCTTTGCTCTCCCTGCTAAACTGACTGTCCTTTTTCATGGGACAGAGTCCTCTTGATCTTCCTAATCATGGGTCTGTGTATCGGGATTATTTCAGTTCTTTGCTGCAGTGGGGTTTTGGTGTTCAGCAGAGAGCTGCAAAGGAAGGAGCATTGCTTAGTTTTTCTCTGCAGTATGGTTTTTATTTTTATTTTATTTTTTTTATTTTTTTTGGTTTTTCGAGACAGAGTTTCTCTATGTAGCCCTGGCTGTCCTGGCGCTCACTCTGTAGACCAGGCTGGCCTCGAACTCAGAAATCCACCTGCCTCTGCCTCCCGAGTGCTGGGATTAAAGGCGTGCGCCACCAACGCCCGGCTGGTTTTTAGATTAAGCAATATATATATATATTTTTTTTTCATTTTATTTTTGCTGTTTTGCCTGAGTGTGTCTGCGCACCACATTCACGCGGTGCACATGAGGGTATCAGATCCCCCTGGAAAAGGAGTTAGATGGTTGTGAGCTGCTATGTGGGTGCTGGGAAACAAAAGAGCAATCAGTGGTCTTAACCACTGGGACATCTCTATGATGTTTTGTAAGTGGGGTTAACCCAGCAACTGCAGTAACAGGAAGCAGGAGGTTCTTGTTTTTTTCCTCTGCCATTTTTCAGATGAAAACTCTGACTTCAGGCATTATCCCCAACACCTCCATGCTTCTGTGTCTTTTCGAATAGGTGCTACTCAGGAGGATCATGGCTGTGACAGGAGAAGTCCTCCGAAATGCGGCCTGGAGTCCATCCTTCTTGATGGACTTGTGATGGTTTGAACGAGAATGGCTCCGATAGGTTCATGTGTTTGAATATTCGGTTCCTTGTTGATGCAACCGTTTGGAGGGATTAAGTGTGGCCTTGTTGGGATAGGTGTGTCACTGAGGGTGGGCTTTGAAGTTTCAAAAGCCCAAATCATTCTGAGTTTAGTTTATACCGAGTTTGTGTGCTACTTTTTAAGTCTTATTTTGTATGGATGGCATGCATGGTGACCATGTGAATGCCTGGTTCCCCTAGAGACCTAGAAGAGGGTACTGAATCCCCTAGAACTGGAGTTACAGATAATTGTGAACTGCTATGTGGGTGCTGGGAACTAAACCCACATCCTCTGCAAGAGCAGCAAGTGCTCTAAATCATTGCGCAATCTACTCCTACTGTTCTCTCCCGCCCTCCCTTCCTTCCTCCCTCCCTTCCTCCCTTCCTTCCTGTTTTCTTTCTCGCTCTCTCTTAATCATTCCATCTCTTCAGCTCCTACTTCCCCTTTCTCTTCTTTCCTTATCTCTTTTCTTTCTCTCTCCCTCCCCCTCTTTCTTCCTTCCTCTTTCTTTCTTTCTTTCTTTCTTTCTTTCTTTCTTTCTTTCTTTCTTTCTTTTTTTCTTCCTTCCTTCCTTCCTTCCTTCTTTCTTTCTCTTCCTTCCTCTTTCTTTCTTTCTTTCTTTCTTTCTTTCTTTCTTTCTTTCTTTCTTTCTTTCTTTCTTTCTTTCTTTCTTTTCCTTCCTTCCTTCCTTCCTTCCTTCCTTCCTTCCTTCCTTCCTTCCTTCCTTCCTTCCTCTTCCTTCCTTCCTTCCTTCCTTCTTTCCTTCCTCTCTCTCTCTCTCTCTCTCTCTTTCTTCCCTCCCTCCCTCCCTTCTTTCTTTTTCTTTCTGAGACAGGATCTCAGGTAGCTCAGGCCCTGAATTCGTTGTGCAGCCAAGGCCTTGATAACAAGTTTGGCTAATTTTGAGACGGAAGTATTAAACGTGTGTTTGTAGAGCACTGCTATTTGGGCCTTGAATTAATTATGTTTCTGTGTCAGTGTCCTTCGGTTATTTCATCCTGCCACACCTACTCCAATCCATTACTCCATCCGTACAGCATCTCCGGGGATTGTTCTGTAAAGAGTTGCATTATGATGATCTTGTTGAGTTATTTCCCATGAAATATGGGAAGACACGTTTAAGGCCATAATAGTTTCCAGGAAAATGGCATGCTGAGTCAGCTCTCGGCGGCGGTTATCTCTGCCCAGTCTTACGACTTCTGAATTACACAGTATTGCTAGGAAGTCCCACAACACATTTATTCCAAATGATGTATTTCTAATAAATCTGGAGAACATTTCAAAAGTTCCCGAGAGTCAGTGGAAAACTGTTTTATATACTGACCCAAACACAAATGACATTTTCTACATTTGTGTTGAAGGATCTTACTAGGAAAGGGTGGAGGTGGGTGGATTTGAAACAGGGTTAGAAAGTTTGGCAACGTTTGGTTTCATGCAAATGTTCACACAATTTCCTCATTAATAAAGATAAATGTTGAAACTAACTGCAACAGCTAAGGTACATGGGGTGTTTAAAAGGTCACATGCCATACCGTACATACTCAAACATTTTAATAAATTTCATTTCTGAAACTCTCTATTCTCTCTACCCAACTTGATTTCCTGGGAGACCAAGGCTTACCCCACAGCACCAGGGTCTGTTGTCGGATCTTCAGATATGAATGGCCAACGGGTGCTACTGGCAATAGGGCAGTTGATGTTAATTTCCTGTGCAGCATGAGACAATGATCAGTTATCTTTCCTACGGTGGGAGCCTGGTGCTGTGACTTGGTGCTGTTCCACTCAGGGTGCCCCGAGCCCAGAAGCCTCTCTGCCTGCAGGTAGTTATGGGTTCTGTTCAAACCTTCATATCCTGTCCCCTTATGGGGCCTCCCACATCAATCTGCTTTATACACCGTCTCATTTCCTAGAACTATCCTGGTGAAGTACTTAGCAGCTTGGATGAAGACAGAACCCTCCATTTGGAAATAGTCTTCCTCCGAGCTTCAATGACACTGCCTAATTCTTCCAGCCCCAATGTGGCTACTTAAGAGTTTTAAGTAACACCTCCTCATTTTTCAAGGACCTCTGCATTCCGTCCATTAATTTATGCCCTGTCATCACCAAAATCTCCTAATATATTGTCTTTGCTGATAGTTGTGAAAACTCTCAAAGTTGTGTCAGAGTCTCATGTAGCTCCAGGCTGGCATTGAATTTATTATGCTATCTAGGAAGATCTTGGATAAGAGGTCAGATTATATATAGGCACACCACCATTCCTGACTCTCTGCTATGACTTGGCCAAATATGAGGTGGCTGCAATTAGGGAGCTCATGGTTTGACTCCTGTTTCCTTTCATTGTTCCACATACCTGTTTTTGTGCCAGTACCATGCTGTTTTTATTACTCTAGCTCTGTGATATAGTTGCCATCTGGAGCAGACACCTCTCCAGCATGGTTCATGTGCTCAGGGGTGCTTTAGCTATCTGGGGGTCTTTTGTAACTTCACATGAATTACAGGATTTTTTTTTTATATCTATGAAGAATGTCATAAGGATTCTGATCAGGATTATACTGCTTTTAGTAGGAAAGTCATCTTCACAATATTAGTCTACCAATCCACAAGCCTGGGAGGTCTTCCCATTTTCTAGTGTTTTCTTCAATCTCTTTTTTCAGAGATGAACAGTTTCCATTATTGAGGACTTTCCTCGGTTAGATTTATTTCTAGATTTTTTTTTTTTTGAGGCTATTGTGAATGGGAGCGTTTCTATGATTTCTTTCTCAACATGCTCGTTATTGCTATAGAGAGAGATCAACTGATTTGTTTTTCCTGATTCTGTGTTCTGCCACTTTACTGAAAGTGTTGGTCATTTCTTCATGGGAACTCTCCCGTATAATGTCATATCATCTGCAACTAGGGATCTTTTCATTTCTTCTTTTTGTATCCCTTAAATGTCCTTCTCTTGTCCATGTGCTCCATGCTCCAGCTAGTGTTTCAAGCAGTGTATCGAGAAGCAGTGGTATTGGTGGACAGCATTGTCTCATTCCTGATATTAGTAGGATTGTGTTATGATCTTTCCATTTAGGTGATGTTGGTTGTGGGCTTATCTTACATAGCTTTTACTCTGTTGAAGGATGTTCCCCCATTCCTTCTCTCTCTAGGACTTTTATCAAGAAGATGTGTTGAACCTTGCCAAAGGCCTTTTCTACATCTACTGAGATGATAATGTGATTATTGTCTTTAAATCCATCTATATGGCTATATTTGTTGATGTGTATATAGTGAACCATCTCTTGGTCATGACAGATGGTACTTTAGATGTTTGCCTGCATGCAGTTTGCAAGTATTTATTTGAGAATATTTGCATTTGCATTCAATAGGGATAGTGATCATCTTCTTTTGTTGTGCTTTTACCTACTCTTGGCAGTAGAGTGCTTTTTATCAGTAGATTGGTTTCATCAAAGGAGTTTGGGGGTATTCTCTATCTATCTATCTATCTATCTATCTATCTATCTATCTATCTGTCTGTCTATGGGTCTTTGAAAGTAGAATTATGCTGTGAATGTGTCTGGCCTGAGACTTTTCTCTTCAGAAGATTTTTATTACTGCTTCAGTAGTATTTATTTAGGTCTCTTTAGGTCGTTGATCTCTTCCTGTTTTAACATTGGTGGTTCAGATGAATCTAGAAACCCATGTATTTATTTTAGATTAGTTCTTTAAGAAGTGTGTTCAGGACTGGAGAGATGGCTCAGGGGTTAAGAGTACTGACTGCTCTTCCAAAGGTCCTGAGTTCAATTCCCAGCAACCACATGGTGGCTCACAGCCATCTGTAATGGGATCTGATGCCCTCTTCTAGTGTGTGTCTGAAGACAGCTGCAATTTACTCTTATAAATAAAAGGATAAATAAATCTTAAAAAAAAAAGTGGAAGTGTGTCGAATGTACTTTGATCATATTCACCTTTCCTCCAGGTCTAACCAGATCCACACCTTTTCCCACCTACCCATGTTCCCATCACCCGGTCCACATCCTCCTGCATGCATGGGCTTGCGATGGACTGTGGCCATATTTCCTTACGATGTTCTGAATTTCTCTGTTCTCATACTGTTTCCGAGCTCATCTCTGATTTTGTTTATTTAGGTCTCTTTCTCTTGGCTAGTTGGTCCCGAGGGCCTGTCCATCCTGCTTTTCCCACCTAGGAATCAGTTTTCTTTGTTGGAGCTGGCAGCAGCTGGAGATGGGCATCCTTGCCTTCTGCTACCCCAACTGCATTCTGGGAAATAGTTTCAGTGCTGTTTTTTTGGTGATCTTCCTTTCTATTTACAAAATATCAAGAGATAAGTTGATCAGAGCTATCACGTGGATCTTTGAGCTGTTGACTCCTCAACGTTAACTCATAAGCGTCTTCATTCTCTCAGACTCGCCATGGAGATAACGTTTTGCTTTCTTAGCTCCTAAGGTGGTTTGCCATTCATGCCTACTTTCTAGCTTCCAAAAACTTCGTTTTAGATCTTTAAAAATATAAGCAGTTTGTGACATGTTAGTGGATTTCGGGGGGAGGAATATGTTTGTAAAACTCACAGCCTTCACCTTTTTGCAGCGAAAGTTAACCTCCCAAGTGCTGCACCAGGTGCCCCGCATCCACCTCGCTTTCTCCCCTGCGCTCTAGAGCATCTTCATCTCCAGCGTTTGGCTCTTGGTTGCTAACAAAACAAGATCATTTGATAACTTGAGACTCGGAAGATACAGGATTCTTAGAAAGAATTAAGTAATCTTATGTAAAAAGCAAGGCTGACTTAAGAACTGTGCCTGGTCTTCCTATAGCCCCTCCAATAAGTCAATATTGATACTATATCTCCATCAGGACATGGGCTTTGCCACTGCCTCCATGCAGGCTGCCATTTTGTTTCACTACTCTCAACCTCTTGAAGAATCTCTCAAATACAGGCTCTTAACGTCTTAGAGTCTGCGGACAGCAGGCCTGGGGGCATCTCATCTACTTGACATTTTCTTCCACACTTTGCCCTGCACAAGACGAAAGTTTGAGAAAACAGACAGAGCTCAAGTTTATCACAGAGACAGAGTCCCTGTTGTGCAGGTGAGCCACCATTGCCTGGATGGCTTGGCTGTTGTGCGACCTGAGCTTCCCTGAGATTTCCCATTTTTCAAGCCTGTCTGTCCACCTGGTTTCATGGACTCACTCAGCTCTGCCAACCTTCTAATGACTTGCCCTTAGGGTCAGTGAGATGGCTTAGTAGGTAAAAGTATTTGCCACCAAGCCCCGCAACCTGGATCCCAGGTGGTGGAAGGAGAGAAACAATCCCTCATGCTGTGGGTAGCCTTTGTCTAAAAGACAAAGGCTCAGACAGCTCGCCATGCATCCTAGGAAGGCAGTGTGCAAGTGCCGCAGGAGGCCGGAGCCTGGGATGGGAAAAAGAGGTCCAACAAGTCTTTAAAAAATAAACCTAAAACATGTGCTCCATTTTGAGCAGATTAGCAGCAGCATCCTCTGCTTAAGGAAACAATAGCAGCCTTTACCATCCGTCCATCCGTCCTGCTCACAATGTGCGAGCAAGGCAAGGCCCACTGCCTCTGAAGCTCATGTTTGTCTTACCAGGGCCAAAGGCAATGACTCACTAATGGGATCCAGATTTCCCTTGGTCTAACATGCCAAGACCATTGTTTAGTAATATCTGAGAGCAATCCCTAAAAAATGATACAATCGAAAGTGTCCAATAAAATAACCACAGAGTGAAAATTTCAGACTAACAACTTTTATACCATTCCTGTAGAGATTCAGCTAAACAAAATAATTAGTTTTACAGTCTTAATAGTGTGACCTGAAGTTCCTATAAAAAGGAAAAAAAAAAGCCACACTTTTGTTAAAGATCCTACAGGCTGATAACTGTTAAGACATTTGTAACTGTAGCGTTGGAATGTTGCAGATCCAGAACCCAAATCTTTAGTCCCTTTAATAGCTTCTAACATCACTTCTAACATCCTGTGATTATCAGGTTAACTAACCCTTTGGAATGTTGTAACAAGCCGTTAGTTTCCATGAACCCAAAAGCTAAGGTTGTCATTACATCGTCTGAAATCTGTAGCAGAGATGTCTCCATTCTGTTGTAAGCTGCCTACCTGCCCCCGCCCTTGCAAAACATTTGCAGAGTGTGTTGGTTTGTGACTTTCTTTTATCCTGTAATTTTAAAAACTTCATAAAAATGATTTCCACACTAGAACATGCTATTTGGAGCAAACTGAATCTGTATTCCCTGTGGGGAGCTGTGGTCACACATATTTGGCTCAAGAATAAACTCCTGCTCCCTTTGAAGTAAGAGCTGTGTTTTATATGGACAACAATAAGAGTTTTCTACATGTTGGCAGCAATTTAATCTAACACACAAAGATACCCACCATGTGCAAGGGTCATGACGGCAGTATCTTGCATTTCATAAGTACCAGGACTTGGGCATGGCCCAGTGGGCCAAGCACTTGCTTTTCCTGTGCAAGTGTGAAGATTTGAGGCCAGAATCCCAGAACCCACAGAAAAGCCAGGCAGAGGTGGTACCTGCCTGCAACCCTGACTCTTGGGAAGCAGAGATAGGGAATGTGCAGCACTGATTGGAATGGGTGAACTCTAGTTTCAATGAAAGACTCTGCCTCAGAAAGGAACAATGTAGAGTCAATGGAGAAGTCACCCTCATCAATTTTACAACTCCATACGTACATCCATACATATGTGTGTGTACACCACTCCCCCACATTCGTGCTCACAGATAGGAACTTGAATACACACACGCACATACACACACACACATATATGCACACACACACACACACACACACAGAGCTCTCTCCCTCTCCCTCCCCCTCCCCCCTCCACACTTTATATTTTAATATGCCTAACTAGCTCAATGGCAGGGCACTTCCAAACCTCCCTATGGCTAGCACACACTCCCCTCCAGTATTCTTGAGTTAATACTTGCTAAATCTATATTTTATCAGACCTAATTGGGGGAGTGGCCCCTGGGGCCACTTTCCCAGATTCTTACTTGTTGGCTGGCCTTTAAGTCTGATCTTTCTGCTTCCTTATCATGGCGATTCTCTCCTTCCTCTTCCCTTCATCCCTTGTCTGGGAAATCTAAAAGTTTCGTCTCAGTTGGGCATGGTGGTACTTGCCTTTCATCTCAGGAGCAAAAAGCAGGCAGATCTCTGTGAATTTGAGGCCAACCCGGTGTACAAAGTGAGTTCCAGGACATCCAGGACTGTTACACAGAGAAACCCTGTCTCAAAAACAAAACAAACAAACAAACAAACAAACAAACAATAAGTATAGATAAATAAATGAAACAAATAAACGTTTTGCCTCTGTCTCCCTGCCCAGCCATTGGCTGTTGGCAACTTTATTTCCTAATTAGAACCAACTGGAGGCAGACTTCCTTTAGCCTACATGTGGAACACTACAAACAGGTTTTTTTTGGGGGGGGGGTAACATAAACATAAACACAAACACACACACACACACAGAAGAGAGAAGAGAGAAGAGAGAAGAGAGAGAGAGAATTAAAGAAATACATGAGGGCTGCAGATTCAGCCCAGCTGGTTGCTTGTCTAGCATGCTTGAGGCCCTGAGATCAACCCCCAGCACTGTGTGACACAGGTGTGGTGGTGCACAGCTGTACACACCTATAGTCCCAGCAGTTAGGAGGTGGGGGTTGGACCATCAGAAAAGCTGCACAGCAAATGTGAGGCCACTCTGGGCTACATGAAACTCTGGGATGACAGCCCCCTCCCAATCTTATTTTTTAAATAATGTCATAACTGGGCACAGTGGCACATGCCTTTAATTCTAGCACTCGGGAATTTAAGAGAAGAGTATTGCAATGTGAGACCAGCCTGGGCTACAGAGCAAGACCCTATTTCACACTGAGAAAGGGCCGCTGATTAGGTCCCCAGTGAGTGCAGTGGTTGCCTAGCTTCAGAAGGGCCCTGAATTCACTATTCATACTGGAGTAAAAAATTACCCAACAATGTAGGTGTCCATGAGGGGGAAACTGAGAGGGCTCTTTTCTAATCCCACTCTCCCATTCTCCATAGTTAACCTTGCCTGTGGTTAGATGTGAGTCCTTTCATATCTGGCTGTGACTTTATATTCCTACATAGCTATTCACACATTCATTGATATGCATTTTGACATACAGGTAGTTGTATCCACGACACACCGTAGCATGCTCCTCTTGTTTATCTGCCATAGCTTGGGGACCTTTTCATATCAGTACATATCAATACTTCCTTCAGTTTTGAAGAATGAGCACACAGCTCACCTCCAGATTCATGTTGTCCTTTGTTCTCCTAGTACTATTCGAACATGGCTATGCTGTGTTGTCTATGGCCGAATGCACTTTCACAAATAGAAAACTGTTCTTAGAAGTGGAATTGTTGGGTAATGATTAGGAATGTTCAATATGTTGAAGGTTGTGCCACCCTGTGGTCCTTTATTGCTGGCTAGACAGGTTGAGTGTCTCTGTTCATGTCTTATGTCTGTCCTGTATACAGGGCACAACACATCTTATTGCTTGAGCAATGTATTCAGGACAAACTGCTTTCTGATGTGCAATAGAAGTCTATGAATACGCAGTAATTTCACCTCCTGACCCCCATTCATTTAAAGAGTAAATATAAACAGAATGACTAGGCTGGATGTGATGTGTACGATTGTAATGCCAGGACTCAGGAGGCTGAGGCAGAAAGATCCTAGATCTGAGGCCAGGCTGGGTTATAAAAGTGATTCTTTCTAAAACCAACCAACTGACCAAGCAACAAAAACCAAACCACACACACACACACACACACACACAACCCAAATAATAAAAGGCAGTGTTTATTTGACTTTTACATTGCTTGCTAAGGAATCAGTGTCAGCCCGTATCAATTTTAGAACAAACTTGTGTATATCTAAAATACCCCTATTCTTAAATTAAACCCATGTAATCTACACTTACAGTCTTAGCAACACATTTATCTTTAAAAAGCATCTCAAGATGTGCAGAACAAGCTGGCACTGATAGATTCTCTGATAGTGAGCTCCTGGGCTCACTGCTCACTGGTGGGCAATGTTAAACCACACCCTATGCACTGAACTAATGTGATGGAATGGCTTCCAGAACACAGGGAAACTGGGCTTATTATTTTATTGGAAAGGAGTTACCAGAAGACACAGACGGAGAGATGCAGAGAGTATGTGAGTACTCAGAGCTCCCATGCCTTCCAATCTCTAAGAACTTCTAGAGTTTGGCTGCCTGGAAGTTCCCTAAACCCTGATCTCTGGGGTCTTTGTGAGGGGCGAGGCTTTACTTCAAAGTTTTGCTTGCTGGAAGACGGCAAAGAAACCCAGCAGGCCCACATATGGAGAGTGCTCCTTTACAGACTATGGTTAGTCCTCCCACCAGGAATGAGGAGGAAGGTCACATGACCTCCTGAGACACAGGTACTTCAGAGTCAGGATCCAGGAACTAGGGGTTAAAAATCAAAATGATAATCAGAATATGACAGATTGCTTTTAGGTCAGGCCGTCCCATCATCCGCTTCTCATACTCAAGGACAGCTTGTGTCTCTAATTTCTGGGTGTTGCCATCTCGACTCCGAGTTCCATGCCAACGTTTAGTTTCTGCTTCCTCTCTCGTGGGGAGTCAGTTGTCACAGTTTGTGCCATCTCTTGCCAGCTATGAGTGAGTCCTGCAGCCCCCCCCCCCACCTTTTTTTTTTTTTTTTTTGGTTTTTGAGTGCTGGGATTAAAGGCGTGTGCCACCACGCCCTGCCCTGTAGGCCCTTTTGAAAATTTCCTTTCTATTGCTTTCCCATCATTTCTGTGAGATTCTGAGCAACTGTGAGAGGGAGCAGATGCTTTCCCTCACCAACTTGTAGGGTAGTGTAGACTTCTTCTCGCCATGTGATAGCTCTGATGGAGGTGTGCTCTTAGGGGTCAGCAGATATTGTTGACTTGTGTTTTTAGTAGTCTGTGGGGCAAGTGGCACCATGTCACTGCACAGAAAAAACTGCTAAGGTCAAGTGATTAGGGAATCCCAGCAATTCTCATCTGCTCCTGACCAGAGTCCTGTCCTGGAGCAGCTGACCGAGATACCCCACTCACAAGAGGACCATGACAACTGGCAACCGTGGCACAGAGCCCAGAGTTCCTCATGCTAATGAGGCATTGATATGGAGGGTTTAGCCAATAAACATCCTTTCCTGGGCATTCCTTCCTGCAAAAGGTATTTAATCTGTGGTCCACCCTGAGTTAGTCTTGTGCACCTTTTCCATCACGAATAAACAGTTTGGACAAACAAGGACTGTCTCCTCCTTCTTCATGGACCTCCTGGGGGAAGGGTGGGGTAGGCCTTTGTCATACAGAGCCTTGCCAAAGTCTCCCCCAGAAGGCCTCTCCACCCTCCAGGCACTCACCCTGAGGTAAGCCGGATTTCCCCTGCCCCAGGCACATCTCAGACGCCTCCCTCCCCCTCTTCTCAACTCCTCCAGGTCCTATTGGTGTCTCAGTGCCCTCGGCCCCAGCCTGCGTCATCGTTTTTTTTTTTTCACCCAGAGAAACATGGGGTGGGACCTCCATCTTAGGCTGTGTTCCACCTCTCCTGAGTGAGTGTCAGATTTAGGAACTCGACACCCCAAACAGGTAGAATCACCTTCCTGTTTCACCTGCGGTGTCTAGACACCCCAGCAGCAAGGGGGAACACAGAACCATGGTGGTCAGCAATTAAGCACTGCCACTGGTCTTCACTGTCCATTCTGCCATCCTTGTGTGCAATGAGATTCTCAAGGTATATAGCTGCTGACTTAGGAGTGAGTCTCTGTGTACAGGGCTTAGTGAGTGGTAGATTTCATGAGCAAATATCGGGGTCTGTGTGCCCAATTTATGGACTATAGACCATAAGACACTCATGAGAGCCAACTCCGCTGTCTTGAAGCTAGACATAGGCAATTCAGATAAAGACGGCAGGCTGGGCAGTGGTGGCGCATGTCTTTAATTCCAGTACTCGGGAGGCAGAGGCAGGCAGATTTCTGAGTTTGAGGCCAGCCTGGTCTACAAAGTGAGTTCCAGGACAGCCAGGGATACACAGAGAAACCCTGTCTTGAAAAACAAAACAAACAAACAAAAATCAGACAGCAGAGCAATGGTCCGAGCAGCCCTAAAAAGCAACATGGCCAGAAATCTGGAATTGTCTCATCCTTATGCTTGGAATGTTTCTGAGGGCAGAAATTAGCTTTAAGTTATAGCTAGAATAAAAATAGGATTGCTTTTTATTAATTTTCCATAGTTAACTGTTTATGTTTGTATGCTAATACAGAGAAAGCCTTATAAACTACTATTCTGAATAGGAAAAACTGTTTTATACTGAGGAAGCTGAGGTAGAATAAAGAGGAAGGAAAAAGAAAATTGTTAAGAATTTTATTCCTTGAAATAATTTTATACTTCAGTGAAATAAGACATTTGAGATGTATGGAACAGAACCCATCCTAATTGCCACCCTTTCTGTGGAGGTGTCTGTGGCCACATAACTTTTCTATTTATATCAGTGCGAAGGTGGAGGAAAAAAACATTTTATTCTACTTGGTAGGTGACTGGTACCATTTTTATTTGTGAAAATCTGTCTCCTTTTCCCTATTCCTATATTTTAACCAGACATGATGTCATGCGAATCTGTCACAATTTTTCTTCTGAGGTAAAAATTATTATTAGAGTTCTCACACTTTTATTAACCTTGTCTTCTAGTTCTTTCCCAGGGCACTAACAAAACACCCTGTGAGTAAGGCTAATCCCAGCAATGCTATGAGGTGTTCCCCTGCTGGGCCAGCACAGGAAGAGCCCTATAAGGAGCGATTCTGCACATCACAGTTTTAAAAGCTTCTCTCTGTGACTCAGCCTCCTCCTCACGTCTCCCAACCATGTCTAGGCTCCTATATAGGAGGAAGAAGATGGGAGGACCAGTATGTCTTATTTAAAATCAACTGAAAAGAATTCACTGTTGAATGCACAACTTCCATTTTTAAACTCCAACCAGCTTACTCTCTATAGATTTATTTTTCATATACATATATCTATATATTTGATTTTTTTTTTTCTGATTCAGGGTTTCTCTGTGTAGCCCTGCCTCTCTTGGATTTTGTTCTATAACCAGGTTGGTCTCAAAATCACAGAGATCCAACTATTTCTGCCTCCCAAGTGCTGGAATTAAAGGCATACGCCACCACTAGCCAGTGCATTTGTATATTTCATATACAGGGATATACATGGACATTACATGTTCAGTTCAAAACTATTTTTATCATTAAATTTCTGTATTTGTTTGGGGTGTGCGCCACAGTACATGTGGATGTCAGAGGACGGCTTTTGGGTATGGATTCTGTCCTTCCAACATGGTATGTTCCAGGGATCCGTTCTCCAGTCATCAGCCTTAATGCCAAACACCTTTCCCGGCTGAGTACCTAGTAGGTCCTCAGAACATCTAGTAGGTTCACTGTTCAATGAGTTTTGACAAATCAAAACACTGACTGTCTTAGTCAGGGTTTCTATCCTGCGCAAACATCATGACCAAGAAGCAGGTTGGGGAGGAAAGGGTTTATTCAGTTTACACTTCCACACTGCTGTTCATCACCAAAGGAATCATGACTAGAACTCAAGCAGGTCAGAAAGCAGGAGCTGATGCAGAGGCCATGGAGGGATGTTTCTTACTGGCTTGCTTCCCCTGGCTTGCTTAGCTTGCTTTCTTATAGAACCCAGGACTACCAGCCCAGGGATGGTACCACCCACAAGGGGCCCTCCCTACTTAATCACTAATTGAGAAAATGCCTTACAGCTGGATCTCATGGAGGCATTTCCTCACCTGAAGCTCCTTTCTCCGTGATAACTCCAACTTGTGTCAAGTTGACACAAACCCAGCCTGTACACTGACTATATGTACCACCAGATAGATTTCCTCACAGCCCTGGACAGCAGCTACTCTGCTGTGGGTTGAGCTTCTGTTCTGCAGTAGTCACTTGGGCATTTGTTGCTACGGCAACTGTAGTGAGTATTAATAGTATTAATAGTATTAGTGAAGAGATGCCTGAGCAGGTAAGAGCTCTGGCTGCTCTTCCAGAGGACCTACTTGTTTTTAGTTCCCAGTACCCATGCCAGGTGATTCACAGTTCCAGGAGACCTGATGCCTTTTTCTGGCCTCCCCTGGCACTGCACATATGTGGTGCAACAGCTGTATATACCTGCAAAATACCCACACATACAATAACACTAAAATCTCAAAAACAAGTTTAAATGAGTAATATACATATACTAAAATACATATTAAGTATAAACATATAATTCATATATAAATATATGGAATACATCCAAAAAGAAGAGGGACCTTTAAGAGGTGTGTAAGTGCTGGGCAGTGGTGGCACATACCTTTAATCCCAGCCCTTGGGAGGCAGAGGCAGGTGGATTTCTGAGCTCGAGGCCAGCCTGCCTGGTCTACAGAGTGAGTTCCAAGACACCCAGGGCTACACCGAGAAACCTTGTCTTGAAAAATCAAAAAGGGAAAAAAAAAAAAAGAGGTACGTAAGTGATTCTTAATGCCCAGAGATTGTGAGATCATACACACCTTAGCTCACTAAGTTTCTTGCCCAGTTTGTGATGCAAGAGCGAGTAACTCTCAGTGTACAGTGAATTGTTTGCAGTTGCTGCTATTACATGTGGGGCCATTAGGAACGTTCTGTGTCCTTGAGTGAACATGTTTTATTTTGGGCTGGAGAGATGGCTCAGAGGTTAAGAGCACTATTCTTGCAGTATTCTTGCATCCTTAAAAGTAGTTTTGTTCGGAGGCAGGGTCTCAGTCTACGCTGCACTCTGACCTTAGGCTAGCAGCTGTCCTCCTAGCTCAGTCTCCCTCATGCACAAGCCGCTATCTCCAGCTTTAATCGGTTTCTTGTGAGTAACACCGGATTGGGGTCCTCCCTCATTGACCAGCCTTACAGTCTGTGTGTCAATGGCTTGTTAGATGGAGTTTCTGATCTGTAAGGTTTTAGTCAACAGTGGTGTCATTTGTTTCCCACTTTTCCCTGTCTCTTTCTCTTGCCTACTCTTGGCTGATATCAACTAATGAAAAAAATGCCCATTCCTTCTTATCTATTGACATGAGTTTTTTTAACCTATCCATTTGTTATTATTATTATTATTATTTTCCTTTTTTGAGACAGGGTTTCTCTGTATAGCCCTGGCTGTCCTGGAACTCATTTTGTAGACCAGGCTAGCCTCAAACTCAGAAATCCGCCTGCCTCTGCCTCCCGAGTGCTGGGATTAAAGGCTTGCGCCACCACGCCCGGCTATTATTCTTTTTTAGTGTTACTGAGAATATGAGAGTCATCTCTAATTTGTCACCAACTACAAATACTATTTTGCTCTTTAAAACAATATTATCATTTTATAACTGGGCAACAGCTCTGTTATTATTCTGGTTAACATGTATGTTACTTCTACAACACACTGCTAGTTTATTATTTGCTATTATTTATTACACATAAATAAAATGATAATAATGCATTGTGAGGTGCATATAAATTTTAGAAAATATAAAAGTAATGCCTGTAATTTACACTTGATTTACTTAATTATTTTCAGTTTAAGGCATCTTATATTCTATCTTGGATCTCAGAGTTTCATGTGATAACATTTTCCTTAGCTTTTAACTCGAAGAACTTCTCTTAGTGTTGGAGACAAATTCTTTACTGGATGTTTTCTTGGAAAAAAAAAAGCCTTAAGTAAAGGGCTGGAGAGACGGCTCAGCAGTTAAGAGAACTCTTAAGTTAAGAAATGGCTCTGGGTAGCTATACTAGGCTACTAGCTCCCATCTGCAACTCAAGCTTATGTAATCCAGCTCTGCTGGTTTCTATAAACACCAGCAATCACACACACACACACACACACTCACACACACACACAATTAAATAGAATATTTTAAAATATCTTCAGTTCGCTTTTAACATGGATATTCAATGAGTGCTTTTAATTCTCCATTTTTGAAAGTTTCCCTTCCCCTAGTATTAAATAATTTATCTTTAATAATTTCATATATTACATATTTTGTACATTTTACCCCTCCTCCATGACTCTCTTTCTACCCCCACTACCCACCATGACCCATTCTCAACCTTAATAGATCCTCCTCCTATCTTTGTGTCTTTTGTTTGTGTGATCTTGAGTTAGGATGCTTGCATGAGCTTAGGTATTGGAGCAGAGACAAATTAACAGTGGCTACGTACGCTGCTGGCGAAAGTGCTGTCACATGTTTGGGAGTAACGTTCTCTGTACCAGTGCTCCTCTGCACTTTAGTGATAGTACTCCATTAGCTTCTAGACTTTAGTACTAGTGGTATTTTTTGGGGGGTAAAAAAATCAGTAGTACTTCAAATTTTTGTTTCCCTGTTTATGTTGTTTTCTCTTTTTTAAGATTTCCTTTTCAAGGCTGGGCAGTGATGGCGCACACTTTCAATCTCAGCATTCCGGAAGTAGGTGGCTCTCTGTGAGTTAGGGCCAGCCTGGTTTATAGAGTGAGTTTCAGGACAGCCAGTGCTACACAGAGAAACACTTCTTGAAAAACCAAAGTGGGGAAAAAGATTTTGTTTTTGGTAGCTGGCCTGCACTGTAATTGTTGTCTGGGAGGCTTCCTACCTCTGTCTGCTAACCGAGGCCTTGTCCTGGAAGTATGTCGCCTGGGGGCCGTCTTATGTAGGCCTTGATTCAGCCTGAGACTTACTGCTGATTAAGCTCATCCTTTGTAGTTCTTTCTGGACTGAGGCTGGCTGGTTCAACTCAGCTGTTCCCGCTCAAACTCCTCTCCCAGCTGACTGATTCAATCTGGCTTTTCTCAACTTTGTCTCCTGAATTGCTTCCCTTGGCCTCATAATAACTTTGGCAATCTGTTCTAATCCTCTGGCTCCTCTTCATTCTCTGCTCGCTGTCTTTACCTGTGTCAGCTTGTTCTCTCTCTGCAACCTGTGTCTGGACAACTCTCCTGGTCTCTCTCCTTCTGTGCTGCTCTCCATGAACTCTACTGTATTCCTGCACTGTATTCTCTTCCTGTACTGAGTCTTCTGTAAGTAGCTTCCTTTCCCTCTCTCTTCTGGTGAGAGTGGGGTGTATCCTAATCTGTCAAATCGTTCCCTGACTCATCATCTTTTCTGTCACTCAATTAGACATCACTCGAAAAGGGTGCTTCCTTCCACAAACTAACTTTACCTTCATTGTTTGGCATTAAAGGTATATACTAAGGGTATGTCTGTATTCCAGCCAAAAAGATTAAAGGTGTGTGCTAAAAGAGCTGTGCCACACCACAACTAGAAACTAGAAACAGGTTTTTTTTTTTTTTTTTTTTTTTACAGTGAACAACACAATCTTGGGGTTTAGAGTGTGATCAAATATCCTGCAACCTTACCCTGTTCTTAGGATGTAGAGTTTTATTTGTTTGTTTATTTTTGAGACAGAGTCTAGTTACCTGTGGCTGGCCTGGAAATAGAACTGGATATGTAGACCAGGCTGGCCTTGGAATTTCAGTGTGAGCCATTGTCCCAGGCTTGTGTGTGTGTGTGTGTGTGTGTGTGTGTGTGTATGTATGTATGTATGTATGTATTTTGTAACAGGGTCTTATGTGGTAGAGGGTGCCCTCAAACTTGCTGTGTAGCCTATCCTTGAAATCCTGATCCTCTTGCCTCTGCCTCCAAAATGCTGAGATTATTGGTGTGTGTCACTGTGCCCAGCTATGCATATTTTCTCTATTAAGTTTTACTGAACTGTCTGTATATATAGAGAATAATAAATTTTAGAGAATTACTGACCATTAGTCATTTCACATGTTTCTTTTGTTCCATCCTCTCTCCTCACAGGAAATGTTGAGGATCCACCAGCATACATATTAGACCATTTTTACCCAATCTTGGATTATCTGTTCTATTTTTTTTTTTTTAATCTTTGTGGTGCTGAGCATAGAACGCAGGATTTATACATGTTAAGTGATCTAGTACTTTGAGTTGTATTCAAGTTCATTGATCCTTTTCTGTTTCAGATTGCTGTCAAACCCCTCTAAGTGATTTATTATTATCTATTTTTAAGTTTTTTTTTTTACTTTGTGTGTGTGCATGTGTATGTGTGTATTATGTATGTGTGTAGATTGTGTGTGTAGAGAAAGTACACATAGCTGGGCACAGTGACACACATCAATAATCTCAGTAATTTTGGAGGCAGGAGGAAAGAGGATCAGCATTTCTGGGATAGGCTACATAGCAAGATTGCACACAGATATCAAAGGAAGATTTGTGGTAGCCCTCCTTTTTACCCTATCGGTCTTCTCAGGCTTGAAGCAAACACTGTTAGCTGATGGCCCAAATTGATATTTAAATATTTATATGTGTAAATATATTTTAAAATTAAAATTAAAGGTTAATATACAAACATGAATATATACATTAAAAATTTAGATTTATTTATTTTGTTTATGAATGAGTGTTTTTCCTGCATGTTTGTAAGTGCACCACATGTGTGCCCGGTACCCGTGGAGGTCAGAGGAGGGAGTCAGAGCTCCTGGAAGTGGAATTATACTTGTGAGCCTCTATATGGGTGCAGGTCCTTTGCAAGAGCAGTCAGGGCTCTTGGTTTTTGTTTTTTAGAGAATGGATTTCTCTGTGTTACCCTGGCTATCCTGGAAGTCTCTCTAGAGACAAGGCTGCCTGTGAACTCGAAGATCTGCCTGCCTCTGCCTCCCAAATGCTGGGATTAATGGACTGCATCACTACTGCCTGCCCTGAATTCTTGTTTTTGATTCCCTGGACCCTTATGAAGGTTTCAAGAATCCCTCAGATTCACTTTCAACTTTGGTCTCCAGCTGGTGGGACTGTTTTTTTGGGGGGGGGGAGTAGAAACTTCAGGAGGCGTGGCCTAGCTACAGGAAATATTTGGGGTTGGGGTCCTTGGGGCATCTTATCTCTGATCCTTCCTTTCTCTGCTTTCTGTCTGCTCTGAGCTGAGCCTCTGCTTCTCCACATTGTCCCACAGTCAGCATCACTGTGGGGGTTCAACTATGGGCTGACCCTTTCTGAACCTGAGAGCCAAAAGAAACCCTTTCTCCTGTAAGTTGTTTGTGTTGGATATTTAATGCCAGGAATCATAAAATTAATACCGTTCTCTAGAAGAGAAAAACAAGGTAACAAAGAGTAAAGACCAAATCTGTGCCTGTAAGAGTCCTTGGCAAGACCCCTGAAAACCTTCATGTGTATCTGGTAGAACCATAGACAGCCAAAATGGTTTCTAAGGCTCATGCGTGTGAAGCCTCATACTGCAGCCTCATACCAGTCATGAACAAAGATCATCTTGCTGCCCAGCTCTCATCATATGGCCAGCTGTTCCTTCAGCATGTTGGCAAGGGGGATAATAGCAGTAGGACCTAGGTGAGTGCTAGAAACATAGTAGCTGGTAGCAACACACATGTATTAGTTCATACATTTTTCGAAGGCCAGAAATCCAGGAGTGGCGTAAATGGGTGGTTCTGGCTCTTGGTTTCTGATGAAGTCATAGGCTGTGGCTGGAGGCATTTCAGAGCCAAAGTTGGCCTGGAGAACCCACTTCCAAGCTTACGCACATGATGAATGACTGGCGTGGATTCTGTCATAGGCGATGGCTTAGGAGTCTCCGTTCTTTGCAAGGGGGGCTTTCCCTTGGATGCTTGAGTATTCTCATAAGATAGCTGGCTTCTCTAGGATGAGAGAGAGACAGAGAGACAGAGAGACAGAGAGACAGAGAGACAGAGAGACAGAGAGACAGAGAGACAGATCAGAGACAGAGACACAGAGAGAGTACTCAAGTAGGAAGCCAGTCTTTTGTGTACTAATCTAAGAGGAGACATCTGCTGTCTGCTGCTGATCTCACAGATCAAACTTGACCTTATGTGGGAATACCAGGAGGAGGGTGTTGGTAGCAAAAGACCAGTTTTGCAGATCCGGCTCCAAACTCAGGATGTCACACATAGGTGACACCTGTTGCTATGACAACCACATACCATCCTAGAGTCTACTTCACACACTTACCTGGGAACAGCTTAGTCACAGCCTAAATAAAAATCAGACCCTTTCCACCTTTGCCCCCCCTTTTCCCTTTGTCTTTCTCTCTTTCCCCTCTTCGTCCCCAGTAAACCTCTTCCACGTGGAACTGCTTTGGCCTGGTGTGGAATGTCCAGACGCAAGCCGCTATTCTAACACATCAGATATTATTTTCCTGTTTATTTAATACTTTTATATTCTATTTATTGTGTTGCTCAGGTGTGTTGGTATACACCTTTAATCTCAGCATTTGGGAGACAGTAGGGGGAACTGTGAGTGGAGCTTAGCCTGAGGTTAGTTCTAGGCCAACCAAGGTCACATAGTGACACCCTTGTCTTTCAAAACAGACAGACAAAACAAAAGCCCAACAAAACAAAAAGTTGTGTGTGTGTGTGCACACGTGTGTGCATGTGTGTGTGTACTGCAAGCTCACTGCACAGTGCACATGTGGAGGTGAGAGGACACTTGTGGATGCCAGTGCTCTTCTTCCCCCATGTGGGTCCTCGTTATAGAACTGTCAATCAGGCTTAACGCAGACACTTTACCCAAAGATCTGTCTTGTGGACTCCCACCTTGTTTGTTTGTATATCTTAAGACGAGTCTCTGGTAACTCAGGCAGGATTCAGACTCAATACATAGGGGAGACTGGCCATGAACTGCTACTCTTTCAGTGTTAGGTCTGCAGACATGCCTACCAAGCCTGGAAGCATTTATCCATCCTCACTAGGCTGGTGATGGACTGTTAGTCCTTAGTCTTTCACCATGCCCACACCCAAGATTCTGTGACCCATAAAAGGGCAGAGCCTTTCCCTTTGGTCTTAAACATTATTGCACAAGCTAAATCAGAGTGATATGTGATACCACTAGAATCGTCAGAGCTGGGCACCACGGTATATACCTCTAACTCTAGCACGTGAGATACTAAAGCTGGAGCAACACAAGTTTGAGACCTGCTTGCGCCATCAAGTGCTCTCCAGGCCGGATACCATGTGTCAGAACACCAAATCACATGCCAAACCAAACTGAAACCAAACTTAGTTATGTGGGACTTCTAGTTGTTCTCTGGTTCTGCGTTCCTCGGCATGGCTTTCAGCTGCATTTACTCATGTTTCCACAAGCTCTCTAAACCTTCCCTTAAACTCTCCTCTCCATATTTCTCTCTCTGCAGATATCCTGTTCCCCTACATAATAACAAAGATTTAAAAAGGCCTAGTAAACAAAAATGGAACAATTTGGAAGTGAAATTCAACGCTTTTCTGCCCAAGTCCCTCTCCTTTTAAAAACTAAAGAAGTACTTGCCCTGGGCCGTGGTGGCGCACGCCTTTAATCCCAGCACTTGGGAGGCAGAGGTAGGCAGATTTCTGAGTTTGAGGCCAGCCTGGTCTACGAGTGAGTTCCAGGACAGCTAGGACTACACAGAGAAACCCTGTCTCAAAAAAACAAAAAACAAAACCCAAAAAAACAAACAAACAAAAAGAAGTACGTGCGCACACTTCCATTCTCCTTGGGAATTAATTCTAAGGTCAGGAACTGCACACGGGAAGGCACAGAGTTTAGCACCATACTGAGTACTGTCCCATTGCTCCCTGCACCTGAGTACTGTCCCATTGCTCCATGCACCACTCAATCTCAGTCATCTGAGAGACAGCTCAAAGTTAAGCCACCAGGCCTGACAAACACCACCATCTGCCCAAGAGCTGTGCTTGCTTACAGTAGACTTGAAGATGAGAGACCTAAGAGCAGATGGAAGAAGAGGAGAATGAGAAGGGGGAGGAGAAGAAGAAAATGGTAGATATGATGGACACAGGAGTATGTATTTGCCATTTCTCAGGATGAGGCAGGAGAATGCTTGAAGCTACAGCCAGCTGATCTTAAACAGATGCAGCCTTCCTTATGGGTAACCCTGGGTGATGAATGCACAGTCAAGTTTGCCTCCCCCTCCCCCTTCCAGCCCCTCCATTGTGTGTAGAGTTCCCATGCATTGCTACCTATCTGCTTTGGAGGGTCCTATTTGACATGGATTTTGCTTTGTTTATTTATTTATAGTCTCTTTCTTGCTCCCTCCTTTTATTCCTCCCCTCCCCACCAAGTGTGCGTGTGCGAGCGCTTCTCATCTATTTCTCCTCTTCTGCAAGGCTAATCTTTCACCTTTGCTCCAGAGGGTCCCCACCATCCTTGGCTGTCTCATCTCCTTCACAAATGCATCTAAATGCTCTATCTTCACCCATGCCTAAAAACCTTTCCCTCCCTTGACTCCCTTTGGCTGTTGCTTTCCTCATAGCATAACGATAGCCAGGAATCTTCCTTCTGCCCCTGTCACAGGAACCTGAGGTCAGCTGACCATTTTCAGTATTTTAATTTTACTTCAATGAATTACGATGTCCTATATTCTTCTGACTTAAAACGTTATCTCTCCTTGCTCTGATAGAAATACAGAAAGTTAGATAGATTCCCCATTTTCCATCAATATTTTATTCATATTCTAATAGGAAAATGAGCCCATTATCCAGGGGTGAAAATGCTTACTACCAGCTTTCTTCTCCAGGCTCCTCATCTTCAGAGTTCAGAGACCTCCTAATACTTCTGTGAAAGAAAGGCAAGCCGTGATTCACTGCTCCGTGGCAGTCAATGACACAGTAACCGAGTAGTCACTTGCAGTGGTGGTCTGGATCTCAGCTCTGCCGTCCACCCACTGACCCAACACCACTGTCTCTGAAATGAGATAATTAGATAAGAAAATCTAATCTACATGGTGATTTGAGGCCAAATGCTGATCACGCCTGTCTGGCTTGTAGTTATTCATGGCGAATTATAGTTATGGTCGCTGTGGTTGCTGTGGCTGCTTTTATAGTTGTTGCCATGCATACTCTGTGTGGGTGGCCTCTGACCCTTTCCCTGCCTGTTTCATCTTTCAAAGTTTCCCGTTAGGCCTTTTCTAGTTGCACAGTGAACTAAGATTCTCTCAGACTCATTGTTCTTGCTAGTTTGTTCTCTGTAATTTCCTTTATTCCAGCACTTGGGAGGCAGAGGCAGGAGAATTTCTGAGTTTGAGGCCAGATTGGTCTACAGAGTGAGCTCCAGGACAGTTAGGGCTACTCAGAGAAAACCTGTCTTGAAAAACCAATAAGCAAACTATAAATATAAAAAATAAGTACTTGATTTCTGTATTAAGGAACCATGAAACTTAATTGACTAAAAACTAGAAGACACAAAAAAAGGCAGAAAATTAGTCATTCCTCAACATTATTTCCGAATAAACTGAATACATTTATGTTGGGAGCTTTTCAGTGTGTATAGAAATACCAGAAGTGGGGACAAAGGTGGGATTGCTATAGACTTAATTTATTTCTTCTCTTTACTTTTTTCCCTGAGACCTTATTGTATTCTGTCTTTTAGTTTAGCAGTGCTGTGGACAGATACTGGGCCTTAAGTACACAAAGCAAACAGTCTACCTCTGAGCCACATTTCCATGGGACACACAGGCACAAAGTAAATAGACATGGTTCTAAAATGCAAAAAATAATTTGAAGTTGGCTGTGTGTATATATGTGCATGTGTGTGTGTGTGTATGCACACGCTCATGTGCGCGTACACACACATGACATGATATGCATGTGGCAATCAGAGGACAACTTTGTGGGACTCAGTACTTTCCTTTTACCATGTGGGTCCTAGGGATGGAATTCAGGTCATTAGGCTTGGCAGTGGATAAAAAGCTGAGATAGCTCATCTTTTTGAAAAAAAAAATTAAAGGAAAATTATTCCGTAAACTTAACAGGGGAAATGAATGGAAGTCCACTAAGGAAGAAATCAAACCTAAGCATGGACAGAATGGTTCATGCTGGTAATTCTAGCTTTTGAGTGGCTGAGGCAATAGAGTTGCTAAATATTTGACAAGGCCAGCAAGGGCTGTGAGTTTCAGGCTAGTTTGAGTCAAAAGGTGTGTCCCTGTTTCAAAGCAAGCAAACAAACAAACAAACAAAAAGCAAAAACAACAGAAAACCTCTAAGGCTCTCTTAACTAACAACTGTGAAAAGTAGACCCAGGCGCTTGATAGATAGTTTGGATAAGATGAACGCTGATTTCCTCATTAGAGAGGTTCTGTGAATGAAGACAGGAAATGGGAATGTGTAACACTAATTGGACCGAAATGACAAATAGGCAATTCTCAGAAATTAGACTAGAAAGTCAGATTTGGGCTGTCATGACGGCCAGGCAGGCCAGAGTGCTGCGTTCAGAAAGTTGATTTATAGCCTGGTTGATTTTGTCTGTGCTCGGGAGCTGGGTGTGTTATGTGTACTGTGGGGGAAACTCAGAGGAGTTGATTTCCGTAAGTGATGAATGTGTGGTCATAAACATTTCTTTTCTTGTTCATCCCCCCTTCTGTCCTGCACCCCACACTGCCTTTCTTTCACATCTACAGGAGATGATCAATGGGGCACACACAATCAACTTTACTGTCAACTTTTAGCTGTTGAGTGCTGAGGTTTGAACCCAAGGCTTTCTGCAGACCAGGCAAATGTTTGCCATTGAGCTACATCCCCATTCCATTATTAACCACTTAAAATGGTCCAGTGGTACCCAACACACTCTCACTGTAACACAGTTCATCTCTGGACTCTTTGTCTTGCACAACGAAACTCTGAAGCAAACAACCGCTCATCCGTCCTTTCTTAAGGTTCTGGCAGCCTTAGCTGCACTTCCCTATGCGTGAATTGATTTCCCTAGGCACCACCTTAATCTGCTGTGAATGACAGATTCAGCCAGTATGCTGTCATCCCATAGCCTTTGTCCATGGTTACTTCTCTGAAATACAATAAACACCCAATAAGTCTCTAGCAAGTGACAGAATCATTCAATGAGCTGAATTTATCTGCGTCATCACTGTATGGCCAATAGTTCTTTCAAGGAGCCAGATTTCTGGGGCCTGGGTTAGTTTCTGTTGAACCACTTAAAAGTTGTCCAGCATCTTAAAGTTTCATCATCTGGCAGTCTACAGGTCTTAGAGACTTGTGATTTGTAGATAGATCTTCTATTCTCCCAAGAAGTAAGGCATTTTAGGGATAGAGTTGGGGTCAGACAGGTAAAGAGTAAAGTTAAGGCTATTTATTTATTTATTTATTTATTTATTTTGTTTTTCGAGACAGGGTTTCTCTGTGTAGTCATGGCTGTCCTGGAACTCACTCTGTAGCCCAGGCTGGCCTCGAACTCAGAAATCCGCCTGCCTCTGCCTCCGGAGTGCTGGGATTAAAGGCGTGCGCCACCACGCCCGGCTAAGGCTATTTATAAGTAAGCTCAGGTTACTTTATTCCAAAGGTATTTGTAGGTCATGTCTGTGAGGAGTAATGTTAACTGAAGTTGCTATAGTAACACTCCATCATGTTTCCCAGATGGTGTTTGATGGAGGAAGAAGATGTAAGTGCCTGCCTGATCAGGGGGCTTGACAGTACTTACATTCCGTGTACAGCAACCAAGACAGATGCTCGGAGGATGCTGTGTTTTTTACTCCCATGCAGCTGTGGCTGCAAAGTAAGAAGCAGCTAAAAGTGGGCAAGAGACTTTGCCCCACTCTCCTTTGCATGGTACCTGTCCCCACCCATCTCCTAGGTCCAACACCTTGCTTCTGAGGATACGCTGTCAATTAACTGCGGAGGAAAACCAGGGAAGATGCTTCACTTAGCTCTCTTCCTTCCCTGTGGTACCTGAGCCCAACCTGACCTGTACAGTATTTTTACTGTGTAAATGTGTCCATGTGTAAGGACCAGTACTGCAACATTTGGAATGACATAGAGTGGACCTTTCCCTTCCAGACACTTGGGTACATTATCACTGTTGCCACAGTAGATAAAATGGGATTGCCTCTGAGTCACAGCCCCCAGTCACATACACTCTCCCCCATGTGTCAGCAGACTGATGCAATCTCTTTGGTGATTTTCTGGAAAACAGTGACTTTTTTTTGTGTGTGTGCCTCTCTGTAATACTTTGATTTGTAGCCAACAAATCGTAGATGGGCTGTAATCTTCATAAGTACACACTGAGCTAATTTTTTTGTTGTTGTTTTCTTCTCGAGTTCTCCTTAATAACATTTTCATCATAGCAGCAGGCTCCAAGAAGTTTCAAACCATGGAAGCCAATCCAAAGATTAAAAACATATAAACCATTTTCTCAAGTAGTGAAGCCAACCAGAATGAAATCTGAGAAAGTGTCGTTTTTCTATTCTTTCATGTTTGCACCACGGAAGAGAAATTTCCCTGTAAATAAGTTCTCTTCTTTCTTCCAGAACAGAGTCAATTACAAAGGAGCTTTTTGAGAGCCTCTGCGAATGGAAATCCTGTTTCTTTGACTCATCCGAGTAACTCAGTGTGAATCGATGCCACAAACTTTGGTGGCGATGATCTCACTGTTTTATGTATCATGTCTACAACGTTAGTTTACATAGTAAGGCTGTCTTCTCTGATGAAACTCCTCCTGTCTGAGACCAAATTGTTGCTGCAGCTTAATAAATCCTCCCTGTTAGCTGTGACTCACTCTGCACTTTGGTGTGTGGTACCTGTGAGTTAAGTCAACCAGGAGAAGACGGTCTGGCTCCTGGTCATTCCTGGCGTTTGTCGTTTAGCTTCTGTGAGTAGAGCAGGTGAGAGTTACTGAGATGCAGCCGTAAGTTATCAGCATGACACTTTAGGAGAGGCAGTGGCCATGGCCAGGGCCTGGATTCTGCTTTTCTGTCTCCACGGTAAGGCCACTTACTTAGATGCAGTGCTCCAAGGGGTGAACAAGAACAAGCTCTTCTACAGTGTCTCCCTTACTGCAGCCAAGCTAACATTGCACTAAGTGTTTTAGTTCCGTAAAACATTACTCAAACTACAGTTCTTGGCTTAGGTTCCAAACGTCTATGGTTGGCATAGAGATAAAGACATTTCAGGCAGTTTTGTGGATTTGTGGCTGTTACTAGGAAGAGAATGCATAGCTCACGTCAGAGATTCAAGAATGCCACAGTTTTGCCTTCTGCCATAGGTGATCTTCACTGTCTACTTGAATTTAGAGTCACCATGGCAGCACGTGGCTGGGTGTGTCTGTGAGGGTGTGTCAGGTTCCATTCAGCATGGAAAACTCACCCTGAAAATGAACAGCATCACCCTATGGGCTGTGGTCCTGAGTTGAATAAAAAGGAGAAAGTGAGCCCATTGCCCGCTCTCATCTCCGTGTTTCCTGACATTGGCACGCAGTAGCCAGCCACCACTGGCTCCTGCCGTCGTGCTTCGCCACCCTGACTCTCCTTCAGAGAGAGAGGATGTATCCTTGAACTATAACAAGTCATAACAAGCCCTTTCCTCCAGAAGCTGCTGAGTCTGGTGTCTTTGCCTCAGCAGTACTCGATGTGACCGGTGCCTCTTCTCAGTGATTTAGGATGACGTAACTGGGATATCCGTAGTTTCTAATTATTTACTCAATTTGTTAAAAGATAAACAATATGAACGGGATTTAGCAGCTCACCCCTCTAATCCCAGCATTAGGAGGCTGAAGCAGGAGGATCACCACAAGTTTGAGGGGAGCATGGGCTACATGGTGAGTTTCAGGTCAGACTGGATTACAGAATGAGATCTCACCACTATTACCACCCTCCAAAACCAAGAAAAAACTCAAAATGCTTAGAGTAGGGAGTGAGTGAAGCCCTGCATGGATGTGTGTTATTTGCCATGGGAACATGCCCAGTGTCCAGAAAGGGTTCTCTGAGGCAGGCCATTCTCTAGCTTGCTGCCTGAAGCCATTTTGTGGGTAGGCTGCAACTCACTATGTAGCATAAGAGGGCTTCAAACTCATAGAAATTCTCCTGCCTCTTCCTGCTTAGAGGGATTACAGGCATGAGATACCATGCCTGGCTAGATAGCACCACTCAGAGGGTCTGGCATGATGCTGGGGCATCACCACTATAAATAAGAATGTGATGGGTGTTCGTTGAAAGCTCGATTGTCTGAGCATTTGCTGAAGTATAGGAAGAGCAGAAGCGGGGCCTCAAGCAAGGTGGGAGGGACAAGGGGCCTTGTTTGTTCTGGAGCTGGGTAGCTGACTTAGTCAGGGTTTCTATTCTTGCATAAAACATCAGACCAAGAAGCAAGTTGGGGAGGAAATGGTTTATTCCCTGGGCTGGATTCTATAAGAAAGCAAGCTGAGCAAGCCAGGGGAAGCAATCTAGTTAGCAACACCCCTCCATGGCCTCTGCAATAGCTCCTGCTTCCAAGTTCCTGCCCTGTGTGAGTTCCTGTCCTGACTTCCTTTGGTGATGAACAGCAGTGTGGAAGGGTAAGCTGAATAAACCCTTTCCTCACCAACTTGCTTCTTGGTCATGATGTTTTGTGCAGGAATGCAAACCCTGACTAAGACCATAGCTATCTAACTCTGTTGGGTTCACAGAAAGGAAGTGATGGATGCTACAACCAGAAAGGCATGTTTAGGCAGCCGATCATGGTGACAGAGGATCTTGGGACCAGGAAAGAGCATACTGAACACTCCGTGTTTGGACGTTATATATTGGCTGTCATCTGTAAGTGGAATAACATGATAAAAGTAGAAATTTTAGAAGGATGATCTTCCAAGGTGAGTAGGATGAAAGGAAAAGGGGTGCCCGATGTAAATTGGCCACCATGCAAAGCTCTGTGGCAACAAAACAACCAGCCTTGGATTTCAGTGTAAGGGTGTGGAGAGGTGTCATAGGCCACTGCCTATGACATTGGGAATAAAATGGCACCGAATGGCATTTCTCAGTTGCTCTCTTAAGAATACTGGGCTGAGCCGGGCGTGGTGGCACACGCCTTTAATCCCAGCACTCCGGAGGCAGAGGCAGGCGGATTTCTGAGTTCGAGGCCAGCCTGGTCTACAAAGTGAGTTCCAGGACAGCCAGGGCTATACAGAGAAACCCTGTCTCGAAAAACAAAAAACAAAACAAAAGAAAAGAATACTGGGCTGTCAGATCACATTGCTTCTGGGAGGAGGGCAGATTTGGTCAGTGGTCATGCATGCAGAGGCTCTGTGGAAGCAGGGAAATAGCACTGTGCTGTGCTGGGTGACTTCAAGGCGGCAGGCAGAATGTATTGATCAGATGGAAAAAAATATCTAATCCAATTACCAATACAGAGAGAGAGAGAGACATCTCAGACTTTTTAATTTGATTTACTGAATTTAAGACCAGCAGCTAACCAAGTTAGGTCTTGGCAGCCCAGTAGCTTTGCCTATCCATATTGCACAACTACAGTGCACATCAGGAGGCCTGTGCAGTACACCATGGGGAGATGACTTAAGACCCAAACTTCATTAAGTCATCTAGTTATTTTCTCCTGTATAACACTCACCCATTTCAGCTTTTCCAATCCTAGCTTAAACCTGGAAAACCATCGTAATGCTAGGCTCTGGTTCTGTACTGTTTAAAGGGCCGCTAGTGTTCTGTGCCTTACTGGGACTCAGATTCAGTGCTCTGCACACACCAGCCAACCACTGCTCAGCCGAGACTAAGCATGTTAGCTCACTTAATCCTCACAAAACAGACCCCACAAGATGACTCTGTGGCTAAAAAATCTTGCCTTGCAAAGCTGGGTAACCACATTCAGTCCCCAGAACCTTCATTGAAAGAAAGACTTCATTCCTAGTAGTTATTCTCTGACTTCCACACCAGTGCCATGGCACACATACACACACACACACACACACACACACACACACACACACACACGTACACACGCATACATACATACACACATACACAAACACACAAAAATAAATTTAAAATATTAAAAAAAATCTCCACAATACCCTATATTATTTAGGTGAACATAATTTATAATAATATTTATTATTATTATTATTATTATTATTATTATTATTATTATTATTTTGTTTTAGTTTGGAAGTGCCACTGAAAACCAGGTTTTCAGCCAGTAGTTCCATGGGGGGAGATATGGAACCTGTAAGAAATGAAGCCTTATGTTAGGAAGCTAAGTCACTGGAGGTGTACTTTGAAGAAGACGTTGACCCAGGACCCTTCATCTCTGTGAGTATTGACTTTGAGGAAGTGGTCACCTTTGCTGTGTGCTCTCTCTACCTTGAAGCTCTGACTTGCAGCAGTCCAGAAAGTAATGTGATCAGGCGACCATGAACTGAAGCCGCAGGATCCACCAGGCACCATGTCAGGCTTACACCCCTCTCGGAGTTGATTTCCTTAGGCATTTTGTCAAAGCAGTGTAAGATTAACACCCTCCTGGTTGAGGACTCAGAAAGGTGCGAGGAAGTATAACGAGCAGTGCAGTTAGGTTTGCTGAGCACTTAGGAGGTGCCAGTTCCACTGCATGTCTCCAAGGTCACAAAGCCACCAAGCCACCGAGGTCAGAGCAGAGACTCACGGAGTTCTCCTGGCATTCTAAGGTGACGTAGTTTCTGTCACAAGTCAACTTCCTGGTGTGTTTGCTTACCCGCTCAACTCTGAGTGCTGGCACCAGAATCCAAGCTCTTAGACTTCAGAAGATTGAAGAACAGTGGGGGTCAAACGTCCCTGAAGGCAACAGTGTTTCCCTTTCAGTTTACAAAGTCAGCAAGAGATAAAATCTGGAAGGATACTTCTGTGTTTTATTTTCTTAGGGGATGAAGTTTGTTTTTATTTATAATTTCCCTGGAGGAGTTTCAGTCCTAAGGGGGATAAATTAACACTGGTTTTATAATATCAAACATCATCAAACTGCCCTGTGCAGATATCATGTTATTAAAATGAGCCCTGTGTGTGAGATCATTTTATCTTGTTACACTGCACACTAGGGCAAACTGCTCAGAATCAATGGGAATGAATAATTAATTAAAGAGAAAAGAATATTCCTTTTAAGTTCCAAGATATATTAGTCTTGTTCTTCTTCCCCCTGGCTTCTCCCTACTTCCTCTTTCCACTCTACCGTCATTGTAAACCATTCACCCCCTTGGTTTATTCCTTCCTTTCTGGCTCAGAGTAGCCACAATGTCGCTCGAAATGCAGGCAAGGAGCCAGTCCTGAGGCCACAGGAAACCAGGACCGACGCTGTTCTTCCCTCAGGAAAAGGGCATCTTAGGCTCCGAGAAATAACCCCCTTCCCACTGATGGATCCACCGCCAACCAGGCTGGCTGACAGGAAGAAAGCCCTGGGGTTTCCGGCCAAATCGAGGCAGGCTTCAAACAGATTCTTCCCATGGAAGGGCCATTTCCTCTGATTCTTTGCTTCACCGACACACAGCCTGGTTAAGCTGAGGGAAATCAAAAATCCAACACCGTTCACACTATCTGGGAACCTTAGACCTGAAGACTCTTCAGCCCAAACCTATAGGATCTGCATAGATATTCTAGCAGGTCTGCCATGGTTGTCTGGACGCTGAAGTCTGAGAAGAGCTGGTCTACAGATGTCTTCTTGCAAACAAATATCATTTTTTTTTCTTTTCTTGAAACCATGACACATACTTGAAAGGAAACAAGCAGAATTAAGTATACTAAAATATGAATTACTAAAAAAACTGTATCTTTCTTTACATTAAATAAAGTTTACTAACATTAACTAAAAAGCAAATGTAACTTAGATTAAAAGAACGTTGAGCTATTTCTCCCGTTTTATTTTTAACACTGAATTGATTAATGACTTTCTTTTCCGAAACCATTGCTATCTCTTGCAAGTTCTGTTCAGGACAGGAAATTGATACTCAGGAAAATAATTAGAAACATTTCTCTAACACATATCCAAATATGGTCTCTTGGCAATTTCTAGAATATAGCCCTGTAGGCAAAGAGAAATGACAAAAATCTGAAGAAAAAAAAAAGTACAACTGAAGATTGTCCAGCAGAACAAGACCTTCAATGTTTATTCAAGTTTAAAACAAAACAAAACAAAACAAACTCAGCTCATTGAGAAACTGCAATGATTAATTTAATGCTCTACTTATTTTCCATGTGTGATTTTTGTAGTTAAAAAAGAAGAACCTTATACGTTGTATCTTCCCACTGTTTTTTGGAGACATTGTGTCCCTTAGCTCAGGCTGGTCTGGAACTTGTTATGCAAAAGAAGATGACCTCCAATTTCTCTTCCTCCTGCTTCTACTATTCAAGTGCTAGGATTATATGTGTGCATCAAACCCAGAGCATGGGACATGCTCAGCAGAGCAGGAGACTTCAGCAACATTTTCAGATTTCCTTGATTTCGTTTTATAGGTGGTTGCCCCAGGTTTGGGGGATCAAATTTTACATGTATTAGGGAAGTGCTCTACAGCTGAGCTGAATTTTGGTCATCTACATGAGGCTTAGTAGCACTCTTAGTTAGGGTTTTACTGCTGTGAACAGACAAGGACAACATTTAACTGGGGCTGGCTTACAGGTTCAGAAGTTCAGTCCATTATCATCAAGGTGGGAGCACGGTAGCATCCAGGCAGGCATGGTGCAGAGGAGCTGTGAATTCTACATCTTCATCTGAAGGCTACTAGGAGAAGGCTAGCTCCCATGTAGTTAGAAGGGTCTTTAACACCCCCCCCCCAGTGACACACTTTCTCCAACAAGGCCAAATATCCTAATACTGCCATTTCCTGGGCCAAGCACATTCAAACCACCACTGTACTTGATATCACATGAGATTGGATATTAACTGCTGTTTACTTTGAGTCTCAGGTTTGTAAGCCTCGGTTTTTCCCCTTTACACTCTGCATATACTTTAACAGCACAGAAGCTTCTGACTGATCATGGGTGTATATCCATGACCCAGGAAAGATTTAATAAGATGACACCTGTTAGTTACTCTTTAAGTTTATGATTATTATTTCACTAGGCCTTATTTATTTCATTACATTTGATTTATTTTACGGTATTGCTATTTTATATTTGCTTGCATAAATTTACTCACAGAAGTCAACATAAAATCTTACATTGAGCTTTAACATTAGGCTCAGATCAGTCAACTGATGCTGTGGTACCCAATTGGTAGACAGAAATAAATCACCACACAGCAGGCACTAATGTAGTAGATTCTGCAGGATATCTGATCACATTGTGAACCCTGAGATTGTATTGTTTGCTGAAAAAAACTTGGTTCTAGTTGTGGTGTGGTTCAGCCTTAGCACATACTTTAAATCCCTTTGGCTAGATATAGCCCTTAGCACATACCTTTAATTTCAAACAATGAAGGTAAACTTAGTTTATAGAAAAAAAGCACCCATGTTTGAAAGCGATATCTAATTGAGTGGCAGGCAAAGTGATGAACCAGAGAAAGATTTAACAAAATAGGATACTTCCAACTTTCACAAGGACAAAGAGGAAAGAGAAGTGACTTGAGAAAGAGAGTAGGCGGGGTAGCAAGAGCAGTTTTACTGGGACAGTTGTACAGAGAGAGGTTACAGAGAAAGAACAAGCTAGACACAGGTGAAGACAGAATGAGCCAGAGAATGAGAAGGAGTCAGAAGATTAGAGCAAATTATCAAAAGTTAGTTTGAGGGCAAGCAGAGCAATTCAGTCAGAAGCTGAGAGAAGCCAGATTGAAGCAGTCACCTTGAAGAGGAATTTTGAAAAGCCAGAAGAGCTGAATTGAACCAGTCAGCCTGAGTTCAGAAAGAACTAGAAAGGGTGAACTTATTCAGCACTATGCCTCAGAGGTTGAAACCATCCTAGACCTAGATAAGATTGTATGATGGCTGGAAGCTTCCAGGACTAGGCCTACATTAGCAGACAGAGGTAGTAAGCCTCAAACAGGACAATTACATCAGGTGAATAAAGGTTACTTTTACAAGATGCAGTCACAGTGTCAGTAACTGCAGCTAACACAAGTGAAACAAAACCCCACATTGCCTTGACAGTGCTCCTCTAGGTAAGAGAGACAGAACAACAGAGATATACTACATTGAGACATTGAGAGAAAGGAGAATAAGAAGCCAGGTGTGATGTCAAAGGCTAGTGATCCCAGCTCTTGGGAGGGAGAAGTAGGTGGATCAGGAGTTCAAGGCCAGCCTTGACTATAATGTGAATTTTAAGACAACCTGATTTATATAACACTTCTTCTAAAAGAAAAACAAACAAACAAACAAACAAACAACAACAACAAAACAACAACAAAAGCAAGACAAATCAATGGGGTTGGCTGTGTAGTTGAGAGTACTTGCTGTTCTTCCAGAGGACCTGGGTTAAATTCCCAATACTCACATGTCTGCATACAACCATCTATACATCCAGTTCTAATGGATCTAGTTCCCTCTTCTGTACTTTGCCAGCATGTACTTGGTACCCATGTTTGCATGCTGGCAAAATACCCATACACTTAAAAAAAAAGTAAGAAAAAGGCCATGTGTGGAAGTGCACACCTTTAATCCCTGCAACTAGGAGGCAGAGGCATGTGGCTGTCTGTGAATTCCAGGCCAGCCCCCATCTCCTTTTGGAGTTCTAGACCAGCCAAGGCTATACAGTGAGACCCTGTCTGAAAGGAGGTAGGGAGGGAGATTAAGAAGGGTAGTATGATGTTAATGATTTCTGGAGAGAGAGAGTCAACTTTCTTTAAGGAGGTGGCTCCTGGTAGGTTGCCTGCACTAGAGTGAGTAGTCCCATTCCATAAATATGTGGGCAGAAGACATTTAAACCAGTGGGCTATTAAAAAAAGGGGAGAGAACATGAAAATGAGAAGGATATGTTTGGGAGGAGTTAGATGAAGGAGCTGAGGGGACTGTGATCAATACAGTGTATATATGTATAAAAATTTCAAAAACAATACAAATATTATGTTTATGAAAAGAATGATCTGGTCATGGCTGTCAGTCATCGAGGCTCACCATGGACAGGGTGTATGTCCTTTGACATACAGCTCCCTGAGCTCCATTTTCCAGATGAGAACACTGAGTCAGGGAGACTTTGGCCATTAAAATTGATACTTAAACCAATATTTATCTCTGTTGCTCTGTCCATCTGATAGAGTAAAGCATTTTTCATACCATTTATACATTGAGATCGATAACCTCTTGATACAAAGTTTACTTTGTATCCCTCAAGGTCTTGCACAGAGCTGAGTTTAAGTGCCCACAATCCCCAAGGATGAACCACAAACTGGGTCACCATGTGACTATTCTTGGCTCTGCTCTGTCTTTTCTGAAAGGAAGAGCATTAAATGATGGGAATCAAGTCTCTTGATTTGCATCCCCTTGGAATTGTGTTGCTTTCTAAAATGTTCCATATTCTTTAGTCCATTTGGTCTAACAGAACACCACTCATTGGTGTACCTCATAAACGATAGACATTGATTCTTTATCAAGTTGGAAAGGCTGGAAACTGAAGACCTAAGTGCCACAAGATTCAGTGTTAGGAAGTGAAGATAGGTAATGCTTTCCCTGACTCACAGATGTTGCTTTAAATGGTTAAAGGGGCCAAGAGTCTTTGGGGCCTGTTTTATAAGGGTGCTAATCTTTCTTATTCATATCGATTTCCTTGATTTAATCCTCTGCCAAAGACCACAACCTTAATAATGCCAACTTGAGGGGAGGGGGTCAGAATTTTAACGTGTAAATCTTAGGTTATACAGACAATCTGTCCATTGCACAGGCTTTTGAGATTTTTCTCTTGACTTTTTGTCTCAGTTCACCAACTCTACTTCTGAGAACCGATATGGTCTTTACCACTTCCGTGATGGAAACTGCCCTGCCCTCCTCTCTGCCTTGTCTTCTACTCTTCCTGTTCTCTCAACTCAGTATAGCATACATTACACTTTGTAAAGGCCCCCCTCTTCTCCCCACTTCTCTGTAGTTATGGACTGTGTGGGGAGAGTTCATTCTGTTTGGTGAGGGAGACAGAGGTGTTACAGAATATCCATCTATGTTTGTGAGATTTTCCTGTGATACCTAAGCTACAGATGTTGTATTCAGTGAGGACGAGGCAGACACTTTATATACATTATCTGGTGGAATGTGATAAGGAGTACTCAAATGCTCCAGCAGAATTTCCCCAAGGTTTTGGGGCTGGGGTTGTAGCTCAGTGGCAGAGAAATGGTTTGGAACATATAAAGACCTAGGTTTGCTCTCTAGTACTACAAAAATAAATAAATAAACAAACAAACAAACAAACACACACACACATATATATGTATATATATATAAATAAATAGTTATCTAAGATTTTAATATCTGTTTCTTGAAAAGAAATGTTTGACTATAGTAGTCTGCCAAATTCCAGGTTGAGTAAAGTAAAATTATTATTATAATTATTCACTGTATCCTTGTATTAGTCATTGTATTCCCGGGTGGCCTAGAATTTGCTAACTAGACCAGGGTGTCCTCAAACTCACAGAAATCTGTTGGCTTCTGATTCTTGGGATTAATGGTGTGTACCACCATGCCCAGGCTAAAGTTAAAAATTGTAACGTGTGCTTAATTTTCCCCTGCAGTACTCCTGAGACTCTCAGTAGGTTAGTGGACACTATAACTCTCTAAAAGCAAACCCAACATGTAACATTCCCTAATCACATCTAAAGACATAGTTTATAAAACGAGTTATGTGTCTTAGGGTTTCATTTATGTGAAGAGACACCATGACCAAGGCAACTTTTATAAAGGACAACATTTAGTTGGGGCTGCCTTACGGTGTCAGAGGTTCAGTCCATTATCATCATGGTAGGAAGCATGGCAGTGTTCAGGCAGACATGGTGCTGGAAAAGGAGCAGTTGAGAGCTCAACATGTTGATCCAAAGGCAGCCAGAAAGAGAACGACTCTTCTTCACTGGGCAGAGCTTGAGCACTAGGAACCTTCAAGCTTACCTATGCAGTGACACGCTTCCTCTGACAAGGCTACACCTCCTAATAGTAGCACTTCCCATGAGCCAAGCATATTCAAATCACCATAAAAATGTTTGACGACTTAGATCCATCCCAGAGTCCAGATAAAAAAACCAGATGCAGTGGCCCACTGATGTCTGTATTTCTTGTACTCCCACTTTTTGGTGGGAGGGAAAGATGGGAGGGGATCATCTAGAAGCTCCCGTGGCACCTGGCACCGTGCCCTCCCACCCCCCCCACCCCGCCAACACGACAACAGCAAAGGATGGTTGTGTCTCAAAGTCTCCTCCCCACCCATCCCTTAGCTTCTCCTTAAGTCTGCATCAGATTAGATCTTTGTGGTCATTCTTATGCCTCCTAGTATCTCCTTCCAAAACAAAGATAAGGACAGGATGAAAAATTTACTGAATAACTCATTTTTTGTCCAAAGACAAAAATTACAACTATTTTAGTTTAAAAACCAAGTTGACTTTTTGTGATTCTAGAATCAGAGTCTGACAAGTTGGGCAGATACTTGTTTCATAGATCAAAAAAGCAAGGGGGTGACTGAAGAATGTACCCCCCCCCAAAAAAAACCACCCAAACATGCTGTTAAAAAACACATTTTTAGATTTATTTTTATTTAATGGGTTTGTGTTTTGTCTTCATGTATATGCATCTCTATTCTGCCCACAGAAGCCACAGAGGGCATTCATTTTCTGGAACAGGAGTGACAGCAGGTTGTGTGGAGCTGGGAATAGAACCTAGTGTCCCTGCAACAGAAACAAGTGCCTTTAATCACTAAGTGATCTCTCTAGCACCCCAAAGGACGTTTTAAAGATCTTGTGTTGTAAAGGTTAAAGCTATTATTCTGCCGTGTAGAACTGGTTTGCGTAGGGACTTGGCTGTGACTTCTCATCTGATTTCTCGGAACAATAACTTTCTTTTTGGCAACCTGGGATTTCAGCATAAGTGACTTCGCTTTTGCTCTGGAACTCGGTCCAAATCAATGACCTCTTATGAGTTTTAATTGACATATTCATGGTCCCGCTCAAATTCAGAAGAAAACCTAAGTAATACGCAGACCACTTGTTTCTTTCTTAAAATAAGTAATTTGTTTATTCACTTTATATCCCAACATCAACTCCTCCTCTCCTCCCAGTCCCACCCTCTCACATCTTCTCAGCCCCTCCCATCTCCTTTCCGAAGGGGAAACCCACCCCTGTGTCCCGTTCCCCCCATTCCTCATCCAGTGCACCAGTCACTGAGCGTTTGTTCTTTCCTATTGGGCTGACAACTCAAAAGAAACCCTTAACCCGTTTTAAAAGACAGGGTCTCACCATGTGGCTCTGGTGTCACTGAAAACTAGGTCCTATCACTGCCTTCACTCTTCCCTTACCCCCGCATATATCCCCCCCCCCCCTTCTGCGTCCTACCCAGACAAGGTCTCTCTGTGTAGCCTTAGCTGTTCTGGGACTCTGGCCTTCAACTCACAGAGATCCTCCTACCAACTGGGGGCGCCATCACTTTTTTTTTTTAAGACAGGGTTTCTCTGCATAGCCCTGGCTGTCCTGGAACTCACTCTTAAGACCAGGCTGGCCTCGAACTCAGAAACTCACCTGACTCTGCCTCCCAAGTGCTAAGATTAAAGGCGTGCGCCACCACTGCCCGGCTCCATCACTGTTCTTGATGGAAAGAATTTTGCTTCTGCCAAGTGCATCATTTTATTCCGAGCCATTAGTTACTATGCACAGATATAGAGCGCCACCATGTAGAAGGAAGGCCTTGATAGCTCTTTGCTGTCTTCCACAGCTCTGTGCTCATGTGCTGCCTAGCTGTGGAGTAACCAGTTCTTGATGTAGGATTAGGGAACACTGCTGTTCTTGACAGAAGCCAGCTATTTTTCTAGCAAAGGAAAAGTTCACATCTAGCGAAGTGTTTGTTTACAAAATCTTCACAACAAAAACAAAGCTTAGAAGATGACTTTCAAGGGTCATAAAATCCAACCCAGGAAGCAGCTTTCTCAGCTTCCTGGTTTATCTTGTGCGTGTGTCAAACTTTATAACCGTCTAGAAAGTTACAGAGAGAGAGGATTTGCATAGAGAGCTCTGGTTTCCATCCAGTTTTTCAACAGCGCGTTCCGCATAATGCACATAAATAAGCTTTTCTAAGCAGGTCTTGGAATTACTGCCAATATAGAGACAGCAGCAATGGCGCCTTGGACGAAGTCCTCAGGGCATGGAGCAGAAGCATCCTGTTTCTAAAATAACCGAAAGTGAAAGTAAGGCCTGGGACTGAGCTCAGCTCGTCGCTGAGGCCAGGTTTGTGTTTTCGAGGTGGAGTTCGGTTCTAAGGCTCCGGCTTCCGGGAGCTGCGTGGCGAGCGGGTGAGTGCTTGTCCCATCCGTTCGGTCCGCCGCGTTCCTGCGGTCCCACCACCCGCGCACAGGGATGCTCCACCCGGCGCGCAGTGGGCGGCGGCTTCCAGCCCCGCGTCTCGGGGTCTGGGTCTCCAGTGCGCTGCCTGGAGACTCGCCCGCTCCAGGCGCTCCGGCCTTGGGCTGCTTCCCTTCCTGGGAAAAGGAAACTTACAGTCATTGGGACTGGCTCCAGAAGGTTCTTAGAAAAATGGATTTCTCAGGAAGACTATTATTTGTATTTCGTTGGCAGGTCTGAGTTCTGTAGTCCTGCCTCACTTTTTCAGAATATGTAAGTTGTTGTTGTTGTTGTTTTTGGAAGGAGATGTTGAAAGGAGACTATTCAATGTAAGTTCTAGGGGGCCACTGGTTTGGACTAAGAGGACTCCTGCTCCAGAAGCACCCAAGCTAACTTGTGTGCCCCTGAAGGAAACTTTTCCTGTGTCCTGTCCAGCCAGGAGAGAGGGGAAGCAGCAGGTTCCACTGGGCCAGAGAATGAAATCACCTCTCCTTTACTCCCCACAAAAAGCTCTTGGACATTCACCAATCAGTTATTCTGTTTCCGTCTCCCCGTCCCTGTCTTGTAGAGAACTTTTAACTGTGAACCAATCACTTCAGTTTCTGCTTTTTCAGCTTTCTTCTCTGCCTATAAAGCAAACTTCTGCATAGCAGTTGAAAACATTTGAGGCAACTGCTTTCTATTTACATTGTGCTGGCGTTGAACTCTTGATCCTCCTGTTACAGACCTGTGCCACTACACTCAGACAGACCTTTACTGTATTTATTCAATCAAGTGTGCCCTGATTGTAAAAGAAATACAATTAGGATCTTTTAATTATTACAATTGTATCCATCTTTTGACCTGTTTCTGGTCTATATACAACATGGATACATTATAATTTCTTCCTTCCTTCCTTTCTTTTAATTTAATGTATATGAGTACCCTGTAGCTGTCTTCAGACACACCAGAAGAGGGTATCAGATCCCATTACAGGTGGTTGTGAGCCAACATGTGGTTGCTGGGAATTGAACTCAGGACCTCTGGAAGAGCAGTCAGTGCTCTTAACCGCTGAGTCATCTCTCCAGCCCATTTTCTCCCTTCCTTATGCTGCCAGGAACTCTGTGTACCCCCATCCCCCTACCCCCCACCACCATATAAGTATCCCTAGGAAAATGAGATGATTTTTTTTAAAGTTTACTGCCATAATAAATTACATGGCCTTGGTGGCTTATGCATATATGTGTGTGCAAGTACACACTTTTCAATTTAAAAATATTTACTTTTAGTACCATTTTAAAATTAGATGTGTGCCTGTGTGTGCCTGTGTGTGTCTGTGTGTCAGTTGTAGGCATCTGCTGGTCTCCCTGGATAAAGTAAAAGGGCTAGCAGAACTGTCTTCTGTTCTGGGAGCTCTCTCAGGATGAACTCATTCTGTCTCCATTTCCAAAGTTAGGACCAGCATTGCTTCTCTGATCATGTTTCTGCCTCCTATCTCAGTCTAACTCTGGTGTTATCCCCTTCTTACTCTAGAGGGCCTTCTGGATTATGTTAAGTTTTCACACACAATGCAGGATGATTTGCATATTGTGTGTGTGTGTGTGTGCACTCGTGCAGGCGAGCACGTGCATATGTGTACATACCTGAGCATGCACCTGTGGAGGCCAGAGGTGGAAGGCTGGATATTGTCTTCTCTTTTGCTCCAATTATTTTCTGAGTCAGGCTCTCTCAATGGACCTGGACTTTGGCTAGATTGAGAGTGACTTTCAGGACACCTTCGAACCTTGCCCAGGATGGGAAGTACCAGTGCTTACCCAGCAAGCTCTTTACCCTGGAGCCATCTCTCCAGCTTCCACCTCTGTATTTTACAATCAGCATCCTGAATTCAGTTTGCAGCCTTAAATCTTCTCTGCAATGTAATCTAATGTTTTCACAAGTTCTTGGGACTAGAACATAGATGTCTTTGAAGGTGTCATTTTTCTGCTTACTATAAGATTGCTTGAAAGGGAAGAATTACCACACATTCCACACAGTGTGAAAGGGAAAATATTTAGATGAGAAATATGATGAACATATTCTGGGGGCGCTATGTAATAGACCACTTACAGCAAGAGATTTTAAGAATATTGGTATTTTGGGCTGGAGAGATGGCACAGAGGTTAAGAGCATTGGCTGCTCTTCCAGAGGTCCTGAGCTCAGTTCCCAGCAACCACACGGCGGCTCATAACTATCTGTAATGGGATCCGATGCTCTTTTCTGGTGTGTCTGAAGACGGTGACAGTGTACTCATATATAAAAATATATCAAAATAAATAAATGAATCTTAAAAAAAAACAAAATGAATCTAAAAATGTTTAAAAGAAGAATATTGGTGTTTTAATAACAATATTTAAAAACAATTATAAATGTTATAATTTCTTTCTTAAGAAATGTAATAAGAGGAATTCATATCTATATGAACATGAATATATTTTCCTGGGAAGAAAAAATATCCAATATAAAATGCACAGTATAAAGTGTACAGTTCTTGGTTGCATAGGTTCCTGCCATAAATGTGAGCAGGAGTGCCTGCCTGTAATCCCAGTCTTTAGAAATTTGTTGATTATTCAAAGAAAATGACACATGTAATCAAAGTGCCTTGTAAGCAATCAAGAAGAACTAATGTCCTCTGGGAAGGTCAGAAAAGGCTTTAGGAACTTTCTGGAGGTTTGCTCTGATCCTTGAAGAACCAAAGGATTTCATTTGGTGGAGGTTGAGGCAGCGAAGGACCCTTGAAGAGATCTTTGTGAGTTCAGGATGTGCTTAATTAAGGCTGAGGGTTCAATTGTGGTGAGACTGTTAGATCTTAGATGCATGCATATGTCTACGTAATTTTAAAGAATGCACCTAAAATCATCTTACATTTATAGAAAAGTTGCATGTCATATAAAATGATATTTCTCTCTAGATTATTTGAGAGTAGATTTTCAAGCTAATGAGCTTGATCCAGCAATACTTCAGTGTATAGTTCTTACTAAAAGGGTGTTGGGTGGAAGTTCCTGTTTGAGTATATCACAGTCTGAAAAATCAAGAAACTAATTTGTGATATTCACTAACATCTAATCATTTTACCATTTGTCCCAATATGAGCATCATAGATTACAATAATTGTGTTTCTGTAGTTTCCTTTAATCTGGAAATTTTCCTATCTTTCTTGAAAAAAAAATTCACTTAAATAAAAAAATCAAAACAGACAAATTGTAGCATAGACAGCGTCTGACTCTGAGTTTGTCTGTGACCTCTTCCTGCTTTTGTTCAGACTGTGCATATTTGGTCACGGCGTCTCGTCAGCTTAGTCCAGCTTATCAGGGGCCATTTAGCCTATTATTTATTTTGAGGATCTAATTTTGGTCCCTTATGCTGGGTTTCCTGCACTGTGAAATTACTCTTGTTTAAAATTTATTTTGAATTAGTTTTCAGTTCGCATACAAAGAAAGGGTTTGCTCTATGGCATTTTCACATGTGTGCTACTGCACTCTTCATATTTGCTCTCTCGCTGCTTTGGCTGGCCTCCTGTGCCCCTCTTGTTGAGTCCCTCTTCTCCAAATACTCTTCCCCTCTACTTTCATAATATATGTATATATGTTAGCATAGTACAATACACATATATGTACATGTATGTATATATACATATAGATGTATATATGTTTTTGTGTGTATGTGTATGTATATATGTATACACACACACACACACACACACACACACACACACACACACACACACAGAGCCCAGGTCTGACATGGCTGTGTAAGGCAAGGGTGACACAGTTTCTGCCTCTGGAGCATCTCTGGAGCCATTGATCCTCACAATCCCCACATGTGCTGATGACTGCTGTTGGCTTGAAACTGATCTACTGTCTCTTCTATTTGACTTTCAAGCTCTCTTTCTGAGGAATGAACTTTCCCCATTACTCAGAGCTAATGATGTCATAATAAATGAAACAGATGTGGTTCTCAGGAATGAGGAATGGAGGTGGTCATGAGTCTCTGAAGGATGAGGAGCTGGCCTTCTGCTTAGCCTTTAGGGCCATGGGAAAGGATCAGGACGATGTTTTAACCACAGAGTCCATAAAAGCCTACATGGGCCTTTGTATAAATAGTTCATTGCCAGACTTGGCCTTGAATTTGGAATCATGAGGAGATACATTTCCCTCTGGGCCAATGGCTGTTGTATTAATTAATTAGCCAGGGTGAACTTGGGGACATCAAGGATAGAGAGGTAAAGTGCTCTCCAGAAGACAAGGCATGGATAGGAAAAGAAGGAATCTATTAAAAAAACAAGCAAAAGATAGATGTGTTTATTTTATAGGAGAAAGGCTTGTATACGGTCTAGAAACAAATGATATTAGAAGGAGAGTATGTGAGGCCATGGATGAGGAAACAAAGGTTAGAGAATTAAAAGATGATGTATAAGCATATAAAAAGTTAATGCTGAGTTCTCTTGGCTACTTGAAGCACTGGAGATGACAGTGACTGGAGAGATATTAGAGAAAGCTAACTGCTTTACTCGAATAAAATTTAAAACTTTGCGAGAAATCGTTTTAACCCTAGTCTGTTACCTTTCTGTTCTTACCTGAAAGTGGTTACTAAAGAATGCTGTCTTCTCTACCAGGAAACCGAAAGAGCTGTGCCCAGCTACCTGTGAAGAACAGGGTGTGTAGAAACTCTAGGGAAACGTGCTTTTGCTATGTGTTTAGTTTCTATTTTAAGGAAGCAGGGATTGACATTAATGACCCAGGAGTCATAGAACTCATGTACATTTAAGGATTTCTAGAATTAACATGTTAACAATGTTCAAAGCCTTGATGGTGCAGCAAAGATTGGGTTTAGGCTCTCTGGTTGGGAGAAGAAGAAGGCTAAAGAGTGGGAAGAGAGAAGGAAAAAGAATGAGGGGAAGAGAGAAAAGTAAAAGATGGAGAAGGGGAAGGCTAAAGCATGAGAGGAGAGAAGGCTAAAGAATGAGAAGGAAGAAAGGAGAGGAAGGAAAGATGATGAGAATCCTCAGGCAAAGATCGAGCACGTGAATTGACAGCTGCATCCACTTCTGACTGAGTCAGTATTGAATCAGCGCCACTCCCATTCCCGCCATTCTCAGAACCCTCCTAATGCTGAGGCTGGACCTCGGCATGCGTATAATATATATAACAATGTATACACATATATGTATATATAACATAACATATATACACACACTCCATTGCTCTCTTCTTAAACCCTCATCTGCCCTCCCTTTAGGCTACTTCCTTCTCTCTCATAGTGCCTTGTCTGGTTTTGAAAAAAATCATCTCATGCAAATTTAGGTGTTTTGCCTGCCTGCTTATGTCTGTATACCACATACTTGCCTGGTGGTGCCCTTGGAGGTCAGAAGAGGATGTGGGATGCCCTTACTCTCCAGCCCTGCTGATTCTCTCTCTCTCTCTCTCTCTCTCTCTCTCTCTCTTCTTCCCTCCTTTCCTCCCTTGCCCTCTCCCTCCCTTTCTCTTTCTCTCTCACACACAGAGACAAATATTTTCTTTTTTTGATTTGTATTAAAAATTTAAGGTTAACATATACAGTAATGATTCCATTATGGAATTTTTTATTGCATATTTTATTTATTTATATTTCAAATGTTATCCTCTTTCCTGGTTTTCCCTTTCCTATCCTCCCTTCCCCTACTTCTATGAGGATGTTCCCCAATCTGCTCACCCACTTCCACCTTACCGCCCTGGCATTCCCCTATACTGAGGCATCGAGCCTTCACAGGACCAAGGGCCTCTCCTCCCATTGATGCCAGATAAGGCCATCCTCTGCTGCATGGGTCTCTCCATGTGTACTCTTTGGTTGGTGGTTTAGTCCCTGGGAGCTCTGGTGGGTCTGGTTGGTTGATATTGTTGTTCTTCCTACAGGGTTGCAAACTCCTTCAGCTCCTTTAGTTCTTTCCCTAACTCCTCCATTGGGGTCCCTGGCTGCGAGCATCTGCCTCTGTATTTGTCAGGCTCTGGCAGAGCCTCTCAGGAGACAGCTATATCAAGCTCCTGTCAGCAAGCACTTCTTGGAATCAGTGATAATGTCTGGCTGGGTTTGGTGTCTGTATATGGGATAGATCCACGGGTGGGGCAGTCTCTGGATGGCTTTTCCTCAGTCTCTGCTCCACACTTTGTCCCTGTATTTGCTTTAGACAGGAGCAATTCTGCGTTAAAAATGTGGAGATGAGTGGGTGGCCCCATCCCTCAACTGGGGGCCTTGCCTAACCTCTGGATATGGTCTCGACAGGTTCTCCCTCCCCTTTGTTGTTGGGTATTTCAGCTAATGTCACTCCTGTTGGATCTCGGGAGCTTCTTGCTTTCCTGGCATCTGGGACTTGCTGGTGTCTGCCTCCCCCAACCCACATTGCTACACAGCTCTGTTCAATTTCCTGACTCTATGTATGTCATCCCCACTTCCTCCAATAACTGATCCTGGCCCCCTTTTCCCTTCCTTGTCCCCTCTTCCTTCCAAGTCCCTCCCACATTCTACCTCCTGTAAGTATTTTGTTCCCCCTTCTAAGAAGGACTGAAGCATCCACCCTTTGGTCTTCCTTCTTCTTCAGCTTAGTATTGTCTGTGAGTTGTATTATGGGTATTTTGAGTTTTTTCACCTAATATCCACTTATCAGTGACTACATACCTTGTGTGTTCTTTTGTGACTGGGTTACCTCACTCAGGATGATATTTCTAGTTCCATCCATTTGCCTGTGAATTTCACAAAGTCATTGTTTTTAATAGCGGAGTAGTACTCCATTTTGTAAATGTACCACATTTTCTTTACCCATCCCTCTGTTGAGGGACATCTGTGTTGTTTCCAGCTTCTGACTATTATAAATAAGGCTGCTATGAACATAGTGGAGCATGTGTCCTTGTTATATGTTGGAGCATCTTCTGGATAATTGCCCAGGAGTGGCATTTTCATACATGTGTCACTATAGTTTCCTCCTAGCCCCCCTTCCTCTGCTCTCACTCACATTGCTTCCCACTTTTTGATGTTCCCTTCCTCCCAGCTTTTGCCTTTCATACCATATGTATTCCATTACTCCCTCTTCCCTGCCCTTCTCCCATTAAAGTCATTTATAGTCTTCTACACACACACACACACACACACACACAGACACTCAGACACACAGACACACACAGACACACACATAGACACACACACACACAGACACACACACACACACAGACACACACACACACATACTGATCCCACACATGAAAGGACACTTGTAGTATTTGTCTCTTTGGCTTATTTTATTTAGTGTACTCATCTCTTGTTCTACGTATTTTCCTATAAATGCCATAATTTTTATTTGTATTTATAGCTTAATGCAATTCCATTGTATCTATACTACATTTTCTTTATCCATTCAATTTTGATGGATGTCTAGTTTGGACCCATACCTTGGCTACTGTAATCAGGTAGCAGAATATGGATATACAGGTTTCTCTGTGGTATGCTGTCACAGATCTTTTGGGTTGGGTGTGTATATGTATCCTGGAGAGGCATTTCTGGATCATATGGCAGTATTTATTTATTTATTTATTTAGGAGCATCCATACTGATTTGTTGCTAAATTCCTTCCCAGGAGAGAAAAAAAAATTGCTATTTTTCCTAAGGTCCAAGCAACAAATCTAGCGTCATTCTGCTCAAGTTCACAGTGGAAAACCAACGAGTTCCTTACAGAGCATAGGTGAGAGGTTGTGAATCCTCTTCTCCAGTAGGCCACACCCCAAAAGCCTTCACCCAGCAGGGTTGAGGGCTTTCCCATGGTCTCAAGGGAGCTAACTCCTCCCATTTATTGTGCTGTCTCCTTGAGAGTAAAGCAATTAAGGCAGAGATACCTACAACAGGTAGTAAGAAGTGGGTGGACACTCAGGTGAGGTTTAGTGACAGTCCCCCACATCCTCAGGGCTGAAGGAAGCTGGCAAGTCCTGCTGGGACAAGCTTTTGTTAGTGGCACAGCTAAAAGCCAAGACTGCAGTCGCTTGGCTGGGAGGACAGTCACTCACAGCAGGTTTTCCAAAGTTTCAAGTCCCATCCACAGGCCCTCTCTCCCCATGTCATTGTCAGCCATGGTAGCCATTGCTAGTAGCTATGGTGACTGGGGGGAGAAGCAATCCAGAACACTTAAAATTAGCCTTTTTCTGGTCTTTAAGGATGTTAAACACCTTTTCAATAAGTTTTTGGCCACGTGTATTTCTTCTTTTGAAAGCAGTATGTTCTATTCATCAGCCCATTGATTGGCTGGATAATTTGGGGCTTTAGTATTTAATTTTGCAGTTTTTGGGTAGTCTCCTGACTAAGACTAAGACTAAATTGCCAATGACCCTTTTCTGTTTGTTATTCTGTCTCTTTACGCTGGTAATTGTTTCCTTTGGTGTGCAGATGCATTTTAATTTCATGCAAGTGCAAGCCTATTTGTTAATTCTTGGGACTATTTTTTGTGCAACTGAAACCCTTTGTAGAGTCTCTCTCTCTCTTGCTTTTCATTAAAGTTTTTCTTTTGAGACAAAATCTCATACAGCCAGACTTCCCTTGAGTTTGGTATGTATGCAGCTGAGGCTAGCCTTGAACTCCTTATCTTCCGGACTCCAGCATTATATCATAAAGCATTTTGCATGTTTCCCTTTAGCCATCTCAAACTTTACATTAAGGTCTTTGATCTATTTTGGGTTGATCACTGTGTGGAGTGAAATGTAAGGACTTGACTTCACTCACGAGGCCATTCAGGTTTCCAAGCATTATTTGTGGAAGAAGATTTCTCTCTGTCATTTTTTTTTTTTTTTTTTGTCTTTTTCTCATTTGAAATGTTTTTGACATCTTTGTCAAAGATTAGTTGGCTGTGCAGGCTTGCTTTTTTTTTTTTTTTTTGGTTTTTCGAGACAGGGTTTCTCTGTATAGCCCTGGCTGTCCTGGAACTCACTTTGTAGACCAGGCTGGCCTCGAACTCAGAAATCCGCCTGCCTCTGCCTCCCAAGTGCTGGGATTAAAGGCGTGCGCCACCACCGCCCGGCTTTTTTTTTTTTTTTTAAAGAATTATTTACTTTATGTATATGAGTACGCTGTAGCTATCTTCAGACACACCAGAAGAGGGCCTGGGATCCCATTACAGATGGTTGTGAGCCAACATGTGGTTGCTGGAAATTGAACTTAGGACCTATGGAAGAGCAGTCAGTGCTCTTAACCACTGAGCCATCTCTCCAGCCCCACAGGCTTACTTTTGATTATTCTATGGCATTGGTGCACATAACTGTTTTTGGTGCACATAACTGTTTTTTTGTGTCAATGCCTTGCCGTTTTTGTCACTTTACTTTTGTAACAGAGTTTGAGATCAGGGACTGGGATGCTTCTTGTATTGTCCTTTCTCTCATTGGTTACTTGGGGCCTTCAATGCTTGTGCAAACCTTAGGATGCTTGTTTTGTTTTCATCCTGTGAAGAATGCCAGTGGGATTTTGGTGAAAATTGCGTTGAATCTAGGAGTAGCACAATCATTTTCACAATATTAACTCTGCTAATCTATGAGCATGAGGTGTCTTTTTGTATCTAAATGTCTTATTTATCTTTGCTGATAAATATATTCCTAGTTTTTTTTAACTACTGTGAATGCTTGCTCTATGTCTCTGTCTCTCTCCTCTCTCTCTCTTCCTTCCTTTCTTTCTCTCCTTCCTTCCTTCCTTCCTTCCTTCCTTCCTTCCTTCCTTTCTTTCTTTCTTTCTTTCTTTCTTTCTTTCTTTCTTTCTTTCTTTCTTTCTTTCTTTCTTCTTAGCCGGTTTGTCATTGGTGTACAGAAAAGCTAATACTTTAAAACATTTACTTTTTAAGATAAGGTCTTAACTGCATAGCCCTGGCTTACTTAGAACCCATTGCGCAGAGCAGGCTGGCCTCCAATACACAGAGATCCTCCTTCCCTCTGTCTTGTGTGCTGGGATTAAAGGTGTGTACCGTCAGGCTTGGCAAGTTGCTAATGGCTTATTATCCTGCCGTCTTGCTAAAATTACTCATCAGATCAGTGGTTCTCCACTTTCCTAATGCTGTGCCTCTTTGAGACAGTCCCTCAGGTTGTGGTGACTCCAACCATGAAATTATTTTGTTGCTTCTTTGTAACTGTACTTATGCTATGGTTATAAATTGTAATATACATATCTGATATGAGACCCCCAAAGAGATCCCACAGGTTGAGAACTGCTGTATCAGATGGGAAAATTTTCTGGTGGAGTCTTTTGGGTGTTTTTAATAAAGAGTCATATCATGAGCAGCTAAGGATACTTTGGCTTTTTCCTTTCATATTTGTACCTTTTTTGTCTTTCTCATGGTCCAGCACCTTACTAAAGAGGAATGGAGAGAGTGGGCAGTCCTTGTTTTACTATAGATTTTTTGAAAAAACTTATCCAGTTCTCCACTTAATATAATGTTGGATGTAGGTTTTTTTGCATTTAATCTCTATATGCAGAGGCATGTTCCTATTACTCCTGGATTCTTCAGGCTTTTATGTTATGACCGTGTGGTTTCTGGCTGTAAGTCTACAACACGTGCTGTATCACACCCACTGGCTTGTGTATGTTGAAGTAAGGAAACCAACTTGTCATGCATGATATGTCATCTTAATGTTCTTGACTTTGGTTTGCAAGTCCTTTGTTGAGAAATTTTGCTTGAATGCTCACTAGAGTTGTTGCTCTATAGATTTTCTTATTTTCTGTGTGTCCCTATTCTGTTTTGGTTTCAGGGTGATGCTGGCTTTGTGGAATGAGTTGTTAGTTTTCTTCTTCTTCTTCTTCTTCTTCTTCTTCTTCTTCTTCTTCTTCTTCTTCTTCTTCTTCTTCTTCTTCTTCTTCTTCTTCTTCTTCTCCTCCTCCTCCTCCTCCTCCTCCTCCTTCCTCTATTCTATTTGGGAAATCTCTGTTTGGATTCTCCACGTATCATCCTTGCTTGATCGGGTTCCTGATTGGTATGGCTCTTTGAGTACTGCAAGCTCATTCACTGTGGTCTCTCCCCCCCACCCCCTGTCATATTTCTAAAGGTGCCTTTAAATTGTCTATCATCTCAAGCTATTCCAGGTGTATGTTGTGTATTTTCTGTCCCACATTTATGGTTGTCCATTGTTTCTTGGTTCTTTTTATTAGAGAACAGAGTTAGAAAGCACTGAATGTGCCATGATCCCTTGTTTTTCTGACAGTCTTGTATTCACATTGGGTAAACTAAGGCATGGCTAAATTTTTTTAACTCATTTTCCCATTTTAGTTTAAAAATTAGATTTTTCTGTTTCTTTTACAAGAATACTGAGACTTTAGCCACTCAAAGTCTTTGAAAAGTATATTGTATGCAGCTCCAAGTATACTGAAATATGGAAGCACAGAATATTTGAGCAAACTTTTAATTTATTTTTATTACATCTTCTTATTTATTTTGTGTGTTGATGTGTGTATTTGTGTGCACACTCGTGTGTGTTTCTGTGTGTGTGTGTGTGCCCACGCAGGTGCTACAGCATGTATGCAGAAGTCAGAGGACAATGTATGTAAGTCAGTTTTCTTTTCCACTTTTAGGGTTCCAGAGCTGCAACTCGAGTTGTCATGCTTGATAAAAAGCATCTCTTTTCTAAGCCATGTCTCCAGTCTCAAACTATCGATATATTAATATGTGTCGCTGTGTTCTTATATAGCATGAAATCTAGCAGAGAGTTTAATATCTCCTGCAAAAAAATGGGATAAAAACGACAGTACAGCTGCTGTATTAGCTGTGTTAGCAGTGCCTTTACTGAGCTCCCTCCTATACAATTAGAGATTTCTTCAAATTACACATGACATTTGGCTGTAAGTCACATGACAGTCAAGACTTCAACGATAGGAAAAAAATGACTAAGAAGACAAGTTTCTTCCATAGAAGGGTAAAAACTGTTATTTCTCTATTCATGGATTTGTGTAGTATACTGTTTTAAAAGTCCTCCTTTTTTTTTTTTTAATTAGAGAGTCATGGATGCTGATAAAGACAACATAAAGCAAGCTTGTGATGAGCGCTCAGCAGAGATGAGAGGCGAACAGAGCATGGTAAAAAGGAAAAGTAGAAGACACTGACAGATGGCTCATGGCCATTCTTTTTTTTTTTCCCTTTAAAGGGAGACAGTTTATTTGGCTTACAGGTCCAGAAGAAGAGCCCATGGTGGGGTGAGGGTGGGGATAGAGGGTGGGGAACACAGCCAGGACAGAAAATAATCGATCAGGAAGCTGAGAGACCACATCTTCAGTCTCACACAGGAAGCCGAGAGAGCAGAAGGGATGTGGAGTGAGGCCATGGGGTCTCAAAGCCCACCCTCAGTGATGTGCTTCCTCCAGCACGGCTATACATCCTTCTCTAACAGTGCAGCCAACTGGAGACCAGCGTTCAAATACCTGAACCCAGGAAAGACATTTCTGATTCAAACTGCTGCATTCCATTTCCTGGATCCTTTAGGCTTATGGTCATATCATGTTGCAAAGTATATTTAGTCCAGCTTTAAAAGTCTCACATTCTTAAACAGTTTATTTGTTTTTAAGTGAGGTGCGCTTTCTGTCTTTGGCATTGTAAGGCTAGTTGACTTTTCAAATCCTTACATTTGTAGTATTGTAAAGGCTTCTCACTGACAGTTGTGTTCCTGTTTCTTTTCTTACCAAAAGTTGTTTTCTCACCTCCTTCTTTGATGGGGCTTATACCAGGAAGTGAAGTATGAGTAACATCCAATGAGGCCCGAGTGGAAACAGAGGCCCAAGTGCTCAGCTGTTAGCAAAGCCTATGTTTGGCTTGTCAAAGCAGCTGGCTACTGTCGCAGGATATTTGATCACATTGTGAACGCCACGATTGTGAACTGGAAAAGTCTTGTTGTGGTGCAGCTCAGCCCTAGCACATGCCTTTAACCTAAGAGCTAATTGAAGTCAACCCTGGGTCAAGAGGCGGAGCAAGCAACCAGCTGACAGGGAGTGAACATAAGTAAACAGAAACAAAGGTCTTTGAGCTGAAGGGTATTTAAGATAGCATGGAGAAGGAGAAGGGGATTTTATCTTCTGGGGCATCAGTAGAGTAAGAAGGTCAGCTGGGTGCTTTCTCTGCCTCCCTGAGCTAGCTCACCCCAGCATCTGGCTCCCTAGTCTTCATTGGTAAAAACTGAAAGACTGGGATTTTTGCTTTTTAAAACAACTGGCTATTATTGGAATCATGGCTGATAAGACAAACAAACAAACGAAAACAAAAATAAATAACCACCCCAGAAACAAAAATATAATGCAGATGACAAAACAAAACAAAAATCCTGCCTCAGTAATAATATGTCCCTGATTAGAGTACAATTAAGTCATATTATAGCTTCAGATAACTTAGGAGTATTTAGCTAAGTCCAGAATATCTGGGACTCATTCTTTGCCTTAATTATAAAGATTTCTGTATCTATGTGGAAGATATTGGTTTCTCTGTCCATATAATAGAGCTAAAATATCTTAGGAATGGAAGACTCAGCGGGATGTGGAATAAGATGGTAAGCAAATGTACTGTTAATATGGGCAGATTCACTCTGAGACTGTCCTGAGGCTGATTAGGCTTAGGGTAGGGAGATTGGCAATTAATTAATTTAGAAAAAGGAGTTAAAGGTGTTTCATTTTTTCCAAATATTTGGTGTTTTTTAGGGATTGGTTCATGAAATTATGAATGAAAACAAAGAGCTAGGCGAGGAGATCAAAAAACTCGAAGCTGAATTGGAGTCGGATGCCAGAGAATTCCAAGTACTGTGATTATTTTATATATATTAATGTTTAATGGACATGCACATGAAACAGTGATTTAGTTAGATTAACTGTACAGAATTATAGCCTCCCACCACCAGTGTTTCTTTTGTTTTTGTTTTTGAGACCACATCTGGCTGGCCTTGAACTCATTATGTAGACCATGCTGGCCTCAAGCTCACAGAGATCTACCTGCCTCTGCTTCCTGTGTACTGGCCTTAAGGGGGTGTACCATTCTGTCTGGCTTGGGCCACTCAGTGTATGCAATAGCCTCAAATGGAGAACAATCCAAGTGTTCTTCCATAGTAGAATGAAGAAATAAATTACGGTATAGCTCTACAAGTAGATGCTAAGCCATAATGAGTAAACAGATTGTATACAATTCTACGCCATAATGGGGATAAACAATTGTATACAACATGGATGAATGTGACAGACACGACATGGATACATGGATACATAAAAGGCAAAGCAGGGCATTCTATATGTTCCCATTTAAATAAAGCATGGCCCGAGCAGTATAGTTGTTCCCTCTGGAGGCAGGCCAGACCCTTGGGAAACCAGGAGGACTTTAGTAGTTCTATCTCTTGTCTGAGTATTAATTTCATATTATTTCTTCATGTACTATACTTGTGATGCATTTTTTTTCTTACTACCTATGGATAGCATGATGAAACTTAAAAACAATTAGTAAAATTAAAAAAAAAAACCAGAGCCTTGCTTATTATAGATTACTTTTGGATGAAACATTTAGTCTTCTTACTGGTTGCACTTAAGGTGCTGAAGTAGTTTAAATGAATTTCACAGTTTAAAGAGTTTGGCGTAATATTGACATAGGGGCACACACCTTTAATCCTAGCACTCAGGAGAGTGAGTCACAGGGGATCCCTGTGGGAGGCTAGCGTGGTCCCCATAGCAAGCTCTAAGCCAGCCAGGGCTATACAGTAAGACCCTGTCTCAGAGCAAACAAGTCAGGAATATATTAATCTCTGTCATTAAAAGTCTCTCCTAAATTTTCCTATGTTTGAATTGTGTATTAAGCTTTTATCCCTATTTCTTCTTGACAAAGCAGGTTGTTACAGCATTGAAACTGTCACTGTTTTTGTTCCTGGGAGATAGGATGTCCTGTGGTTATGAGATGGGTGACCAGGTGCAAGACTATTAGGATTTAGATACTCTCTGGGTCTGGCTGGATCAAAAGGTCCTGGGAATCCTTGTCTTTCTCTGGAAAATCCTTGGTGTCAGAAGGTTTGAATACTGTGTGTTTCCACATGATTAGTAAACACTGCCTCTCTGCAGGCTTGACAGATTGTTTGGAAGTTGGCCTACTGTTAACTAGAACCCCACTGATTCCTTGTAAAGGTATAGGCAGCTTTAGGCACCATCCCAAGACTCATTCACCACGTGCAGCTTCTTCCTTATAACGTATTTTATTTCAGTGTGTAAGATAACCATGGTAGATGGATATGTGTGCATTCATGCATACTTACATATTTGTGGATATCAATGATTTTAAACAGGTAGGTATAACCTTTTATTCTTTGGGTTACAATTCTTGTTGACAATATTTGCTTCATAGTTACATAAATTATGAAAATGGTTGATGGGTAGATTAGATATAGTAACTTGCCCTTATCAGAGATCTTAGAACTGGAGAGGCTGAGGTAAGAAGAATCCTGAGTTCAGGGATAGCCTGGGCTATATAAATCCTGCCCTCCCCCATAAAAAAAAATCCCAAAACAAGCTAAAAAAGTTCTTCAAAGATTTGGGGAAAGTTGGAATTTAACTTTGGCAATTTTTATATCATATATATCATACCCAGATATGATATATCATATCCGGAGTCTTTCAAAAAAGTGAAATTATCTGGGTTTTCTAGGAAAGAAAATCACCCATAATAGTAGAGTTCTTGCCTCTAAATGGAACATCTACATTCCCTGTTCCTGACTCAAGGAACGTTGCTGAAGAGAGTGGAAAAAATGTAAGAGCCAGAGAATAAGCAGTGAAAAGATGTTTTCCGGATGTGTCATGGCCATTATGAACTTGAAGATGTGGTTATCTGCCTGAGATTGGGCAGTTAGCAATTCACCACAAATGGGGGAAGGGCCCAAGAGGCCCCACCCCTCCCTGAGAGTATACTGACTGTTAACCTTAGGTGGGGGTGGGGTGACATTTCCCTCAGTGGAGCAGCCCCTGATAAATTGCCTTGCTCCAGTAAATGACCTCGTGCCCACACTCAGACTCAGGGGTCACCATAAGGTGTGAAGGGAAGGAGACTTGCTGGGTTGAAGAAACGATGTCATTGGTAGACAGGAGTGAGATGAGATGGGGAAGAGGGTGACAGTACACGCCATTGCACGAGTGTATGGAGCTGAATGAATACAAGAAGCCCCACAGTGTGCACAGCCTGAAGCTTACCTCACTTCCCGTGCTTCCTCACCATGAAACTAAACATAGCTTTTAGCGACTTGCTTCTGAGATTGTGCATTAGCAGCACGGTTATATAAAAGGTACTTATTTCCATAGACAGTGGGCACTTTGGAATTGGACACTGTATGGTATTGATCAGCTTAAACACTGGTCAGGGAAAGTGAGAGGATTATATGCTTACGATTTCATCTATAAAATGACATTCAAGGATCAGTATTTGATGACCTTACTGAGAAGTGACTCTGGAAGAAGCAATTAGATGTTAAGTAAGACCACAGCCAGTATCCCATGAAGCTCTAACGTCAGCGGAGAACAAATCATTGGACGACTAGACCGCACTGTCATTGGAAGGCCTTAAGTTATATCTTGCTTTGGTTTTAATCAAACATGTCTGTTTTAATTAGATTAAAGAGAATGTACCAGAAAAAAAGCTTAAATTCACCTCAGTGGAGAGTCCTGAGGATGGCTGCCATTTCTCAAATAGCTCCTGTTCATTTCAAGTGAGCTCACAAATTCTCTACGAGCTGCAGAAAGGCCAAGCGCTCATCACCTTTGAGAAGGAAGAAGGTATGACTGTGTCACTTTCATAAGCATCCACATCTTCAAAGATCTTCCTTAGATGTTTGCTGTCACTTTACAGTTTGTGTATTTGCTGTTTCTTCTTGTTCTCATAGTGGCATTCTGGGACAGATGTGATAGTCTCAATTTACAGAGAAGGAAACCAAGCATTAGGGGCACCAAATGTGGGTATATTAAATATATAATATATATAATTATTATAATTATATATAATATTATATATAATATATATGTAATTATATAATGATGCTATCAACACACATGCATATATGTATATGTGTGTATATAACATCATTATTATATATATAATTATATATGATGTATGTATGTAATATATATACATATGTAATATATATAATGTATGTATATATTTGTGTGTGTAACATATAGTATTATGTATATAGTAATGTGGAGTACTGACAGTGTCATATGTGCAGTGATATTAAAAGACACATGTTTATTACACATTCAAAAAGCACTGACTCTGGAAATAAAATATAGATAGGAATTGGGATAGCCAATGTCAGCCTCTTTCTAGTCCATATGTCTAAATGATAATAAGCATATTAGAACATTGTGATAATTCTATAAAGAAGTAGAACTTGGCAGGCATAGCGGTGTACAGCTTGAATCATAGCACTCGGGAGGCAGGAGCAGACCTGTCCCTGTGAGTTTGGGGCTAGCCTGCCCTACATAATTTCAGGCCAGCCAGGGCTACGTAGTGAGACCCTATCTCAAATTTAAAAAAAAAAAAAAGAGGAAATAAAATTTTGTAAGTATAAAAGTAGCAGACTGCATTTCTCCCTGTGTTCTATGAGACATCTCATTTCATACTTGTATAATTCTATAAACACAGGACAGAAAAAGTACTTGTGTGTATTTGGTTGTCAAGGAAACAGGTTCTAAGGATGTTAAAGTGATTGAGTAAATTGGTTAACCAGTAACTAGCCCAAGAATGAGACAGGAATGAGCGCTTTGGATGGGACTGGATGTTGGTCAAAACCAGGATGGACCCCTTGAAAGCTTGGCTCCCTTTTTGAGCACGATTTGTCTTCGAGTGCCAGCTTTGTCCTGTCATGCAGGCATGCTCTTGTTCTTCGTAAGCCTCAGATTTTGATGACAGGCTTTGTGATACCCTGACTTCACGAGCTCTTTGTGTATGAAATGAGAAAATGTGCATGGAATGCACACAACCAACCGACACACCCATGTTGGCTGCCACGGCTGCTGCTATGTGAGGGGTTTTCCTTATAGAGAAGAGCATCCATTGCTGAACTCCAGAGCTGAGAGGTACCTAAGGGCCTGAGCACTTCCTATAGGACCAACACTCCTGAGGGCAGGCCACTGATAGTCTGGTACTGCAAAGCTACAATGTGGGCTCATGTGCTCCTCAGGACCATTTCAGGGCTCTGAGAATCTGATTTTAACCTGTGTCTTCTGGCATCTGGTCCATTACACTGGCCTGGAAATAAATGTTAAAAGGAAGGATACAGTAAGTCATGACAAACAGAGATGAGTCCTCCACCCATAGGGTAATTTTGTTACCTCCTGGAATCCACAACTGAGGGGAAGCATTGCTGGAAATGGATAGTCACTGGGATATTACTAGCAGATATGAGGGAGGATATGGAAGCAGGTTTCTGCATGGCAGTCACTGTATGGTAGTCACCTGGGCTTGCTGGGGTTTGGAGTCGCTTCAGTGGCAACCTTGAGGCTGCTTGCTCCCTGGATGTGGTTCTGAGTTCCCCATGCCAGAAGCAGCTCCAGGGGAACAGAAGTAAACAGGAGTTGCTTTGACAACCATAGTCACCAAAGTTGGGCTACCAAGGTCCCGCTCTGTTGAGTCAGATCACCAGATGTTAGGGGTTTGGGGATAAGGAGAGGATCATCTGAGTGTTACTTCAGTGAGGGTTTCTGTTGTCATCTGTTGCCATTAGCAAAACAAAACAAAACAAAACATCTAAACTCTAGACTCATATTGTGGTCCAGGGAGCCTGAATTCCCACCCGACAGGGTCCTTCCCTTTCGTCTTGTTTCCTTCTCAACCCGTGGTGTGCTCCCTGGTGTCATAATCACACTCAACATTAGTAATAGAGGAAGCAAACATCTCTTATCTTCATGACAAATTAGAATAACAGGCTCCACCTATCAACAGCTGGAGTGTTATATAAATTATAGCACGCAATTAAGAAGAAACACCTAACCACATACATTTTTTTCAATCAAATTTAGTGCTTATATTTATTCAGGGATATGAAATGATAAGAAAATCATGTTAGATAAATACAGAGAAAACTGACAATCTTTGAAAATACAGGTGCTCACTTATGACAGTAATTTAAAATTTCCCAGACTTTTGTCTTCTAGATTTTCTTTTCTTTTTTTTAAAAATATTTTTATTAGGTATTTTCCTCATTTACATTTCCAATGCTATCCCCAAAGTCCCCCATACCACATTTAAACGAGTATGGCGTTGTTCATAGAACTTCCCCTGGCTTTGGTGTAGTTATATTACAGAGCTTCTCCGGTCTGTGTGGAGAAATGGGACTGCCCTGTGCTGGGTACCTTGGGGATCTCAATGTTTTAAAGAGTGTTTGTGGAAAAATAAAAGCAAAGTAATGTATTTTTTTTGAAAGACAGAGACTAAAAAGATCATTCTCTTTGTTACTAGCAATGTACGAGCATGACATAGAATAATCTAAGATAAAACTGATTCTCAAAATGATGCTGGCTACAAAAGTATTTATAGCTCATAGAACAGGGAGGACATTGTGACTGAGAATTTACAGTATTAGAGGAACTCCTGGGGAGTGCTGTGGAAAGGAGGCAGGTATGGCTGGACCAGAAGGGGAAAGAGTCTGCAGAATTATTAGGCTTATGTTGTAAAAGAAAAAAAAAGATAGATTCATTCTTTAAGATAAATTCAGAAATTGAAAATTTCTATGTTGCCATTTTTGCTTATACATTGTGACACTGAATTTTCCTATTTTGGTGATAAGACTAATATAACTTGGAAATCCCAAGGGGGAAAAATGTTAAGATTTGATCCCTTAAAACTGAAGAAAATGGGGCAAGCAAGATGGCTCAGCAGGTAAAGGCATTTGCTGCCAAGCCTGAAGACCTGACTTCCATCCCTCGGATCCACATCCTGGAGGAAGAGAAGCACTCCCGCAAGGTGTTCCCTGACCTACACGCAAATGCCCACTCACAAGAACACACATAAACACGCAACACACACACACGTAATAAAACAAAATCGAAGAAAATGTAAAAGACAGTAACTTTCCCTTGAATAAAAAGCATGCAGTTTTCTCAGGATATCATGAATGAATACTTCTAAAATTATGTTTCAGTTGCACAGAACGTGATATCGATGGGGAATCATGTCGTGCAGATGGAAGGCACCCCAGTGAAGGTCTCTGCACACCCAGTCCCACTAAACACAGGCGTCAGATTCCAGGTGAGACCGTCTTTTTTTTTTTTTTTTTTGTCTTTTCGAGACGGGGTTTCTCTGTATAACCCTGGCTGTCCTTAAAGCTCTGGCCAGTCTGTTGGACAAAGGCATTTTTCCTATCTTTACTTGTGACTCTGAAATTCTTTCTCAGGTTCATGTGGACATTTCTAAAATGAAGATCAATGTTACGGGAATTCCCGATGAGCTGTCTGAGGAGCAGACAAGGGACAAACTGGAGCTGAGCTTCTGTAAGTCCAGGAATGGCGGCGGTGAAGTGGAAAGCGTGGATTATGACAGGAAGTCCAGAAGCGCTGTCATCACTTTTGTGGAAACTGGCGGTACGCAAACACCTCGCCTCCCATTGTGGTATTCCTGCCTGCCAACACCTCGCTGCCCATTGCAGTATCCCTGCTGTTTGTACATTTGAAATGCATTAGCCTGATAAGGGGGGGGGGGGGCGGGGAGTTTTCTGCTGATTTTCTTAGATTTATTTATTTACTTAATGTGCATGTGTATGTGTGTGGATGCTGGTGGGCCTGCCGTGGCACGAGTGTAGAAGCTAGAGGAGAGCTTGCACCGATTGGTTCTTTTCTTCAACCGTGAGGATCCTGATGCTTAAACTAAGGTTGTTGGGTTTGGCAGCAAGGACCTTTACCCATTGAGGCATCTTGCTGGCCCAGTTGGGGTTTCCTTACTCATATATATTTAAAAGAAAAGAAAAGATCCAGCAGTGTCTCGATGTCCAGGAGTTTGGGAGCCCCTGGCCTTGGGCTCCTCATTCCAGGCCTGTGGACCCCTACCCTCCGTTCCAACTCCTCGGCACCGTTTCTAATGGTGACTGGACCCTTGGGAGTCAGGGAGCCCCCCTCCCCGATCTCCCACATCTTACGCTGTGTGGTATATTGGTACAGGGTAAATGCAGTCTAGCGTCTCTGCAGTTCATCCGCCCAGCAGCATTCTTATACTCTAGCATTGGGGCAAAAGGGAAACTTCATTTTTCCTCTGGGTTTCTCTGTCTCTGGTCTTCTGGTTTTCTGGCCTAAGTGGCCTGGAGTTCTGGTGGCCAGTGAGTCCTCTGAGTCAGTAAAGTGCCTCTGCTGGGTACTGGGTGCCCGCATGGCCTCTGGGGTTCTAGATACCAGCATGGCAGGTATCTAGAGTAGTGTAGGAGGCTTCAGCTGGATTTCAGATGGAGATGAGGGAGGGAGAGCTGTTGAGGGGAGGTTGGGCAGGCCTTTTATAAGTGTTGAGAGTCTTTGGGAGGGGCCTTACCTGGGGTTCTGGGTACTATAATGGCTTCTGGTAGAGTACGGCAAAGATAATATGTGTTTAAAAAAAGAAATTGTAATAATGACAGTGAAGTATTAAGTAAGTATCTTCTCAAAATTCCCTTACCTCTGGTGGATAAGTAGTTCTGGTTAGTAGCAGATATTTCCAGATCTTTCTATGGACATATGCAAACCCACCACTATGCATTTTTTGGCCTGAGTCTTTGAGCAATGGTCATGAGTTCTCCATGGGTGTGTCATAATGAAAAAGTCTAAATCTGTAAGTTTAATTTATCTGTTTTATGTTAGTTGCTCCAACCCTCACATTTAGAAACAACCTGGAGAAACTCAGCTATAAATCACAGTGTAATTTGACACCCTGTTAGCGCGTAAGCACATTATTTTTTCCTCTGGGGAGTCCTTCCTAGAAGTGGTATCCAGCCAATGTTACAGTTTTAGGTAATTTTGAAAGACTATAAAGTTTTCTGAAGGTAGATATTCTGGTCACTTCATAACTAGTGTCTTATGGCCTGACCATAACTAGGTAGGTGCTATAACCAATTGCATTTCTCAAGACAGCCAAAGCTGCGCAGGTTACAACCAGTGCAGTTGCGGCTGAGGCAGGCCTGTTCACCTGAGGATCTTCTCTCCCTCCTCCCTCCTCTGCTCCTGTCTCCCCTTACCACTTGAAATACTTTTATTGCACTATGTAGTGGTCTCAAGATGGCTCAGCTGGTGAGAGTGTCTGCTGTCAGGCCTGTCAACCTGCGATCAATGTCTGGAACCCACAGGGTAGATGGAGAGAACCAATTCGTACTTGTTCTCTGACTTCTTGTACACCATGGCATGTATACACACATGCACATATGAGTGCACACAAAGTTAACTGAAAAAATGTGTACAGGTTAGTGGCATTAAGTAAAAGCATTCACAATATTGTGCAGCTAACACTATTCTCCGTCTTCAGAGCGTTTTATCATTTTAAGCAGAAACTCTACCCATTAAGTAGTTATTCTTTTCCAGTTCTTCTTTCAGTCCTTAGTATTCCCCTATATTTTGTCTCTACAAATTTTCCTCTTTTATGCACTTCATAAAATGGATTCATGCAACATTTGTCCCTTTCGTATTTGGCTGTTCAAGACAGAAGGGTCAGCTTTCTTGTTATGCAGATTTGTATTTTCAGACTTATTACTGTGAAGTCTTCAATATGAACTATAGAGTTTCTCAGAAATGAACTGCTCACCTCCGTGGTTATTTTCACAGTATTCCTTTGGAGGGAAGTTTTAACTATGATTAAAAATGTTTACGATATTAAAGCAAAATACGTTTTTTGTTTTTTTTTTTTTTTTTTGGTTTACTTTCAGTTGCTGACAAGGTTTTGAAAAAGAGAACCTACCCTCTCTACATGAATCAGAAGTGCCATAGCGTTGCTGTGTCTCCATTTATAGAACGACGCTTAGAAAAGTACCAGGTAGGATGGTCTCCCTTCCCGCAGCTTGGTAGCGCCGTACTGCGCCTCACCCCACACAGACCGTAGAATGAACAGTGTGCGATGTGCATCTTATCACTGACGGCTATCAGAGCCCTTTCTTCACTTCAGTTTTGCCCAGTTGGTTCAGAGCGAGTTTGTGTTTATAAACCACATATTAGTGCAAAGCTGTGCCTTATTTAAACCTGATGCCAGGCCTGGTGGTGCATTCCTGGAATCCCAGCTTTTTGGGAGGCGGAGGCAGGAAGATCTCAAGTTCAGTGCCAACTTGGGCTAAATGAATGAATTCAAAGATGACCTGGGCAACCTGAAGATCCTGTTTCAAAATAAGTAGAAAAAGGGCATAGTATGGGGGGTTGGGCTATAACTCAGCAGTAGAGTGCCTTCTTAGCACGTACAACCCCCTAGCCTCTATCCCAGGATAAAACAACAAAGACTTCCACACCCTTAGAACCCCTGAGATCAGTCAGATGATATGATTAATCCTTAGTTTATAAACTTTTTTTTTTCATGTGCCTGTCAATCACTGGGCTTCAGACAATATTTTGCTTAACGTCATTCAACTCCTCTTATTCTAAACTTGCTTCCATTTCCTATTCCTCCATAGATACTGGATGGCAATATCTATCTACCTATTTTTTCTACCGACTTTCTGAAAACGATAACACACAACAACCCCACATACGTTTTTTGGGGGAGTCTTGAACACTGAATCCAGGCCTTCATGGAAGCATGTTTTGTAACCAGTCTACCATTTCCCCTTCACCCACATTTTTTTTTGAGTCAGGGTTGCCATGTAACTTAACCTCAAACTCATCATCCTACTGCCTCAGCTTGCAGAGTTCTTAGATGACAGGCATGTATCACCCTACCTGCTGACAACCAATTATCTTAGTCTGTATTTTTAAATCCTCCAGCATATCTGATCCTTGGTATTGCCAATCAGTCACACCTCTGACTGCACGTGGACTGCTCATCTGGTCCTTGGTATTGTCTCTCACACCTCTGACTGTTCGTGGACTGCTCTTTATGTCCTTTGAGATGCTCTCCTCCCTTTACTTTCATAGCACCATAGAGTCATCTTTCTCAAACTCAGGTCTCCTTTTGGCATTCTCGTGCTTGAACACATCCCTTCAGTTGCCATAATAATTTAGCTCTTACAGAAGCTGATTTTTTTTCTTCCTTAGGTGTTTTCAGCTGTGTCCAAGAAGACAGTGCTTCTGACCGGATTAGAAGGCATTCGTATAGATGAGGAGACTGGGGAGGACTTACTCAACATCCACTTCCAACGGAAGAATAACGGAGGGGGAGAAGTGGAGGTGGTCAAGTGTTCTCTAGACCAGTCCTTCGCAGCATATTTTAAAGAAGAGGCCAGAGAAACCATATGAAACTTATAGCCTTGAACTAAAATCACTGCCAACATTTACAAAATATTGTTTTCCATAAAACAACAAAAAATTAATTTGTCAGTGTCTTCTTATTCTTTGATGCAAAATCTATTCCGGACTCTTAACATTCTTCTTTGTTTGAGCTCTGCTGTGTGTTTACAAATGCATGAGTGGCCCGTGTGGGAAGAGTTTGTTTTTCCTAATCTTTGTGTATGAACTTGTTGACTCTCAGTCAACACTCAGCCCCCTCGGATGTCCCCTGTCCCTGCTGTCTGCCTCTGTCATAATCACATGAGCCAATTCCATTTTGGTGCTTTGCCCAGCAATATGTAGATCTGATGCATAATATCTTCCAAAAGAACTCCACTTCAAATTAGCAGTCTGTGGATTTAGAAGGACTTAACCAGATTCAAGGGGCTGTTCCACTTTGCATAGCCTTTCAAAACTCCACAATTCCCAGGTTCTCAGAGCCAGGTGGCTGTTTTCAACACTATTCCGAGTCCCAAGCACCTACTGACTCCCTAAACACACCCTGTAAAGGCCAGCATTGCCTTTCTTGTACATCTTTCCTGCTGCCATCCCTCCTCCTCCTCCTCCTCCTCCTCCTCCTCCTCCTCCTCCTCCTCCTCCTCCTCCTCTTCTTCTTCTTCTTCTTCTTCTTCTTCTTCTTCTTCTTCTTCTTCTTCTTCTTCTTCTCCCCCTCTCTCTCCCCCTCTCCCTCTCTCCCTCTAGTCTTTCTTTTTTTGAAATAGAGTCTCATTGGGTAGCCCAAGCTGCCCTTGACCTCCTGATCTCATGCCTCTTTGGAATGTATCCTTGCCCAGGTGGTAGGTGCTGTGGAAGCCTGGAGTCAAAACTCAGCACTTGCCTTCTTGAAGTTTCCGTTCTGTTGGCGAACGTACAGAAACCTTAGTGATAAAATTCAAACTCCCCAATAGAGAAAGTACATTTTTTTTTGCCAAGGAATCTTTGCACAGATTTTATTCTGACATGTTTCATGACTGGAAAATAAGATTAAATTCAAGCCAGGCGTGGTGGTACAGACCTTTAATCCCCACTCACATTAGAAAATGTTCTATGGCCAGAAGGGGAGATTTTTTTTTTGTTACTGTTCCTGATATTTTACTTGTAAGTTTTAAGGTTATTGCCAGAAATGGTCATCACTCTTATATTCTGTTAGAAATGAGATATTGCCTTCAGCTGCATAATTTGTAGCAAATATTTGTATTTATCAAAAATTTCATTTCTGCTATTATTTGGGACTATTAAGATCATTTATAGCTTTCAAAAATATGAAGAATGTTTCAGTCTGTTTTCTATTACTGTAATAAAATACTTGAGATTAGGGAATATATAGAATAACAGAGGGTCAGGGACTAGAGTGGTGGCTCACAGGACCTGCTATCAAGGTATGCTGATTTTTAAATAACACTTTATCAAGTCTACTTACTAATAATAACAGACATACGCTACTAATTTTTTGTTTTCCATGCACTATTTTTAAGTCTAGAAACTAAGTTTATTATCTGCTTTCTGGAAACTAATTAAGTTTATTATCTGCCTTCCAAGCTGTCCCATGCAACAGTCTGGCCAGTTTCTTTTCAGACACATGCTATAGGCCCAACCTTCTAATTTCTTATAGCTAAATTTACTACCTGCCACTTGATCAGAAAGGGTGCTCCTGTTCCAGGACCTTGAGTTGGAAGCTAGATTTCCAGGACAGCAGTGTTGCGATGGAGGAGACTTTAGGGGCGAGCTAGTGGAGGGTGTTTAGGTCATGGCAGTGCTACCCTTAGGATGGACAGCATACCAGGCTCTTCGGGATTCAATACTTAGCAACATACACAGACACATACACAGAGAGACACACTTCATTTTGTTTGCCCACTTGTCTGTTGGAGGAGATTTGAGCTGCTTCTACCACTTGGCTGTGATGAAAATGTTACAAAACATGGATATAGGCTTACATTTTTAAAAATCTACTTTTAATAAGGGTTCTCAAACATTTCAACCCCCCTTCTAGCCCACCTTCCAGAGGTAGGGGAGAAAAGTAAATAGGACAAGGGGATGTGGACCTCTTTAGCAGTAGTACTTTGGGGCTATTCCAATCTCCGTTTATCAGGATACCAGCAGTCCAGTTCACTAGTGTCAGGATAGCAAACATGAATGAGCAACACTTAAGTCAGGGGGAGCAACCAGGACCAGCCAGGATGGCAGGAGAAGTTCTCTGCCATGCCTCCTTCAACGAAGTGAAGATCAATGAAGCTGAAGAATCGCAACCAACAAAGTGTGGCAAGGCTAGCTATGTAAGCACATTGTAACTGTTGAATCCTATTTAGATGTTCTCCAAACATCGCATGTCCTCCCACAGGTCTTGCCTCGGTAAAACACCACGTGCATTTGTATCACCTGACATATCCAGAAACTTCCATTTCACATGAGTGCAAAGCAGGTCTTCAGTTTTAGGTGTCTATTGAGAAATGGAATTGCTGGTCCTATAATTCCAATACTTTGAATACGCACATTGTTTCCAGGAAGCTGCGCTGTTTACTTCCCTTCTAGCAATAAGCAAGTGTTTCAGGTTTTCCTTTTTTAAGCAACTGCTGTCCTAAAAGCTATAGTGTATTGCCTCATTGTAATTGTGATTTGTGTTTTCTTAGCAATTGGTGATGTCATCTTTTTAGGGGCTTGGTTACCTGCCATTTGCATGTCTTCTTTGCAAAAGTGCTGTTCAAGTGCTTTATCTGATTTTATTATATCAAAAATTTACATTCATTTGCTTGTATGTAAAGTAACTTTTTATTCTCCTGTTGTAATTGCTGTCTGGGAGGCTTACTGCTTTTGTCTGCTAATTTAGGCCTAGTCCTGGAAGCTTCTAGTCTCCGTATAATCTAATCTTGACCTAGAATGTTTTCACCTTCTGAGACTTACTGCTTAATAAGCTCACCCTTTCTTGGTCTTTCTGAACTCTAGCTGGCCAGTTCAACTCAGCAGTTCTGGTTCAAACTCCTCTCCATGCTGACTGATTCAATCTGGCTTCTCTCAGCTTCTCACTGAATTACTCTGCTTGGCTTCAAACTAACTCTGGCAATCTGTGCTAATCTTCTGGCACTTTCTCATTCTCTGCTTTGTTCTGTCTTCATCTGCATCTAGTTTATTATCATCTCTCTGTAATCTCTGTACCTCTGTGCCAGTAAAAACTGCTTACTCCTCCCTCTCTGTGCTGCTCTACTCTCCCTCTCAACTCTACTGTGTTGCTCCCCATGAACTCTACTGCATTCTTGACCTATACTCTCTCCTTCCTATATGCTTTGTTTCTCCCTGAACTAGTTTCCCTTTCCTCTTTCTTTCATGAGAGTTGGGCATATCCTACTTTGTCAAATTTTCTCTGATTCATCATTCTTTCTGCTAACTCAATTAGATATCACTTTCAAACATAGCTGCTTCCTTCCACTAACTTTACGTTCATTGATTGGAATGAAAGGTGAGTACTAAGGGTGTGTCTATATTTCAGCCAGATGGATTGAAGGTGTGGACTAAGGGCTGAGCCACACCCTAACTAGGAACAGGTTCAAATCTTCTATAACACTTTTATGTGTATGAAGGTTTGCCTGTGTGTAAGTGTTGTGCCAGGAAACATTTATGGACCCCCCAATAAAAAAGATCACCAAGGAGCTGATTCTGATGCAATCACATCACGGTCTCTTTATTCAAGCTCGAGCTTGGGCTCCCTGCCAACCCTGACACAGCAGGAAGGTTGAGCCCTGAGCCTAGTTTTAGGCAAGCATTTATAGAGGCAAGAAGTGGGTATCTAGCGTAATACTTACCTGATTGGAAGGGCATTACGGCCTTTAACATAACTGGTTGTTGCTCAAGAGCCAAATCATAAACTTAACTTCCATTTTCCTCCTGATTGGTGGTGGTTAGGAAGTGAAGTGTCAGGGGCTGACTTGTAACCTGGAGGTGCAGATTTGTTGGGGAATAACCCGGAAACTGATGCTAGGTACCAGCCTGTTAGTTAACTTGAGTTCAACCTTAGATCAGGTTCTCTAAGATGGAGTCTAACCCAAAAGATTTGGTCTCTCATAAGTATGCACACTATGTTTGTGTCTCATGCTCAAAGATGCCAGAAGAGGGCATTGGATTCCCTCTAAGAGGAGTTACAGATGGTTGTGAGCCACAATGTGGTGCTAAGAACTGAAACCAAGGTCCTTTGTTAAGTGCTCTGAATAGCTGATCCATCTCTGCAATCCCATGTCTAATTTTAAATCAACTTGTTATTTTACTTTAAAATTTTTATACTATATTAATCCCTTACATATATTCAATGTGCAAATATTTTCCTCTCATCCTATGGGTGGTTTTGCAAGTCCAATGACACATTTTTTTTTTATAAAATTTTTAAAATTTTGTATTTTCCTCCAGTATTTGTGGTGTCATTGCTTCCCAAGCCCTGTCCAAATCCAATGTCATGAAGTCTTCCCTGTACATTTTCAACTTAGTGCTTACATGTAGGTCTTTCCATTAGCTTGGGTTAATAGCTGTTGGTTTACATATATGTTTTTTAGGCAAAGGTCCACTTTCATTTGGGGGAGAGTGCTGGCTAAGTTAGTGCCTATACTAAGTCACACCCTCAGACTTTTCTTCATTCCTTTGTATGTGGCTGTCTCATGTCTTAAAGCCATTATTTCCCCAGTGAATAGTCTTGGTGCTCTTCTTGATAATTATTCAACCACATAGTTTATCAGAGCTGCAGCAGCTTGTGATGCCCACAGATAGGGTTTCGTTATGACGGTTTGGCTCTTGGAGAGAAGCCCCATGATCTGCAAGCCACAGGCACAGCGAAGCTGATGATATGGCTGTAGTCTGAGTTTGTAATGGTGGGAAACAGATGTCCCTTTTCTAACAAAACAAAAAAGGAAAAGATAATTAATAAAATAAGTTGAATTTGGCCAAGTGTTGTGCTGTATAGTGTGATTCTAACCCTCAGGAATCTGAGGTGGAAACAGGAATGTTCTGAGCTCAAAGCCAAAGTGGGCTGTGTAGTAAGATTTCTAGTCTTAAAAGGTGTCTATGGAAACTTTGCCTTTCTTCTGTTTTATTCTACTAGAGTCACAGTAGATGAGACAATGCTACACATTCTCTTGGGAACATTCCCTCGCATATCCAGAAAGGGTGATTTACCAGTTACCTGCTCGTCCCTTAGCCGGGGGTAACATGTCATCATTACATCACTGGAGAAGTCAGCTGTCAGGGGAAAACAAACCTTAGTTCAATTTCAGAGACTTCAGTCGAAGTTCCCTTTGCTTTGTTGCTTTGGGCCTGTGGTATGGAAGTGCACCGATGGCGGAGAGTAAAGTAGAGTAAGCTGGTGGCCACGAAGCAAAGGCAGGGGAAGAGGCCAGGGTCCCAGTGTCCCTTAAAGAGTGTACCCTCATTGACCTACCTCTGATGAGGCCTCACTTCCCAACAGCACCACAGATCAAACCTTCACCATGTTGTGGCCTTTGGGGGCCTTTCAGATCCAAACCACCAGAGTCATGTAAATGGGAATTTTTTCTGGCTGGGATTGTCTTTATGTCATTTCTGTCTCATTTCAGTCACTGTAAGTTTGAAGTAATACTTTAAAATTGAGATGTGTGAGTCCTCTGGATCTGTTCTATTTAAAGACTGTTTTGACTATTTTGAAATGCCCTGAGCTTCCATAAAACTTTCAGATAAAAAAGGAAAAATTTTCATCATTCATCAGTGAATGGAAAAATCAAAGCATTTATGAATGTAAGAAGACCATAAAACCTTCATCTACATAAAAAAAGCTGTCAGACATGTTGGTCTTCATCCCAGCCTATTTTCTTCTTAGAGATTTGTAGCCCTGAGATGGTTTAGTCACGATGATTGACCCGATCCACTCTAAGTACAGCAACTGCAATATTAGTAGCCAACTTAACTGCCCAATACTTTTCCAAGTAAGTATCAAGAATACCAGCTTCCAGCATGGCTTTTACAGCAGAATTTCTGCCTTAAGATCTAACCCAGCAGTTTTATTTCCTTCTTGGTTCACTACACAGACTTAAGAGATTATGTCACTGGCTTTAACCCTAGAAATTTCTGACAGTGCCCATATAATAGCTTCAAACGCTACAACAAGCTTCTTTCTAGTATACTGTTCAAGTCCAGGTCTTGGCTCTCCATATGGTGTGATGTGCTTGGCTAGTTCAATTTCCAATCATGCACCCTCCTGCCCCAAAGCAAGATGTTTATCCCCTGCGAGAACTTCAATGCATTAACACCATCATCTTTTGCTCTTCCTATATCAGTCATCAGATCATCTATAGAACCTCAACATAGTATAGTAGAAATGGTACCACCTTCTTTTTCATGGGAGGTTTCATGCAACCTCCCACGCATCTCTATCTTAATGGAGGCAAACTCTGTTCCCTCCATACCTTGAAGAAATGTCCTATTTCTCCAAGAGTAAGAGGAATCAATCTGGGGAGAGCTGTAGCTCCAACTCTTTTATTGTCTTCTGAGATCTCATTTTGAGTTGAGCCTTACCAACATGGTATTGTATTTGCTTGCATCGTGAAGAGCCATGTTTGCCACTTTGTTGCCTGTTATAATGACATCTTCACCACTTCCGACAGTAGTGTTGCTTTGTGCACCAATGAGATTTTCTTCTCCTTTAATGACATCCAGCAGCTATCCAACAGTCTTTCTCAGCACCATTCTCTCTTTTTTGTTATCACGTCCTCAAAAGGACAAGAGTACTTTTAGTTTCTTCCTTAAAAAAAAAAAAAAAAAAAACAATCCATGCTTTACCAGATCTCAGAAGTTTACAACTCTGATGTGTTCATTATTGAAGTTACTGGAATCATGGGAAATAGATACAGATGGATGAGCAGTAAGTGTGACCAAAACTGTGTTGTTCACACGGTGTGCGCTCATTATTGGGGTAAGAAGTAGAGATGATACTTCATCAGCATCCCAAGAGATTTACAGGATCCTGTCATCCAATCAGAAGGATGCTCATAGGCTTTGTGTGTGTGTGTGTGTGTGTGTGTGTGTGTGTGTGTGCTGTTTCATAATCTTCTATCATCTCTAAAACTCTAGCCCTAAGAAGTTATTCAACTAGTTCCGGAAGGGCTTCGGCCAGAACAGAGTTGGTGCCACCTCCAACTTCTTGCTGTTCAGTAAGAGAGGCCATGATGTCATTTGTGCAGCAGGGTGCTGCACTTCCAGATCTTTCAAAATGGGTTCTGTATCATTTGTCACAAACCATTCTCCAGGAGACTGAAAAAAAATTTAATTCATTCTACTTGGTTCCTATGCTGTACAAAAGTTTGGGAAGATTCCTTGCAAGCTTGTGTTTGTATATAGACGAGGTCTCCAGCCTCTTCTAATGCTCAAAATATTTTGTTTCATCCTCAAGCATCTGGGAGAAGCCCAGAGGCCTGGGGACTTGAAGTGATGTGGTCAGCCTGCAAGAAGCTGTTGTTTATGTGCTCCTGTAAACTCTGGAGGAACTAAGGAGCAGGCAAGCTCAGTTGCTCCCTTCCTTCTCTCCCTCCCTCCCACGTGCCTCCCTCCCTCCTTCTCTTCCTTTCTTCTTCCTCCTCCTCTATTTGCCTCCCCTTCCCTCCTTTCTCCTTTTCTTCCTCCTGCTCCTTCTCCTCCTCCATCTCCCTTTCTTCTTCTTCCTCTGAGACTGGGTCTTTCTACGTAGCCCAGGCTGTCCTTAAACCCATCATTAAGCCTTAGGTTCATAAATGGTGCTATCATAAATGGTAGCTCTACCTGTTATACTTGTTTTTTAGTTTCTATATACAGTGCTTTAGAGATTGTGGGAAGAACAACATTGACTCTGTAGGTGTGTATATGTGTGTGTATGTGTGTGTCCAAGTACACCACATAGCATATGGAGAACTGAAGATAACTTGTAGAGTCTGTTATCTCCTTTTACCATGAGGAGCCCGTGGATCAAACTCAGGTTGTTAGGCTTGCGAGACGTTTACTCACTGAGACATCTTACTGGCCCTATCCCGCCCCCCTACACACACACACACACACACACACACACACACACACACACACACACACATTTCTCTCACACACACATGAAAGAGAGAGAATATGTCTAAAATTTATTCAAGAGGTAGTGATTAAAATTTCCCCTTTGCTTTGTCCTCACCCCTTTCTGTGCTGCCTCCCGAGCTGTGGGCTGTGTCACGATCAAGCTGAATATCCCTCCCAGCCACCAGCTACACCACAGTGGACAGTGAACACAAACTTTGTACTTTCTATGAGAAGCCAAGAGTTGCAGACATTCCTGGTGATGTTCTAGATGAAGGATGGGAGGGCTACGAGGTCTCAAGCAGTGGTGGGAATGATAAACAAGGTTTTCCTATGAGGCAGGGTGTCTTGACTACAGCAGACCCTCTTTTGTTGTTGAGAAAGGGACATTCTTATAGAGACCAAGGACCAAAGCACACAAATCTGCCCAGGGATGGATTGTGGGTGATGTTCTCAACGTGGTTATTGTAGAAAAAGGAGAGAGGAGTGCTACTACGCTGAGGGACACCACTGTGTCTTGGTAGTTGAGACCCCAAAGATCTCACAGAATCTGAAAACCCCAATCTCTCTAAAGACAATGATGTCCACTAGTATGTCGTCAGGATGTCCTTTAACAGAGAAGGTGGGAAGTCCAAGACTAAAGCCCCAAAGAGCTGGTGTCTTGTTACACCACATGACCTACCACACAAAAGTTCACGAAGCTCTGAAGAAACAGGGCAGCAAAAACAAAGAGCAGGCTGCAGACTACGCTAAACTTTTGTTTGAGAATGAAGGAAGCTGAGTACTTCTACTTAAATGTCAAGTCTACTAAAAAATAATTCTTTAAGGGTAATAAATAAATGAATAAATAAATGATCAGACTTGGAAAAAAGAAAGTTTCCATTTTGCTATTCCCAGGTATGTTAGGGAGGGGGGAAACTTCTTACAGTGTCACCTTGTGATTCTTTTTTTGCCAACATGAATGTAGTTTATGAAAATGTCAAACATTGTTTCAATATTTTAAAACTTTAGAAAGGGTCTTTATAATTGTATATTAAGTTTAGTTTTGCCAATTTGTATTGTGGATTGTCCTGGTGCTGTTTGTATTTTGAGACTAATTCCACTTCCCCCAGAGGGGCTGCCTGGGACAAAGAGTGAGTCACATACTCAGGTAACTGCCATTTTAACTTGTAAAATAAAGGCTAGAGCTGGTGATTGGCAGTGGAAGGGAAGGTGGAGCTAAAAAGTTTTAGGGAGAAGGAGGAGAGGGAGAGAAGAGAGGATGACGGAGGAGGAGGAGTTGGAAGGAAAATGGAGCAAAAGCACGAGGTTTAGAGAACCCACAAGTTATAAGGGATCTCACAGCTGGAGAATAGAGTAGTGCAGTGACAGATCTGCCCAACCTAGGCGTGCAACTTATATTCATACTAATTGAGTTGTGTTTTTTTTTTTTTTTTTTTGCATGGGGTTACTTGGGTTGGGGATTTACCACAACACATTTGACACAATGTAGCTAGAATCACCTAGAAAAAGTTTCAGTGAGGGATTGTTTAGGCTACTGCATCTCTGTGGTTATAATAACATTGGTGGCGCTGTTCTCTGAGCAAGGGATCCTGGGTTGCAGAAGTTGCATAAGAGAGGAGGAATCAAGCTAAGCAGTTGGTAGTCCATTGCTTTCTGCTCCTATCTGTGGGTGTGGTGCTATTGGTTGTCTCAAGTTCCTGCCATCCTGCAGATGAAGCTGTGAGCCAGGAGAAACCCTTTCTCCATAAACCTGATTATGTCCAGGGATTTGATCGCAGCAAAAGGAAAGGAGGCCACCATGCTGTATCAAGAACATAAATGTGGGGTGTAAGCAAGGTGACAGAGTAGGAAGCAGGGAGTCAGGAGGATAGCGCTGGCCTCGCGTGCACAGGCACTGGCTTCAATCCAAAACATAGGGGAAAAGTGTTCTTTCTGTTTGCTCTCATTACATTTTAGATGTTTGTTAGGCATTCAAATTGGCATAGTGGGGATGTGTCAGCATGGTGGCATCGGCTTGAAATCCTAGCATTTTGAAGGCCGAGACAGGAAGATCTGGAAATAAACTATAAATTGAGGAACTATATAACTACATGGAGAGGAGACCTACCTCATTCTGTCCTAAAATCTTCATAGCCTTGAAGTACCATCAAGTATATAAGTAGGTCCTTTCATTGGTCAGCTGAGTGGACTCCTCACTACAAGCAACATATATTCATTTCTGTCCGGCCTCATGGGGTCACTCATGCACTAGTGTTGGAGGGGAACTTCTAAGAGTAGAGCTGCTAAGTTGGAGGATAATTGCACACTTTCACGTTTGCATGTCGTTGTGTTTTGATAATGCTACAACAGGAAGACTTTACCTTAGTCACGGTAAAGGTCACAGCTACCAAACCTACTGAAAAGAAGAAGAGCATCAGAACAGCATACTAATTTTATTAATAGCTTATTAGCATTGAATGTGACACAGAGGTCATCCGAGAGAAACAGCCAGAGGCCCGAAAAATACAGTTTTTATGCTCAAGGTAGATAAAGATTGGACAGCTTTGGGAACTGTGACTGGACAGAAGTTTGCTTTCCTGTTCTGGTTTGATCTCTATTGCTGGGATAAACTCCATGACCCAAAGCACCCTGGGAAGGTCAAGGTCTATTTTAGTTTACAGGTTACTAGTTTAGTTTACAGCACAGCAAGCCAGGAACCTCAAGCAGGAGCCTGGCAGGACTGCTGCTGACCACTTCCTGTCTGCTCACTTTTACCTGCCTAAGGATGGTGCCGCCCACGGGAGGCTCACCTCTTCTGCCTAAATTAGCAATCAAGAAAATGCCACATTCCAATAGTGGCAGTACACCCCTTTAATTCTAGCCAAGGCAGGCTGATATCCCTGTGTTCAAGGCTAACCTGGTATACAGAGCAAGTTCCAGGATAGCCAGGGCTTCACAGAGAAATCCTATCTCGAAAAACCAAAAAATGAAAAAAGGACAGAAAATGCCACAGACATGCCTACAGTATAGAGATAGTTTCCCAGCTGAAGGTTCTCTTCCCAAACTAATCAAGTTGACAGTCAAGATTAGCCATCCTAGCCTGTGTGGATTCATCTTTGCTCCGTGCAGCATTCCTTAATGCGGGAATGGGACTTCCCTCAGAGAGAGGGGAGTATGTTTCATAGCTTGTTTGGGACGAGAGGTGTCTATTTTATATGACCCAACTTTGGGGAAGAAGAATCCTGTTTTCTGTGACTGGCTTAGGGTCAACAAAAATGCAGGAGAGAGTCAGGAAGGGGTCAGCGGGATTTGGCTTCAAGAATAGGGCAAGCTAAAGTGCGAATGTGGGGAACTGTGTTCTGAGTCCCTGAGAGATGTCCAAATCTTTAGAAATGTTTGCTGGTTTGTGGGATCTGCTAATTTGAGCACACCGGTTGAATATTGGTATCTCACAATTTCAGTTTCTATTTCTTTACAAGACGAGTTCGTACTCTGCGTTTGCCTTTATATTTCTTTGATTTTACTGGGCTAGATTTCTTGTGTCCCAGGCTCCAGCGCCATTTCGGCCAAGTGATTGAGTTTTGTGGGCAGGAGGGTACCTTCTTCCTGTGCTCTGCGTTCCACCGGTGATGAGCCTGGGCGGACCCTGCTGGCGGGAAGGAAGTGTCGGGGATCGGGCTTGAGAACGCGCTGGAGAGACGGGGCAAGGCCTAGGAATGAGTTTGGAGAGAAGCCCAGATGCCCGCGGGGCATCTTGCACAGGAGCCTCAAAGGAGCCAAGGGACCGACCCAGCCGGGCTCCGCCCTTCCAAACTGAGTCTCCAGGGAAACGGGAACCGGAAAGCGAAAGCGCGCGCCCGAAGTGGCCGTCACGGGCCCAGCAGGTCTGGCTCCCACTCGTGGGGACACGGGCTCTTTTCTCACCCGCCCCTGCTCAATAGGCAGGCACTCGCGGGTTTTGTCCGGAAGGTGGTTTGGGCGGGACTGCGGTTAGGAGTGGGGGCGAGGACAGTGACCCAGAAATGGAGGCTAACTACTGGAAGGAGCCAGTAAGAAGTGTCTGAGCTGAAGGCACTGGCTTGCTGTCCCTCTCTCCCCCAGAGCTAGGCCTTTGACCAGGGACCCGGGGTTTTGTCTAGATGACTGTGTTTTGGAGCTGTTACAGTGAGTGCGTGAGTTTCTATATATGTTTTACCTGATTGTGTGTGTGTGTGTGTGTTTTACTTGGTGAGAATCAAGGTATAGTGCATGAAAATAAACTATTGAGAAAACAAATAGAAACCAAAACAGCAAATGAAATATTTCTTCTTAGTGCTACACTTAAGAAGAAAGTGTTACTTTATACCACTGTCTGTCTGTCACTCTCTCCCTCCCTCTTTTTCTTCTTCCTTCCTTTCTTTCTGACATAAAGGCCCAGATCTTCTTAAAGCAGAGCATGGAAACTGTAAAATGGCACCACACCTCTGCTGAAATTCCCTTATTTCATAGTCTTTGAGTGGACTGTTTTTCTTCTTTACTGTGCACAGAGGAAGACAGGTCATTCTCTGCTCATAATGGGTCTCAGGAGAAGGCATGTAGCCACATGTCCTCAGACTTAAGTGAGTTAGTGAAGGAAGGATGTGCAGGACCTTGACGAGACCACGGAATGAAGTGAGGTTTTGCAGAACAAGGTGATTCTAAAGATGAAGTGTGCGAAGACACTTGAATTAAGGAATGCATTAGTGCTGATGAGGTGTGGAGCTCTCCTGAGCTTAAATGGATATTTGTCTTTGATATTGATGAACGGCTGGAAGGTCTGTAGTTCCTGAGCCACTTACCGAGGAGGCTGGTGTGGGCTGTCAGGCAGGGCACTGTGCCCAGAGATAAAAGTCAGGAAGTCACGAAGGCTGGAAGTCTGAAAAGTTCGTCTTGTAAGGGAAATTGCAATAAGTGTCTGAGGACTAGACTGAGGGACTGGTATATTTTCATCTTTTCACTATACCATCTAGAAGACAAATAGTATACTTCCATTAAAGTGTCTTCTTTGTCATATACCCAGTAAGTTTTAACTTGTTACAGTTTTGAGGATTTTTATCTTCAGGAGGTCTCCCTTTGTCTTGTATTTGACCAACATGAGCCATGCCCTGCTCCCCACATCCCTGCCCCAGCTTTGTGTGCTGAAAACAACTTCCCCCTGTTCCTCCCCTCCCCTCCCCTCCCCTCTCTTTGGTTTGGTTGTCCAAGACAGTGTTTCTCTATGTAGTCTTGGCTGTCCTGGAACTAGCTTTATAGAGCATCGTGACCTCACACTCATGGAGATCCACCTGCCTCTGCCTCCCAGTGCTGGGATCTAAGGTGTGCACTGCCACTGCTCAGCCTGAAAACTTCTTTTTTTTTTTTAAAAGATTTATTTATTATATGTAAGTACACTGTAGCTGTCTTCAGACACTCCAGAAGAGGGCGCCAGATCTCGTTGCGGATGGTTGTGAGCCACCATGTGGTTGCTGGGATTTGAACTCTGGACCTTCGGAAGAGCAGTCGGGTGCTCTTACCCACTGAGCTATCTCACCAGCCCCCTGAAAACTTCTTTTTCTTGATGTTTTGTTGTCTCCAGTTCTACCCCAGCCTTCAAGGCCTCTCATTCACGGAGCCTTTCGTGCTTTAGCCAGAATCAATCTTGCTTCTTAATCCTGGATGGCCTTTACTGTAGTCTTACAGGATTTTATTGTGGGTGGTATGTGTTCGAAATGAGATGTTCTGTTTCCTTCTGCAGAGCAATATGGTTTTTATGCAAACCAAGCTCCTCTGAAATGATGTAAGTGACCTTCTCATCCTTGAGCTAGGAGTCCCCACCGGATGAATTGTCAAGCCCCTTGAATGCTGCAGGGCAGAAAGACGACACCGCACATTTTTATTCATTAAAATAATTTTATCTTATTTTATGTGTGTGTTTTGCCTGCATGTATGTATGTACATCACATGCGTGCTTGGTGTTTTCAAAAGCCAGAAGAGGGCGTCAGACCCCCTTGAACTGGAGTTACAGGCTGTAGTGAACCACCAGGTTGTTGTTGGGAATGGAACCCAGGTTCTCTGTAGGAGTAGCAAGGCCTCTTAACCCCTGAGACATTTTCCCAGCCCTGTACAGAACATGTTTTGAAGAGGACAGAATTTCAGGGCAACAGTTTTCTTTCTGCTTGCCACTTGTGCCCAACGTGTTGTCGGATGTGGAATGTTTTGTTCAATGAATACAGTTTTTGTAATGTCTTAAGTGATAGGATGTATGTGTTGAGAATGTCATACATACATAAGTAAACTTAAAAATGACCTCATTAGATAGGATCTGTGTGCCGTCTCATCGTCTTGACTCAGCAACTGGGTGGAAGGCAGAGATTCTGAGACCGCGCATCTTCTGGACCCTCACCACCACTGGCTTAGCCATTTTCTGAATCCCGCTATGGTAAGTGAGGAGGAATGACTGCTTGCTTCCATTTTCAACTTTGGGAGCTGTGCTGTAATCTTGCTCAAGTTTTTCTTCAGGTTGTTTGGTACCTTCTATAACGTACTTAACCTGTGTATCAGGTTACATAATTGTCTGTAATGTAACTGTGTCATTTCCCCTTTAATTTCTATTAACACTGGCTTTAATCTTACGTTGATAGCATTGAGTAGTTTCATCTTCTTTTGTAGCCACTTTGAGTTTTTTGCGAAGACTTGGCACGTTTAGTCTAAAAGTTAAAATTCAACAGTGGTGCATCCTAAGGAGCATATAAGTTTCCAGCAGGGTCTAATTGCTAATTGCTGGCTAAAGGTGTTCCCCCCCTTTTGGACTTAAGTCATGTGTAATTTTTCTTCGTCACATAAAGGGAAATACTTCTAGTGATGCTTAAAGGTATCTTTTCTGTTTGTGCTTTCCTCCTTTACTTAAGATTTAGTTCACTCTAGCCGGGCATGGTGGCACACACCTTTAATCCCAGCACTCAGGAGGCAGAGGCAGGCGGATTTCTGAGTTCGAGGCCAGCCTGGTCTACAAAGTTAGTTCCAGGACAGCTAGGGCTACACAGAGAAACCCTGTCTCGAAAAAACAAAAGAAAAAAGAAAGAAAGAAAGAAAAGATTTAGTTCACTCATGATCTTTAGGCTGCGTTCCCTTCAAATGCCAGAAAAGAATCAGCAGTGCTCATGTGTGCCCAGGCTAACTAGAGTCTCCAGAGAGTTAATGTAGCTTGCTTGCTTGCTTTCTTTCTCTCTCTCTCTCTCTCTCTCTCTCTTTCTTTCTTTCTTTCTTTCTTTCTTTCTTTCTTTCTTTCTTTCTTTCTTTCTTTCTTTCTTAAGAAAAAAGATCCTTACTTTCCACTGAGGTCTGTACCAGCGTCTGCCACTATGGCCTTTGTGTGCTCAGGCCTGTGTGTGCATTTAAGTTGGGGCTAGACTGTGCTCAGAGCAAGCTGGAGAGATTATTTTATTGGTAGCCATCCATGACCTGTTGTGCGTGTTCCTCTTTTTCACACTCAAGGGTCTGCTGTTCAGACTGTGTCCTTTACCCCACAATTCCCCTTTCCTTATTCTACATTTGTTTCTTCTGTCTCATCCTTACATACACCTGTGTATATTTTTGTCTCCCTGAAAACGGTTGAAGTCTGTCCCAGTGAACTGATTTTAATCTTTTACTTTCATTTTTAAGGCTGTCAGGGTGAACGGAACACTGTGTGTGTACATAGACACACTTCATTTGCTGTCCTTCTGGGACGCTAGAAGTAGGCTTCTTCCTCAGACAGATCTTATTTGAAGTAGTCATTGCATTGAGAGCCCAAAGCTCCTTTGTGGTTTGTTAACCATCAGTCCAGCTAGGGACGTGCAGTCCTTCCTCAGCTAGTTAAGATGGATTATGTCTGAATTTCGCTGCAATTGGTCCTGACATCTTGGTGAGGCTGAGGCTGTGTGGATTCACATTCCTAACTTGAGGTGGGAGACAAATGAAGGTGTTAAGTAGAAGTGGATTTAACAGGTGGGTTTAAATGAAGGATGTTCACTGTGTACTCCACAGTGCGAGAGCCTGTCCCTCTGTGATTCACTGTTTCTTCAGATCCATGGTGGAAAGTGGGGGTTAGTTTATGCAGCCACCACATTATTGCAAGACTTCCCATTGATTCTGACCATAAGAGGAGCACCTTTCTCACTGGCTTATATACTTGGGTCTCCATAATTCAGGAAATATATAGCCTCTTTCAAACATGGCCGTTTTTGTAGTTATTTTAATTGCACATACGACTTAAGTACTCTATCACTGAGCTGTATCCAAAGCCACTTTTAAATGGTTAAAAAAAGAAAGGTACATCTCTCTGGCTGTGGTTGCACACACTGTTAATCCCAGCACTTGGGAGACAGAGGCAGGAGGATCTCTTGAGTTTGAAGTCATCCAGGTCTAAATAGCAAGCCCAAGACTAGCTTAGGCTACATGGAAAGACCCCATCTCAAAAAGCAAACAAAGTATTTCTTTCTTTCCTTTTCTTTTTTCCTTTCCTTTTCTTTTTTTGTGATACTATTATTTTGGGCCTTCCTATTGTCTACCTCTTAGAAAAACGAAGGGATCACTGTGCACAGAACTCTCAAATTTGACTAAGGTCTACGTTGGTCGATGGAATGAGGTGGACAAAGTCCCGCTGGACATCTTTGTGGAAGCTGTGAGGGTACCTTTCAGTAGATTCATTTCATAGACTCATATTTAAACTGTATCCACCTGTCTTCTGCAGGCATCAGTGTGGAAGGTGAAAGATCCCACAGTTTCTGAGAGAACAGTTGTAGTCTCTGGACTTCCAGTTGGCCTTTTAAAGGACCAGTTAGTGAAGTGCTACTTCCAAGACGAGGGTGGCCATGTGGAAGAGGTGATCTATCCATCAAAACCCAAAGGAGTTGCGTATATCATCTTCAAGGAAAAGAAAGGTAACCAAGATTTTATTATCTGAGAAGTGCTTTCTCGGTGACATTAAAATTTCATATTGTTAAAATGACTGATGGGATTGGCAGCGTTTGAAGTAGCATTAAAAATTACTCTGTTCTGAGACGTGGCCAGTCTTATGTTTGCAAAAAATATATGAAAATAGCTTATGAAAATGTGTCAGTGAGTGAAAAAAAATTGAAAACTTTAAAAAGTATTTTGCATATATATATATATATATACACACACACACATATATATATATACACACACACATATATACATACACACACACACCTTAGGAGGCAGATATAGAACATGTGTAAAATAAAGTTAAATTATATATAATCTCCTAGATAAGACAACTATTTAGGGAAGTCTCAGGTGGCAACAGCAATATAATCACACTCTCTGCTTCTAATCCCTCAAACTACCAAGTGAAAAGTCCTGGACACTCGCCAGCTACCCACAACACCCGCCACAGGATCTTAAGACTTCTGGTGAGTGGAACACAGCTTCTGCTCCAATCCAATTGCGCGCGGGACCTGAGACTGCATTAGTTAGGGAAGCAGAAACCGGCCTGAGTAGGGCCACAGGCCTCATCCGGCCGGATCAGCACCAGGGTAGCTAGAGCGCAGGGTCGGCTGACACCCGCCAGCTACCCACGACCCCCGCCACAGGATTTTGAGACTGCTGGTGAGTGGAACACAGCTTCTGCTCCAGTCCAATCACGCGGGACCTGAGACTGCTTTGGTTGGGGAGGGAGAAATCCGGCCTACATAGGGCCACAAGCCTCTTCCGGTCAGAAAAGCACCAGGGTAGCTAGGGCGCAGGGTCGGCTGACACTCGCCAGCTACCCACAACACCCGCCACAGGATCTTAAGACTTCTGGAGAGTGGAACACAGCTTCTGCTCCAATCCAATTGCGCGCGGGACCTGAGACTGCATTAGTTAGGGAAGCAGAAAACCTGCCTGAGTAGGACCACAGGCCTCTTCCGGCTGGACCAGCACCGGGGTACTGCCAGCTACCCACGACCCCCGCCACAGGATTTTGAGACTGCTGGTGAGTGGAACACAGCTTCTGATCCAATCTTTAAACAGTGACAACGACAACAACTAACCCCAGAGATTACCAGATGGCGAAAGGTAAACGTAATAATCTTACTAACAGAAACCAAGACCACTCACCATCATCAGAACCCAGCACTCCCACTTCGCCCAGTCCAGGGCACCCCAACACACCGGAAAAGCTAGACACGGATCTAAAAGCATATCTCCTGATGATGGTAGAGGACTTCAAGAAGGACTTTAATAACACACTTAAAGAAATACAAAGGAACACTGGTAAACAGGTAGAAGACAATAAAGAGGAAGCACAAAAATCCCTTAAAGAATTGCAGGAGAACACTGCTAAAGAGTTACAAATCCTTAAAGAAAAACAGGATAACCTAATCAAACAGGTAGAAGTCCTTAATGAAAAACAGGAAAACACATCCAAACAGATGATGGAAATGAACAAAACCATACTAGACCTAAAAAGGGAAGTAGACACAATAAAGAAAACCCCAAATGAGGCAACACTGGAGATAGAAACCCTAGGAAAGAAATCTGGAACCATAGATACCAGCATCAGCAACAGAATACAAGAGATGGAAGAGAGAATCTCAGGTGCAGAAGATTCCATAGAGAACATCGGTACAACAATCAAGGAAAATGTAAAATGCAAAAAGATCCTAACTCAAAACATCCAAGAAATACAGGACACAAGGAGAAGACCAAACCTACGGATAATAGGAGTGGATGAGAATGAAGATTTTCAACTCAAAGGACCAGCAAACATCTTCAACAAAATTATAGAAGAAAACTTCCCAAATCTAAAGAAAGAGATGCCCATGAACATACAAGAAGCCTACAGAACTCCAAATAGACTGGACCAGAAAAGAAATACCTCCCGACACATAATAATCAGAACAACAAATGCTCTAAATAAAGATAGAATACTAAAAGCAGTAAGAGAAAAAGGCCAAGTAACATATAAAGGCAAGCCTATCAGAATTACACCAGATTTTTCACCAGAGACTATGAAAGCCAGAAGATCCTGGACGGATGTTATACAGACACTAAAAAAACACAAATTCCAGCCCAGGCTACTATACCCAGCCAAACTCTCAATTAACATAGATGGAGAAACCAAAGTATTCCACGACAAAACCAAATTCACACATTATCTCTCCACGAATCCAGCCCTTCAAAGGATAATAACAGAAAAAAAACCAATACAAGGACAGGAACCACGCCCTAGAAACAACAAGAAGGTAATCCCTCAACAAACCTAAAAGAAGACAGCCACAAGAACAGAATGCCAACTTTAACAACAAAAATAACAGGAAACAACAATTACTTTTCCTTAATATCTCTTAATATCAATGGACTCAACTCCCCGATAAAAAGACATAGACTAACAAACTGGCTACACAAACAAGACCCAACATTTTGCTGCTTACAGGAAACTCATCTTAGAGAAAAAGATAGACACTACCTCAGAATGAAAGGCTGGAAAACAATTTTCCAAGCAAATGGTATGAAGAAACAAGCTGGAGTAGCCATTCTAATATCTGATAAGATTGACTTCCAATCCAAAGTCATTAAAAAAGACAGGGAGGGACACTTCATACTCATCAAAGGTAAAATCCTCCAAGAGGAACTATCAATCCTGAATATCTATGCTCCAAATACAAAGGCAGCCACATTCATTAAAGAAACTTTAGTAAATCTCAAAGCACACATTGCACCTCATACAATAATAGTGGGAGACTTCAACACACCACTTTCACCAATGGACAGATCATGGAAACAGAAACTAAACAGGGACACAGAGAAACTAAGAGAAATTATGAATCAAATGGATCTGGCAGATATCTACAGAACATTCTATCCTAAAACAAAAGGATATACCTTCTTCTCAGCACTTCATGGTACCTTCTCCAAAATTGACCACATAATTGGTCACAAAGCAGACCTCAACAGATACAAAAATATTGAAATTGTCCCATGCATCCTATCAGATCACCATGGACTAAGGCTGATCTTCAATAACAAAATAAATAATAGAAAGCCAACCTTCACGTGGAAACTGAACAACACTCTTCTCAATGATACCTTGGTCAAGGAAGGAATAAAGAAAGAAATTAAGGACTTTTTAGAGTTCAATGAAAATGAAGCCACAACATACCCAAACTTATGGGACGCAATGAAAGCATTTCTAAGAGGAAAACTCATAGCTCTGAGTGCCTCCAAAAGGAAACTAGAGAGAGCACACATTAGCAGCTTGACAACATACCTAAAAGCACTAGAACAAAAGGAAGCAAATTCACCCAAGAGGAGTAGACGGCAGGAAATAATCAAACTCAGGGGTAAAATCAACCAAGTGGAAACAAGAAAAACTATTCAAAGAATCAACCAATCAAGGAGCTGGTTCTTTGAGAAAATCAACAAGATAGATAAACCCTTAGCCAGACTCACTAGAGGGCACAGGGAAAGCATCCTAATTAACAAAATCAGAAATGAAAAAGGAGACATAACAACAGATCCTGAAGACATCCAAAACACCATCAGATCCTTCTACCAAAGGCTATACTCAACAAAACTGGAGAACCTGGATGAAATGGAGAAGTTCCTAGACAGATACCAGGTACCAAAGTTGAATCAAGATCAGGTTAATGATCTAAACAGCCCTATATCCCCCAAAGAAATAGAAGCAGTCATTAATAGTCTCCCAACTAAAAAAAGCCCAGGACCAGATGGGTTTAGTGCAGAGTTCTATCAGACCTTCAAAGAAGATCTAATCCCAGTTCTTCACAAACTATTCCACAAAATAGAAACAGAAGGTACTCTACCCAACTCATTCTATGAAGCCACAATTACTCTGATACCTAAACCACAAAAAGACCCAACAAAGATAGAAAACTTCAGACCAATATCCCTTATGAATATTGATGCAAAAATCCTCAATAAAGTTCTTGCTAACCGAATCCAAGAACACATCAAAACAATCATCCATCCTGACCAAGTAGGTTTCATCCCAGGGATGCAGGGATGGTTCAATATACGGAAATCCATCAACGTAATCCAGTATATAAACAAACTCAAAGACAAAAACCACATGGTCATCTCCTTAGATGCGGAAAAAGCATTTGACATGATCCAACACCCATTCATGATAAAAGTCTTGGAAAGATCAGGAATTCAAGGCCCATACCTAAACATGATAAAAGCAATCTACAGCAAACCAGTAGCCAACATCAAAGTAAATGGTGAGAAGCTTGAAGCAATCCCTCTAAAATCAGGGACTAGACAAGGCTGTCCACTTTCTCCATACCTATTCAACATTGTACTTGAAGTCCTAGCCAGAGCAATTCGACAACAAAAGGAGATCAAAGGGATACAAATTGGAAAAGATGAAGTCAAAATATCACTTTTTGCAGATGATATGATAGTATATATAAGTGACCCTAAAAATTCCACCAGAGAACTCCTAAGCCTGATAAACAGCTTCGGTGAAGTAGCTGGATATAAAATTAACTCAAACAAATCAATGGCCTTTCTCTACACAAAGAATAAACAGGCTGAGAAAGAAATTAGGGAAACAACACCCTTCTCAATAGTCACAAATAATATAAAATATCTTGGCGTGACTCTAACTAAGGAAGTGAAAGATCTGTATAATAAAAACTTCAAGTCTCTGAAGAAAGAAATTATAGAAGATCTCAGAAGATGGAAAGATCTCCCATGCTCATGGATTGGCAGGATCAACATTGTAAAAATGCCTATCTTGCCAAAAGCAATCTACAGATTCAATGCAATCCCCATCAAAATTCCAAATCAATTCTTCAACGAATTAGAAAGTGCAATCTGCAAATTCATCTGGAATAACAAAAAACCTAGGATAGCAAAAACTCTTCTCAAGGATAAAAGAACCTCTGGTGGAATCACCATGCCGGACCTAAAGCTCTACTACAGAGCAATTGTGATAAAAACTGCATGGTACTGGTATAGTGACAGACAAATAGACCAATGGAATAGAATTGAAGACCCAGAAATGAACCCACACACCTATGGTCACTTGATCCTCGACAAGGGAGCTAAAAACATCCAGTGGAAGAAAGACAGCATTTTCAACAAATGGTGCTGGCACAACTGGTTGTTAACATGTAGAAGAATGTGAATCGATCCATTCCTATCTCCTTGTACTAAGGTCAAGTCTAAGTGGATCAAGGAACTTCACATAAAACCAGAGACACTGAAACTTATAGAGGAGAAAGTGGGGAAAAGCCTTGAAGATATGGGCACAGGGGAAAAATTCCTGAATAGAACAGTAATGGCTTGTGCTGTAAGATCGAGAATTGACAAGTGGGACCTCATGAAACTACAAAGCTTCTGCAAGGCTAAAGACACCATCAATAAGACAAAAAAACCACCAACAGATTGGGAAAGGATCTTCACCTATCCTAAATCAGATAAGGGACTAATATCCAATATATATAAAGAACTCAAGAAGGTGGACTCCAGAAAGTCAAGTAACCCCATTAAAAAATGGGGCTCAGAACTGAACAAAGAATTCTCACCTGAGGAATACCGAATGGCAGAGAAACACCTGAAAAAATGTTCAACATCCTTAATCATCAGGGAAATGCAAATCAAAACAACCCTGAGATTCCACCTCACACCAGTCAGAATGGCTAAGATCAAAAATTCAGGTGACAGCAGATGCTGGCGAGGATGTGGAGAAAGAGGAACACTCCTCCATTGTTGGTGGGATTGCAAGCTTGTACAACCACTCTGGAAATCAGTCTGGCGGTTCCTCAGAAAATTGGACATAGTACTACCGGAGGATCCAGCAATACCTCTCCTGGGCATATATCCAGAAGATGTCCCAACCGGTAAAAAGGACACATGCTCCACTATGTTCATAGCAGCCCTATTTATAATAGCCAGAAGCTGGAAAGAACCCAGATGTCCCTCAACAGAGGAATGGATACAGAAATTATGGTACATTTACACAATGGAGTACTACTCAGCTATTAAAAAGAATGAATTTATGAAATTTTTAGCCAAATGGATGGACCTGGAGGGCATCATCTTGAGTGAAGTAACACAATCACAAAAGAACTGACACAATATGTATTCATTGATAAGTGGATATTAGCCCAAAACTTAGGATACCCAAGATATATGATACAATTTGCTAAACGCATGAAACTCAAGAAGAATGAAGACCAAAGTGTGGACACTGTGCACCTTCTTAGAATTGGGAACAAAACACCCAGGGAAGGAGTTACAGAGACAAAGTTCGTAGCTGTGATGAAAGGATGGACCATTTAGAGACTGCCGTATCCAGGGATCCGTCCCATAATCAGGTTCTAAACGCTGACACCATTGCATACACTAGCAAGATTTTGCTGAAAGGACCCAAATATAGCTGTCTCTTGTGAGACGATGCCGGGGCCTAGCAAACACAGGAGTGGATGTTCACAGTCAGCTATTGGATGTATCACAGGGCTCCCAATGGAGAAGCTAGAGAAAGTACCCAAGGAGCTAAAGGGATCTGCAACCCTATTGTTGGAACAACATGATGTACTAACCAGAACCCTGGAGCTCTTGTCTCTAGCTGCATATGTATCGAAAGATGACCTAGTCGGCCATCAATGGAAAGAGAGGCCCATTGGACTTGCAAACTTTATATGCCCCAATATAGGGGAATGCCAGGGCCAAAAGAATGGGAATGGGTGGGTAGGGAAGTGGGGGGCGCTATGGGGGACTTTTGGGATAGCATTGGAAATGTAATTGAGGAAAATATGTAATAAAAATATTAAAAATTAAAAAAAAAGAAAAGTCCTTTTTTTTTCTTTTTTCAAGATTTATTTATTTATTTTATTTATATGAGTATACTGCATCTGTGTTCAGACACACCAGAAGAGGGCATTGGATCACATTGCAGATGGTTGTGAGCTGCTAGGTGGTAGCTGGGACTTGAAACTTAGGACCTCTGGCAGAGCAGTCAGTGCTCTTAATCACTGTGCCATCTCTCCAGGCTCTCAGGTGGAAATTCTAATAAAGAGTCTGCTTTGTTACTGGTAACATTGAACTGAGAACCATGGCCTGCACCTGAACTAGGACTAGGTGTTCTGTCTCCCACTCCATCTTGAAACAGCCAGCTGCAGATTGGTGGCTGCAGATTGTCCTTGCTACTCCAGCCTGGAGGAGGGACAGTCTTTTTTAGGCTTAGATGCTAGAGGATAGATGCCAGAGAACATTCTCCGTGCTCTACCCCTTCAGGAGTGAAAGTCCCATGCAGGTGTGTTAGGAAAAAAAAAGGCTCATGTTCTGTTTGGGGGTGGGGGAAGAAAAGCCATGTTCAGGTATGAGATTGTGGGAAGGGCTTGCCATATCTTTAAAAATTCGGCAGTGGTGGTGTAAGGTGATATTTCATGTGCTGAATATTGCTAAATACTATTCTAGATGTAGAGAATACATCCATGAGTGGAGTAGGCAGTCGTTTTGGTTTTCATGTAGTGGTCATCAATGAGGTTGGGCATTTATTAGGGCAACAGATGTAGAATATGTTTGCCCCTTATTTATATCTATATATGTCTATTTACATTTGTTTATATGTTAACATATAAATGTTAAAATAAAAAGTATAGAGAATAATAAAGAGATAAAAGCAGTGGGTGGTACTGTTTTAGGTAGACTGGGTCAGGAAATTTTGCTCTTTTAACATTTTATTTGAAAAGAGTTATCTCTATTATTTTTATTTTATGGTGTGTGGATGTGTGCACGCGCTTGAGTGTCTGAATATCATGTGTATAGAGGTGCTTGAGAAGCGCAGAAGAGGGAATCGGATCCTTGGAGCTGGAGTTACATGTGGGAGATTGTGAATCACTGGATGTGGGTGCAGAGAATGAGATCCTCTGGAAGAGCAGCACGTGCTCTTTCCTGGTACATATCTCTCCAGCCCTCTTTCTTATTTGCTTTTTGAGATGGAATTTTATCATATTACCCAAGATTCCTAGACTGGTCTTGAACTGAGGGCCTCCAGCTTTTGTTCCGGTACAGTTGGGATTACAAACTTGCATTACCAGATCTGGGTTGGGAACTGTGTGTGTGTGCGTGTATGTGTGTTGGAGATTATATCCAAGGTTTCATGTGTAATAGGCATGTTGGGGGTAATATCCAAGGTTTCATCTATGCAGGACATGTGTTGTACCAACTAGGTGTGTTCCCAGATATGAAACACTCTGTTTACCTAACAGTTAAGTAGAGACCAGAATGAAGCAAAAGGAGCAGGGGTGGGTGGGTGTGGTGGCTAAGGGGATAAAGAGGGATTCATGAGGATAGAGGGGAGGGGCATTCTAGGATAAATGAAGGACTGGTAAAAATTGTTGGGGTGGGAGTGTGGTGAGGATGGAAGTGGAAGCACGGTGAGTGTTTGCAGAAAGAGGAAGGCAGGAATGGAATGAATGTGGGCAAAGTAATAAATAGGTGCGGATAGCTTGGAGCTAGGACCCAAGGGTGCTGAGCAGCCTGTGGTCCAGGAGAGGTTTCTGGGTTGCTTGTGGTGAAGTGGGAGCTGTTGGAGGTTCTAAGTAAGGGACGGAGGAATGGAGTTGCTCTTTTGAAACAATGTTACAGTGTGGCGATCTATCAGTGGGTTGCAGCTGTAGAGAGGCTACCACAGAGCCAGTGAATACCAAGGACACAGATTTGAGGATGTTTGGGGGAGCAGTGACCAAGAATCAAGCTATCCTTCATGTGACGGCTTTTAGGACAATGAAGCTGGAGCAGAAGTTTGGAAGTGATACATGTAGAGATGTCTAAAGCCATAGAGATTGAGATTAGCCATGGGTGGGTACAGTGAGGAAAGAAGCCCGAGGTCTGGATTTGTCAAGGTTGAGTGAAGAGCAGGAGATGAAGGATTAGCAGCGAGTTAGGAGAAAAACTTCAGCAGGGTGGAATTTCTCGAAGGCAGTATTCCTCTGATGGGTGGCATGGAGGATTGACGTTAGGCTATTGCTCTTTACTCATGTATGGATTTGTGTGTGTTTAAAAGTAGAATTAGTATCCTATTAACACATTTATGGTGAACTTTAGTGTGTTAAAGCACAAAGGAAATGTTATCTGAATGTCAGGTGAAGGAGATAGATGTTGCAAAAAAAAAAAAAACACACACACACACACACACACAAAAACCAAACAAAAAAACCAAACCAAAACTTACTTTGCAAACAATAGAATTGAACATCTCTATTTGTAAATTAAGGTACTTACTGGTGTGTCATGCCACAAACACTTTTGATGCTAATGTTTTCCTAGTTGCAAAAGACTTCATCAGACAAAAGAAACACTCTCCAGGCTCAGAGCCTCGGCTCACAGTCTCTCACTTCAGTGAAAAGGTGAGTGTGGGCCCTGGGGTGTGTTTGAGGCCTGGATCCCATTTCTCTTGGAAAGTCTTTCATACACAATGATATACAAAGTGCTCCCTTCCCATGGCTTCTTAGGAAAGAGAAGAGGCTTCTCAGGTCTCAAAGGCAAAAGCTGCTTCTAGAAATGTTGGTTTTATCTTTTAATATTATATGTGTCCCTTGATACTTTTAAAGTGACCATGAGCTTTTTTGTTGTCATGGATGATAGCAGGGCTGAAGGTTTTATACTAGAGAATAATTAAGATGAGCATTAAAAAGGAACTTTGAAGGAGCGAGAAAAGTGGGTATGAGAACAAAAGTTAAAATCTAACCCATTAGTTTCCATGCAGATTCTTTAGGGAATCCAGGCTTCTGGTGTAGCCAGCTATTGAAATTTAAGCTGGGAGAAGTAGGGCAGGCCCAACTGCAGGGGGATGTCTGTCTGTGGAGCTTACACCAACAGTTTTTATATCAATGGATTCTGAAAAGCACTTCGTTTCAAAACAGCATTTTGTCTCAAAATATTGTTTTACTTTTCATTTCTGGGGTGTGTGGTGGGGGCTGTTACTCCATGTGGAACAGCGTAGGCTCTCTGTAGGGGTGATCTAGATCGAGAAGCCAGAAGCCTGGACTTCACCTTAGAGCTGAGCCACTGGGAAGAGAGGCAGGAGACAATGTGTGCCGGGTTTTGCTCCGCTAGGCAGTGTTGTCTTGATTGTTTTCTCTTTTCTCGTTGTAGGTCTTCAACTATGTGATGGCCATTCTTGATCTGTCTGTTTTTCGCACTCAAATTGAGCTAGAAAGCCTAGTAGTGGACCTGAAAAAGAAAATCCCAACTTTAAACTTTAGCCCATTGGGACCCAGTGGGAAAATCTCTGTGCAAGGTTCATTTCTGGCCATCATGAAGCTCAAACAGGCTTTGATATCAAAAGCCATTTCCCCTTTAGAAAACAACAGGAAAGATCCTGGTGAAAGGAGAAACTGGAATGGAGAGAAGACTAGAAGGATCCTGCAGAAAAGCGAGAACTCTGCGTCGATACTCGGGACCCTTGTACCTGAGCCTGCTGGCAGCCCAGAAACACTTGTGCTCGACACAGATATTTTCCTTTATCTGAAACACAAGTGTGAGTTTTATCATCTAACACTGAGCAAATACCATGTCCTGTGTCAGGAGAGGGTGGATGGCGACGTCACTACCATTTGTCTACAAGACGCCCAGGATGGGTCTTGCTCTGGCAGCGTCAGACATGTGAAAGAATTCATTGAAGAGTGTGTCCAGGAGTTCTACCTTGAGCTCAGAAAAGAGCTACTGGTTTTGGAAGGAATGGGAGATATAGAGAAAAGAAACATTAGGCAGGCTTTAGAAGAACTGGGTGGCAGATATCCTAGAGTTTCGATCAACGTTCACAGCACACATATTGATCTTATAGGACCTCCTTCGGACACATACCTATTTAAGACACAGCTCATGAAATCTGCAGGGCAAAAGGTCACTTGAAGTCTCAGCCACACTTATCATGGTCACTTCCCCTGCCCCTTCCCCATCTGAGGTATAGGAGAAGATAAGATTTAGAGATATGAAACTACTTATTCAAAGTTACGCAGCAGACAACAACTGGGACTAGCATGGAATAAAAAGTAATATCTAAATCAAACCTGGAAAAGAGAACTCACTAAATGTTGAAGAAATCTCACTTTCCCTCCAAATCTAAAATTATTAGGAAAAGAAGTCTTCCCATGCATAGGTTTGCATGACTTTTATGCTGTTGCGAGCTTCTCAGGTTTTACATTCACCCAACCCCACATAGCATTAGAATGTTGGTCAAGCTCACTTGGGACATTGTGGTTCTGTTAGAATTGTTGGGGAATCTTGGGAGAAGTCTGTGCGGTGGCTTTTGTGGGTGGTTCTTGCTTTACGATAGTGTGGCGTGCAGATGAGCATTGTAAGTTGAAAACATTGTGAATCAGCAATGCCGTTAATCCAAGTAATTTGCAGAACACCCTCGACTTGCCAAACTGCCCACAGTGAAGAAAGGACTGCTTACCCTGGTTGCTGCGTTGACTGACAGCTCAGGCTCGCTGCTGTTGCTGCTGCTCCGCACTGCTAGAGAGCATCGTACTGTGGATCAGCACTTGCCTGGAAAAGATTCAATGTCTCAAGTATGATTTCTACTGACTCTTTATTCCTCTTTGCACCATAATAAAGTAAAACTTACAGAAAATTAAACTGTGAGCTGCGTCATTATTGAGCTAAGCAGCATCTGCATTCTGAGCATCCAGGATCTTCTTCCTCTAATGCTATTACCTTAGCAGTACAATAATAAAGACAAAGGAAAGCCATAGCGATTTGTTTCCAGGTCTGCGACTTCCTTGACTTTAGCCATAGAGTAAGTCAGTTTTACATAACGGAGTTCTGTAGAGCTCCTCTTGGTTAATAAATAATGGAACTCTATCAGTCCCTCTTAAAGTGAACAAACATGCCCATGATTCTTGTAACTGTATCGTTAGAGAAGCATAAGAAAAAAATCTGATGGGTCTTTATTTTTCTTTGCCATATAAATCCCAAATGTATAAATGCTTTTGTTTCCTTAGTATATTTCTGACACCAAAAACACAGGCAACAAATCCAAAACTTGACAAATGGGACTACATGAGTCTGAACAACATTTGTGCCCTGGAGGACGTGATCAACCTGGTGAAGAGAATGTTTCCACTTGTTTGGGCCGCTGTGACAGGTTTTGAGAGGTGACTTCAACAATAGACATCTCTCACAGTTTAAAGGCTGGAATCAGGGTGCAGCCACAGCTAGGCTGTGATAAGGGCCCCATTCCTTCGAGAAAGCAAGATCGTCAATCCCCCGCCTCTTAGAACACTAATTCCATCATGAGGGCCTTCCTTCATGACTCAGTCACCCCCTTTCAAGGGCCCACCTCCAAGTACAGTCTGTGTTAGCTTCCTCTTGCTGTGGTGAAATACCAGAGCAAACTCAAAAGAATGAAAGAACCATATAGTGTGAGAGCGTCCCACAGTTAGCACATTTCCAGCCATTCTGGCAAAGGGGAAGGGCAGGGCGTGCCTCCCTTAGTGTTTTAGGATATAGCTAGTGTTGCACAGATTCAGTTAGTACCGAGACGCTAACTTAAAGCATAGCTGTCTGGGGTGGGTATGAAGTCACATGATTTATTACAAGCATTTCCCAAAGAGTTCTTACACACCTGTCTCAAACCATAAGCATTTTCAGGGCTGTGTATGAGAGTGGGGAGGAGCAGCTTGCTTCTGATGGGTAATTATAAGAAATACCCACCTTTCTGCCTTTCCCCTGAGAACTGGGGTTTAAACTGAAAGCCCCACATATTCCTTCCTGTGTTCTGGAGGTTGCCAAGCATTTGGATTTCGTCCCTGTATCATCCCCTTTCCCTGGCCTCTACGTATTACCCGTCCCCTTTGAATAAAGCTGCCAGGCCACTTTGAGGTCTGCATGCATCTTTACCCATCATCTCCTTGCTTAAGACGTGGTGATGCTTTTACTGGGATTTGCCCCAAATTAAAAATCGCCTGAGTAGGGAGGGAGGCTCCCCTGAAAGATCGCCCAGACTGCCTTACCTGATGTGGGAGCATCTTCTGCTCTCGGCCAAGATTTTAAAAAGGAAAGCACAGGAGGAGGAGGATTTGTCATCTTTTGCTCACCAGGCCTTCTCTCTTGTTGCCAGGGCTCAGGGAACACCGTTGGGAGAGGCAGTGGGTGGGAAGACAGTAAGGTCCAGAGGTGGACAAGACCAGTGTGTTCCAGACCTGACAGCAGGACTGGTACAGTTGTGCACTCAGGGCAGCCGTGTTTGCCTGCACAAACTCAAGCCAGTTTGCATTCCAGGCCTGATGGGCAGGGCACACATGAGCTCCCATTCCTGATGGGGGTGGTCAGTAGTCGATGGCTGCTGGAGGAGGGAGAATCAGTTTCTTTCAGGGTGTGGTCCCTGGGAGCTTGGCCATGCTTCAGTGTCTGGCTGCACACCTGTGCGTAGCCCTGATTGTGTTCAGTGTGCTAGTTGAAGAACATCCATGAAGAACATGAAGTTGGGGGGGGGGCGTGTCACACATGAGACCTAGGAGGAACTGGAGGGGGAAGACAGGGAAGTTGAATATGGTTGAAATACATTGTATGAAATCTTTAAAGAATAAATTTAAAATGTCTGTCTTTCTGTCTGTCTCCCTGCCTATCTATCACCTATTGACTTAGGGTTTTATTGCTGCGAAGAGACACCATGACCAAGGCAACTCTTATAAAGGACACCATTTAATTGGGACTGGCTTACTGTTTTAGAGGTTTAGTCTATTATTGTCATGGCAAGAGATATGGCAGCGTGTAGACAGACATGGTGTTGGAGGAGCCAAGAGTTTTACATCTTGTTGCAAAGGCAGCCAGGAGGAAACTGTCTCCCAAAAGCTGCCAGGACACTCTGATTCCACCTTGGGTGGAGCTTGAACACTAGGAGACCTCAAAGTCCACTCCACAGTGACACATTTCCTCCAACAAGACTCCTCCTCCTAATAGTGCCACTCCCTGTGGGCCAAGTGTTCAAATACATGAGTCTAAGGGGCCAGACCTATTCAACCCCCACACCTACCTAATACATCTATCTGAGGGCATGTAGGGTGGGTTATTATTTGGGTCTTCCTTTTCTAGTGTTCAATTGGAGGAGGCGTTTGGTTACCAATGAGCAGAGTATGGGTAGCTCTGTTTTCTGTATTAGTTAATTTTCTGTTGCTGTGATAAGATATCGCTACCAAAAGTGACTTTAAGGAGGAAAGAGTTGATCTGGGCATATGGTTCCAGAGGAAGAGTCTATAATGACCAGGGCCTGGCAACAGGGAGCTGGAGCAGGAAGCTGAGGCATAATATCTTTAACAGTAAACATGAAGCAGAGAGTCAACTGGAAGTGGGACAGGGCTTTGAACTCTCAGCAGTCCTCCCCCAGGGGTGAACTCCCTACAGCAAGGCTCCACCTCATAAAGGTCCCAAAGAACATCTCGCCAGTTCTGAGCAAATGGACTGCTGTGCTGTACTTTACCTGACCAAGAGCCAAATCAGGGATCGTTGTTTTACAATATAATTTTGATGATGGGTATGAGAATTCTGTCTTGAAGTTCTCCACGTCGAGAGGAGGAGGGCGGGTCTTCCCTCCAGTGTGAAGATAATAGAAGAAGATAAGTCTACTTCTTAATTCCTGGAAGGAGCTGAGCTCTGGCTTTATCCTGAAAACTGCTGGTTACCTTAAAGGAGCTGCTGCTGGGGATGTACATGCTGTTCTTCCCTGAGCATGCTTTGCATCAGCAGAAACAGATCCTTAGCTTTCATCAATGCCTTGTTCTCCTCATGTTTTTAGTAGGCACAGTGGGGCATTCAACTGAATCTGGTCAACCAGAGGAAGTTGCTCTAAACCCTCTCATGCTCTTAACTCATCTATCCTGTTTCGGCACACCAAAGCAAAGGTAAGCTCACATCTTTTCAATTATTTAAACGACAGAGCCCAATCTTGATTAACCTTACTGTGTTGGTGTCTTAGTCAGGGTTTCTATTCCTGCAAAAAACATCATGACCAAGAAGCAAGTTGGGGAGGGAAGGGTTTATTCAGCTTACACTTCCAGGAACCTGGCAGCAGGAGCTGATGCAGAGGCTATGGAGGGATGTTACTTACTGGCTTGCTTCCCCTGACTTGCTCAGCTTGCTTTCTTATAGAACCCAAGACTACCAGCCCAGGGAAGGTACCACGCACAATGGGTCCTACCCCTTAATCACTAATTGAGAAAATGCCCCACAGCCGATTTCATGGAGGCATTTCTTCAACTGAAGTTCCTTTCTCTGTGACAACTTCAGTCTGTGTCAAATTGACACACAAAACCAGCCAGTACAGGAGGTTTGAGTAAGACTGGTCCCCATAGGTTCATATAGTTGTGGCTTTGTTGGAGTAGGTGTGGCCTTGTTAGAGGAAGTGTGTCACTGGGGTTGGGCTTTGAGGTTTCAAAAGCCCATGCCAAGCCCAGTCTTACTTTTACTTGGCCCGTGGATCAAGATGTAGCTACTCTCAGCCACTGCTTCAGGGCCATGGTGATAACAGACTCAACCTCTGAAGACCTGTAAGCAAGCTCCTAATTTAATGCTTCTTTTTATAAGAGCTGCCTTGCCGGGCGTGGTGGCGCACGCCTTTAATCCCAGCACTCGGGAGGCAGAGGCAGGCGGATTTCTGAGTTCGAGACCAGCCTGGTCTACAAAGTGAGCTCCAGGACAGCCAGAGCTATAAAGAGAAACCCTGTCTCGACAAACCAAAAAAAAAAAAAAAAAAAAAAAAAAAAAAAAAAAAAAAAAGAGCTGCCTTAGTCGTGGTGTCTCTTCACCACATCAGAGCAGTAACTAAGACATTTACCATTATAAGAAAGCCTTTCCTACTGAGCATGGTGATATATCACTTTAATCTCTGTACTTGGGAGGGAGAGACAGGCAGATATCTGTTAGTTTGATGCCAGCCTGGTCTACATGGTTAGTTCTAGGGCATCCAGGGATACATAGTGAGATGCCTGTGTGGTGATTTGAATATGCTTGGCCCAGGGAGTGGCACTATTAGGAGGTGTGACCTCGGAGTAAGTGGCCTTGATGGAGGAAGTGTGTCACTGTGGAGGGGCCAATGAGATCCTCCTCCTAGCTGCCTGGTAGAGTCTACCATATCAGTAATGGCCATCAGACATAGTTAGTGAGAATGACAGGCCACTGGAGACACACAGAAGAATAATGTGAACAAACCCAGTGTCTTAGTTAGGGTTTTACCTCTGTGAATAAACACCATGATTTGGGTAACTCTTACAACAGCAACATTTAATTGGGCTGCCTTACAGGTTCAGAGGTTCAGTCCACTATCATCAAGGTGGGAACATGGGAGTGTCCAGGCAGGCATGATGCAAGAGGAGCTGAGAGTTCTACATCTTCATCTGAAGGCCACCAGATGACTGGCTTCCAGGGAGCTAAGATGAAGGTCTTAAAGCTCATGTCCACAGTGACACATTTCTTCCAACAAGGCTACATTTACTCCAACAAGGCCACACCTCCAAGTAGTTTGACTCCCTGAGCCAAGCCTATTTAAACTACTACATCCAGGGTGATAAAGTTATTTCCCAGCCTTCACCTCTTCCACTCAGCAAACTTTAACTTTTAGAATCAGATAACTTTGTTCTACAAAGCCATCTCATGATAACTGGCTTTGCTGTGAGCTGAAGGTGCTGGGAACGGAAGAACTGTGTATGGAAGCATTTATAACCATGAACCAAAACAAACATTTCTCCCTCTTACTTGGTTTTGCTGGGTATTTTGTTATAGGCATGAAAGTTGGCTAATACAAGAAGCTGTGAGAGACTGTCTCCACTACTCTCTCTGCCAAGAGAGTTGCAGAGTAAAACTCAAACACCAGAGAGGTCAGGTAGTAGAGAGAGCTAGCGCTTGACCCTGAAGGATGAGGAGGGGGTCAAAGGTCAAGCCTTAACTTTCTTGTAGACGAACAGCCATCCCTAGGACAGGTACTGTACATGCTTTCATTGCTGTAGGCAAGGTATGGAAAGAAATCTCTTCTACTTTTTATTTATTATTCTCTCATCTGGTTTCTCTGTCTTTCTCCTTTACCTTCAGCACTCTCTCTTTCCCCCTTTCTCTGTCTCTCTGTTTCCTCTCTCTCTTTCACACACACACACACACACACACACACACACACACACACACACACACACACACACACAAGTTCCAGGAGTCAGTTCTCTTTTTACTGCTGGATGCTGGGGAAGCTAACTCTGCTCCTCAGGTTTGTGCAGCAAGCACTTTTGCTACTGCCTCATCTTGCTGCTCCAGAAGTGTTTTTTTTTCTTTTTTCTTTTTCTTTTCTTTTCTTTTCTTTTTTTTTTTTTTTTTTTTTTTTGAGACAGGGTTTCTCTGTGTAGCTCTGGCTGTCCTGGAACTTACTCTTTAGATGAGGCTGGCCTCGAACTCAGAAATCTGCCTGCCTCTGCCTCCCAAGTGCTGGGATTAAAGGCGTGCACCACCACAGCCCGGCTTAAAGGGACCTCACAGAGACTCTTGCTATTCTTCTCTAGTGGGCTCTGCACTCTCTTGGCAAGGGAGCCTTGTGTCCCGTGTCCACTGTTATCGGAGTAGGGGGTGACAAAAGACAATAAGGTAATCTGCAGCTCAACAGCAGAACTCACTCTCACTCACTTCAGCAGACTTCTACCAGCCTGCAGCCTCTGGTGTTTTTTTTGGGTCAGATACAAAGGACATTTCTCATTCTGGCCTTGGGATGATCTGTAGCAAGAATGTCCCCCACCCCGTTTTTTTTTTTTTAGTTCTCAACACATGATTGAAAAAAAAATAAAGCAATCACACACTAGACCATTTCTGAAGATCTGAGGGGAAGGAGAGTAACGTGAAGACTGAACCAGTTACCTGTGCCGATGGAAGCTTTGAGTGACTTAGCCTGTTAGCAGTCAAGGCAGGCTTGCTCTGGGCTGGGGATTGAAGTCACATTAAACTGAAACTGTAGTGGATGTGCTGAATTGTAACTTTTTTTTTTTTTAAAGATTATTTATTATATACATAGTGGTTTCTGCCTGCATAGATGCCTGCAGTCCAGAAGAGGGCACCACATCTCATTACAGATGGTTGTGAGCTGCCATGTGGTTGTTGAGAATTGAACTCAGGACCTCTGGACGAGCAGCCAATGCTCCTAACCTCTGAACCGTCCCTTCAGCCCTGAAACTTTTAACCTTTGATGATGAATGTAAAGGTGGCAATGTAAACCTGAAGTTCTCTTCTATATTCTTTAAGTCTTGAAAAGTTGTTACCCCTGGGCTCCTGTGTGCGCATCTGGAGTCCAGGATGGAGCTGTGTTTATTCTTAGCTGCTCTTCTTACTACATTGTCCCCTTCTCCTCTTCCTCATACTCCTTCCTCTTCCTTTTCCTCCTCCTCTTCTTCCTCCCCCTCTTCTTCTTCTTAGTCCTCTTCCTTATACACCTCTTCCCCTTCCTCCTCCTCTCTCCTCCTCTTCTCCTCTTCCTCTTGTTCCTCACACTCCTCTTCCTCCTTCTCTTCTCTCCCCTCCTTTTCCTCTTCCTCCTTGTACTGGCTAGTTTTGTGTCAACTTGACACAGGCTGGAGTTATCACAGAGAAAGGAGCTTCAGTTGGGGAAATGCCTCCATGAGATCAATCCAGCTGTAAGGCATTTTCTCAATTAGTGATCAAGGGGGGAGGTCCCCTTGTGGGTGGTGCCATCTCTGGGCTGGTAGTCTTGGTTCTATAAGAGAGCAGGTTGAGCAAGCCAGGGGAAGCAAGCCAGTAAGGAACATCCCTCCATGGCCTCTGCATCAGCTCCTGCTCCCTGACCTGTTTGAGTTCCAGTCCTGACTTCCTTGGTGATGAACAGCAGTATGGAAGTGTAAGCCGAATAAACCCTCCCCTCCCCAACTTGTTTCTTGGTCATGATGTTTGTGCAGCAATAGAAACCCTGACTAAGACACTCCTCTTCTTCCTCCTCTTCTTCCTTCACTTCCATCTCCTCCTCCATTTTCCCTTCTCCTTTTCCATCCTTCTGTTTCCTCTTCTCCTCTTCTTACAGGGTTTTTCTATGTAGCTCAAGCTGGCATGAAACTCAGGGTTTTCTTGCCTTAGCCTTTCAAGTGTTGGGACTATAGGTGTTTAACACAAGCCTTCTCAATTTTATCTAACCCCCTCAGAATGTGTATTTTAAAGTAACTCATGGCATTGTGCTGGTTGGTAAGTGTTAACATGATACAAACAGGGACTGCCTACATCAGATTGTTTCATGGCCATGTTAGTAGGGCATTTTCTAGATTAATAATTGATGTGGGAGGGCCCAGCCCACTGTGGGTGCTGTCATCTCTGGGCAGGTGGTCCCAGGATGTATAAAAACTCAGGTTGAGCAAGCCAAAGGCAATGTGCCTGTAAGCAGTATTTCTTCTTGACCTCTGCTTCAGTTCCTGCCTTCCCAGTCCTGCTTAAGTTCCTGCCCTGATTTCCTTCAATGATGGACAGTGGAAGTACAAGCCAAATAAACCCTTTCCTCTCTGAATTGATTTTGGTCAACGTTTATTGCAGCCATAAGATGCGAACGAAAACAGTAATGATTATTTTTAAATGCACAGATAGAAAAGTATGCTTTAATGTAGTTGTAGGGGAAAACACAAACTTTCCATATAATGGAGAATTGGAATTATCCAAGGTACACCAATGTTTCTAAGTCTGATGTTTCTTTTATTTTCATATTAGTTTGACATTCTATATAATCAACTATTACTCTAAAATATGTTAATCTCAACATCTCATTTAAAATACATCATTTCCAGGACAGTTTATACTTCTTTTGTCCTGGCTTCTGGTCAGGAGGCCTGGCCTGGAGAATTTTTAAAATGCATTTATATGATTTTCTTTTATAGCACCTCTCCTCTGTTCTTTTGGTGTGCCATGACAAAAGCCAGGAACTGTTCATTTCCTTAGATAGGCCTTTTTTTACCTTCCCAGGCCGACCTGGATGTGGTCATGAATGTCACCAAGGAGCAGCAGTGTGAAGCATGAGATGTTGGCACAATGGAAGTGCTAGGGACCAGTGGCCAGACATGCCAGCACAAACCATGGTGATGTCACTGTGAGTGATGGACTGTGACATCCTCATTAGTGATCTGAGGACTCAAATGAATGGGTAAACTGTTAGCTTCTGACTCTTCATTTGGATTTCAGTGTAATCGCTCAATATTAAAGAGACTCGCTGCTCAGGAGTGTGTTGTAGGTAACTTAGCTGGGCCGTCCTTGAGTGGGAACTAGTTTCACCAGGATTGGCTTTTTTGTTTCAAAATTGGGTTGAGACTCAGAAGCAGTTACAATCTGAAAAAGCACTAGAGGGCGCCAGACCCCTTTGTGAGGAATTCTTTGTCCTGCAGAACCTGTCAACCTGTGACTTCAGGGATCAGCCTGAGTCCACTGGCAAGATTACACATGCATTAGAAATGCAACAGTCACAGACTTTAGAGAGTGAAGTTACGATTGCACATTAAAATGGACTTGAGAGACCTATTACCTAAGACAATCTATGGCCCTTACTTGAGTCATAGAGCAAACACCATTCTTAAAGTGACCTTTGTGAGACAACCAGGGAAATTCGATCAGGAATAAAAGTTATATTATGGAATTATTATTTGTTTTATTAGGTGTGGTAATGGTATCTTGGCAATGCTAAAAATTCCTTAACTATTAATGTTTGCATGCAATCACTTGATGCCAAAACTCATTATAAAATATTCTACAAAGGGGTTGGAGAGATGGCTCAGCAGTTAGAGCACTGACTGCTCTTCCGAAGGTTCTGAGCAATCCCAGCAACCACATGGTGGCTCACGACCATCTGTAATGAGATCTGACGCCCTCTTCTGGAGTGTCTGAAGACAGCTACAGTGTACTTACATATAATAAATAAATAAATCTTTAAACAAATTTTACAAAGGTGGGATGCTGCTTAGTTGTAGATAGTTGTCTAGTGTCTACGATGAAGTGATAAAGTGTGTGCATATCCCTGACTCTCTCTTTCTCTCTCTCTGTCTCTCTCTGAGTAGTGGATAATAGAAGACATTAGACGGATATTAGCTTGATAGTTGTTGGAACAGGCATTCATTGAAGCATTTGTTGTACTTTTGGGAGTTTCTGAAAAATTCTATGAGAAGTAAAGATGAGGTCTGGAGAAGTGTTTCAGCTGACGGGGTGAGTTTGACAATCTGAGGTTGCTTCCTGGAACCCACAGGGCAGAAGGAAGAACTCTCTCTTCAGGCTGTCCTCTGATCACCACACATGCAGTGTGTGGTACACACACACACACACACACACACACACACGAGAGATAAGATGAAAATGTACTATATATATTTCAAAATGTATTTATACTTTAATTTTTTGTTATAATATATATATATATGTATATATATATTGCCTTTCTTAGCTTACAAAGTCAGATGTACAAGAAAATAGTACTTTTCCCCCTCCATACTCCAGTACTTTCAATTTCTAGTTTGAGCCTCTTTTCTAGATGTCAGAAACGAACATCATTTATGCCAGACTTGCCTGGTATTTCACTATCAGAAACATAACCCAAGAGAGTCTGGGATATCTCCTTTTTTCACAGCAGAATTGCAGAGTGGGAGTCAGGACATGCAAGGGGTGGTGGGAATTTGCTGATGAATCTAGTATGTCATCTTGGGTCAAAAATCTCTTAAGTCCATATTGCTCTTCTCTTGTATCCTTGTAAACAACAGCCACATTGTCTGATGAAAGTCTGCAGGGGCTCCCGGGTCTGCCTCTCAAATGGACCCCCAAGCCTCTCTTGAAACAGAAGTCATACCTGGAGGTTTCCCTTCTGGCCTTCTTAGCTCCATGGCTCGGTCATTTCTGACCGGTCATACCTATGGCAGGTGTGGTATGGTGGCCTTGAGAATGCTAGGATACTTGCAGCTTCCACAGGTCCAATAGGAGAATAATTACTCTGGCTTTTAAATCTTGTGACACATCTAGGCTTTTAAAGGGTCCCAACAGGGTGAAAGGCTAGGGTGTGGGTCAATGGTATAATGCATGGCTAGTATGCTCACAGTTCCACCCCCAACATCATACACACAAAAGGTAGTTAGGAATGTGGAATCGGGACTTGAATAGACCTGTGTTCTGACCCAGAACCTATGCCTTAAGTGGGTATCAGGTATATACTTAAGTTGGTTTTTTATTTTTATACAACATGTCAGTATTTATAAAGGAGAGTCAGTGAAATTTTGCTTAAACAAGACTAAGTACAACAAACAGAATTTGGACCTTCGTATAAAACTCGTACATGACAGGCATTTAAAAAAACATTATTAACAAAAAGACAACAAGCAGGAAAAGCCTCTTATCTAATTTTTCCACCTGGTTACTGGATCTTTCTCCTAAGACTTAGTAAGCTATTAGCTCGGGCCTTAAAGGGCCATGTGGGAATCCAGGTGGAGCCCCAGGCACCAAAGCTGCCATGACTTAGGAAAAATGTTCTCTCTGGCATCCAGTCCGAGGTCTGTGCTGAAACTCCCCTGGTATTTTAAGAAATAACTGGGAAGCTTTCGTTCCCAGTGCGGCCCATCCTTTACGAGCTGTCAGTGGAAAGGAAGCAGATGAAAGGGGGGTGGATTCTTACAGTATCATGTCACTGTGGCCTCAGGGAAACAGAGTAGAAGAAACCTAAGCAATTCATAGTGGACAAGCTTCCAGATGTTTATTGTCAAGACTTCTGCTCAGGATAGAAAGAAAACCTTAACTGTGCTATATCCTTCTCCTGCACTGTAAGAAAAAGCCACACTTTGTTCCTTGGGTCTTCCTGCCTTGATGGCCTCTGCGGTCTGGTCCAGAGAAGGAAAATGGCGGGTTGGCTGTTCTGTTTCTCTGGGATACCTGGACTGAAACTCCAGGCTAAACTGCTGCCGACGCCTTTCTGATCCTGGACGTTAGGTTCCAGTCCCTCTGCTTGGGATTAGTTTTCTTCTACACTCAGGATGGATGGCGTTGAGAAGGTACCAGGAACAGGCTCTGCGTGAGAAATCCCGTTCTCACACACACATGCTCTATATCCAGATGCAATCTTTTAATTAATCATAGGAGCTCAGAGCGCTCAGCTGCATTTTAATGCTTTTAAAGTACGTTCAGTGGGGGAAAAAAAGCTTCGTTTTTTGAAATCAATGGTTATTATACTGTTTCTTAACAGAAACCTTTCAAGTCAGGATGTCTTAAAGAGTGCATTTGGGGGGGGGTGTGCTGTGAAAGTTTCCTTTTAATGCTATAAATCTTGTGATTACATTGGGTGCCCTCAGATAATCCAGATAAGTCCTCTATCACAGAGTTCACAGCATGTTCACATCTGCAAAGTCATTTTGCCTTATAAGGTAGCATATTTACAGCCTTTGAAGACTAGCGCTGGATTCTTTCTGAACCATTATTCAACCTACCACAGTGTACTTCTGACCACCAAAGATTTATTTCCCTTTCTCACGCAGGATATATTCATCCCCTCCTACTTGCCTCTGAAAGGCTCAACCCAAAATATAAAATGTCATCAATTCAAAGTCCCAGATCTCAACAGGGATGGGTGAGGCCAACACAGGCCATTCTGAGGCAAGAGTCATTGCAGTCAGTGAACATATGTATCTCAAGAAGTGCTTTGTCTGCTACTCCTCTGCAGTGGTGGGGCTGGCGGTAGGATTGGGTAAGATGCATTCCAGGGAATCCTGGAAGGGGTAAAGATAGCGTCTTGTACTAAGCAAGGTCAAAACCAGGCTCGGATGACAGCATCCAGTTTCACAGCCTGGGAAAAGTCCTCCTCATATTGTAGCTCCATGCTCTGCGCGTGAGTCGTTCTCTACAGAATATTCTTCATGAAGAAAAGCCCGTGTTTGCAGATGACCACTTCTGTAAGTCTGCTTCCTGCCTGGAGAACTTTTGAAGTCTTAACTCCTCGCGCCCTCCACTTCTTCCATTTGGTCCCCGCGTTGGTTGTCTGTAACAAGTGCCCGGGATGAAGGCCTGCAGTGTTGACACTTCGGACTTAACTTTGGGGTTGGTTCCGTGGTTCCGATGCTTTTGGGTCTGTGGTACAGCCGCAATTGTGGCGGAGAGTCCGTGAGGGAACAAGCTGCTCAGCTGGCAGTGGCCAGGAAGAAAAAGAGAGGAGACCAATGCCTCATAGTCCTCTTCAAGGGAAAGGTGACTTCCCACCAGTTCCGGTCTCCATTTCGTGAAATCTCCCCCACCTTCTAATAGCGCCACAAGATATCAGTCTATAATAGATATACCCTGGCACCATTTTAGATTCGCTGTCCCCTGATTCCAAGCTGGCTGTTTCTGCAGCTTCACGTGAACCCTCTGAGCCTCCTATGTTTGTCATGAAGATTTACTCTATTAGACCAAAAGGCTTCTCTGTAGTAATTTCTAACTTCCACTGAGATGTTGAGGAAACAATCTCTTCCTAGAATCCTCCTGTAATGGAGCATTCCTGCTGTCTCATTGATCTTTCTGAAGCATTAGTGAAAGATATTTATGCGCGTTCTTAGTCTCTCTCTCTCTCTCTCTCTCTCTCTCTCTCTCTCTCTCTCTCTCTCTCTCTCTCTCTCTCTCTCTCCCTCTTTTCGAAACAGGGTTTCTCTGTATAGCTCTGGCTGTCCTGGAACCCACTTTGTAGACCAGGCTGGCCTCGAACTCAGAAATCCGCCTGCCTCTGCCTCCCGAGTGCTGGGATTAAAGGAGAGCGCCACCACGCCCGGCTGCCTCCTCCTCATTAGACATGAGTCGCCTCATTTGTGTGTGTGTTTTAAGATTTATTTATTTATTTATTTATTTATTTATTTATTTATTTATTCTATGTATATGAGTACTCTATAGCTGTACAGATGGTTGTGAGTCTTCATGTGGTTGTTGGTTGTTGGGAATTGAATTTTAGGACCTCTGCTCACTCAGGCTCTAAGATTTATTATTATACATAAAAACACTGTAGTTGTCTTCAGACGCTCCAGAAGAGGGTGTCAGATCTCATTATGGGTAGTTATGAGCCCCCAAGTAGTTGCTGGGAATTGAACTCAGGACCTTCGGAAGAGCAGTCAGTGCTCTCACCTGTTGAGCCATCTCGCCAGGTTGAAGCCCCCAAGTCATCAGTGGCTGGCTTCTTTTTCATTCAATTATTCTGGTCATCCACCTTTTTCTCTTGCATTTTCCTATGAGGAGTAAGACATAGGTTCTACCTGCAACACTTGGGAATCTCAATTTCATATCCAAACTTATTGCTTAAGTTTTTCCTCCATATGGCTATAGGACATGGGCCACCGAGGCTTTCTGAGACTATAGAAAAGAATCTTTTCACCTATAATTCTCAAGAACACATATCCACCTTTTGTGTGAGCCCAAAGGGCACTGCCTTTAACTTCTGTCTTTTCACTGATGTTTTTTTGGTGATAATTTAGGTATTACTTGAGAATATATTTTTTCTTCTGCCTTATTTCCCACTTCCTTCTGAATCTTCATTAGCAGAATAAATTTAAAAATTCAGTTAAAAAATATACCACAGTAATAGAAGATTTTATTAATAGAGGAAGCTTGAGGATAGAAGAATATATGAGTTCTTGGTTTTCCCGAAGCCTTAAATCACTTTACAAAACTTAGTATATGAGGCTTAGTATATGGAGACATGGCCCAGCAAAGAAGCACACTTGATGCTCTTGCAGGGGACTAAGATTTCATGTCCAGCACCCATTCAGTAGCCTACAACTATCTGCAATTATATTCAATACCCTCCTTTGGACTTCTCTGGCACTGCACACACACGGTGTGCATATATACATGCAGATGAGTATTCATACACCTTCAATAGAAATAAACTTTAAATGGACTACTGAACTAATAAATTATTAAAAATTAGCAAGTCATCTAAACAGTAAGTTCAACTTGAGACATCAGAAAATGCTGCAGATAGTTGGGACACATGACTGTGACAATCAGGAAGCAAGTTGATCTAGTTGTGGGCTCTCCAGTGCTTTTGCTGGCAGAGCTGACAGGAGAGACCTCCCTAAATGTATGGCCTATTGTTTTTACAACTAGAGGAAAGACAGGTAGTTTTTATTTTGCCTTTATCTCAGTCCTATTGGCTCAAAATAATACTCAGATATAATTTAAATTAGCATATTTTGGAACATATTTGAGTGTCATAAAAATGTGTGCTTTTAAAATCTTTTATATTATAGTTAATCTTTAATTATCTTTTATTCCATCTAACACATTCTGGACATAGTATATCATCTTCTGGTGTGGGCTGGGAAAGAGTAGGCTGGTACCAGAACAGAGAACAATTCTCTAGGGAATGCAGGCAAAGCCTGTCATTGTGCAAGAGGTGGTCTGACATGGTCACCTGGCACCAGGAGTTACAGCAGAATTCTTCACAGAAGTGTGTGTGTGTGTGTGTGCGTGTGTGTGTATACGCATGCACACAGACATTGGAACAAAACCACACAGCATTGGGTTGGGAGGCTCTTATAGTTGTTCTTGCCCAAGACACCAACATAGATTATTGAGCTGAACTTGTAAGTTCAACTATTTTATTCTCCTTTTTGTACCAATATTCCCTTACATTCCCTGGGATATGGCTACAACAATATGGCATGTTAGGGATATTGTAATTTCCTGTGGGACAAGGCATGTTCTTAGAGGCTCAGCACATCTCTGTCTTCTTCTCAGAGATACTGTGGCAGGAGTCTGACATTTTCAGAGCCGACAACGCCAGCAGCATTGAAGACAGCTATGGCTCACTGCCAGCAGCAGAGTGATGAACAGCCTATGCCTAGTGATCGTCTGTAAGCATGCTAGGCATTTCTTACAATGTCCTCCGCCTTTTCTAGCCTCTACCTGTTGCTCAGTTCCAAAGCTAGCTTTTCAGGTGTGCTTTACAGCGGCACCTCCCTCAGGTTCCTAAATCCAGATGCATTTTCTATTAGACCAGGTTTCTAAAAACTGAGAGACTTAAAACGATACACATTCCTTGTCTGGTGAGCAGAAGCTTGAAGAGTGTGTCACCAGGCTGCAGGCCATGTGCTTCTCAGGGCTGTGATTTCTCGAGTCTCCAGGGGAAGGGCCTTTCCAGCTTCAGGAGCTGCTGGCGTTCAATGATTTATATCCTCCTTTCAAGAGTCACATTGTTCCAACCTCTGCCCTCTTCGTGACAGCCCCATTTCTGAGTCGACTTTCCTATTTCTCTATTTATTTTGTAAGATCTTTATAGGCTTTGGGTGGAGCTAGTAGAAGAGCAAGGGCATACATAGCCTAGCATGTCTGAGAACTGATCTTAGTCACCCCAATAAAGGACAAATTATCCTTATGATTACATTGTTCCCACCTGTGTAATAGAACTCAGTTTCTTTATTTAAAATCCCTTTGTTAATTACACCTGAAAAGTTTGTTTTTCAAGTAAGGCTACATAGCTATAGGTGCTAGGGCTGAGGACACTGTAGTCTCCCTCCCTCCCTTTTTTCCTATCGCCACATCTCAGCAGTCTTGAGTTTCCTGGAGTCAGACAGTGTTAGAGAGTCTGTCTGGGTTGTAAAAATACATCAGGACTTAGGTAGTGAGGAAGGAAGCAAAGATGAACAGTGAGACATGGGAAGTGTGATGCAGGCCTGATTAAACTCTGACTCCCCAAGGCCAGCTGTGGTCAGGATTGTTCTGTGTTGAACCAAATGTTCAGGCTTCTGCTCCCATGCTGTGCTCAGTCATCACTGCAGAGGGGCTGTGTGCAGCCAGGCAGCTCTCTGCAGCCCCCACAGACACCGAAAGAGTCTGTGGCTGGCAGTGGGCTGCTGGCTGAAGTTGGGAGCAAGCTCTTTCCAGGATGATCTGCTCTGTGCATCTTTGTGTTCAGGGCTCATGCTGGGTCATGCAAACGTCCAGGGGTTGGCAGGTGTGTACGTGTGCTTCTGTGACCTTTGAGTGTTAGGTTGGAAGTTCTGGGCCAGCCCAAATCTTGCAAATAGCACAGTAGAATTTCATAGATTTTACCAGCTTTCTATTAGCTCAGAAAAGAGCATGGTCAGATTCTGGGTAGCTGCAGCTATCTCTGAAGATTCCTTATGAGATTTAGATTGTTAGAAAGAGTCAGATTCAAGGCCTCGCCATGACCCACCTCTCTCACAAGTACTCACTCAGGGATAGAGAACTTACCTGGCATTTATACATAAAGCCCGGGGCGGGGGATTCCCAACTTTTAGGCCAACATTCATTATTACAGTCATCATCATCAAATTAAATATTGATATTATGTGTCAAATATTAAATATTTGCAAATATGCAAGTATATGCAAAATACCAAATATTTTTTTTCATGTGTGTCTCATGTGATCATTTCAATATATTGAAGCAGTTCAGAAAGTTAGTGTGGGGTTGGCGAGAGGAGGTATCTGTGTTCTGCTATGTATTCAGTGCTGCTTCGTGCGATGCGACATCATAGCATGGTAGTAACATAGTGAGTAGCACTCATATTGGCCAAAAGCCTGACATGTATCCCATGACGTGACATTACCTTACAGCATGGCGCTAAATGGATTGAGTTCTAGAACATAATTTGAACAACCAACTCCAACACCAGTCTTCTTTTGAGGCTGTATACATTCTCACCTTTGAAAAAAAAGTAGACGTGGAAGGCAGGAGTTGGCACAGTGGGTAATGTGCTTGCCATATATGCTCAAAGACCTGATTTCCATGTGCAGAATCAGTGTAAAAAAATCCAGGTGTGGTGATGTGCACTTCTAATCCCAGCACGGTGGGATTTGGTTGGATCTGTGGGGTTCTGACTAACCTCTGGGTCTGCAGGCCTAGCCACCAAGTGGTGAGCTCACTCTGTCTCAGCAAAGCAAGGTGGACAGAATGTGAGAAATGAATGACACCCGAGGCTCTCTGACTTCCACATGTGTGTATATACTCATGTGTACACACATACACATACACATACACACATACACGCAGCATAATTGGAAGCTATGCCTATAATTTCAGCATTTAAGAAGCTGAGGCAGACCTATGAGACCTGTTACACACACACACGAACACACACACACACACACAGTGGATTGTCATTTGTGCCTTTTTCTTGGAAGGGCTAAGGCAGAATAAAAGGACAGATCTGGCATGCTGCCTATATCATTAAGGTCTAATTGCAAGTTAACAGTGCTAAATGAGACTATCAGTCTGGAAGCTGTAAGAAAATATGACCCTCCAGGTTTCTCTGTTGGTGTGAACTTGTATGTGTGAGTGTATTTTTGCCTCTGCTCAGTATTTGTAGTGATCACAAAACAATCCACCCTATCTGACAGGGAAATGAAAAGCTATTTGCAGACCTGCTTGAGCTTTATGTATGATGAGGTGTCTTTTTGAAGTTTTGGGCTTAGCTATGAAAATCTGTTCCACTTTTGTGAAACTAAACATTTTGCCTCCTTGTAAACGATGGTGGCATATCTGTGGGAGAGAAATCAAACCCTCTCATTTTGCAATTTTGGACTCAAGTTTTTAGGCCACGTGTTTGATGTCTCTTGTGTGATTACAGACTGCGTGCATAATTTCTCCACAGCACTGCTCTCTCCCGAATTCTGTAAAGTAATCAGATATGTGTCTGAAGCTTTCAGACTCGAGAGTGTGTAGACGGCCCACTGCTTCGAATCAGGATTTTGAATTTTCTCTTAGCAAGGAAACTTGAGAGGGCAACTTTCTTATAGAAATCAGATTATTTAGTTCAGCCATTAGTGTTATCCTCAAGAGAGAAAAGAGCACAAATAACCGCTGATCTATGCTACGAGGTAAATCTATAACAGTGGTGGGTACCTGATAAAACCCCTTGCCCGTAGCCTTTCTGAGTTTAGGCTGTTGCCACATGTGTCCTGTGCTGTAACAAATTTCTGCCAATTGGTGGTTTCTAAATGACACAGAAGTCCAAATGTACCTTGTGGAAAAAAATCAAGATTTCCTGCAGTGTTTGTTCCTTACCGATGCTCCAGGGCACCCTTGTCTTGCTCAGTATCCTAGGCCACTTATATCCGTTGGTGTACGGCTGCTAATCACTCTGACCTCAGCTCCTTTTGTCTTGTTTCTGTCTTTTGTCTCATTCTGATTCTGGCCTTCTTTGCTTTGTTTCTACAAGGAAGTCATTGGTTATATTGGCTAAGCCAAAAGACTCCTCCTGGTTCGAGAGCCTTAATAGAATCCCAAATGCAAAGTCTTTTTTTCCCACGCATGGCAGCATACTTACAGATTCCAGACACCGGAATAAAGTTTTAACACTTGCTGTGTGCTTGTTTAATATGAACCTCATAGGCTACATAACTATATATAAAAAAGCATTTATTTCTCAGTGTTCTGGAATTTAGGAAGACCAAGGTCAGGGCATCAGTCTTTCTGCTTGCACGGTGGTACTTTGAGTCTTGCATCCTCTGATAGGGTGAATACTAGGTAGGCCCTTGTGCAGCAGGGCAACAGAAGGGAAGCACCCACCCACCTACCTTTTATGGTGGCATTGCTCCACTGACCTAGATGCCTTCAATAGGCCCCTAGCTCCCAAGTCGTTGCAGTTGTGCTAGGTGATAAAAGCTTCTACTGCATGAATTTTGGAGGGACTAAAATATACAGCATAGCAGATGCAGACATTTTTGGTGGACTGCTGACTTACCCAACACATCCTCGTTCATATCATACCTCCCAACTAAACAGGCTTCTCCAGATGATTTTCTTTCCTTTTTCTTTTTCTTTTTTTATTGGATATTTTCTTTATTTACATTTCAAATGCTATCCCGAAAGTTCTCTATACCCTCCCCCGACCCTGCTCCCCTACCCACCCACTCCTGCTTCTTGGCCTTAGAATTCCCCTGTACTGGGGCATATAAAGTTTGCAAGACCAAGGGGCCTCTCTTCCCAGTGATGGCTGACTAGGCCATCTTCTGATACATATGCATCTAGAGACACAAGCTCCAGGGGTACTGGTTAGTTCATATTGTCGTTCCACCTATAGGGTTGCAGACCCCTTCAGCTCCTTGGGTGCTTTCTCTAGCTTCTCCATTGGGGGCCCTGTGTTTCACCCTATAGATAACTGTGAGCATCTACTTCTGTATTTGTTAGGCACTGCCATGGCCTCATATGAGACAGCTATATCAGGGTCCCTTCAGCAAAATCTTGCTGGCATATGCAATAGTGTCTGGGTTTGGTGGCTGAATATGGGATGGATCCCTGGGTGGGGTAGCCTCTGGATGGTCCATCCTTTTGTTTTAGCTCCAAACTTTGTCTCTATAACTCCTTTCATGGGTATTTTGTTCCCTATTCTAAGGAAGAATGAAGTATCCACACGTTGGTCTTCCCTCTTCTTGATTTTCTTGTGTTTTGCAAATTGTATCTTGGGTATTCTAAGTTTCTGGGCTAATATCCACTTATCAGTGAGTGCATATCTAATGACTTCTTTTATGATTGGGTTACCTCCCTAAGGATGATATCCTCCAGATACATCCATTTGCCCAAGAATTTCATAAATTAGTTGTTTTTAATAACTGAGTAGTACTCCATTGTGTAAATGTACCACATTTTCTGTATCCATTCCTCTGTTGAGGGACATCTGGGTTCTTTCCAGCTTCTGACTGTTATAAATAAAGCTGCTATGAACATAGTGGAGCATGTGTTCTTATTACCAGTTGGAATATCTTCTGGGTATATGCCCAGGAGAGGTATTGCTGGATCTTTCGGTAGTACTATGTCCAATTTTCTGAGGAACTGCCAAACTGACTTCCAGAGTGGTTTGTACAAGCTTGCAATCCCACCAGCAATGGAGGAGTGTTCCTCTTCCTCCACATCTGCAGTCACCTGAATTTTTGATCTTAGCCATTCTGACTGGTGTGAGGTGGAATCTCAGGGTTGTTTTGGTTTGCATTTCCCTGATGATTAAAGTTGTTGAACATTTTTTTCAGGTGCTTCTCAGCCATTCAGTATTCCTCAGTTGAGAATTCTTTGTTTAGCTCTGTACCCCATTTTTAATGGGGTTATTTGAATTTCTGGAGTTCGGCTTCTTGAGCTCTTTGTATATACTGGATATTAGTCCCCTATCAGATTTAGGATTGGTAAAAATTCTTTCCCAATCTGTTGGTGGCATTTTTTTGTTTTATTGACAGTGTCTTTTGCCTTACAGAAGCTTTGCAATTTTATGAGGTCCCATTTGTTAATTCTTGATCTTACAGCACAAGCCATTGCTGTTCTGATTAGGGATTTTCCCCCTGTGCCCATATCTTCAAGGCTTTTCCCCACTTTTTCCTCTATTAATTTCAGTGTCTCTGGTTTTATATGGAGGTCTTTGATCCACTTAGACTTGAGCTTTGTACAAGGAGATAAGAATGGATCAATTCGCTTTCTTCTACATGATAATCGCCAGTTGTGCCAACACCATTTGTTGAAAATGCTGTCCTTTTTCACTGGATGGTTTTAGCTCCCTTGTCAAAGATCAAGTGACTATAGGTGTGTGGATTCATTTCTGGGTCTTCAATTCTGTTCCATTGATCTACCTGTCCAGATGACTTTCTAGTTCCCACTTTTTTTTCCGGCACCAGGGTCATATGCTTTTAGAAACCCCTCTCCTTTACAACAGTAGCTCTTACTTCTTCCTTGCATTTACTCTCTGCTTTGCTGTATCTGCTTAACCACAGCCTCATGTCCCTTCTTTCATGAGGATGTCTGCTCTTCACCTACTCCTGAATCCTGTTCATTTTGCAAAGTTTATGATCAAGCCATGTCTCTAGACTGACACTCCCCTGATAACTCTTCCCATTTTGTTTTCTTCTTCATGGGTGTCCAAAGAAGTGGTTCTTAGCCTGTGGGTCATGACCCATTTGGGAGTCAAATGACCTTTACACAGGTGTTGCTTAAGACCATAAAAAAATCCACGACATTTATATTATGATTCATAACAGTAGCAAAATTGCACTTATGAAGTACCAACAAAAATAATTTTATGGTTGGTATCACCACAATGTGAGAAACTGTATTAAAGGGTCAAAATACTAGAAAGGCTGAGAACCACTGATCTAAAGCCTTCATTATTTGTAGATACAATTTATGTTCATGTTTATATAGAATATGTCTTTTTGATACTTGCTTATTTTGATTGTAACTCTTTGAAAGCACTGGGCTTGTCCTGAATATTGAGTCCCCCTTGACCTGGTGCAATTGGTAATAGCAAGGAAACTATTTGTTCACTGTCTTGTTTAGAGCTGACTTTTGTTAAATCTGTGTTTTCAGAGATGTTCATTTTGAATACAACAAATAGAGTCTAGTCTATCATCCACAGAAAAGATGACAGGAGACTCACTTTTCCATTTTGTAGTCTAATATCTCCATGTTGTGAGACTTTTCCTGGAGAGATATGTAGACAGTCTATTTACCTTAGATAAGAAACTGATGGCAGGCTAAAGAAGTTATTCCCTCTTGCATCTTGCTTGGCAAAGCAATGAACTTATTGGGGTTATTTATAGGAACATAGGGGAGGAATTGCTTACAGGAGCAAGAATGTTTCAAAGGCAACAGCCTCATGGGAAAATCCACTCCAGAGAGGTGATTCCTGTATGCTCTATCCCTGTAGCCCCTTGAACAACTTGTAGGTACCTCTCAGGGACTTTCTTCTCCTTGAAATTACCTGTTGCTTATATAACCTTGAAGGGACCCTTGTGAATTCTCTACTTTTTTGAGTTTCCAGAGCCTGGAAAGTTCCATGAGCTTCCTGAGTGTTTTACATTTTGTCAACTTCCCAAGCCCCATGAGCCTGCCTCTGCACTCCAGGAGGGAACGTTTCAATTTGGAGGCAATGGCTATATAATCCCTCATTTGCATCTTGATTTCTGTGATGCTTTGTGATTCTCTCCAAACTTTTTCAGCCCTGGGCTAAGAGTTTCACCCCATTCAGTCCTTGTTCTTTAAAAAATGCTTCCTCTTTATATTGTCCAGCCTAAAGAAGGTTCTTTCACTTTTCTTGAACAAGTTGTTTGGTGCCTGGCCCTCAGACACTGCTGTGCTGCCCTCAGAGTGAGCTGTTTGTGTTAGTCAATTGTAATGACTTAGAAGAATGGGCCACGTGGCTTTTGTGTTTGCTTGCTCTAATTTATCTATCTATCTATCTATCTATCTATCTATCTATCTATCTATCTATCTATTTATTTTTGCCTGTGGCTTGTAGTAGTTTATCATCATGGATGGAGCTGCAGAGAGCCTCCCACTCACTTTTAATTCTGAATCTATCAAGGAGGTTTTCAATATTTACCCAAAGAATATAACAGCTGCTGAATGGCCATTTTGGCTTAAGTTAGTCTCCAATCACGAACCTAGAAGAAAGTTATTAACACATTACCCTCATTGTATATGTAAATTAACAGAAGACTACAGTAAGGCATATAGCATTGAGTAATATAGCTCAGTAAGAATATAAAGGTTGGGATCCAGGCAATGAACATGTAATTGTCTTTTTATCTTTTATACTAAACAGTTGAGCTAGGAGTGGTCCACATGCCTGTAATCCCAGCACCCAGGATACTGCAGAGACTCTGAGTCCAACAACAACAGCAAAGAAATGGAGGCATTTTTTCACTCATTGTAGATAACTGGTGACATCTCATGTGAATAATAGACCCATCCATATAGAATAGGTCAAGAAAATGCTAAAGGATTGAAAATGGCTGGCATAAGTGGCTGCTCTTTGGCATGAGCAGCATTGGAAAATAAGGCATGTCTTTTGACATTCAATAAGTGGACTTTGTTTCCTTCTCTTTGCTCTGGAAGAGAAGATAAGTAGAAAGGAAGCTATTGATTTCCTCCCAGGCGACGTTACCAGAGGAATTTTTCCTGAAAGGGAGTTCTATTGTTCCCGTATACCAGGGTGAGAGCCCATTATTGACAGCAAAATCACAGTTATGTGAAAGCTAGTGGTCCATAGAAATTGATTCCTGAATGCACACACACGCGTATTGTGAATATGCCCACGTACATGATACATAAAGCTATTTAGACTTATGTCAATCAATTCAATATGTATATATAATTTTTACTCTGAATTCTCAAATCCTAAAGCTATCTCATATTTTCCTTTGGTCAAGAAATATCTGTGCTTTTACAGAATTAATCATTGACTACATGAGAATGCTTGTGTCATTTTTGCTTTTGTGTAGTTTAGGGTAGATATTAAATGATAACTAATTTTAACCAGAGCCATTTACATTAGAATATCATTTTCCATAAGATGTATGAAACACTTAACAGAGCACCAATAAAGAATTTGGCTCTTCCAGGTGACAACTGATGTCTGATTTATGCTCTGTTCATGAATTATGATACAGCCATCTGCATCACTATAGATTCGGGAAGACTAGAGTAATAGCCACTCTTCATAAAAAATGGAGAAGCATAAAATGTTAGTTTTCAAAGTTTCCGTGTTGGCTGGTAAACTCATCTAAGCTAAAGAGCATCCTTAATCATCATCACCAAATTCCTGCTGTTGCCTCAAAACCCAGGAGGTGGAGTTGCCCACCTGATTTGCCGCCCACCGCAAACCAATGCCTGCCCTGCTTATACCATGTAGCTAGGACTTTTTAAATTTGAAACTATGATTTACGTTTTATGTTGAAAGAATCCTAATGGACAAGGTGTTTGTTTTCAGACTGTTAACCAGCAGTATTTTACACTTCAGTTTTAGCCATTCTGGGATGCTCACCTGCCCATGCCATAGCTTTGATGTGTTATTTATGTTTGAGAACAGTGTCATGGAGCTGATGGTTTCCTGTCTAGGTGATTACACATGTAAATCCACATTTGATAAGAGTCTGACCAGTCACCCATGCCTGACATAGAAATAGAAAATGGATGAAAATTTATTATTTTTTGTATATAAAGTAGAACATGAGCAATGGAGACTGACCCATAAAGACAAAGCAATAATGTTAATTAACCCTTGAGACTGCTGAAGGGTTGGACAAAGGCAACCTGATAAACTTGAGCAGAAATTAACACAGAGTCTCATTCTGGGCACTCAGGAAAAAAGAAAAAAGAATTGGTTCTGAAGCGGTCCAAGCATTAAGAGGCCCAGTGCTCTCAGTCAGGATTATGGGCATACTCTAGCCAGGAACTAGCATGCACAGAACATTTGGCACTAGGAGAACAGTTAATTAGAGAAAAAAAATCCAGCATGCACTCTGAAAACCGTAGAGGGATAGGGTAAGTAAACTGGATGTTAAATCCACGCAACAGGGAGACTTTACAGTCACCGCAAGAAGTGCACTTCACTGGTAGATTTAGTTAGCTTGACATGGATAATCCTTTTATTTTTAAAGCCTTTATTTAAAATAATACTTTTTGTTTAAAAAAACCTTTTAAAATAATATAAGCACCATTTTGAGGAAAAAACAAGATTTCTGAGCTTAGAAAATAGATGACAGAGTTAGGGTGATCAGTTACCCACCTGTTGTGAAAACTTTAATAGAGACATAACATTCATAAATGGAGTCTACAGATTTATCTCACCTTATTAATTCAAAAATTGAAGTATAACATACCAATTCACAAATCTTAACTGTGGTCATTAAAAGAGAACACTTTCTTAATCCAGTTGCTAACAATGTAAGACGTTGCTATGACACCAGCATCCTTGTGGCTCCTGTATCTCTGTGACCATTTGGTCATTGTCCTGAAGCTGATTAGCAGGTTTCAGTTTCCATAGCTCCGGTTTACATGTTCTCTTGTGTCAGTTTTCAGGGAGTTTCCATGAGATGCTGAGAAGAATATATACTCTCTTGTGTTTGGGTGAAATATTCTGTAGATATCTATCGGTAAGGCCCATTTGCATCATAACATCTCTCAGCTCTGATATTTCTGTTTGCTTTTTGTCTGAATGACCTGTTCATTGGTGAGAGTAGAGTGTTGAACTTGTCTCACTATTAATGCATGAAGGTCTATGTGTGATTTAAGCTTTAGTAGTTTTTATTTTGAAAATGTGAGTACCATTGCACTTGGGGCACAGAAGTTAAGAGCTGAGATGTCATCTGAGTGGATTTTTCCTTTGATGAGTATAAAGTATCTGTCCCATCTCTTTTGATTGATTTTGGTTGGCAATCTATTTTATTAGATATTAGAATAGCTATATCAGCTTGCTTTTTGGGTCCATTTGCTTGCAAATTCTTTTTCTAAGCCTTTACTCTGAGGTATTTTCTATCTTTGATGTTGGGGCGTATTTTTTTTTTTTTTTTTTGTATGCAGAAGAAGGAGTGATCCTGTATTTATATCCATTTTGTTAGCCTGTTTTTTTTTTTAATTGGGTCTTGAATCCTTTGATATTGAGACATATTAAGGACCAGTGATTGTTAATTCCTGTTACTCTGTTGTTGGTGGTTGTGGTAGAGAGTGTGTGTGTTTCTCTTCTTTTGGTGTTGTTGATGTGTGGTCATTTATTTTCTGTGTTCTCATGGTGTAGTTAACCTTGTTGGGTTGGAGTTTGTCTTCTAGTTCCTTCTGTAGGGCTGGATTTGTGGATATTGCTTAAATTGTCTTTGTCTTCTCCATCTATAGTGAGTGAATATTTTGCTAGGTATAATAGTGTGCTGTCATCTGTGGTCTCTCAGAGTTTTCAAGATATCTATCCAGGCCCTTTCTGGCTTTTAGAGTCTCCAGTGAGAAGTCAGGTGTAAATATAGTAGGTCTGCCTTTATATGTTACTTGGTCTTTTTTCTTTGCAGGTTGTCCTATTCTTCTTTATTCTGTGTGTTTAGTGTCCAGTGTTTTGATTATTATATGGCCAGGGGACTTTCTTTTCTGGTCCATTTCTTTGGTGTTTTATAAGTTTCTTGTACTTTTATCGGTAGGCATGTCTTTCTTTAGGTTAGTTAAATTTTCTTTCATGATTTTGTTAAAATATTCTTTTGGCCTTTGTGGGATTCTTCTTCTATTCCTATTATTCTTAGCTTTGGTCTTTTATACTGTCCCGGATTTCCAGAATGTTCTGTGTCAGGAATTTTTAGTTTTAACATTTTCTTTGACTGATCTCTCTCTTCTATCCTATAGTCAATGCCTGAGATTCCCTCTTCCATCTCTTGTATTCTGTTGGTGATGCTTGGGGCTGTAGTTCCTGTTTGTTTAGATTTTTCCATTTTCAGAATTCCCTCAGTTTGTTTTCTTTATTTCCATTTTCAGGTTTTGAATAGTTTTGTTTCCTCCAACTGTTTGTTTTTCTTGCCTTTTGTTAAGGGATTCATGGCCATTTCCTGAAATTGTTTGTGTTTTCCTGGATTTCTATAAGGGATTTATTAATTTCCTCTTTAAGACCTCTATCCTCTTCACAAAGTTGGTTTTACCTTTTTTTCTTGTGCTTCAGCGGTGTTGGAATATTCAGGGGTTGCTGTAGTAGGCTAGGTAGGCTCTGGTGGTGACATTGTCCTGACTGTTACAGATTATGTTCTTACGCTGGCATCTAGACATCTGGGTTTGGGATTGATTAGGGGTCTAGGAACCGATTTCTGAGTTTGTCTTTGTTGGATGATGTTTTTCCCCTTTGTTTCTGATTCCTCTTTGGTCTTCTGGTCTTTGTGGCCTGGATTCCTGGCAGCCAGTCCAACCCCTGCTCCACAGCAGGAAGTCCCCATTTGAGTTGGGGGCTGGACGTCTGGTGCTAGCCCGTCTTTGGCCTAGCAGGGAGTCTTTTCCCTCATGGGAAGGAGGTGAGATATGGTGGTGAGGAAGGAATAGTGGGGGCTAGGCATAGTGGGGGCACTAAGGAAGGAACTCTGAAAGTGGGTTACCTATCTGTGTTTCTGGCAGCTGGTGTAGTCTTTGGTTCAGCAGGGAGTCTCTGCCTGAGTCCTCCTAGCTGTTTCTCTGTCTGAGACGCCTGCTTCTGAGTAGAAAGTAGCTAACTATGTCCAGGGGTGGGGGTGGGGCTTGTCATCAGGGGCACTTGGGCAAGAGGGGATGTCAGTAGGATGGGTGTTTGAGATCAGAGTCTAATCCACTTTTCAACACAGTATTTTTTTCTTTTTGCTTTTCTACTCTGTCTATGAGACATTTGTACATTACAGATATTGTGAGTTCTGTCTTTTACATTGTAGCTGGACTTTTCAACCCTCTCTCTTTTTGACATTTTAAAATTTAAGACTTTATTTTAGAAAGAGGTGCCAAACCCCAAAACATCACACATAAAAATTAACCAGACCAAAATCAACAAAGACTATACAACTCAACAAGTTTCCTTACAGAAGAGCCATTCAGAGCAGAAGCTGTGGAGCCCCACACTGGATTTCATCCTTTCACCATGGAATACATTTTTATGCATTTATACGAATTTATACATTAATAAATATGAGAAACGGTGACAGACTGAGAACTAGAGAAACACTAGCTTCATCTCCTCTTTCATAACTCATGTTTATTGCCTGCACTCAGACCTTGCTTATAGTCTAATATTTAGCTTTTCTTGTTCTATTTTCATAGAACATTGAACACATTAAAATCTATTAAGAACAATAAATAAATACACTCCACCCCCACGCACATTTGTTCACTCTCCTAATGGTGCCTTTAATGAAGAGAGTTGTAAAACTAAATGTAATCTAGTTATCGATCTGTTCTTTTGCTTAGTGCTTTGAATCTCATTTGAATTTGTTTACCTGGCTTATTGCCAGGAACACATTTTCCTATATAAGTTTCTAGGGGGAACTTGTGCTTCTGTGCTTCACATAGAGCTTCGTAATTAACATGAATGTTTATATTTGGTACGCTCTAGAAATGCACACTTCCCCCCTCCCAGCTGAGCTGAACTACTCATCACAACGCCTTGGGTATCACCAGCAGGCAACTATGTGTGTTTCCAGACTCAACATATTCTGCTGGTCTGCTGTCTAGGCTTGTGACAGTCACACACTTCTTATGTGCTGTTAGGGTCCAAGAATCACTGAACGAGGACCCCAGACTCCAATAGTATGCAAAGGCAAAGAGCAGGGGTCAAGCATTCATCAAAATGGCCACAACCTGAGGGGCGGGGCCTGAAGGCTCCATTTTATACAGGGCTAGGGAACTTTTCCAGAAGGATTAGGTAACCTCTAATATGATTGGTTAGGGGGCAAAGCTGTACAAGTATGATTGGTTGGTATGCTAGTTCCATTATATTTGGTGAGACCTTGAAGAGTTTCTGTACCAGCTTTGTTCTGGCCTTGCTATCTCCTCCAGCTAAGGTGTCCCAGGAGTCTGTCTCCCTAGTTCAGGGTCGTCATTGACTAAAGACCCATCGTCAGTGGCTCCTTCTGAGGAGTCCAGTCTACTTCTTGGGGAACTGAAAAAATATTTAATTTTTTATTAGATATTTTCTTTATTTACATTTCAAATGTTATCCCTTTCTTGTTTTCCCCTCCAAAAACCCCCTATCCCATCCTCTGTCACCTCTGCTTCTGTGAGGGTGTTCCCCCACCCACCAATGCATTCCCACTTCCCTGGCTTGGCATTCCCCTGCACTGGTGCATCAAGTCTTCACAGGACCAAGGGCCTCTCCTCCCACTGATGTCCAACAAGGCTATCCTCTGCTACATATGCAGCTGGAGCCCTGGGTCCCTCCATGTGTACTCTTTGGTCAGTGGTTTATTCCCAATGTTTTTTGACCTCTCTGTGCAAAGGGCTTCAACCTCTGAGGTCTTCCCCCTCATTGTCTGTGTGTTAATTTAATTTCTGTAGTTTTGAAATACAACTTGACATTTTTCATCCCTTCAACATTGTTCCGTTTCTCAAAGATCACCCTGACTCTTTTTGTGATTCATTTGTGGTTGGTCTCAATCTTCATCAGAGTTACCTTGAATCTACATGGTTTTTTTTTTCCTTTTCTTTTCTGGGACAGGGTTTCTCTATGCAGGCCTAGATCTCCTAGAAATCACTCTGTATAGTCAGGCAGGAATTGAACTCACTGAGGTCTGCCTGCCTCTGCCTCCTGAGTGCTGGGATTAAAGGCGTGCATAACCGCAGCCCAGAAGAATTCATTTTTTAAAAATAATTTCAAACTGCACACATGGTACTGTTTCTTCTGTCAAGGTCTTGTACAATATTGTACAAATGTAATACTTTTGTCAGATTTATTTTTCTGCATTTAATGTATTTTTTTCTTTGTGGTCTTAGAAAGAATATTTATAAAAAGTTTAACATTCATTGAGAAATTAAGCTTATGCCTTTTGACCCTACTGAATTGCTTTATTTCTGCTTAGCTTTGTATGTATTCTGTGTATGTAATTATTTAAATTACTGCATTTGGGGGCATTGTTTTCAGTCTAGGTGATTTCTGCTGTGGAAATTTTTCTGCTAGTCTCTTAGTTCAATGTCATTTCAACAGGTTCCAGGAAAAATAGAAGCAACAGGAAGCAAAAATATCAACTCAGAGACACCAAAGCCAAACATTTGACTGTAAAGCTCTGTATCAACAGAGAGAGCGAAATAAAGACATTGTCAGAAGATGACTCAGGGGGGCTGGTGAGATGGCTCAGTGGGTAAGAGCACCCGACTGCTCTTCCAAAGGTCCAGAGTTCAAATCCCAGCAACCACATGGTGGCTCACAACCATCCGCAACGAGATCTGGCGCCCTCTTCTGGAGTGTCTGAAGACAGCTACAGTGTACTTACATATAATTAATAAAATCTTTAAATAAAAAAAAAAAAAGAAGATGACTCAGATAGTTAACTTCTCCTGTTACTTTACTATGAATAACTATGTGATATATGCTACTAACAGGGAATGAAGAATATACAATATTAGGGAGAAATGGAGAGTGGTGGGGATTGATGCTGGAGTGTTTTAACAAGTATCCTAGAATATTGTGAAACATAGTACTTGGTAGGCAGAGGCAGATGAATATGGATTAGGCTGGTCTACAAATAGAGTCCCAGGCTAGGCAGTTTCTTTCTTTTTCTTTCTTTCTCTGTTCCTCCCTCCTTCCCTCCCTCCCTCCCTCCCTTCTCTCTCTCTCTCTCTCTTTCTTCCTTTCTTTCTTTCTTTCTTTCTTTCTTTCTTTCTTTCTTTCTTTCTTTCTTTCTTTCTTTCTTTCTTTCATGTATCCATATATGTGTCCATTCTATGTATCTATATATCTATGTGTCTATGTATCTATCATCTATCAACAGAGTGGAGAATATTGTGAAAAATTCTTTGGCAAGGCTTTTGAAACTTTATATTAAAAGAACACTTTCCTGAATAAAATTTTCAAATTGGATTCAACAATTCACAGAACATCAAACACACCAAGATCTGTTAACAGCAAAAACCTCACATCAAAAAGTACAAAATCCAGGCCAAGACGGTTCACCGGTAAATTCCAACAGTACTCCCAAGACAGGTTGCCTGTGGTCTTGTGATGAGCAGAAAAGACGTTTCTACTCCCAAACTCATTTCACAGCAATTGTATAATTTTGATATTAGACAAAGTGTACAAGGATAATACAAGAAAAAGATGAACAGAAACATCAAATAAAATATTGATATTGGTAACTGTTTGTCATGACCCAGACATGACCCAAACTTGTCTAAGTTGATTTTACTTCAGAAATAACGGATGTTAGTGAGAGACAACATGTAAATGTAGTTTGCAAACCAGGAACTCTTCCCACAGCTGAAAAGTCTCCTGTGGAACCCACGGGTAGGCGCCATCCTTAGCGGTGCTGGGTGTGAAAGGCAAGCGCATGCGCTCTGCTCAGCCGACACAGTTTATATTTGGGGCTTATTTAGGAAGATTAAGACTGTTCTCTTTCGAATCCCAGAGAACTCTGTATTTGAAAACTTTCATAGTGAGTGAAAAAGTGCAGTTCATGTCTGAGAATCTGTGTTCTATAAATAGTTTATTCCTGGGTGTCAAGTTCCTTCATTCAACCACTTCCAGATACCGAAGCGTCATGGTTAGTTTTGACGTTTAGACAAAGACTGCTTATGTTTTAGAGCATTCCAACTTAAACTCCTGCTAAATCTGGCTGTATATACATTTCATAAAAGAGCTTATCCATACATAAATAAGCCACGAGTCATTGGAAAGCCCATGACTGAGACACTGCCGTTAAATTATGTAATAAGGTAGAAATGACTGCTATATAAACATTAGGCTGAAAATCTGCTGTCTTATTGCGTCAAGGAAGAAATATAACAGGTATGGAAATCTGAAAATCTGAAACAAAAGGGTTGATATTTGCAACGATGTGGTTGTTTGTGTGGGGAATACAAAAGAATTAGAGCAACTAGGAAATACAGCGGGTTGCTACATTGCAATGCTTGTGTAGGTAACACAGAAGAACTTGAACAAACAGGAAATGCAGTGTTTGCTACATGTAGCATAGTTATAACAGAACGAATGACATTTTATAGAGAGACAAAAAATAGAAAATATAACTAGAACCGAGCTCCATATTCAGTGGCAACACAAGCAAACAATGTGTATAAAGGGATTGCTTTCTTTAAAATATATGAATCCTTATTTCTAAAATTATACAAATTAAGCCAGATGTGGTAGGCAGGCTGCGGTAAGAGGACCACAGCACGTCTGAGACTGGTCTGGGCTACAGAATGACTTCTGGGCCAGCCTGAGCTACAGAATAACTTCTAGGTCAGCCTGGGCTACATAGTGAGGCCCTATCTCAAGCAAGCAAGCAAGCAAGCAAGCAAGCAAGCAAGCAAGCAAGCAAGCAAGCAAGCAAGCAAACAAGCAAACAAATGAACGAACGAATGAACAAATAAATGAACAAACAGAATTTGATACAGACTCATTGAAAAGCATGAGAGAACATGTAGATAAAGGAACATGTCCATAGGTGGCTCACTGTTCACAGGTTGCTCCATGTGGTAACTATTGGTTTTTCTATGAAAGAGCAGGAGGTTTTTCTTTTTCCATGAAATTTATGATACTGAGAAAAATATCTGTTCAAGATCAAGCCCAGCAGATTTTCTCAAAGTGTCAATACTTATTTCAACTTTTCTATTAGGCGTAGAAAAGGCTTAAAGTAAAGAAAATTTCAAGTCTCCTGTTACTATTAAGAATCATCTGAGAAGATTAATACAGCCTGCATGACCACAGAAAAGCTGATCAGGTTATAAATATTGTCCATGATTTTGGTTTTACTGTGTAATTGTTTTAACTGCCTTCCTGGGAACTGGGGACCATTCATAAATCTGCTGCTGTTCTAGTAGAGGCATGGTGCTGGCTTGGGATCCTCCTTAAAAAGTCTCTGAGATTGTCCCCAGGCAAAGGGAAACACTAAAGGGCTGGTGCAGCTGGCTGACGATTGTTGAGTCTAGCAGAGGACTGGCCTGTGGCTTACTTCTAAAGGCCACTGCAGTGCAATGGGTCACACTGTCATCTTTCCAGCCTAGCGCTACTCAAGATTCTAGAACCAGGCTGCCAATGTGAAAGCAAACAAAGCTGTCTTTGGATTGTAGTCAGGAGAGTCAAAGCATGACTTGGAGTGGTTTAACTGGCTGATAATTTTCAGCAAACCGATAGACAACAAATGAATATATAATTTAAATAAAAAGTATGATTATTGAAATAAAACATTAATAAAAAACCCCCACAATTGTTCTCTTCAGCCATGTGGCTGCTTAGCCTAGCCTGGGCCAACACGGAGCCAGCTTTTCTGCTGGAGGAATATATCATGTTTGGTTAGCCACTACCCATTTCCTGCACTTATGCACAAAGTCATAAAGAATTATCTTTTTTCTTTTAAAGAATTATCTTTCCTTAGAAATGCCCAGTTTTGGGGAATTGTCTACACCATAAGTCAGACCCTAACTTGCTGGACCCTCTCGGAACTTGCTGCCTTGGCTGGAGTCATTTGAAGAGGGTACAAGGCAGGTGCCACTCATTGCAATGGTGCCAGAAAGAATGATTGGGCGCTGTCTGATCCTTAGCCTTCTCTTGCTTGTCTCTTTACCATGCTTCTCTGTCAATTCTACATGTTTTCTTTCTTTCTTTTTTATTAATTAGTTTATTTATTTACATTTTAAATGTTGTCCCCCTTCCTGGTCTCCCCTACACAAACCCCCTACCCCATCCCCCATTCCCTTTGCCTCTAAGAGGATGCTCCCCCTCCACCCACCCACTCCCACCTGATCCCTCTAGCATTCCCCTTCTCTGGGGCATCAGGCCTCCATAGGATCAAGCAAATCCCCTCCCATTGATGTCAGATAAGTCAGTACTCTGCTACATATGTAGTGGGAGCCATAGACTGGCCCATGTGTGCTCTTTGGTTGGTGGCTTAGTTCCTGGGAGCTCTGAGGGGTCTGGTTAGTTGATACTGTTGTTCTTCCTATGGAGTTGCAATCCCCTTCAGCACCTTCAATCCTTTCCCTAACTCTTCCATTGGGGTTCCTGGTCTCAGCCCAATGGTTGGCTGTATCTGCATATGTCTTAAGTCAGGTGCTGTCAGAGCCTCTCAGGTTCAGCCATGCCAGGTTCTTGTCTACAAGCACATCTTGGCTTCTGCAATAGTGTCAGGGTTTGGTGTCTGTGGATGAAATGGATCCCAAGGTGGGGTGGTCTTTGGATGGCCTTTCCTTCAGTCTCTGTTCCTTTTTTTTTTGTCTTTGCATTTCCTTTTTGACAGTGACAATTAATTCTGGGTTAAAATTTTTGAGGTGGGTGGGTGGCCCCATCCCTTAACTGGGGGCCATGTCTACCTACTGGAGATGGTCTCTACAGGTTCTATCTCCCTGCTGTTGGGAATTTTGGCTAATGCCATCCCCATTGAATCCTGGGATTCTCTTGAATTCCTGGTATCTGGGACTTTCTAGTGGTTCCCCAAGTTCTCCACTCTTAACTGCTGCATATTTCTTTCTACCCATTCTCCTAGCCCTCTAGGCTTCTCTTCTGTCTCCCCCAGCCCAATACCTTTTTTCCTGCCCCATTCCCCCCCCCCCATCCTCTCCCACCTAGATCCCTCCCTCCCTCCTCCCATTAATTATTTTGTTTGCCCTTCCAAGTGGGATTGAAGCATCCACACTTTGGCCTTCCTTCTTGTTAAGCTTCATATGGTCTGTGAGTTTCATGAGTATTCTGAGCCTTTTGGCTAATATCCACTTATCAGTGAGTGCATATCATAATGTCCTTTTGGGTCTGGGTTACCTCACTCAGGATGATATTTTCTAGTTCCATCCATTTGCCTGCAAAATTTGTGAAGTCCTTGTTTTTAATAGCTGGGTAGTATTTCATTGTGTAAATGTACTACATTTTCTATGTCCATTCTTCTTGTTGAGGGACATCTGGTCATTTCCAGCTTTCTGGCTACTATAAATAAGGCTGCTATGAACATAGTAGAGCATGTGTCCTTGTGATATAGTGGAACACCTTTTGGGTATATGCCCAGGAGTGGTTTGTTGTAAAATCTCCAATCCAAGTAAGCCTGTGCAAAGAAAACAACTCAATATGAATACAAGCTGCACACCTAGATTGGGAAGATCTACCGCCACACTACTCTATTCCCCAGCTACGAGATCCCTTATAACTTGCACTTTCTCCTGGCCACGTGCTCTGCTCCATTTTTCTTCCACCTCTTTTCTCCTCCATCGTCCTCTCTTCTCTCTTCTCTCTTCTCTCTTCTCTCTTCTCCCTTCTCCCTTCTCCCTTCTCCCTTCTCCCTTCTCCCTTCTCCCTTCTCCCTTCTCCCTTCTCCCTTCTCCCTTCTCCCTTCTCCCTTCTCCCTTCTCCCTTCTCCCTTCTCCCTCTTTCTCACTCCAAACTTTTCAGCCCCACCTTCCTTTCCACTGTCCAATCTCCAGCTCTAGCCTTCATTTTACAAGTCAAAATGGGGAGGAGGTTCACGTGAAGTCACCTGAGTACATGATTCACTTCTAATTCTCAGCCCTTCTTGGGGAAGCAGAATTAGCCCCCCAAAAAAAACAAACAGCACCAGGGCAATCCACAACAGTGGTATAGCTGGGTCTTCAGGTAGAACTATTTCCAATTTTCCTAGGAACCGCCAGATTGATTCCCAAAATGATTTTACCAGCTTGCAATCCCACGAGCAATGGAGGAGTGTTCCTCTTTCTCCATATCCTCGCCAGCATCTTCTGTCACCTGAAATTTTGATCTTAGCCATTTTGATTGGTGTAAGGTGGAATCTTAGGATCGTTTTGATTTGCATTTCCCTGATGACCAGTGATGTTGAACATTTCGTTAGGTGCTTCTCGGCCATTTGAGATTACTCAGTTGAGGATTCTCTGTTTAACTCTGTACCCCATTTATTAATTGGGTTATTTGGTTTTCTAGAGCCTAACTTCTTGAATTCTTTGTATATTTAGGATATCAGCCCTCTATCAGATGTAGTATTAGAAAAGCTCTTTTCCCAATCTGTAGGTTGCCATTTTGTCCTGTTGACAGTGTCCTTTGCCTTACAGAAGCTTTTCAGTTTCATAAGGTCCCATTTGTCAATTCTTGATCTTAGAGTATAAGCCACTGATGTTCTGTTCAGGAAAATTTCCCCTGGGCTAATGTGTTTGAGGCGCTTTCCCATTTTCTCTTCTACTAGATTCATCATATCTGGTTTTATGTGGAGGTCCTTGATCCATTTGGACTTCAGCTTTGTACAAGGAGATAAAAATGGATCAATTTTCATTCTTCTAAATGCAAACCTCCAGTTAGACCAAGACCATTTGTTGAAGATGTTTTCTTTTTTCCACTGTATGGTTTGGCTTCTTTATCAAAGATCGAGTGACCATAGGTGTGTGGGTTTTTTCTGGGTCTTCAGTTCTGTTCCGTTGATATACTTGTCTGTCTCTGTTCCAATACCAAGCGGTTTTTATCACTATTGCTTGGTAGTTCAGCTTGAGGTCAGGCATGGTGATAAACCACCAGTTATCCACCATGGTGGATAAACTTCCACCAGAAGTTCTTTTATTGTTGAGGATTGCTATCCTGAGTTTTTTGTTATTCTGGATGAATTTGAGAATTGCTCTTTCTATCTCCGTGAAGAGTTGAGTTGGAATTTTGATAGAGATTGCATTGGATATGTAGATTGCTTTTGGTAAGATGTCCTTTTTTTTTTTTTTTTTACTGTTAATCCTACCAGTCCATGAGCATGGGAGATCTTTCCATCTTCTGAGGTCTTCTTTGATTTCTTCCTTCGGGAACTTGAAGTTCTTGTCATATAGATCTTTCACTTGCTTGGTCAGAGTTACACCAAGATATGTATATTATTTGTGACTATTGTGAAGTGTGTAGTTTTTCTAATTTCTTTCTCAGCCTGTTTATCCTTTGTGTAGAGGAAGGCTACTGATTTATTTGAGTCAATTTTATATCCAGCTACTTTGCTGAGGTTGTTTGTCAGCTGTAGGAGTTCTCTGGTAGAATTTTTGGGGTTGCTTATGTATACTATCACATCATCTGCAAAGAGCGTTATTTAAGTTTTTCTTTCCTATTTATATCCCCTTGACTTCCTTTTGTTGTCTAATTGTTCTGGCTAAAACTTTGAGTACTATATTGAATAGATAGAGAGAGAGTGGGCAGCCTCATATTGTCCCTGATTTTAGTGGGATTGATTGCTTCAAATTTCTCTCTATTTAACTTGATGTTGCTATTTGTTTATTGTATATTGCTTTTATTATGTTTATGTATGTGCCTTGAATTCGTGATCTCTTCAAGACCTTTAACATGATACCTGTAGATCAGAAACATTCATCTTCTATGTAAAGATGGTTTCTGTTCAAACAACTATCAGGAATCAGGGGAAGTCTCTAGGACATATTAACATTTGCAACCTGTGAGAATGAGGTTACTTTTCTTACAGATCCTATCTTCCTTTCTACGTTAAAGTGCTTTATAATTTACTGAAGTTCATTCTCATTGTTTATCTCTCTCCACTCTGATATGAGCTGTGTGAAGGCAGGCATTCTCTATTTAAACTCATTTCCTTGAGGCATGTTTACCAAGCACATAGGGCTACCCCTGGAACAAAGTAAGCACTTCAGAAGAATTTGTGTTTTAATTAATAAAGAGAATGTATGTGCATGCATGCATGTGCATGTGTGTGTGTTTGTGTGTGTGTGTGTGCATGTGCCAGTGCAAGTGTGTATTATGCTTGTGTATGTGTGGGTGCATGTGCACATGCTAGTGCTGCAAGCATGCCTCTGTATGTGTGTGTGTGTGTGTGTGTGTGTGTGTGTGTGTATGTGAGTGTACACTCCTCCTTCCACCTTGTTTGCAGCAGGCACTTTGTTTTCTTACTCATGATTGTCAGACTAGCTGACCCATAAGCTTCTGGGGGTTCTCCTGTCTCTGTTTCCCATCTTGCTGTAGCAGCCCTGGGATTATAGATACACCTGAGCATGCTTGGCTTTATATGCTTTGCGCTCAGGTGTTCATGTTTGTGTAGCAAGTACTTTTCCCATTGAGATGTCTCCCTCACCCTTAATAAAGATGTCTGAGATGCCGTCTTTCAAATCCCTTGATTGTACTCACGGTGCTTTGTACTTGGTTCACTGTGAAACCTTGGCATGTTCCTGCTGAAGTTGGCTTTGGTGTGCAATCACATTATGGGTTTGCCAAAACTATGATTCAGCAGAGGATGGTAATCAGTAACTCTCTGCTTCCAAGAAAATGAGAAAAAAAAACTAACTGATTCTCATGGAGAGTTTACGTGGAGGTCCAGCTCTTGACACCTAGCTGAACCCCCTTTTATGTCGCAAGAGAAAGTTTGAAATTAGCAATACTGTTGATAAGGTAAAAGAATATTTGACTACAGGGCTAGAAATCATTGTATTCATTTTAATTAAAAACTTAAAGTTTTCATTGATTCCAAATGAATGACACTGAGTCCAGCTGATGTAATGCCATGGTGAGGAGTGGAATCTCAGTGGGCAAGGGCGTCCAGGTGAGGGTAGCTGAGAAGTGCTTGGTGCATCACCACAGAGACGAAGTTCAGAATGAGGTTAGTATCTGAAGGTAACAGTTGCCAGCAGAAGAGAGTTTGAACACTTGATCCCACACTGAGGCAAAGTATTAACATTTATTAAGAAAATACTATGTTTGTGATGAGTTTTAGATATACTTTTTATATTATGACTTTCATATGTATTTTCACATTATGGTCAAAATAAGCTCATGGTAACAGTTTAATTTTATGGATAAAGGGATGGAAATAGCGAGGGTTGTTGATTTACAGCTACACAACAAGAGAGGGGCTTACCCAGACCCTGGTTTAGGCCAGTTGGTTCTCGGTCTCTCATGCTTTCTCGGAATCACCTCCAGCACAGGAGACATGTTAGGTGTGAAGGCACAGAAAACAAGTGTGTTCTCTGGGTAAAGATGGGAGAGGACATATTCAGGCCCCTTGTCAAGTTCTAAACCCTTTTAATATCTACTACAGCAATATTGTTTTTTAAAAAGGCAAAACTGCTTGGGAGACAAGAAAATGGGAGAGAAATCGATTGATAAATCGATGGAAACCTGGTGATTGCTGAGCAGTCTCAGACATCCGGGAGCAGGAAGCTGCGGTTGCTTGTCTTTGCACATACTGATCAATCACTCATAAACGTGTATACTGGGACTCCTGAGGACAGCTTTGCCATCCTTCTTGAGCCTGACTCATATGGGTAATGGCTTGTGAGGTTACCATGGGCACACTGGTCTCCCAGTCCCTGACACACTGTGCCTTTGTTAAAACACATCCACGCAAGTCTTCAGAAAGACCTAGTGATATTAATATCCTGACAATCCATTTCTGTTTTTGCTCTCGGAGATTCTAATTCTAATAACTTAAAACAACCCTGTGGCATAAAATTACAAAATAAAATTCCCATTTTTTATGGATATAGCATCTCTTTAAATAATCCTGGTTGTCCTAGAACTCACTGTGTAGACCAGGCTGGCCTTGATCTCACAGAAACCCCCACCTGGCTCTGCCTCCAGAGTGCTGGAATTAAATGTTCTATCATAAGTGTTGAGTTCAGAGAATTTCCATGACTGTATAGCACAGAGCCCCAGAATTCTCACCTTATAAAACTAAAATTTTCTATCCATCCCACAACTCCTATCACTGCCCCCTACTATTTTCTATTTTTCTATTTCTGGAATTAATAACTTCAAAAAGCTCTTAATTGGAGTTGTACAGGATTTCTGATGCTGTGATGGGCTTATTTCACTTAGTGCAATGTCTTTGAGATTCATCTGTCTAGTAGAAGATGACATAATTGCTTTATTTTCAAGGACCAAATAACCTTCCCACTTTTAACCAACTTTGAACTCTTAAACATGCGTGGACACTTTACAGTGAGTAGGAATCAGAAGGAAGCCTACTGCATGAAAGATAAGACGCACAAACACATGCTAGGTGACCCAAAGGTAAGACAACGCTACAGAGACTACCGACCAAAGTGTCAGGGAATAGATGTTCCACCAGAGCGCAAGACTAGGTCAATTATAACAAAGAGAAATAAAGAAAACAACAACAAAAACCAACAGCAGCAATGAAGAGTTCTCAGGAAAACTCAAAAGAATGAATCACAGAGCCAAGGAAAGTAGAGGAAAAAGAAATATAGAAAATCAGAGAAAAGAAAATTTAGACTGATAGGTTAGGAAATCAAAACAAACACACAAACAAAACAAAACAAAACAAAACAAAAACACAAGACCAGAGTTCTTCAGGAAGAAGATAGAAAACAAAACAAAACTAAACAAAACAACCCAGAGGGGATGAAGTTTAACACAAACAGATGCAGACCTGGACAAAGTTCTCTACTCCTATAAGCCTAGCATGCAGTAGGCTGAGGCAGGAGGATAGCAAGTTGAGATCAACCTTACAAAGTAAGATTCTGCCTCAAATAAACAACAAATAAATCCCCTCAATTATGCAGACAACAAGCACATGGATTTCATAGTTGAAGGGCCCCATTGCTTTAGGTTCCCTCCATGAAACATCAGGACACAAGGGCAAATGGATGCTTGGGTTTAGGGTACAGCTCAGTGGCAAGGCACCCAGGGAGCATGCATAAGGCCTCTTGGCTCTATCCCTCATATGGGAGACAGCAAAAAAGCAGGTTCTATGCCTTAGACAGAAGAACTGAACACAGAAACAGTGAGTAAAATTCTATCAACAGGACGACAGCAATGCTAGAAACATCAAGATAACATAGGCAACTACAAACGAAATGAGTTCCTTGGGATTCCCTTGGCCCGTTAGTTTATTAAGCTGTATTTTATCATCCAAATTCCTGAATTCTATTAAAGAAGAGAGAGAGAGAGAGAGAGAGAGAGAGAGAGAGAGAGAGAGAGAGAGAGAGAGAGAGAGAGAGAGAGAGAGAGAGAGGAGGGAAGGGAAGAAGAGAGGGAGAGTGAGAATTGGAGATTCTTAAGACCCTTTAAAAGTTAGCGTCTTGCTTTGCTACTCAGTCTGGTCTCAAATCCACGGACTCCAGTGAATCCCCAGTCTCCTGCCTCAGCCTTCTGAGTTACTGGGATTGCAGGCACACACTTCCATTCTGCTTGCTGTGTTTAAATGGTTTAAACTTCAGCGGTTGGAGTTTCAGATATATAAGCAACATGACATCAGTCGATGCTCTTACCAACACATGCAACACAGTTGACCACACTGCACTTCACCATTGATGAACCAGTGATTATACATTGCCATGAACTCAAGTCTATACTTAATCACAAGTTTTTTTTTCTTTCACCTTTACTTAATGCTGTTTTCTGGCCCAGCATCCCTTTGGATGAGGATATGATATTTACTTTGTTGCTCTGGGTTACAACAGAGTTGTGACAAAAAAGCTTGCCTTGTTATTATGATGGCTCTGAGAAGGAACGACCAGACATTTGCAAGAGGGACTTGTTTGCTGTGTTTTCCTGGTTAGACTGGGGTTCTGGGTGTTGGGACCCACAGGACAGTGCCCTCCTCATTACGGCAGCTGCTGTTTGCCTGACTACCAGAATGAGGTTGCTAGCAGGGTCTCACTGTGAACTTTGTCAGCTCTGCTTCCTCTTACTACAGCCTTTGAAAGGCATCACGGTGTCCAGTCTGCACTTTAGCGTGAATGCTGTGTCTCACTTCTGTAGCATGGAATAGCTACATGCAAAGATTTTTTTCTGCACAGTAGGCAAGTCCTTTTCCCACTATTTATCCAAAACATATTTAAATGAGTGAGTATTGTCTCAGGGGTAGTTATTTTATGATTTGGGTTATAATTTGATGTAATTGTATTTGGTTATATTTTTTTACTTTTTTTTTTGCTATGCCCTCCTTTCACTGGGGGCATATTCATTGTACACTGTGCTAAGTTCATATAGACAATTATTTCAAGCGTGTCATATACTTTGTTCATATTCACCTTGTTATGCTTTTTTTCTGAAACATTTATCTCAGAGATGTTGTGTCAGAAACCCGTAATATTCTTTTGTTGTTGTTTAATTTTTTATTGATTTTGCACCCTTATCCCACTTATCTCCTTGTCTCTTTGTATTCACCCTTGCAACCTCCACCCCCCCAAAAAATAAAATAAAATAAAATAAAATAAAATAAGACCCACATCTAGTCCTGGAAGGTGTAGTGTGTCCCATAGTATACCCTTTTGTTCCCACTTTACTTGCAAATGTTCTTTGCAGTGAGTCATTGGTCTGGTTGAGGCCTCTGGCTTCTGTTAAACCATCTATACTGGATCCTCACAGGGGCTCCTCCTGTTGTTGTTTTGGGTCTTGGAGATCCTGAAGCTTTGGATCTGCAGGACTGGCCCTTTCATAGGCTTCAGCAGATCATTTATGGCATAGATATTGGGGTGGACCAACTCAAAGCCCTGGATCTGGGCCTGGGAGGTAGGTGAGTTAGTCAGCCTGCCAGCTCTTCTGCTCCTGCAGCACCAACATAAGCTCTCCAGCACTGCCCGGCTTAATGCTGCAGCTGGCAAGGGTCAGTGCCAAATCTCCCATGCTCAAACTCTCAGGGCTGACTGCCCTGCTCCCCCAGCAATAGGGTCAGCTCCACTGTTCTGCCTAGGTGAAGTTCAGGGTCACTCTCCTGAGTGCTGCAGCCAGGAAGGGACAGGGACAGTTTGCCAGCTCAATTGACCTCAGCGACAGACAGACATCGTATGTGCTGCAAAGTGGGAGGGAATCTCTTCCTTGCCCACCCCACCCCACTGCAGACAAGGGGCAGGACCAAGCTCATGTTTTCAGGCAAGTTCACCCACTCTGCTGCCATCAAGGTCAGCTCTACTGTGCTGCCCAGGCAAAGGCTGGGCCCGGCTCGGCACAGTGCCTTAGGAGGCAGTCCAGACCAGGGACACGTGAATGGACTTTGGTGCTAACATGGGCCTAGAACATCAACACAGACCCAAGTGCCATAGGACCACGACATGGACATGACTCAGCAGCAGCAGCAGCAGCAGCAGCAGCAGCAGCAGCAGCAGCAGCAGCAGCAGCAGCAGTCTGGATGTCTCCATGGCCTCAGGTGGCAGCACAGGTAGTACGACCCTCAGTCATCCACACGATCTCTGGTGACAGCCTAGACCACGGACATCTGCTTGGTCTTCATGGCAACTCAGGCTACAGACATTGACAAAGACCCCAGATGCAACAGGACTGTGGACTCAGACATGGCCTTTGGCAGGACCTGGCCAGGACCTCTTCATATCCGCTGGTTCCTCTCCACAGTTCCACCTTTCTTCACAGTGCACGGACCCTCTGGCTTAGCTTTCCTCCCATCTCTTCACTGCATACTTTATCTTTCCCATCTCCCCATCACACATTCCATCCCACATTCGTTCATCTTAGTGGTGGTCTTGGGCATTGCTTGGGTGTTTTCAACCTTTTCTTCTGGCCTCCCTGGGTCAATGTGGCTGGGGCAGATGCTTCAGTATCTTTCTTCTGGCTGCTGTTAATTTCTTGTTAGTTTTTTTTCTTCTTAATCCCTCATACCCTCTCATCCTCCCTCCCTCTCTCCCTCCTTTTCCCTCCCTCCCTCCCTCCTTCCCTCCCTCCCTCCTTCCCTTCCTCTCCCTCTCCCTCCCTTCCTTCATTCCTGTTTTACAGGACTTGCTATATAACTCAAGGTGGCCTGGAACTCATTATGTGTCTTAGGCTGACCTGTAGATCTCAGTATCTCAATGTTCTTGCTTTAGCCTCCCCAGTGTTGGGATTATCAACCCTTGAGACCCAGAATAGACTTGTTGCTTTCTTCTCATCTATAGCCTCCGGTCTAGATTCCATAACACTTAAAATTGGTGTAGTGACAAAATTATTCTCCAACTTGTCCACAAGCCATAGACTTTTATTAGAATAAATGCAGCCATTGTTTTGTGTAGAGCAATGGAAGCTATTCCACAGAGGGCATGGTACCCATAAAGATCTTGGGCTGCTCACACGCTGTGATGCCATTTCCCCAGTCTGTTCAGTGGAGGTGAATTTATGCTGTGTATTTAACTGAGATGCTGTGGAACCCGAGGCATTAGGATGCTTAGATGTTCTGACTGGCAGGAGAGTCACCTGCCTGGCAAGCAATGTCTATACAAAAGCATCACTAACTTTCAAACGATGTTTCAGCAGAGTACACAGAGCTTCATAAAAAGCGTTAGAGAAAAACAAACAAACAAACAAAACCCCAAACAACCCTTAGACGACTTAGATCAGAAATGATAGCTATTTCTTTAAAAATATTTGTGCTTTACATTTCTTTTTTTAAAAAAAGATTTTATTTATTATTATAAATAAATATACTGTAGCTGTCTTCAGACACACCAGAAGAGGGCGTCAGGTCTTACTACGGGTGGTTGTGAGCCACCATGTGGTTGCTGGGATTTGAACTCAGGATCTTCAGAAGAGCAGTCAGTGCTCTTACCCTGCTGAGCCATCTCACCAGCCCCGTGCTTTACATTTCTCACTAGTTTTTTCCATATGAGATCCTCATGATATAGACTGTGTCTTCACTTGTGCTAACTGCAAAGTGCTCATGACAATGACTTACAATTTGCCCTTAACCTGGGCAAGGCCGAGACTAGGCAATCACCCTAGACTTTAAAATTTAATAATATAAAGATTCACATGCTGTCTTTAAATTAAAAATAATATTATTTACCTGTCACATAATGTACACTTTATCTTATTCTAATATTATTTGCATTTACTTCTTTCATCAGACTTAGCAACATTTTCTACTGGTCAGTTTAAAAATTTATTTTGTTGTCTTCTTGATTTATACTATTCTAGTATTATTATTAATATTGCTGTATACTACAAACATAACCTAAAGCAATCATATCACAAACAATTTGTAGAAAAAAATTGGCTTGAAACATTTGTGACTGTGAGGAAAGATCAAGGCTGTCAGTCTCTGGTCCTTCCTCTTCCACCCTAGCAGGGACAGTGGACCTTTTCTCCATGAGTGTTCATAGATCTCACTTGTGTCACATGGAGCCTTTGGGATATCGGCTAGTGGTGTTCTTTTTTTGCCTTTACCAAATTGGTGAGGCTACAGCAGCTTTGATTCCATTATGGGGAGGCGTGGAGCAGTGAAAGGCAGCCTGTTTTGATTGAATGAGGCTTGCACCAGTGACCTATTAGAAAACTCTACAAGGGAGAAGAACAATGAGCCACATTCCCAGAGACGGGTGCCTGACACCACAGAGACCCCCAACTCCATAATTCTGTGACTATAAGTCACACAGACAATGTCCCAAGCTTCTGGCACTCTGGCTAGACTCCACCCCCACAGTTACCTGACTATAGCCAGGTGTGCTCCTCCCCACAGTTACCTGATAGCCCAGCCCACTATAAAAGGAGCCCTTGGCCCCTCCTTGCTCTCTCTAAGCTCTCACTTTTCTCACTATCATCTCTAGCCCTCCTTCTCTCTCTCTCCCTTCCCTCCTCTCTCCACGTGGCCATGCGCCCCCCCCCCTTCTCTCTTTCTCTCTGCCTTTCTACAATAAAGCTCTAAAACCATAGACTGACTCTGCTCATCTAGGCCCGCTGTGCTTGAACGATGGGATAGGCTTTCCCTTAAAGAGCTGCATCTAACCTCCCACTGGAAGGCCTTCCTGCTCTCCAGCCATGGACTGGACCAAGGACTCTCACCGTATGGAAACCACTCAATGCCACCTTTCTCCCTGCCCTCTCCTCCTTTCTGCCTCAGTGTTGACTGAGCCACCCCCAGGGGCCCCCATTTTGTTCTCAGCTCTTCCGCGGTGTCCAGCGGTGTCTGGGATGTCCGAGACTGAGAACCTGTTATCTCTGGCCTCCGTGAGGCCCAGAGACCTCAGACTGCCCCTTGTCCACCTCCCAGCGAGCTGGGATTTCCTGGCTTCATACAGCCAGACAACCCACCGGGTCCTTCTGCCCAGAGCACCAGAACTCTGGCAGGATGCGGGTTTTCTTCCACTCCCTTTATTCCCCTACACCTGGCACCCAACAGGGAGGTCTCCAATTTCTTCTGCTGTCAACTCTGGCCACAGTGACAGTTCCTGTGTTCTCAGGAGAGAAGTGTTAATTGGTAAGCGATAATGCACTCTTTAGAAGAAGAAGAGCTGGGCTAAGTGGAGCTGAGATGTTACTCTTCACAGATGGAGGTCTTCTATTTTTCCTCCCTGCAACTATCCCTCCTCTGTGTACATCCTGATGGAAGGGCACTTTTTTTTACTTCTTCTTCTTCTTCTTCTTCTTCTTCTTCTTCTTCTTCTTCTTCTTCTTCTTCTTCTTCTTCTTCTTCTTCTTCTTCTTCTTCTTCTTCTCCTTCTCCTCCTCCTTCTTCTCCTCCTTCTCCTTCTCCTTCTCCTTCTCCTTCTCCTCCTCCTCCTCCTTCTCCTCCTCCTCCTTTTTCTCTCTCTCCCCATTCCTCCTCCTCTTCTTCATCCCTCCATCCTCCTCTTTTTCCTCCTCCTCCTTCTCCCCTTCCCTCCCTCTTCCTCCTCCTCTACTTCCCCATTCTCTCCTCTCCCCCTCTTCCTCCTCCTCTTTTTCCTCCTCCTGCTCTTCCCCCTCCTCTTCCCTCCTCTTCCCTCTCTTTCTCTTCTTCTTCCTCCTCCTTCTCCTCCCCCTTCCCCCTCCATCACCTACTCCTATTCTCCCTCCCCTCTTCCTCTTCCCCCTCCCTTTCCCCCTCCTCCTCTTCTTTTCTTACCTAGAATTCACTTGACATGGGTGCTGGGAACATGGGGCCTCTGCAGGAGAGATAGATGCTTTTAACCACTGAGCCATCTCTCCAGCCTCTCTACCACTGAAGTTGAAAAACTTGTTAAGGGAGGCCCAGCTGCATTGTGCATATGGTCTTGAGTGAAAATCCCTAAAGCTGGATCCAGGTAGAGTAGACCACTACATACTGTTGTTCTTTGCCTCCTTTGTGGGGCCTGAACTAGTTCCTGTTAGAGAAAAGACTACTACCTGTTATTTATTCTTTATGTCCTATTTGGGGTGGGGGAAGACTGTGAGTCCCTCCTAGAGCTAACATCCTGCCCAACAATATCATGCATGGACCCTGTTGCTCTTTTTGGTGTTCTTGTAGCTCTCTCCTCAGTACATGATGTTTCAAAGTTTGTGATAAAGGAGACCATATGGCAGACAGCATGGAAGCCCCTCAGCAGATTGACTTACATAACAAAACAGACAGACATGCTTGCTCTAAGGTCGTGTGTCCATTTTGAGCCTGTACTTAAAATGCCATGAGAGATTGTCTTCTCAGTAATATTTGAAAATTGTTAAGTTGGAGATGTGGCTAAGTGGTTAAGAGCATTTGTTCTTTCAGAAGACTAGAGTTCCACTCGCAGCCCTTACATGATGGCTCACAACATTCCTTAGTCTCCTATCCAGGAATCCAAAGCTCTCTTCTGACCTTGGCAAGCACTGGCATACAACAGGCACATAGGCATACATGTAGGGAAAAGACCCAAGCACATAAAATATGTAAATAAATCTAAACAACACAGCAAGCATACATGCCTGTTCTTTTTTGCCTCTGGATCTGTTTATGACCACCCTTGTGGGGAAATTTTGGTAATGGAGAAAAATGAAAAAAACAATCTGCATTTTAAATATAGCTTGCCATCTCTGATTTACTTTTTAATTCTTTTTCATACATACTTCTGTAAATGTTAAAACCACTACTGATTAGAGCAAGAGCTCTGTGGCCACACAATCCATCCCAAGTCAATGTGCCTGTTTGGAAGTTGGAAATTTATTGTTCGGAGTCAGGCTAACACCTAATTGTGTCCACTTTGTGAGCAGTGTAAAGACCATCATGACAGTGGGGCTGAGAGTTTAGTCGATTCAATTTATTTAACACCTCATAACATCCTGAAGTTTTTCCCCCACTGCCCAGGCTTGTAAGTTATTATGAACCTTTAATCCTTCCTTCTGCTTTCCTTAGATTTTAAAAGCTGATGTAAAACAAAGCAAACAGCCTATAAAAACATGTCGTCTGTAGCTACACTCCTGATGTCTGATGCATGCTATGCAGGCTGGCTGGCCAGCCCCAGTAAACACCTGCTCCAGACACCCTCCAACCCTGGCCTTTTTCTGTAAAAGAGATTCCATCAAAAAGTCAACATTTGAAGAAATTGCTATTTAAGTATTATGATTTGAAATATTAGGTTCACATATGCCTACAAATAAAAGTCAATCACTATTAGTTTTACAAAGGAGACAGTATATTTAAATGGAAACAAAATAAAACAGGACAAAAATAATAAGATTGTCCTACTTTTGTTTGATTATATAATATAATTATATGTTAATATAAACACATTAAAATAGAAATATAAATTATAAATCTATGTTATACATAATTTATGTATAAATATATAACATATATTTATTATATATAAAATATATTATATAACACATATTTGCAATATATAAAATATATTATACATATATAATATAAATAATATATATTTAACTATGAAAAAAATGTAAACATTGTATAAAGTGCTGTTTACTTCAGAATTTAAAACTTTACAAAACCAAAGGAAGATTCCTAGAATGGCCAATTACTACGTGTCATTTCCAAGGGCAGAAGATGACAGCTTCTGCTTTTGTTGTAGCCAAAAAATTGATGATAACAACACACCGGCAAGCAAACGAAGCCCTGGGCCATCACCCATACAAGCAGGATTCTTACCCTTGAAAAAAAGACACTGTATCCTATCAAGTATCATCCAAATGATGTGCGTTTTGTGAATTGATGGAGACTTTCCTTGCTCCTGATGGATTTAACTCAGGAAGCTATGGGGTGTTGGGCAGTCATCAAAGTTAGCAAATATAATGCAATAAAACATATAGATTCCACTTAATATATATAATTCATATGAAACATTCAGGGGAATGCTGCCTTTTTCTTCTACTGAAACTATTAATTGAATGGGGCCAAGACATACTGTAGAGAACAATCTGCTGTACTCAAATCTAGTGACTTCAATGCCAATCTTGATTCCTGAGCATTCTCACAGAAATACACAGGGTAAGATTGGCCAAATTATCTGGGCAACCTATAGTCTAGTCAAGTCGACACGAAATTAACCGTTGCACATTGCATCGCCTGCATTTTTGTCCTCTTCAGATTTGCCTTCCACAGCTTTCTATCTCAAAGACAACCCAGGCCGTGGGGATCTCCTACTTGAGGCCTTTGATGATTATAAGGTTGATTATGATGGTGGTGGTGGTAGTGGTGGTGGTGAAGGTGATGATGTGTGCCAACTGTCATGGTGGACTTCCAGAGTGAAGTCTACATTCTTGAACATGGCTGGTTCTCTAGTGACATAGAATCAGTATTATCTATATGTATATACACTAGTAATATGTACTAGCATGCTACAGTGATCTAGGGTAGGGATGGCATGAAGACACAGATCTCACCTTTTCCTTCTCCAGGTTTCTTTTCTGACCCCCCTGTGACACAGGTGTTAAACACTGTGGACATGCTAAGTTGAGACCTCTCTGTCCCTGTATTAGTCAGGGTTCTCTAGAGTCACAAAACTTATGGATAGATAGTTCTTATATAGTAAGGGAATTTATTATGATGATGTAGAGTCTGCAGTCCAACTAACCCAACAATGGGCATCTCTGGATGGGAAGTCCTGGAATCTAGTAGTTGCTCAGTCCCACGAGGCTAGTTGTTTCAGCTGGTCGTCTGCAGAAGTAGATTCCAACAGATGTGCTGGCAAGTAAATGTATGCAGGCGAAAAACAGTGAATCTTCCTTCTTCCAGTGTCCTTATGTAGGCCTCCAGCAGAAGGTGTGGCCCAGATTAAAGGTGTGTACCACCATGCCCGGATCTAAAACTTGCTTTGTCCTAGGCTGACCTTGCTCTCAGAGATCTCCTTGCCTTAGTCTCCTGGGATTAAAGGTGTGTACTCCCTTGCCTGGGCCGAAGCTTTTCATAGCCACTATGCTTATGTGTGGAGGGCAAAAACCCAGTATGAATTTCTTCCTCATGTGTTAAGAAATATCTGGTGGGGGGGGGAGGGGCTCCATTTTACTGCCAGGATAGACCTGAAGATTCAGAGCAGAAACAAGTCAGTGATTTCTGTTATCCAACAGATACAATCAGCTGATTCTTACAAAAGTAAGATTATTATTATTGTTCTTTTTTTGAAGGTTTTAAAATGATAACATGACTATCATCAGTTTTATTTTTATACTTAATACACAGTCATTTTCCCTGCAAGGCAGTCCATCCATACCTCACACTATCCGGAACCATGGAAACCACGATTTTTGGAAGAAATTTAATTTGGCTTAAACATCTAGAGGCACTACTCTGCCAATTATTTCTGGAAATGGTTTCAAAACGTTTTGATGGCTGCTCTGCCCTCCTCCGATTCTTGTGTTTTTCTTCTGATCCAGCAGCCTTCCCCCTTTCAGACTTGAGGGATGAAAAATAATGTTCAACAACAAGGCTATCCCTGGGCCGTTTACTTTGAAGCCAGCCTCACAGAACTTACTGGATATAAATTGGTACTTCTCAAGCTAATCAGAATGCCCCCTCCCCCTTTACCTATGAGTTAATACCATGGAGAGTTTGAAGTAACTTTAAATCCTAAAAGGCAAACACAGATAGGAAAATCTCTACCACACTTTTACACATGTGTCAGAGCAAGGAGTAAGACAATGTCACCTCATTAGAAAGTGATTAACCATGGGAGAAGGCACATGCAACTCCAATGGCATCTTTCTTGTTAAAGCTTCCTGCATTTTCCCAAACACATGAGCTGAATCATCATCTATAGATTACTAAGACTAGTGTCACAAAACAACAGGCTGGGTTTCAATTCTTAATGTTTCTCACAGTTCGAATTTAGAGGCTCCCGTGAAGAATGAGTCAAGATGAATCCTCACATTTGTCAAAACGTGTGGGCATACGTGGAAATTTTCCTTCCACTCAACCGGAGGAAGACACTTTTGTCTTCCCTCAGTCAGCTCAAGCTTCTTGTTGATACAATATTTACGGAGCTGTACTTTCAAAGCTCCAATCATGATGGCAAACACGTCTACAAAGAGTTGCATGCGGCCAAGTGGGAGTTCACTTAAATGCATCTCTAGCAATTTTGACAAGTTAAATAGGAACGGGGCATGGTTCTAGGTCATTGTGAATCACCACTCACCGACTTCTCTCTTAACCCTTGTGTAGTTGCAACTGGGGAATTATGTAAATAATATACATATTAAGATAGCTTTTGCAAATACTCGTTTTATTTGCAAGTATCCATATGGCCTAGTTTTCTTTGCTTGGATCCTATACTTGGCACAGTATATACTGAGTCCACTAGTAGCCGAAATACTTCTATAATAAGTAAGAAATTAAAAATTCTTCGTTTCTGTATGTAAACGTTTCTTCCTCAGGGGAGATTCCCCCAGTTTTTGCATCAGTCCTTTGGTCTTGTGATAGTTTTATAGTGTAGCCAGGAACATTAAGAAATTATGCAGACGAGAGTGTGAGACTCTAATAAAGGATCTCTGCCACTATCCTCCCTGGGCTCAGGTTCTCCAAAGTAAATTCTACTTAGAATTGAGACCCACCCCCTCTCGACTGTTGGTATTAGGATCACATCCCAGCACTGTCGTGGAAACCTTACACACGCTTTAGATGTTAAGCTGGCTGATGCAAGTTGCCTAGCAAATTCACTTTGGCTTTTGAAGTAATGTAGTTTGATGGCTTTTTAATGGTGTACTTTAAAAGGCATGCCTGCTTCTTTTCCCCCCTACTCCTCCTTCTGAGGCAACTTCTGTTCCAGTCTCCTTGTTTACTTAGTGGAGGGGCCTGGATTCCCTCAGGTGTCCGGACACTTCCTGCTGCCTGGACCCTCTTGGTTAAGTCACACTGCCACAGCTGCCTCACACAGGGGTGGCTGATCTTCTTACAGTATCAGACAGATGGACTCCTGGAGGCCAGAGCTGCTGTATTGGTGGTCTCTGATGTTGGACACACTTCTCTTGAGCTTGACTGATAGGAAGAACTTAGCTACTTGAGGCCGTGTAGCCACCGAACTGGTGCCACAAGCATAGCAAGATCCCTCTACCAGTACTAGAGTCCATGTCCTGTAGGGAAGTCTGGGAGCCATTTATGCCCACTCTGACTGGGTGAATTGCCTTTTTATTCATTGGGTTGAAGAATTGCAAGGAAGCATGAAGACTTGCTTGTGCTTTTTATCATGTTTTGTAAGGCTGTGGTCCTGAGCGAATGCCCACTTTCTCAAGTAGAAAAGCACCTGTTCTTGGCTTTGCTTTCAGTCTTAAAGTATTTGTCACAAATCAGGCTGGTTCCCTGCTGATCTCATCCCTGTGATCTCATCCTGATCATTATTTAACTCCTCAGTCCTCTTTGTAATGGCTCATCTCTCCATCTCCTGACTACTATGTATGCATGACATCAGAAATAGGCTCGGTGTTTACAAATCAGAGAGGAAACATAGCTCTCTTCTGGATAGGACTAAACTTTGTTAGCTTTCACTGACAGTGGAATACAATCATGCCATGTGCTGGTCTATAGCTTACTATGCTCTAAACATTTCTGTAAATATACTGTCAGATTCTCACACACTATTCTTTGCCACATCATTGTTCCCAACTCCTCCGAGTCCTCTCATTCCCCTCACACAGTCCCCCCTTCTATTTCATTGTGTTTCATATTATACCATTGGGCATAGAGGACAGCTGGGAGTTTATTTATGTGGCTGAGTGTGAAGTGGGTCACCTCCCCTAACCCCAAGGCTGACATACTCCACTATTGACATCTATGGTTGGATTTCTATGCATGGGTAGCATCCAGGGTCATAAGATGCTAGGATGGTCTTCTGTGTTTCAGCTAGAGCCCTAGGATATGACTAGGGAGTTTGTTGGGAACACTAGTGTTAGCATTTTGTCTAGACTCCACCCCACAGTTACCTGGCAGCAGCCAGGTGTGCCTGACTCACTATAAAAGATACTGCTTGCCCCCTCCTCTCTCTCTTGCCTTCTTGCTCTTGCTCTGTCCTCTCCCCTCCTGTTCCCCCCTCCCCATTCCTCTTCCCCCTCTCTCTCCATGTGCTCATGGCCAGCCTCTACTCCTCTACTCTCAATCTCTCTCTCTCTCTCTCTCTCTCTCTCTCTCTCTCTGCTACCCTCTCAACTTCCTTCCCCATGCCCTGAATAAACTCTGTTCTATACTGTACTGTCCTGTGGCTAGTCTATCAGGGGGAAGGGATGCCTCATCATGGACCTGCTAAACATATCCCTTCTCCCTATCTTTTTTTATAAAACACAAGTACTGCTTCCCTTTCCTTCTTTTCCAGATTTTGGGAGTATACACTCTACCATACTCATTTGTTTAAAAACCAGAGCTGATGCTTGTCTAGCCCTCCTAAGCCAGAAAACTGTTTTTCATGCCCCACCAGCATCACCCTGGGTCCCTGATCACCATAAGAGTGGTCAGCAACCTCTTTCATTCAAACCCACACTCACAGCTCTGCAGAATGTCTCAGGTATCAAGTCCCTTCTTAGGATGGAGATAGGATGTGCTGTGGTTAGTGTCTTAAATGTGACTTTCACTCTTTTCCAATGAGGTTCCTCAACTTGTGGTAAGTTGCTGTATATTTTGTTATTTGGAAGGGGAAGAAGGGAGGAAAGAACAAATCCTTACATATTCTTTCTAGTTAGATGTTCATGGAACAGACTGTAGTTTTGAGGTGTGTGTGTGTGTGTTTTGTTTTCAAGAATAGGAATCATGCCGGGTGTGGTGGCCCACGCCTTTGATCCCAGCACTCGGGAGGCAGAGGCAGGCGGATTTTTGAGTTCGAGGCCAGCGTGGTCTACAAAGTGAGTTCCAGGATAGCCAGGGCCACACAGAGAAACCCTGTCTCGAAAAACCACACACACACAAAAGAATAGGAATCATATTTTACATCTTCATAAAGTTATGTATCCATGTTAGAGTAGCAATAAAGGCCCACTATTGTCAAGACAATAACATCTTCGACCTAGGTGGAGATCTAACATTTTCTTTGGGCCAGGTTGGTCAGTTGGTAAGGAACCAACCCTAAAAAGGTGAGCTCAACATGCTAAAGAGATAGGAGAAATCATTAATCCTTTAATGAGATGCTGGATTTTTCTGACTCAGAATCTGAACCTCTAGTGCAGTAGCTTGCTGGGCTGTGGCCATGTTGCTTCCTAAGTCTGAACACTGTTTTGAAGTTCTCTGAAAAGTAAAACTCATCTTTTATTTGTATTTATTTTCTAACTATGCTTTGTTTGTTTACTGCTTTTTTTTTTTTTTTTTTCCAAGACAAGGTCTCACTATGTGACCCTGGCTGTCTTGGGACTCACTATGTAGATCAGGCTGACCTTGAACTCTTGAGTTCTGGGATTAAAGGCCTATGCCGTCCTTTTCTTAATGTGCTGAATTTCTCCAGCATTTTGGGCTTCCTTACTCTTTCTCTAATGTTCTCCCCTTTCTCTCTATCCTCCCACCACGTGGCTGCTTGCCCCTGGCTTTTCTTCTTCTCTCCCCTGTGCTTCTCTGGAATGCTGCTGAGGTTTACCACCTGCCTGCCCTGAAATTTTTCTCTTTTGAATCCTAACAAAATTGTCCTTGAGCTTCACTTTGAGTTCATTCTTAAATTCTTTTATTAATGAGTCGAAGAACCCCTAGTGGAGACCCCGGTTTCTCCTGTATCATGGTAACTATTTTAAAATTCTGATCTACAAAAAATAATTTTTAGAGCTATCATGCCTGCTACTGGACGTCTAGCTAACACATCAATGCTAATGAAAACATGGCTTTTTTGCGGAGAACCTACAAGCACTAATTTACTCAACCGGCATAATCCCTAACAACAATCCCTAAACATTTGTCCTTTATTTCCACAGAGAAGCGGACTCTTCAGCTCTCATCAAAGAAATTTCTCTTTCCAACAGATGGAAACGGCCTCAGAAAACCATAACCCAATCAAAATGTGGAGCCCAATCCCAGTGGATGTATCTACAAAACAGTCCCATCCCCAAGGTCAGGGAACACTGTAGAAGAAGGGATGGATAGGCATGAACCAGAGGGTCAGGAAGTCTGCCATGAGAGCATCCTTCCTAGTAACATCAGAAGCTATACTCAGAGTTTCATCAACATGACTGACCAATCATGAGCTGCAAAAGATGGCACCAATGAACATGACAGATTGGGCAAAGTCCACAAGGCTTCCAACCTCCACAAAGAACTGTAGGCAACTAGGGAAAGCTGGGAGTGGGAGAGGTGGACCTTGCACATGAAAGTGCACATGAACTGGTTACCCAGTGCCAAACAGCTCTAAAAAGGTACATACAAGTTACACTATGTGTACCCAACAGGTTATGTCTAGGAATGTATAGACAAATACACAAACGCATACAATAGCAATTGATGACAAAAGAGGCCACAACTTTGGAGGAGAGTTGCAAGGGGTATATGGGAAGGCTGGGAGGGAGGGAAGATGAGGGAGAGATAGAATTAAATTATGATCTCAAAAATAAATAAGAAACTTTTCTTTTAATCTCAGAAAGGAGTAAGAAGTTTCAGATCTCAGCTGAGATCAGAATAACAGAATCCTTAATGAATTGTCTGTCTGTATCTATTAGTAGATTATATCTACTAATACCTACATCTAATAATAGAAATATATGATAATATATCTAATATATCATATGTCTATATAAAATAATAGATTCCTATTAGTAGAGGGATGTAAGAAACTAGAGAATTGAGACAGGATGTCAAAGAGTCCTACCAAGGAAAATTGTACTGTTAGGAGGATTAGCACTAGGCAAAGATGTCTAGGTAGAACATTTGCGGGAAGCAAGTGGTAGCAAGAGGTAGACACGGAAGGGGAGGGTAGGGGTAGAGGCAGGAGCTGATATCAGAGGACCTGGTGTGGTGGTACATGCCTGTAAGATCAGCACATGGGAAACTGAGGCAGGAATACCTCAAGTTGGAGGGCAGCCCAAGCTATATACTGAGATTTTGTCTCAGAACACCCAAACCTAAACCCAAACCCAAACCCAAATCAAATCTGTGCTGGCCACAGCAGCCAGCAGCCAGAAGCCAGAAGGGGGCATTGGGTTCCTGGAATGGAAGTTAATGGATGGATGTAAGCCACCGTATTAGTGATGGGAACTGAACAGTTGACTTCCTGTGCAAGAGCAATGAATCTCATTAAAGACATCTCCCCAGCATCCTGTTTTTTGACTAATGATTGACATCAGAGGGCCCAGTCCACTCTGAATGGTGCCCCTCCTGAGCAATTGGTCCTGGGTTGTATGATAAAGTAAGCTGAGGAAGCCATGGGATGCAAGCTGTCAGCAGCACTCCCCCATGAACTCCGCCTCAGTTCCTACTTCCAGATTCTTCCCTTCTTCCTGCCTTGGTTTCGCCTGATGATAGACTGTAAACAGTAAGCCAAATAAACCTTTTACTCTCACAGAAATAGACAACAATTTAGGACAAAAGTAAAAACCAAACCTCTACCACCAATAACAAGCCCCACCCTACCAAACATCTCAAAAATAAAACAAGGGCAGGGGGCTATAGGATACGACAAGCTGACATAAGTGGAAACAAAACAAGATGTTGACAGAGAAGATGGAGAAGAGAGGAAATGGAAGCTGGCATGGTTGTGGTGGGAGTCAGAATCCAGGCCAGAAATTTGTTAGGAGTTAAAGAGTATGAGAAAAACAAAACAAACACAGACAAACAAACAACAACAAACCAAGCAAGCAACCAACCCCAAAAGTTCTGAGTTCAAACCACCTGGAGACAGAGACTATTATCTCTCTGGGTGTGGTGAAGATGAAGCGATTTATGACTAATGCAAAGGCCTCTTAGCTTAAGTCTCTACAGTATCTCACACATGCTTATGTTGAATGCATAACTGCATGCATGTATGTATAAGGAGGGGAAGACTGGGCAATCAGAGATCAAATATTCAGAAGCCACCTCTGAGAAGCAGAAGGGACATTGGATCATTTCCTGTTTCCTTTTGCGAGCATACTTTTAAAATTGGCTGCCATGAATATGTGTTGTTATTTTGAGAACAGTATTAACAATGTTCCTGGATGAACTCTATTCAAATGAACTGCTGTGTCTTCACAGACAATTTGAAAATTTAGTATTTTATTTAATGACCGGGTGACTATTGCTGTCTAGATGGGACACAGATGTAAAACCAAATTACTGCTGGACACAACAGATTCTCCCGGACCACATAAATTTCCACATTCAATATATCGCCTTTCATCTTATTATGGAAATTTTTTGTTTGAGAGAAAAGATACTTTTTTTCCAAAAATAATCATGTAGGGTGGGTCTCTCTAGGACAAAACAAAAGAATATTTGAAAGCGATTGAGCTGAGGTGATTAATTGCAAGGGTTTCAACAGAATAAGTTATGCTGGACCCTGTTCCACGCAGCCAGCTGGACACTTTTTATTGGCTGCTTGAGCCCATAATGGGATTATGGAACAAGAATCTTGAGTTTTGTTTGCAGTTCATTTTTTCAAATGAGGAAAAGCCTTGGGCAAAATTCCTTTTGTTCTTAATGCCAAAATATTTTGTCATCACCCCAACACAGAATGTATTAGGTAACAATATTTAAACAAACTCACTGACCCCACCAAGAAACTTCACAGCACTTAAAAATATTTCCCATCCTCAAAGTTTTCACTAAATCCCTATGCTACAAATGGGGTAAAATATGTCAGTTAAAAAAAGATAAAGAGATTTTATTATCAGTGAATTTTTCTATTCATATTTGAGAATTGGGTCATACATTATATGAGGAAAATTGGCTATTTAAGTTATATGCATACACACGACTGTTATGGTTCTTTGGTTAAACTGCAGAGGTGGTTTGCATGGCAGGTAGGACACTCAGCTATCCTTGTTTGTGTGCCCTGTCAGAATTTTGGGAGGCCACCAGGTGCATTATGCCAAGCTGTGCCTATGCACTTACATGTTAGCTAATGTGAGTGATGGTCCTTTAATTGAAGGCCAATCATGTTTAACATGGATAACAAATGCCATTGTTTTAAGCTCATAGGTTCCCATCACAGTCATAGTGATGGACTGGGCTCTAGGTGTGTGTCCCTAGGTTTAGCTTTCTGTCACTTCCAGCCTTTGAATTCGGCTGATAGATTTTGGTTACTTAGGAGGACATGTCTGGACCAATGGAAGCAACGCCTTAGCTTTCCTCCCTAGTGTTTCCCATCCCTTGTACTCTGTTTACTAGCAGTCCCTGGGTATAGAAATGACCTTCTCTCTTGCTTGGCCCTACTAATTCTGTACATATTCCCACAGTCTTTCTAGCTTCTAGGTTGTCACTGTGAGCTTGTCCCACCTCTCTTGTATGGATGGGTATTTGTGTACATACTGTCTTACTACCCCTACTTGTTGGAGCAGGATGAATTTAGTCTTCTCAGCAGCACTGGGATCAGCCACTCAAGGAATGAACCTGGAAGTTTCCTAGGAGCTCCCTTTATTGTTCCACTAAAGGCATTTTTAGCAAGTCAATTTCCTGAATACCAAACTTCCTATCTGATCTAGGGGTTATCTTGAAAGACCTAAGCAATTCTCTACCTTAGAGACTTCCTGGTTTGGTCTCTAGACAAAGCTATTCAAAAGCTCTGAGAGTCCTTCAAAAGAAAAACCCCATAAAATCTCAGATAACAATCACGGATAAAAGGCTACTTCAAAGCTGAGGTGCCACCACTCTGGAATTCATGCCAGATACAGCAGTTCTGTTAAAATTTCTTCTCCATCTACTCAAGTAGTCTTGGTGTGTTTCTGTGTCCTGTCATTGCTTTGTTGATGCTGGACAATGTTTTATATACCTGGATGGGAACTTGATCCCTTGGGATGCCATCCTTAAAGTTACATTTCAAATGGGGTGTCCTTTGTGCCCTCTCCCTCTCCTCCTCTCCTCTCCTCTCCTCTCCTCTCCTCTCCTCTCCTCTCCTCTCCTCTCCTCTCCTCTCCTCTCCTCTCCTCTCCTCTCCTCTCCTCTCCTCTCCTCTCCTCTCCTCTCCTCTCCTCTCCTCTCCTCTCCTCTCCTCTCCTCTCCTCTCCTCTCCTCTCCTCTCCTCTCCTCTTCCCCCCTTTCCTCCTTCTCCCCACCAATCTCTTCTGTTTTTCTCCCCTTCTCCTTACTGGCTCCCTCCTGACTTTCCCCCCTCTTTCCTTTCTTCCCTTTCTCTTTGTTTCCATTGGGAAATCGGGTCTTGCTGTGTAGCTAGGGTGGCTTGGAATTTGTGATTCTCCTGCTTCGGTCTTCCTAGTATTAGGATTATAGCCATGTGTCATCATACCCTGATTGTTTACATTTTTTTAAAAATAAAGTTAAACTTCTCAGGTCTAGGTTTTAGGCTATGTGGAATTCAACCATAGCCCTGGACAAGTTTTGTGCGAAATAAATAAATAAATAAATATTTATTTATTTATTTTTACTGTAAGTAAGAGTAATTGGTGGAACATAAGAAGTTTTACTCTTCAGGTAGCCTAGGGCTTGCACAGACTGTCTCCTTTCTCTTGGATAACTTGCAGGTCTTGAGAATAACTGTGGAATGCAATTCAGACTTGGGAGGGAATAGCACCAGATAGCCTTGGCCTGTCCCTTCCCTTTTGGGAAATGCAACATCTGGAGAACAGCCTGGGATTTTTTTCCATTTTTTTCTCCAGCAGAGCAATGTCCTTCAGAGACTTACCCTAGTGAGTCATGTCACCCAGGAGGGGCTGCCTCTCAGTGTCTCCAGGGATGGTACAAATGGGGCATTCCAAGCTTTTGGTTGCTTTTCTGAGAGTTGGGGGACAGGTTCACAATGGGCCTTAGGTTCTTGTCCCTTGCTGCCAACCTGAGATTCATCTACTACATATTACCTGTTGGGTGTATTGTTTGCATCCCTGGATACAGACAAACTGATAAACTGAAGTCCCTGTGCCTTCCTCATGCTCTGCTGTACCTGGCAGTTTTCTCCTAATCACAATAAGTAAATAAGGAAATTCAGTGGAGTCAACAGGGCAGGGCACACCTTGCTGAATGTACTAGAAATAGAACTAAACCTTGCAGCAGAATAGATTTTTGCTAATCCTCGGGGAGCTCATTATGTCAGAGAAGCCCTTGGGGAAATTTGGCAAAGCGAGGAGTCTTGTTCTCTTCCTCTATATAAACCACAGCTTTAGATTCATCTGATTCATAAATTTATATTTTGTTTGTATTTTCTTTAATGTAATTATATCTATAGTAGCTAGGGATAGAATAGCGGTCATATATCACTCTTCTATCTTTTTAGTTGTCTTTCTACTTTTTGGAGGAGGGACTCGTTTCTTCAGCAGGCTTCCAGGGTTCCAAGGAGTCACCCACAAGGATGTATCTCCAGCTTTTCTATATTTTATGAACCTGTTCGGGCTCCTTTGTGTGAATACAGAATGAAGCCGGAGTTTGCTTCAGACTTTGAGCTTTAGATGAGCATGATTTGAATGGTCAGCAAGCCTCTCCTGGACTGTAGGTTTTCTAATCCCTGGAAGAAGCAGAGGAGGTTTATAAGATCAGTAAGATTTCACCTGGCAGTACAATTAAAAAAAAACAAAACAAACAAAAACTCAAGAGTCCATCTTTGAAAAACTACCAAATCATGAATTTCTCTATTCATATTCTAATACTTACTGCTAAAGACCACATGTGTCCTTTTGTGAACTAAAAATAAATGGCTCAGAACTTTGGGGAAACATATATTTAATGCTGCTAAGTGATTCATGTCCAGCCCTGACAAACTGCATTCTTGGGTAATGGTGGAATATATTTTCTCAGGTGGTAGCTCAGACTCATTCTACTGAGGCCTGATTACGGTCTGCTGTCTGTAGTCAGGAGAAATTTTGCAGAGTGAAACCGTGGAAGAAAGAGAAGTGCCAGAAGACAAGGCCAGCCTTTGGCATTGGAGACATAACCTGTCTTAGCTGGATTATTATTATTATTATTATTATTATTATTATTGCTGGTTTGGATTATTAAGTCTGAAGGAAATTTAGGACTCTGGCAGATGGAACTACGAAACCCCAGTGGTCATAGCCTATAGCACAGAGCTCCAGAAGGTGATATTGTGTCTGGACTGTTGAGCTGAAGTGAATCATCTGCTGGAGATGGTGTGCATCCTTTTTGGTAACATCTGCTTAAGCAGAGAGCTGTTACATTATTCCAATGTGGAAGCTGGCTTTTTTTTTTTTTTTTTTTTGAGGCAGGGTTTCTCTGTATAGCCCTGCAGACCAGGCTGGCCACAAGCTCAGAGATCTACGTGTTTCTGCTGGGATTATAGGCAGGTGCCACCACCTCCTGGCATAATCTGGGTTCTCATTCATCAGGTCTTTGTAAAGAAACCATAAAGATGCTAAGGAGTACAATGGGCTTCAGACGGGGCTAAGGGAGAAGGTAGAACACATTTGTGACTGTGATTTCTCATGACCCCTTCCCCCATGGGCCAGACTTTGAGGCTGGAGAGGGAGTAGTAAGATCAAACCTGAGTGGTGGGTTTCCAAAGCACAGCATGGTGTGGAGCCACATCCATGCTTGCTTTATTAAAGGAGGAGGAAGGCGGGGGAGCAGTCTCAGAGCTCATTCTGTACATGTTGGTGGCTGATGTTTTATGGCCACCTACTATCGGCTTTTGTGCTGGCTAAGCTTTGTCAACCTCCTCAGCGTTGACCATCTAACACACTAAAATGAAACCGAATGTGCCCTATGGAATGTGCTCAGATTCATACGGTTCACAGGTCTGTAAAGTCAGACCATCTAATTTCCTTATTTTTTTAATCTTAATTTTTGTAGTGTAATTTAGTTGATCTTACATACCACTAAAGGGATAGATAAGTTTTCTTGATACCATTCTGTGCTTTCTTATTGCTTATGTAAGGAAAAACAGACGAAGGGTGTTTGTAAGGTGTCTTTATGTGATTCTAAGATACAGCCTCATGTGAATATAACCTCCTCAGAATGGTGGTGCCTCACTTCCTGTCCATGAAATTCCTATTCATTCGGTTTATGTGCCAACAGAGACCAGGCTGCTGCTCTCTCTTCCCACTTCTTTACCTAACTCCTGTTGCTGAAACCTTTCATTAACTCTTTAGAAATCAATGGAGCATGTAATTATCACACCATATAGAAACGATGGGGGTGGGTGGGGGGGACTCAAACGGCATTGTGCAAAAGGTGAAATTTATGGAGGGAAGTCATTCAGAAAAACATGAAAGCAATGTCCAACTTATTTTAAATTTCTTAATACGTCCGGTCAGCTTTTCCCTTTTCAATTGTGTACACTAAATTCTCTAGGCCAGGAGAAAAGTGATTAAGTGCCTGCTTCTCTCAAGACCCCACAGAAGTTGTGGTAAAAATTAAAATGTTCCAATTTAAGTGATAATGGGAAGCTAGCCGAGTCTCAGACATTTAGTTCCTTGGTTCAAACGTTTGACTATACCTAGAGTGCTGGCATTTCTATCTGTCAGTAGCACAAATTACCTCTGGCTGATCTCAGAAAGGTGCAAAAGTGAGCCCTTAGCTTGGCAGCGCTTGGGCATTATGCACAAGTGCATGTGTGCTTGCATGTGCACACCCATGGCAAAGGAAGTACTAATAAAATGTTGCTGCTAAGTTTGCCTGAAAACTCAACCAAAAGGACATAGAACTCTAGTGGTAGAAAAGATATGTGTTTATGCAAGCAGGATTATCACATGTGTGCATGTGATATGTGTGTGCCAAATGTGTGTGTGCTAAGATTAACCTGTCATCCTTTAAGGGTTTCCTCTTTTATATTTGGGGGTGTTAAGGATCGAACCTAGGGCCCTACACATGCTAGGCATCTGCTTTTCCACAGAATTTCATTTAAAAAAATAGGTGTATATAAATCTTGTAAATTTAAGAATAGTATTTTTACATGTTTAATTTTGAAATATGCAGAGCAAGCTGGACATAGTAACACTTGAGTCTGATGCCCCAGCTATTTGGGAGACTGATGTGGGAGGGTCACCTGAGCCTCGGAGTTTGACAATATAGTAGGATCCTGTTCCAAACGAAATTGAAATAAACAAATGTAGAATATGGTACTACGAAGAGCATTGGTTTGGAGCATTTACTAAAAGGTTTGGTTATATGTCTTCCACTAACTCTTCATTCTGATCTACGGATGTCTACATCTTTAATTCAGAGGTCTCAACAATAGATTCAAAAGAATTAATGAGTGAGATCTCAAAACAGTTGTCATGTCCAGACTCCACCACTAGATGAACTGATTTCATGGGCCTGGGAGTGGCACTAGGCACTGGTAATTTCTCAGAGATCCCTCAGTGAGTCTAATGTGCAGTCAGGGCTGACAGCCACTCAGGCAGCCTATGTTGAGACACAATCATGGGCTATGTCAAACAACATCCGCATCTCGATCTGGAATTTGCTGATGTCTTTCTTGCCTCTGGAATTTGCTGATGTCTTTCTTGCCTCTTTATGATCATTGCTGGAACCTAGAGATGCCCCAGCCTTTGGAGATGAATTCAGAAGGTCCTAAAGTCAGGGGACTTGATCAAACCTAGAAACCTAACTGAATCATATTGATAACATGAGGACTAGTGAGGAGGGCTCTGGAATTAGACTTGACTTTGAGGGTTTCCTCATTAATTGGCTGGTTGAGTGATGATGGACATATTACCAGTCCAGTACCAGTGAACCTGGTAAAGACATAACCCCTTAGTTCTTGATCCAATTATGTTGAAGGAGGATTTAGTCTTATGTGGTAGGTCTTGGTTACCTAGCCTCTCTTGGACAACATTTTTATACATATAAAATAGGGATAGAATTGTTATGCTTCCTTTATAGGTTAGGATGTTGTGCAGATTAACTGAATTAATATATGTAAAGCCACTTGTGATCATTCCTAGTATATAACATCTCCCAAATATTTTAATATTTATTCAAATGCTAATTTCTTCAATTTACTTAGATTGTGTGTGAACCTCAGTGTGATGTTTTAGTCATGGGATATGGGACCTTTTGCTCATTGGACCTAGAGAGTAATTTAGATTCTTTACATTGCCAATTTATCTGAAGAATGGAGTCCACACTCATTGCTTTTGATAAGAGTACCTTGGGTAACTTCAGTGCTTGCTGCCTGCCCGCTTTCTTTTCCTTCCTTTCTTCCTTCCTTCCTCCCTCCTTCCCTTCCCTTCCCTTCCCTTCCCTTCCCTTCCCTTCCCTTCCCTTCCCTTCCCTTCCCTTCCCTTCCCTTCCCTTCCCTTCCCTTCCCTTCCCTTCCCTTCCCTTCCCTTCCCTTCCCTTCCCTTCCCTTCCCTTCCCTTCCCTTCCCTTCCCTCCTTTCCTTTCCTTTCCTTTCCTTTCCTTTCCTTTCCTTTCCTTTCCTTTCCTTTCCTTTCCTTTCCTTTCCTTTCCTTTCCTTTCCTTTCCTTTCCTTTCCTTTCCTTTCCTTTCCTTTCCTTTCCTTTCCTTTCCTTTCCTTTCCTTTCCTTTTTTCTCTTCTCTTCTCTTCTCTTCTCTTCTCTTCTCTTCTCTTCTCTTCTCTTCTCTTCTCTTCTCTTCTCTTCTCTTCTCTTCTCTTCCCTTTTTTCCATTTGTTTGTTTGTCTTTTGAGACAGAGTTCCTTTGTGTAGGCTCAGGCTATCCCGACCTCATTCTGTGCTCTAGGCTGGTGTTATACTCAGAGATCTGCCTTCCAGTGTCTTCTGAGTGCTAGGATGGACTAACCTCTATCACCTGACTCAGTGCCTTTTCTTATAGGGCAACTATAGATGCAGAAAACAAATCTTTCATTGCTTATTCTTATAAATAAAATGAGATAGATATAAAGAGATCCACAAATACACTTTAGAAATGAAACACAAATGAGCTTAGTAGGAGAGGAAGGGTCACAGGACAGAGAATCAGGAAGTGAAGACATTCAAATACATTATATACATGAATGAAATTGTCATCACAAAACCCATTATGTATAATTAATATATGCTATATTAATATATTAGTCAGGGCTTTTAATAATAACAGAACTTATGGAATGAATCTATATATATAAAAGAAATGTATTGTAATGACTTACAGGTTGTGGTCCAGCTAATCTGGCAATGGCTGATGGTGAATGGAACATCAAAGAATTCGTAGTTGCTCATTCTACAAGGCTGGATGTCTCAGCAGGTCTTTAGTGTATATCAGAATTCTGAAGAACTAGGCTTTAATACCAGTGAAGGAATGGAGGTGCTAGCAAGGTGAGGGCAAGCGGATAAAGAGAAAGAGCACTGAGGTGCTCTGTTGTGAATATTATAGAAGAAGTAATTATGTATGTATATTATATAAATCTCCATATACTTATACTCAGTTGTTGACAATTTTATCTTTACCCCTGCATCCTCACTATCTTGACATCATAAAAATTATTGACTATGTAGATGATTGTGCATCTCAGAAAGATAAAGACTTTTTAAAAGGCGCTAACGGTATCATTGTTATACACAGATGCAATTTGTATTAGAGCCTTAATTGTCCCCCTTTCATGGATGCAACTGCAGCATAGAACAGTTAAGTTCCATTCCCAAGTTCATATGGCCAGTGTCTTAGTTGGGGTTTTTATTGCTGTGACAGGAAACTACGACTAAAATTATTCTGCTTATACTTCCATTCCACAGTTCATCATCAAATGTTGTCAGGGCAGGAACTCACACAGAATGGGAACCTGGAAGGAGGAGCTGATGCAGAGACCATGGAAGAATTCTCCTTTGAGCTTGCTTCTTCCTGGCTTGCTCAGCTTTCTTATAGCACCCAGGGCCACCTGCCAGGAACCTGATCCTCCCACATCAATCAATAATTCAAAGAGTGCACTATGGACTTGCCTATAGACAAACCTCATAGAGCCATGTTTTTTCCGATTGAGAGTCTTTCTTTCTAAATAACTATCTCATATCAAGTTGACACAAAACTAGCCAGTACAGCCAGCCAGTGGAGTTTAAAGCCTGGTAGACTATTGATCTGTCTGGTTCTTCACTGATCTTGACTCATCAGCCCCCCAAGTGAAGAAACAATACTGATACATAACAATGTCTTCTCTGTGTATGGAAAGGTCTGGGCTTTCATTTACCAGATGAGTATCCTGCTGAGAACCATTATCTAAGCTGCCACTTTCAATAGTGTAGACTTGAGCTTCCAAAAGAGCTGAATTTGAGTTCATTAGTGATGTAATTTTGTACTAGTTATTATCTATGAACTATAATTACTTTGTTATATGATGATACACATTCCCTGGGGAGTTATAGCAAGGACTGACCGAGTTGATATACCCAGAAAACTCTGTCCCATGTTTTCTACATATTGAATGGAATATGTTAAAAATATAGGGTACTTAAAATTACGCAGTTAATCATTTAGGAAGAGAACTGTATATTTCCCAGAGCTTGTAAATCTAAAGATCACTAATATAGGGGAATTCTTTTATATCATTAAAAGGATATAGTCTACTTGACTAGCCAGGCAGTAGTCTTTTGAATTACCAGGAACCGACAAGCTAAGGATTCAGTGTAATGGATTTAAAAATGCCTTCTATGTACAGGAGAAGAATGGTCAGTTTGTTAAATCCTAACAACAACACTACCTATGCTAACGAGGCTCAGTAAAGGAGCATCATCTACAGGGAAAAGCATTCTCCATTTGAGCTTCCATAACATAATTTTCAACACTGTTTGAAAGTGCAGTGAGAATTCTCATGGGCTACGCATGCACATTCTTTGCAGCTTGGCTTCTTTGAGTCCACCCTTCATCTGGAATCCATATTGTGAGCAATAGGTTGGGTGTGAAAAACGTTAAGACCAAGGGAATGTAAAAGACTGTGTGTGTGTGTGTGTGTGTGTGCATGTGTGCAGCTGCCCTCTAAAATTAATTATAAAAATTTGTTTTTACCCCAGGAGAGGCCCATGCGGGCCCAGATCCAGCTTGTTGGGTCGGTCCACCCCAACATTTATTCTGTCTATAATTGCTGAAAGGCACCGAGGAGCTGCTCTGCCAGAACCAAATGTTACAGGGAGTAGGGCTGGTTCTAGTCCTCGTGGCCGGCCCCTAGCATGGAGCTGCTACAGCTGCAGCCTGCACTGCCTTCTCCACTAGGAGATAGAGAACATGGGGCAGAAGTGCTGCCCGGAGGCTACAAGTACGAAGGTCAAGTTCACGGAACCTCAGGGTAGCAGATACTGAAGACGAAGTTTACAGCAGCCTGGAGCTCAGGCAAGGATGCTGCCCCTGACACCCTGCTTAGCTACAAGATCACCCTGACTCTGGATAACTGCAGTATAAACGAGACAAGTCTCTGTGATGGTCCAGTATTTACAGTGTGCCCCAAACCAGAAACCTTAAACCAGATCAATGACACTTTGCCATGAATATCTGCATGCAAAGGTGCTTGGGTATCCTGTGTGACAACTCTGGCAGTTTCCAAAGCCACTGTGACAAGTGAACGTACATGATGGAGAGGTAAGAAAGAGGGAGGAACGGAGCCGTGCACGCAGGGTAGAGAAAGGCAGAATTGGATATGGTGGAGACACACAGGAGAGAAGCCTGCAGGAGACAGGGAACAAGTCATTGCGGAGTAGGGTTGGCAGGTTATGCAGCAGTGGACTGGAGCCTATGCAATCAGCCTGGAACACGCTGCCCAGCAACAGGATAGCCCTAGTTCCCAGCAATGACAGGATATGTGAAATATAGAGTGGTGCAATTTCTTGGCTTGGACCCCCTCAAAAGAGCTCTATGGTCCGTGCTGCTCCATGAGGCCGTGTTGGTATCTGTGGTCCGCTGTCCCAGATTGTTGTGTTGAAGCTTGAAGTTTTGGTCAGGGCTTCCAGAGGGGCCATGTAGAAGTCCGCCATAGTCTGAGCTACCGCAGGAGGCTGTTTTAGTGTCTGTGGTAAGAGGTTGCTGCTGGGGCCATACCGATGTGAATAGCTTGTACTGCTGCCTGAGGCCATGTTGGAGTCCTTCATGCAGCTGCAGTCAGGGGCTGTGTTGATCTGAGCCCTGTTGGCATCAAAGACATGCAGATATCCTTGGTCTGCGCTGTGACCTGAAGCCACGCTGATGTCCACGGGTGGGTCTGCCACCAGGGACCATATTGATGTCCTTGGTCCAAGTTGCCTTAGAGACCATGTTGATGTCTTTAGCCTGTGCTACTGTCAAGAGCTATAATGGCATCCATGGCCCAGGCTTCGATGAGGGCGGCACTGGTATACATGGTGGTCTACTACCAATAGAGATCACGCTGAGGTCCGTGGCACATGCTGAGGCTGGAGACCTTGTGGATGTCTGTCGTCCATTCTGTCGCTGACTATAAAGGGCAAGGAAACTACTTTTGCAGCCATATCCATGACTGGAGAGTCACAGTCGAGAAAGAGGGGCATAAATGGCTCTGAGACAACCCTTTCCCCACTCTTCACAAATGATGGCTTCTAGGGTGAGCTGGTGGGACAGGACTCAGTTTTCTTTAAGGGTCTGGCCACTGGGAGTATGTGCAACATAAATTAGACATTTTGGGGGGGGGTGGACCTGGGAAGTGACCGCGATTGGGGTACACAATGTGAAATTCCCAAATAATCAATAAAAATATCATGTTGGCAAAAAAAAGTTTCTAGATTGCCTAATTTGGAATTTATATCTCATTCTTATATACCATTAATTTGGATAACTGAGGCTTGACCACATACAGAATGTTTCATAACATGAATTCTTTGCTTCATGGCATCTAATATTCAGAGCATGGACTTTATTCCAGACTGGATTTTATTTTCTTGTTCACATCAGTTCTTCTCAGTGTTTATACTGAGCAATTTACCCTTGTCAAGGAAAATGCAAGCTTTTCCAATATTCTATTTAATTGGTATCTTGCTACTTCTAAGGTATGTGATTGACATAGCGTACACACTTTGACAAGAATAGCGTTCTTCTTAGTATTCCCACCAGGTAGAAATGACGCCCTGTAACAACCTTGTTTTCTCCTTCCTCTCATCTTTGTTAGGTGATTTTTATTTACAAGCAGAGGCTGAGCCTGACTCTCACCTTGAAGACATCCTTCCTCAATGATGAAAACAAACATTGAAGAAACCCTATGAACACAGAATTTAAGTTTTTTCTCCTATGTCTTTTATATCATACTTTTGGCCCAAGGCTCCTTGCTACCCCTGGGTTTAGGATTTCTTCAAATCCAGGCACACCTGCATCATTTTCCATGACAAGCTAAGAGGAACTCATATAGGATGCTGATTTTTTTTGAAATTCTCCCTGGAAAACAAAACCTCTTGCCTTTAGCTATGTGAATACTGGGGGTGGGGGGGGTTGGGGGGGAGGGAGATCAGACTGCTTGCTTTTCCTATGGCCATGTCAAAGTAATAATTTGTGCTATGTGATTAAACTCTTGCAGGTCTTAGACGACATGCCAACCTTTTAGAATTTTGCATCCACAATCTCTGAATGAAACAAAACCTCCAAATTATATTCAGTTTAGTTAATTTGATCCTAGATGTAAAATTAGAAAAATAGGAATGTTTGTGGACCATGTGGATTATTTAGGCTTTGTGGGGGACAGTTGCTTCTTTTATCTGTTTGTCTCTGCTCCCTATACTTATCTTTTTATAATTAATGTTTTGAAATATACTGTTAATTCAATAAAAATCTATCAATTATAAGTGTGGAGTTTGTTGAGTCTTGACATTTGTGTATGTTTAGGTAATCAGTACCCCAAACAACATAGAGAAATACTACCTTCAACCTTTCTTGTTGACCCTTCCAAAGTGGTAAGGAAAAAGAACACTTATTAGAATCTGTCATTCTTAGAAGAAAACACATCTTCAAACCTATTTATAACTGCCCGGCTTTTCTTTAACAAAAGCAACATTTGCTGTAATGACTTGATTATAAGCAGAAACATGCAGGCAGTAAAAGTGCTCCTACGATGATTGACAGCTCAAAGTGGGGGGTGGGGAGGGAGGGAGGAGGTGAAGTGCGCTGATGGTGGGCAACGTTTTATTGCAACAGCAATCAGCTTGTGAGGCTCTAACAGGCTTCAGAGGGACCTAGTTTCCTGTGGCCTTAGCAAAAGGGATAAATTATAGTTGACATCTTCAATGAAAGACAGCAAGGTGACCTGGGGGTGGGGTGGGGGGTAGGGCACAAAACAACAGATGTGGTAGAAGTTAGAGATCCTTGTTGAACTGCTATTCAACAAATGCAGATTTGTTTGCAAAGATCAAAGAGGCAAACGGTGTAAGGTACATGTTCAAATAAGAAACAGTAGACAGGGTGCACCAAACATTGGCCAACTTATTGACCCTTCACTAAATCAGGCAGAACCAGGGGCCAATGCATAGGGAAGAGTTCAGAGTCATTGGTATAGTGGCTTCGTGGCTGAGAGGCTGAGACTCAGGCAAGGAAGTTGTAGGTCCCAATTAAACAGGCATTCTTTCTGATGAGATAGTTCTGAGTTCTTTTTCCACCTCTCTGTGGGTGTTTGATATTGTTCAGACAGCTCAATTATAGGATTTTGATGCCTTTAGCGTCTCAATCCATCACTCATAGGAGGGTTTGGATGCTTGAGTATGGTATATACTGAGGATGAGAGCAGTGGCTCTTTTATTATGAGAAAAATGGGGCTGCAGCTGAGGAAACATTCAGACTATTATAGATCGAAATTGTCCGTCTGCAATTAGATCTGAAAAGAATAGCGTGGGAGACAGAGTAAGATAAAAGCCTCAGTTTCTCTCATACGCCAGGCCATATTTGATTTTATTGTACTATTTATTCAACATCATTTAAACCACAGCACATGCAAGTTGGTCCAGAAGACCCTGAATGAATGAGAACTCCTGTGTGGAGTGGGTTGAGCTTGACTGCCACAGAATCACAAACGGAGGCAGAGAAGAAGGGATGCAGTTACTGTGGTTGAGCATCACAGTCAAGCCAGAGTATCTCGCTGATATCAGGACACTGCACAGATGATGATGGTACCACTAGTGCTTGTTTTCTATTGGTATTCTCTGCCATCTTGCCAGCTGATCATAGCTGGCTCTCTATCGGGTGTCTAAATTCCTCCTGGAGATGGCTGTATTTTCTTTCACTGTGATTTAATTCACTCAGTTTTATGATGGAATTGCTTCCATCTCAGGAGTAGAGAAAAATGTACCTTTTCCAGTGTGTGAAGGCATTTTCTTGCCATATGGTACATATAATCCTTATACATGCAGGCAGTCTTTGCAGACATGGGCTTGAATTACCAATGATTTGTTGTGGAGTCTGTCAATATGCAGCAAGGCAGCAAGCCTGTCTGATGGCTTTATTTCTTCTGTGACAAAAGTTTGTTATAGTGCTACTAGTACATGCTAATTCTTTTTTGTGCCTTCATCCCCTCTCTTTGAATAGAGTAAGAAAATCTTGGATTTATCAGGATCAGAACATAGTGCTGTCTAGGACATTTTAATTATGAAACGAAACCAACCACATTCTATTTGATTAAGCAAAAGTCACGTAAGCCTTTGCCTCCAAATTCTCCAAATTGTCTTTAAAATATAATGTCTCTAACCTTCAGATACTATTCTCTCTCAATTTTCTGTTTGCATCCTTTGAATGTATCTGGCTAACAATGATTTTACCTTTCCACCTTACAGCTATTCAGGACCTTGACCTGCTGGCCCTAATAAAAGAGTTATGAACCATGCCCTGCTGAAATGGCTTCACTCCCCCTCTTTTCCCCTCTCCCCACTAAATTCCCTTGGTGGGTGATAAAGCTTTGCATTGAAATGGACGCATTCGGTCTCTGTTAAAGCCATTTATGGTGATTTCTCTGCCACAAGCATTATTCTTGGGGCAGACAGATGCTCCTCGTTCAGGGCCCATTTCATAACATATTCTTTCAGGATTCCATAAAGTCCTTTGGGGCCAGCAAATTATCCCTTGCAGCAAATGTGGTCACACAGGCCATCTCCATCTAGGGAGCCAGTACAGATGGGGAGGAGAAAGAATACGCAACGGGACCTCTACCTTTAGTTTTTTCAAAGAAAGGAACTATAACAGCTTCTGATTTCCCTCTGTCCTCATCCTCCTGCTCCTCCTTTCCCTCCTCCTCTTCCATTCTCTCCTCCTTCTTTCTAAAGATAGGGTTTCATATAGCCCAGCTTGGTCTTGACCTTCATTTGTTGCTGAGGCTGGCATGAATGTTCTATGTCCCTGGACCCATTTCCCGAGTCTGAGAATGCACGTATATGCTATCACACCTGGCATCGTATTTTTGACTTCTTATGAATGATTGACTAGCAGTTGTTTAGAGAGAAGGGTAGTTCTATCTTCTGCTCTTTTGTTACTGCAAGGTCACAAAGCGGATGAGCATGCTACAGGCTCAGGTAAACAGACACTCATCCTCTGTGTCTGATTCTGGGACCACACATTTTTCAGTTGCTTGGATAAATACATCATATTTTTCCCATTTATCATCTTGATTTTTATATGAATTTAAGAAATTGAAGATGAAAACTGGGGCTGGGCTGAGGGAACATTTCTGTGAGTAAAGTGCTTACTGTGGATGTATGAGACCTAAGTTTGGATCCTAACACCCAGGTGAGAAGTCAGGTGCAGTGGCACATGTTAGTGCCAATCACTGCTGGGGAGGCTGAAACAGGAGGTATCCATCGGGCTTGCTGAGCAACCAGCCTTCCTAGGTCAGAGAGAACCAGGTTCACAGAAAGATCCTGTCTCAAAAAAAAAAAAAAAGAAAAGAAAAATGGAGTTGAGAGTAGGAAGGCATTTTCAGCTTCAACCCCTGACCTCTATATCCTTGAGTGAGCATGCTCACACGTGCATGAGCACATGCACACACTCACACACACACACACACACACACACACACACACACACACACACCCCTCACATACCAAAAAGAAAGGAGTAGAAGAAGAAATGGAGGAGGGAAGAAAGAAAGAAACAAAGAAAGGAAGGAAGAAAGAAGGAAAGAATGAGAGAGAGGGAGGGAGAGAGGGGAAACTCTTGGCCCCATCCCAGTTTTCTCCAAGAACATTAGGCTTTGAAGCTGCTGTGACTACTTAAATATATGTTTAAAGAACACATTCATGAAAATTATTGTATTTTAAAAATAGACTTAAGTTTTTATGGCAATTTTAGGTTCATAGCAAAACTGGCTGGAAAGAACAGATTTCTCTCACATTTTATGAAGTGTCTTCCTTCCCTAACCCCAGCTCTCATCCCTGCCACAATACATAACATAACATCCTCCACTATCCACCTGCCTAACAGGGTGGTCCAGTTGTTACAACTGAGGAACGGGCACTGGCACACTCTTACCATCCCAGTGCATTGCTTAAATCAGGTTCACTCCTTTGTTTTTTTCCCCCAAATGACACCGAGAGTCAGAACTCCAAGATCTCTACTGAACTCCCTTTTAATGTATCAAAGCAGGGAAAGCTTCCAGGTCAGGTTTCCAGGCTGTGGACAAGATCATCTTAGTTACTCTACTTGTGAGCCGGCTGGGAGCCCAGTAAGGACAGGCTTGGTGCAGAGGGCCAGGCCATCCTCTTCCTCCTTGTCACTTCCTGTTACCATGTCTGCAGTGCTACAAGCAGACTGCAAGGTCACGGGCTCCTCAAGACAACATGCCCAAACAGATGATCCAATTTCACTGAGGCAAGATCCCTTTCTTCTACCGTTTCCAGAAAATAATATCCATCTGTGAGCTCCGGGGAAGTGAGTTCTGAATGTTCCATGGCAAACTTTCTTCTCCAAAGCTGCGAAAAGTTGAGGCTGTGGAAGGAGGGTTGGAAGGGAACATCTGTTTCTGTTTGTCAGAGGGGAAAAGTCAGTGTGAAGATTGGATGGTGTCCTGCCCCCGAGCCACCTGGAGTCACTAGCACAAAGTCTGGCACAATGGAGGCAGTCACATATTTCCTAAATTAAAATTTCTGTGCTAAAATAATTTATGAGCCAAAAGAATAAAAATAGCATTTTTAAATATCAAGTTCCTCTAGGAGTTGTGTTAGAAAGAAGACAAATGATTCAGGTTAATGGGCACAAATGTCTACAGGGTGTTTACAAAATGCTTATGTAAAGTTAGCATCTCTCCCTTTCATGCTGTGATTGGATGGGGTTTCCTTTTTCTATGGTTTGTTCCCATTGCTTACTTTGGATTTGGCTTCCAAATTTCCGGTGTGAAATAAAAAATCATGTTTAAAAATTGGTTTGGAAGCTCTGATGTTATTTTTCTGAATCACTTTTCTAAAGTTTGATAGATATTTGAGAGGAACTCCAAAACAAAAGGAATACTCCCTCGGCAAAAATCCTCTTGGGATATATAGGATTATCTATGGGTGGGTGGAGACATAATTCAAACGAGGTCATTATATTTGTCAAATTAAGTTCAGAAAAACAGGGAACAACCAGAACCTCTAGTATTATGGAAAAGAACTACCAAGTTTTGTGAGAATGTTCTTTTTGAAAATAAGAATTTGATTGGAATTGATTTTACTTAAGTCCACTTAGTAGACATTTTCTTTGCCTGTGGACACTCTCTAGAGGCCACACTACATGGATGACGGAAGTGCCACTTCTTTTTTTCAGTAGCTCAGGGGTGGTGAGAAGAATGAATAATCCCATTGCTTGTCACCTCAGCATGACAGCCTTTTGTTCATTATTGTGTGCCCAGGTTCTAGAATAGTTTCTGGTGTACAACAGGTGCTCAACATTGTGTACAAAGACTGATGGATATTATATTGTTTTAGAAAAAGATTCCAAACTATCAGATATTTGTGTGGCAAATAGACACTAGTATAGAAATCATCAGGCTCTCACCCAAGCCCTAACGTGATTGCCGTGATCTGCAGCAGATCATCAAAGATGCCACTGTTCTCGAATTCAGGGTTAAAAGTTGGTGGATGTAGAACAATGTGGAAGTTCACGTAGCGTTGACTTTCTACAGAGGAAGGCTAAAGCAAAATCCAGGATTTCTTTAAGACAGTGGAGTTTCAAAAATTTCTTACAGTAATTGCTTCCTAATAAGAGAAAGAGTTAATGTCATGGAATGTGGTCTAGAAATAAATGTTAAACTAATAGCATCCTGAGATGGACCATGGGCTAGCATGCAACTGTAACATTCCTAGCAGATAGATGCCATGACCTGATGGGTGACTACACGTGAAATCAGAGTAGCTGGGCTCCTATGTGATGTGACCAGACCCACAAGGGGGCGAGAAAGTCAACTGAGTGACATAAATGGCTGCCTAATGACTTACACATGTTATCAAATGCCTTATAAAATGTGAATGAGCAGCCATTCAATATCATGATGTAGGGTTGGACATGTTCTAAGTGTTGTTTTGCTGGTTGGATACTCTTCTTTCTTTCTGGCATATAACATGTTTATACTGCATCTTCCATAACTTCCAATGGAGGTGCCTTTAAATAGAGAATTGGAAGAGTTAGACTGAGAATATGAATTGAGAATTTAAGCACAATTGAATGTGAGTTCCAAGTCTTCCTTTGTATCTATGACATTTGCAATGCCATTGTGTAAAAACCTCTTGACTCCCCACCAACTCATTTTAAGTTAGGGTTGCCTCTATTCAATCTTTTAGAAGTAATAAATTCCCTTTATCAACCAATGAACAGAAACTGCTGACCCCTGTGGATGAATTAGGGAAAAGCTGGAAAAAGCTCAGGAGGAAGGTGACCCTGTAGGAGGACCAGCAGTCTCAACTAATCTGGACCCCTGAGGTCTCTCAGACTCTGGGCCACCAACCAGGCAGCATACACCAGCTAATATGAGGCCCCCAACACATATACAGCAGAGGATTGCCGGTTCTGGACTTAGTCAGAGAAGATGTACCTAACCCTCAAGAGACTGGAGGCCCCAGGGAGTGGGGAGGTCTTGTGGTGTGGGGGTTGGGGGGGGTGAGGATATCCTTGTGGAGACAGGGGTGGGGGGTGGGAGGCTCTATGGGATGTGGAACAGTCAGAGGATTGACCAGGAGGGAGATTAAATCTGGACTGTAAAAAAAAGATAAAATAAAATAAAAAAAGATATTTCTCTCCTAAAAAAATCCCTTTATGTTTTATTAAGTCACATTTATTTGGAGTGACAGATACACTGGTCAAAAATGCCTTCCAGAGCAAATACAACTGATTCTTGGTTAGACTTCAACTCTGTGGGAGGGAGGAGAGATGCAGAATCACACTGCAGAGTAGCCAATTAGCCACACATGGAAATGGTATTACAGTTTTGTTAGGGTTTTGTCACGGGTGGCCTGCTAAGCTGTGGTGTTAGTAATGATCTATATTGTGTGACAACAAGAAATGACACGTAAGGGTTTCGTTGGGTAAGGAAGTACAGCTCATACTTTTAATATAGTATTAAACTTACTCCAAGAGAATGTAAACTACAGCATTTGGAGCCGGGTTGACAACACAGAGGGATTTGTTTCTTTGTGTTGAGAGTAACAGCACAGTGTAAGGCTGCTTGGTCTTCAGCAAGAAGACCTGGATCTGTGACTCTGTTCTGCCCCTCCATCACTGAGTGCCCTGGGGCTTCAGTAATCTCTGTGTGCCCCCCAGAGGCCTCATGGTTGTGCCCTGGACATCAGTTCAGACTCATCAGGAACCAAGGAGCTGTGTTAGGACCTTTGAAGAAAAAGGACTTCACACACTAGTCACTGATCTTCGTCGTGATAGACATTATCTGCATGACTAAGCAAAACGTTGGCCCAATGTTAGTTGGGAGTAGCTTAGTGAATCTTTGGGGAGGCTCGCAGTATGGAACCAGAGGGTAAGCTGCCAGAATGACTGTTTCCAGCCTGCATCAGAACCAGTCCTTAGCTGCACTCCAGACAGATGCAAATATTTGTATCACCCCAGTACTAGAAAGGCATTTTAACCTAACCCATGCTGATAGCATACCATAGGCTCCTGCTATCATTGTGCCAGATACCTGCCGGTAGCATCCTACTGTCACCAAGACCCAGAGCCAGACAGGGAACTGACTTCATGTTCCTTCCTGTCATTATCCTGCCTCTCCTAAATTAAGTCCAGACTAGATGACTTCTGCAGCATCTTGTTATCAGAACTGCGAAGACAGTAAGTTTCTGTCATTCTTAGCATTCACTCCAGACACAGATGCATCAACCAGAGAAAATCTGAGCAGTATCAAAGGTTTGTGGGGTACAACACAGCCCTGTCAAAACTGCCAGCAAGGGTCTTCCTGGAAAGATGTGTGCCTATGCCACTAGGAAGTGACTAGGAGAGGGTCCAGAAACCTGTCTTTGCGTTTGAAGGAGACAATCCATCGAATCCAAGCCTGTCAAGGATTCTCTCATGATAGCTGGGAACTGTTGCTTTATGCTTCTTTTCAAGGTAAAGCAAAACATGGAGATGAATATGCAGGCCTTCACATAGCACCTTCAAGAGTGATGGATGAGTACTTCCATGTGCCTGCTGGAATGGCCACAGGAATAGATGTATTCCTAATGGGATAATGGGACAGTGCCGCAGTGCCTTCAGTCCCCAATTTGAGGAGGGTTTGGGCAGCTGTGATTGACTTGACAAATCAAGGAGAGGATGGTTTGAAGGGATCCAAACAGCTGCGCCAATCTGGCACGCCTCTCCCAGCATCCTTGAGAGCCTCATCAGACAATGGCTTGGCTCCATTCTTGGTATAGAGTCTCTGTCAGCATTCCAAGCATAGGTCCCAAGGAAGCTGGATGCTAAAATCAGGGCCAAGATTTTCTTGGCTGAGGTCCTCCGTGTGCCCAGGGAGGCTGTCTCTAATCCTAATTCTGGAACAGGGTGTAGTGGGAAAGATTGCACTGACAGATAATCAGCCAGCAGTTATTATACCCAAGATGGCCTTTGGATTATGAGCCACTTATATATTTAGCAAATATTTGTTGAACACCTACAGTGCTCAAAACACAGGGCCAGGTACCCTGATGGACACAGATGTGTGTGTATGTTTATGTGTGTGTATATATATATATATATATATATATATATATATATATATATATATATGTGTGTGTGTGTGTGTGTGTGTGAGGCAGAGAGAGAGAGAGAGGGAGAGAGAGAGAGAGAGAGAGAGAGAGAGAGAGAGAGAGAGAGAGAGAGAGAGAGAGAGAGAGAGAAAGATCACAGATCTCGGTGGACTCAGAAAGATTAAGGAATGGACTAACATGTAACACTGGCTGGAAGAGACTTTTTTTTATACTATATGTAAACTATATAAAAACAAAATGTGTACACTTTCATCTTGGGCTATGTTGGGCTAAGATCTCTTTGGGGGTTGGTTATGTCTGTACATGAGAGGATGGGTGCTAGACTCAATTGGGACTGGTTAGTCATGGTAAAAGACGGTTCCAAGGCATAACACAGCCTTCTGGAAGCCACTGCTGCCAAATTCCAGGTGTGTGTGTGTGTGTGTGTGTGTGTGTGTGTGTGTGTGTGTGTATGAGTGCCAGATACACAAGGCAACCTGATCAGGAGTCTTTCCGTTGGCAGTTTAAGGTTGAAATAATATTCTTCATGTTTCAACTTCAGCCAGATGGACTCCTTTGTGGCTAACTTTGCCGACTGTAGGTACACGGTGGAGTGAGCTTGGTGGTCAGGAGGATTCCAATGAAGTCAGGGTCTACTTCAGTTGCTGTGTATTTGAGACTCCGACTCTCTCCTACAGAGAAGAGCTGTTTTTCCTGGGTCCTGCCAACTCTTTTATTGTATAAGCAAGAAAGCTTTCCTCAGCTTCTGTAAAAAAGACTGGCTGCATACTGGGACTGATCTGAAGTACAGGGTTTGGGATGAGAGACAGTCTTTCTCCAAAGACAAATCCTCAAGGAGAAATGTTGCTGGCTTTGATGAAGAAGGTCCAAGTATATTACCCAAGGTAGAGTTTGAGTAACAGGAGGTGCTGTCTGATGAAACTCATAACTCGTGCATGCCAGTTTTAAGTGGTGGCGGATACTCTCCTGCTTGCTGTCCAGGACAGTCAACATGTTTTGCATGTGCTGGAATCAGAAACCAGTTCTACAAGGGTGGTGACTCTCCTCGCCACTCTCCCACCTCACTGAAAAGACGGGACACAGAGGAGGCATTGCTTTTGTTTCCCCTGAGACATAGGAGAGCCAGGACCAGCTGAGAATGTCCACCACTATGATGTGATGGGCCAGGAGGCAGCTTTCTCTTGAGAAGAGGGAGACAATGACTGCACAGTGAATCACTGCTGCCATGGTCAGGAACTCCATGCCATTGTGGCCTCGTCACAACATCTTTGCTTCTCCTATGGACACTAACTTCCCCAAATGTGGCAAATGAAGATAGGATAAGGAACAGCAGGCCATGTCCTTCCTTCCTTTTCTAGTCAGCCTCATGGTATATAGGAAGGGAAGTAAATGGAATACCCTTGTTGGAGCCCTCCCTACCTGAGGCAAGGCTTTAGGAATATTTGGTGGTATGATTTTGTTTTGTTTGTTTCTGTGCATGCTTTCTCGGACGATAGGTCCAGTTGTGGCTGATGAGGCTGGACACTCCCAGGACCATTCTGATGCTCTTTCACTGCAGGACCTGAACTCTGTGTTGGGCCATTCAAGCCTACCGCTGAAGTACATGCTGGAAATGACTCTCTCCCTCTCCATCTTCTGTAATAGAATGCTAGTTTGGGGGAAAAGGGTCGGTTACACTCATGCCTAAAACCTGTGCATCCTTTTGATTGTTGGAAATGATTGTATGTTTGTTTGTTTTTTATAGTGTCAGCCAGGTAGATTAACACCGAGGGCCTTATGGCAAGCTCTTGACTTCTGATGCAGGCACTGTTTCCTCCTCCTAGTTTTGTGGCTCTTTCTGGCTGTAAAGGTGAGGAGAGTCAGGGAACCACGGCATCCTCCTTCCTGCAGTGAAGCAATGAGCAAGTGGACTAAATTCAGTGACAGTCCCAGAAGGACAGAGTAGGAAGCAAGATCAAGATCTTGGCCTTCAGGTTATAAAGTTGGAGTAACTCTGGAATGATTTAGGTCAGGTTTCTTGGGAGAGTATGCACATGGAAGAGAGCTTCCGGGGGTAAAGGGTTTCTTTTTTGTTGTTGCTGACTATAGACTAACGTGATTCTTACTATTCTAGGAGGCATTTCCAAATTCAGAAATTAACAAAAGGCTGAAGATGGGGGTGGAAACTGACAATCCTTACTGTTCAATGCGTGGAAATAACAAAAATAAATATACACCAGAGCCATACATTTAGGAGATTGATTGGAACCTGTGCTCAGTGAGACAGTAACATTTCAACTACTTTTGCTTGAGAAGTGTAATCTAAAGCATACACAGTGCATGGTGAGTTGTTGAGAATTATGCCAGCAGGTAAAGCTGTCCCCAGTTGACTCATGAAGAATTCTTACTGGGAAAGTAAAAGGTCTTTGAATCCACTTCTTCAGGAAAATGGATTCAGTTCTACATACCAACATTAATTTATGCAGAGAAAAATGTCTGTTTCGGGATTAGCGTGATTCATACAGTTCCCTGGACTGTGGGCCTGAGACTCAAAGCTTACATCTCACTTGGGGATTTGTAAAAATATCAGATCTTGGACACAATTACAGACCCACCGAGTAGGAAATGCTAGGGGTGGCTTTAGATATCTGTCTTAACAAGTCCCTAGGTATGTCCGATGTAGCTTAATGATGGAGAATCGCCTCTGTAGACTAATTTCCGGCTGTTAGGCGAACTGAAAGCACACCCCTCCCCCAAATCTGAGGCAATCAACATCTCCCTGATTTGTGACTTGTCTCCTGGTGATCATTTCCAGAGAGACTGTCCTGCAGTGGTAAATTAAGAAGTTCACATTCTGCTTTTCAAATCAATCTGTCATCTAAGATGTAGTCCCTTCCTCCCAGGAGCCCGAGGTGAACCACTAATATTACATTTCTAAATCTGAGTTAATCTGTTTTATGGACAGGAGCCTCAGTCTGAAACGACCAACCTCTCTTTATTCATTTTCACTCTACAACGAGCTCACCAACTCATTCATACACACACACACATGAATATATACGAATATGAATATATGAATTTATTTATATTATATATGGATATATATTTATATATATTTATATATATGAATCTATCTATCTATCTATCTATCTATCTATCTATCTATCTATCTAAAATTTAAAAGGACTTTTCAAAGTTAAAAATAAGGAATTGCCACTGGTAGTCCAGACTGTAAATAATCAGTATCAGATAAGTACATAAGAGGAAAAACACAGAAAACAGAAAATAGATTTTTCTAGCGAGTTGATTTTCTAGCTTAAACATTTTATAAGAGTTGAATTCTACATCTAAACCTATCACATATTCAAAAAGGCATATATATATATATATATATATATATATATATGCTTTGTTTATCTATTTATACTAAAAGCTATCAAAATTAATGACCTGTTTCTCCCCCATCATAAAAAAGGTCTTTAAAATGAAATGTACCTACCTTTAAATTAAGTCCGATTTGATTTTTTTCCTGCCAGAGACTGACTTAAATCTTCTCTGCTTCATGACTACGTTATAATTCTGTCCCAGAGGATGGGAACAGGTACCTGCTGAAGGAGAATGCTGATGGTGGTGCAGCTTCCACTAGAGAATAATTATTACCTGAACTATAGCATGCACAGTAGGGCTTGGTTAACCTTTTGTTTAAAGTATTTGGCTTTTAGAAATGAAATTATCCTATTTTATCATATGAAATTTTTTCTGGGGTATGTTTATGGTGTGGTCAGGTGTGGGGATCATGTGGCTTAGTTAAAAAAAACAGGGTGGTAAGTTATAAATAAATTTATGTTGATTCTTTGTGATATATTATTATTGATTTTACATTTATTTATTTATGTGTTTGATTGTGCACCATGGCACATGTGTGGAAGGTAGAGATAATCTGCTGTAGTTGGCTCTCTTCTTCTGCCATATGGGTTCCAGGCCAGGGCTCAAACATAAGTAATCAGACTTGACCCACTGAGCCAGCCCTGTGGTCTCTTTTAAGAACATATTTAAGTCTACCTGGATCTTTCCCATGTGGCATAACCATAAGCATGTCATTAAACTTGAAAAAAATAAAAAGGAGGATTGGAGAAATAGAGTCAGTGGGCATGCGTGCTTATACAATCATGAGAAACTGAATGCAGATCTTAGCATCTATGTAAAAACTCAGGGTTGGCTGCAGTTACTGTAACTACAGTAGCAGTGTGGAGGTGGTGGTGGTGGTAAAGTAACGGGGAGGATGGAGCATTATTGGGACTTACTGGCTGCCAGTCTAATTCCTGGCTCAATGATAGACCTAGTCTCAAAGGAATAAAGTAGAGAATAATAGGACAGAACACCCAGTGTTCCATGACTTTCATGTGTATGCATAGAAGTGCACGTACCTGCAGTTACGTGCACACATACACATAGTTCACATATACCACATACATATACACTCGTACGCATAAGAAAACAAGTATACAGAGTTTAGTAATGGTAACTATGGTGGTGGGAGGAAGAGGAGGATGTAGGTTACATGAGACTAAGTGGTGGATGGGTAGGATGATCTGATTTATAGATCCAATGCACAGCACCAGAGCTGAACTTAGTGTTTTACTGTGCTGGGGAATTTTGATTAAATAGGTTTTCAGAACTTTTCATACACACACACACACACACACAGATACATATACACATATATAGGGTGGTTCTGTTAGATGTTCTTTTTTATACTGTAATAACCTTTCATAAACTATGTGTACATCAAAACATGTCATGTCACCTCCTCTAAAGCTTAAGTAATATTATGGAAGAGGGAGTGGAACAATGTAAAGCAGAAGATAGAGAGGAGGGCTGTAAAATGTCATCTTATGGACAGCACATAGTCATTGCAATCATTAACTCACAGCAACTCAGGATGGCTGAACTGGATCTGTAGGAGAATAGGTCCATCAACAGCCAAGCATGGACAAAGGAGGAGCCAAGGGGTCTTGCCCCTCACTGCTAAAATAATTGCTATGGGTAGATTCAGGGCAAGGGGCAGCCATTGCCTTCAGTAGTATACCCAATGATGATGCCAATAGACTATAAGAAATAATTTTAATCTAATGGCCATGGAGATGACCCTAGTGAAATTCAATGTTTCACAAACCTAACCCAAAAAGGCATGAATCTAGTAAAAGGATTATAGGGATGGGGAATGGTCTTGATAGAATTGGGGAGGAGATACAAGGGAGTGTGTGGGAGAGAAAAATGAGAAAATAGTATATACATGCATGAAGTTGTCAACTAATCAATAAAAAATGAAGTAGAGTTTAACAAAAACACATGACATATATAATAAAAGTTTAAACACTTCCACTTTTACCTCTTTATCAGCATCTGGATTGCTACTATGATTATATTTAAAGAATTTATGTCAAAGGTTGTAGAAATATGTTTAAAGAGAAACAGACTGGTATTCATGTGGGAGGTACCAGAAGGACCATGGCTTCTCATTCTATTCCCGCCTTTCAGTGTTTTAATTGATAATCCTGAAGCAATATAGTTTAAATCTTGTATAGCTGAAAAAAATGGCTAAGAATTGAGTGAGGGTGACTATTCTAGTTTTATGTTGGAGACCTGATAATCATTAAAAATAATATTTGAGGTAAGGAGGAAAGAAATACACTAAGTGGAAACAATGGCTAGAGGTAAACTAAAGATATAGCTTTATAAACATTAGGGAAGACATAGGGAAGCGGGTCTGTTTGGGGTAATCAGTCCCACACGGGCATCTCTATTTTCCCCATATGTTGGGCCAGATGTGCTACCTACATATATTTCTATTCTGAATTGTCTTTCTTCATTGATGTGCTTCCTTTTTATAGAGACCTTCTGTTGGTTAGTGATATAAGGTCTTAAATCTAAACATCAAATCATGTAGTTGTAAAAGCATTTATGCCATGGGACCCAGTTCCAAACAGGTTGATTTTGAAGCCAAGACATAAAGGTACATCTGGTCTACCTTCCTTTCACCTTAAGAAAATAAATAAACAGAAAATAATCTAAGAATAGTAATGGACTTGAGCTCTGTAGACTTGTACATAGAATGAAGGCCAAATATGAAGATACACTAATTGACTGACTGACCAAGAGAGTACCATGTAGTATTAACCGTATGTTACTCTTTAAACTGTCATGAATTATGCTCATAGTTTATATTTCATCATCTCCTATAATTCAAAGATCAAAATAAAGCCTGTCCTTTTATTTTCCTAGGGTTCAGTCAGTGTACCACAATTCTATATTTTCTCTTCTGAATGAAAAATGAAGGTTGATGATAGACTTAAGGTTATCCAGTGGTTTTCAAACTAAAACCTGCAGGGCTCCCTCAGGAACTGCAGTAGGCAAGTCGTGAGTCAGGACTAAAGGTTCAGTCCTGTTATTACCTTTTGTAGAACTTCTGTCTGTAATGTCACTTATTCAATTTTAAGTACAATTTTGTTTGGTCTCAGTTCCCTGTTCCTGTGCTAAAAATTAAAATGTGAAGAGCTTGATGATTTTTTTTTGAAAACTTCGTTTGTTCGTTTTAAATGTGAATCCCTATTCTTCCAACTATATTACTGCTTTATAGAGTCTGTCTTTGGTGGCTAGGCATCTCATCTCATTTTTCTGCCCAAGTAAGTTTTTCTTTAGTGGCCCTGCTTCAGAGAGATCCACCCATTTTGTCAACCTAGATCCTTCCTCCAAGGTTGATCTGTTAAACTTCGTTCTCTACTTTTTCGATAAGAGATCTAGGGTTCCATGCACATCCTAGAGAGTGTGGAGGCACATCTCATTCCTTTGTTATGCACCCTAAGCCTTAGCTCCCATTCTATTCAAACACACACACACACACACACACACACACACACACACACACACACACGCTCGTATGCAAACACTTGCACACACTCACAAACTGTCATCTGCATGCACACATAAATATTCACTTCTTTAGGTCTTTCCCTCTATTGTGTTTGTCTGTTTGTAGCTCTTAACCTCTTTGAATGGCATGGGGACCACTTCACTTTTGATCACTTGCTGCCATGGGCCCAGATAGGGCCAGTGATGCTGTAATTCCACCAGTGTCTACAAGCTGTTGTTATCTATTTCTACACCTGAATTCTTGGTGTCAGGAAACACAACTTTTGCTCTCCCAGAGTTTATCTTGATTGTTACCTTACAGCAGGGCCCCCCAATCCTGACGTTACCCTCAACTAGCTGCAGAGCTCTAGAAAAGTGTCAAGGCCTAGTTTCCTACTTCTAGGATACTGGTTTATCTTGTCCTGTGGCATGATTGTTAATCTTCATTGTCAGCTAGACTAGATTTAGAACCATCTAGAAGACATACCTCTAGGAAAGTCTGTGAGGGCATTTTCTGTGAGAGATTTAGTTGAAAGATAGAAGATCCACCTAGAATAATAGGCGGCAAGTAAGAAAGTCTGAAGAATACATGCATTCATTTCTGTCTGCTTCTTGCATGTAGATGCAATATAACTATCTGCCTCATGTTTCTGCATCTATGTTTTCTCTCTGGAGCAGGGCCACTAAAGAAAAAGGGTCAACCCCTCAAACCACAAGTCTAAGTATTTCCTCCCTTAAGTTGCTTCTATCAGGCATTTGTCACAGCAATTAAAAAGTAACTAATATGGACAATTGTTAATTACAGTGATGTCTAGTATTGAGAACCCCTACCTTGGGTAAAGGCTCTAAGTGATAAGTGCCCAAGTAATAGCAATGGAGTCTCCTCACATTTCCATATGTCACCAGGGATGTTGTCAGAGCTTCTGCCCATTTCTGATTCAGGTTAAGGTTTAAGAAGCCCACCAGTCCACCTCACCATTCCTGTGGGTTAGATGACACTTAAGGAGCCTCCTGGAGTACCACATAGTCTCTGGGTCTATTGTTCTCACAGAACCCCATAAGTCCTTGCAGCTGACTGGCACAGCACCTGGGCCTTGATGGGAACTCGCTATGCTTGGGATCACCTGCTCACAAAACTCATAGCTGACATGTAGACTTTACTGACAATTCATGGAGGGTGAAGGGTTGAGGGAGGTATTTATATCACACACACACACACACACCCCCCAGAGAACAAGTCCACCGTCATTTATTAAGAAAATCTTTGTGTCTTGGCTGCCCTCAATTTCTGGGAACAGTTTCCTCTGGTACCACTCAGCATCTTTGCTTCTTATCACAGTAACAACAGAATTCCACTTTCCTGTGCTAGTCGCCCATCTCCTCCAACTTGTTAACTTGCATTAATAAACCCAAGAAGGCATTGGTTGATCAAAACCCACCCTTTACTTGGTTTATCCTGTTAGAAAACACGTATTGATCACACTCTTTTTTTTCCCTCCACCCCCCACTCTACAATCCAAAGCCAGGTGGGTTGTGACAGAGATCATTCTCATAGCTCTAGAAAATGTTAAATGTAACTGTGACTCTAGGGAATGTTAAATGTAACTGTGAAGATTTTCTTGCTTCACCCCTACTCCCTCCCCCCTCCCCCAAAAGAAAAAAATTGGATGTTCCCTTTGCCTTCATAAATCTCCAAGCCATCTATTTTCCTTCTTTGTAAACAATGGAGTTCCTTGGGTTGGATGGGGGAGGGCTCCAGGCAGGCAAACCCTTGTTTTTTTCTCTTTTGTCAGCATCCAAAAGCATGAGTTTGGTCTCCTTCATTTCCAAGTGGGTGATAAGAGAAACATTGTACTTCAAATTTAATAAAGATGGGAAATTTTCTTCAGGGAAATTCATTTTTCAAATGTCAATGGACAACTTGAAATTTGTGTTAGACTCCTCTAGAAATAAGAACTGGTGGCGATTAGAGAAGCTTGGGAGTGATTTCTGCATGCATCCAAAATAAGGAAGTTTTTACTTTACTTGACAAGGAAATTAAAGGCAGTGAATAGATTATTCAGTGGACTGCTGATGTGGCCTAATGTCCTCCTGGCAGGTGCACTGTGCTCAAATATACATGATAATGCTTCAAATGTAAATAAGGTTAATGAATTTTAATATTCCTCAGGATCTTGTATGCACGCTCCCATTTGCATAGTGACTTATTTCGCAAGTCCCTTTGTAAATATTGCAATGAAATAAACATAAGAGAAGAACACAAAGAAGTGCATACAATTAACTCAGCAGACAGCCCTCCATGAAGGCAGATTGGATCATATCACAGGATCACAGGCATCAGGGGTGGAAGAGTCCCCTAAGCAGGCCAGCTGATCCTTCTTTATAGCAGGAATTATTTTTTTTTAGGGGCTTTCAAAAAAATTAGCTTGGTTCAAATCAATGTGCTTCAGGTGACAGGGTTTGCCTTCAAAAGGACATTTGCAGAGTCTCTATTTGAAGAACTGTGGTCTGGAAGATGCGGTGTAAGGGATGAAGAAGGGAGGCCTCTACCAAAACCTCTGGGCAAAACACATACACTATGAATGGGGTAGTTCCTGACTGGGCATCCTCACCAGGCCTTGAACTTATTCTAGAAAGCATCATAGCACAAATACTGTCTAGAATGTGTGTGTGTGTGTGTGTGTGTGTTGAGGTGTTCTTTCAGACTTGTTCACTTGGAATCTTTAGGGTCCCCCATGTGTCATGTGTCAGTAGCTAGGTAGAGAGAGAACATTAAAACCATGTGGTACAGATGATTTCAGTGGAATGTATATACTAAGGTTTTCATTTTTATGTATATTTTTTAAAACTATGTGCCTCTATAACATTGGCTTGTAGGCAAGTTGCTGGGGGGGGCATTTCCTTGATTTGTGATTGATGAGGAAGTCCACTGTGGATGATGTCATGCCTGGGCTGGCGGTGCTGGGTTCTATAAAGCTGAGCAAGCCATGGAGGGCAAGCCATTAAGCAGCTTTCCCCTATGGCTTCTGTTTCCATTTCTGTCCTCTTTTCTCTTCATAAAGAACCATAATCTGTAAGATGCCTTTCCTCCCTGAGTCATGATGATATTGCTTTTGTTATGGCATTTATCACAGCAATAGAGAGCAAACTACGACAGCGAATAAGAGGGTAGACCACACAGTTTCTAAATATTGCCTTGAAAGCAAGTCTGTTCGGTCAGCAGAGGGAGCTCCAATCAGGAAACACGAAGGAGGAAAAGAAATGAAGCCTGTACTTCAGAGGAGGCAGCGTTCCAGCAGGGGTCAGGAGTTCAGTTTTCTGAAGGAAAAACAAAATGAAAGCGTTAGAAAGGAAAGAGATCAGAAAATTGCTGCAAGAGTAATAATAGTAAATTTAAAATGGGAGGGAGTTAGGAGGCATGATTAGCAGCTGTCACTACCTCGATCAGAAAAGCTGGTTAATTGCCCATGTAATACAGGTGCATAATCTCCTACCCATACACTTCACCGGGGACTCACAAATGAATTACATGCCACTTCCATTAGGTTGCTGACGATGTAAGTCCAAGCCATACCTTTGACTTAGAAGGAACTACAGTGATTAAAAACTAGCTTCATAAATGCATACAGAAATGTGCACACTCTCTCCCTCCCTCTCCCTCTCCCTCTCCCTCTCCCTCTCCCTCTCCCTCTCCCTCTCCCTCTCCCTCTCTCTCTCTCTCTCTCTCTCTCTCTCTCTCTCTCTCTCTCTCTCTCTGTGTGTGTGTGTGTGTTTCCAAGGCCTTGGATTGAAGGTAGGGGTTATGACTTGCTTCTTTGTTACAGAGATTTGAGAAGAAGGCCTGAAGAGTTAAACTGCTTTGTCCTCCATTGATGGGCGTCACAACACAAACACCATGAAATTCATCATTTGATTTATTGCCTTATGCCAGCTAAGTACCCCACAAAAGTCCGAGAGTTTCTGCAAGCACCCCACTCCTACTTGCCCAGTTTTCTTTCCCTCCTTAACTCTGGCCTCTGACACTTGATGGTAGCCAATGGTCCCCACAGAGATTCTGACGTTGTGGGACAGAGTCCAAGTGGAAAAAAGAAACTTGTGGGGATTTGCTAATCTCCTGTTCTTTTTTTGCTTATCAATCTTTAATGCCTGATGAATGTCAAATGCAAACAACATCAGTGACTACAAAACATGTTCTCTCTCTCTCTCTTTTAAGGCTAAGCATTCTTGGCTATTCCTTTAAAATATTCTAGTCCCCAAAACTGGGATGTACCTTCTATCATACTTCAAGCATTCAGAAGCACCCCTCATTGTGGTGCTTGAAGGAAGTGGGCCCTCTTTCCCCATATATTATTTTTTTTAAAAGTTGAAATTAGTTTTCTTCATATATTGTATTTTGATCATTTCCCCTCCCCTAACCCTTCCCAGATACCTACCCAACTTTATGTTCTTTCTCTCTATTTTAACAAACAAAAAATAAAAATTTAGAAACAAAAATATAAACAAAACAAAAAACAAAAACCATACACAACCCTTCCCACAAAATCACATATCAAAACCAAAGACCAATAAGAAAAAAATAAAGGCCAAAACAAGCCCTAATGAAAGAGAGTCCACAAAAACTACAACTTTTTTTTTTCTGTGATGGCCAACTATTCTTGGGCATGGGGACTGCCCTGGAGAATGGTTAATATACCTAAGATACTCCTTTAGAGAAAATCTATTTTTCCTTTGCCAGCAGATATCAATTGTCAACAGATTTTTAATTAGGGTGAGACACTATGTCCACTTCTAAGTCTCAGAGCTGGTTCTAAGTCTTGAACATGTATGTGCAGGTCTGTGGATGCTCCCACAGCCTCTGTGGGTTCAAGTGTGCATCAGTCCTCTTGCATCAGGAGAATGCTTCCTTGCAGTCATCCATCCCCTTGGGCTCTTATAATATTTCTGCTTCCTCTCCCACATAGATCCATGAGCCTTGAGGAGAGGAGTTTGATGAAGACATTCTGCTTGGTACGGAGTACTTCAAGGTCTCTCATTCTCTGCACAGCATCAAGTTGTGAGATGCTGTTTTGTTTCCCATGCACTTCAAGAGAAAGCTTCTCTGATAAAGGTTGAGGAAAGCACTGACATGTGGGAATACTACTATGTCTTTAGCAGTCATTTTATTGCTATGTTCTTTTAGCAGAATGAGAATGTAGGTTTCCTTTTAGGCCCTTGATCTATCTGTTGTAAGGTTATTGTCTACTTTAGCAGCATCCAGTATGCGTTCCAGCTCATAGAGTGGGCCTTAAATCCAATAAGGAAGTGGCTGGTTACACCTAAACCATTTGTCCTACTATTATACCAGGCCACCTGTCAGGCAGGGAGCTGCTGAAGGTCACAGGGTTTGTAGTCAGGTGATATTGATGATGACGGTTCCCTTCTAGTAGTTACAGAATACCTTCTAGCACCATCAATGCTAGTCAGTAGGGATAATGCTTCTACTTAGCCACTAGCTTGACTTCTCTATGTCTGGGATATGAAAGTGTTTTCTTAAGCAATAGGGCCTTACCATTAGGCTGTGGGGAGCAACTGAGAGCTTTAGTAGTAGCCTGTGATGTTTGGTGGTGGTGGTGTTGTTGTGTATAAGACCCCTTTGGACAATGAATCAACAAGATGTAATCATCCCTGGCCCTGGGGCTTTTACTTTGAAGCATAAGATGTCTAATTGGTATCTGAGGGCACCTGCACACATGTTGTGCACAAACAGACACAGATACACACGTGTACACATTTAAAAAAAAAGAAATTTAAGTTCTAACTCCCTAACCCCCAAAATTTTAACGCTAGTCAGAAGGTTCAGTGAATGGGATACTTATTGCAAAAGCATGCAGATCTGAGTCCACATCCTGCCTTCAATGGGAGACCTGGACAAAAAATAAAAACAAAATCAAAACAAGCAGGAAGGTGAAGAGCGATTGAGGAAGACTCTCTGCATAGCCCTCTAGCTGGGCACACCCACACACCCTGCAGGCCTCTTTCTCAGAGGTATTTTTCTTGCTCATAGCTCACATATTTATGTTAGCACAAACAGGTTTCAGTTGTGGAAACCTGAGCTTATCTATTTCTATGATAATAATTATTGTGCTTTCTAACTTGGATTTCTTATGACCATTTGAAAAAATTTATATTTTCCCCCCTTGGGTGCTGAAGTGATTGGAAGGTCTTAAAAGCACTTAAGGCCTCATATGTACCAAACTGTCTACTTATACAAATACACTGTAGGCCTAGACTTCTCAAAACCTACTTTACTAAGGGTTCTTACATGCTTCAACCAACTTTCTAACCCACCGGCCAAAGGTAGTGAAGAAAGATGGTTAATAGGACAAGGAGAATGTGGACCTGTTTAGAAGTAGTTCTTTGGGGATGATTCCAATCTATCAGGATATCAAGAGTCCAGTCCAAAACATCAGTAGTGGCAATCTAGCCCAATCAGCAAACACCAAAAATGAATCAGTAGTACTGCCTCAATCCAGAAGAAACTCCGAGGGTCTGCCAAGTTGGCATGAGTCTGCTGAAGCAGCCAGAAGCAGCCAGAATACCATAAGAGCCATTAGAAGTTCTTTGCTGCTTTACTCTCTATGAAGTCACAACAAATGAAGGTCAGAGAAGTGTTGCAAGGCAAACTAATGAAAGAACACTGCTCCTTATCTGTTGGGTTCCAATAATACTCTTTCCAAACATAACAGGTCCTCTCAAGTGTCTGCCTCAGCAAAACATCCTCTCATATGTCTGCTTCAACAAAACATCCACTCAAAAGACAGATTCCAGAAAAGTATCACACGAGACAACTGAGCCTCTAAAGAAACCAGGGATTTCCACTTCACTACATCTATCATAAATGAGGACAGAATAAAGGGATGCCTCTTTCTTTAGTCAGAATTGTTCTGATAGTGGGTAGACCACCCACCTGCAACAACATCTTGAGAATTCATAGAGGACTGGATTTAGAGCCTCAGTGGTTGATGATGGCTGATTTCCTTAGTTCTCTTGAACAGGAACCTTTGATAATTACTCAGTGTTATTGTTTCCTTTATAATAAATCACCCCCCTTTAAGACATCAAAGATCCTTTGATGGCTTTTAAAAGCCTCCCTAAGAACATTTTATACCGTGCACTGTGAGCTTCAGGTAGGCAAGAACAGTTGACCTTTGTCCTTTAAAGAACTGGAATTTAAAGTTTGCAGTGATTTCCCTTGGATCTCCAAATCCACAATATGTCTCACTGTGACTCTGAAAGGTGTGAATGGGAGGTAAGAGATGGGAGGCAGAAGCTCAACACTTGTGTTCAGTGAGCCCGGAGAGTTACACAGCAACTGCACGTCAATATGCATTGAGAGCTTTACTCTTGGCCAGTTTCAAACTGCACTCACAATACACATCCCGTGTATTATAAAAACACTACAGAACTGAGGTATGACTTTAGTAATGGGGGATAGTTCTAGAAAATGCAGGTTTTTAGATGAAATACAGTCTGAAAGAGAACTAAGACCTCTGCCAAAATTTTGGGAATTTATGAAGGTCTGGGACATTTACCTATGAATGTAAGGAGATACTTTTTAGATGCATTTTGAAAAAAATATCTAGTAGTTATACAACAGTAAAGATTTTTCATTTCCCTGTAGAATTCTCCACAGTTTCAATACTCCGTCTCTCGGCTCCATGCCAAATTACTCTTATCAAGCTTATCTTGATAAGCTTGTTCGTTTGCATACACTCATGGTAATAGATACTGCAAACCTTTTCTTTCTTTGCTCATGTTTTGAGGTACCATACAATACTTACAGAGAAATTTCAGTTGGTGCCTGCAAATAGGAATTTATGTTACTTTGTTCAGAAGGAAGAATTAGCTTCAAAGCTTGTTTTAATTTCACACACCACTTTTGAGAAGTCTGTTGGTTCATATATCCCAGCTACATTACTATACAGACATATGTCACAGACTTAGTGGCTGAATAGCTGAGCTGTATGGAGAGGAGAGCTCTCTGAACATAGTTGTTCATCGGGCCTGGCAGTAAAGCATTAGAGATGTCATGAACTCTCTCCGGTGTCCTTTGGCTTACAGAATAATGTCTAGAGTATCATGCTGGCTTGCCTTGATTGGAGAATTGGTATGGACCCAAGACCCAAGAGGGAAGGGGGATTAAATATCAATACCGAGGAGAGCTGACTCAGTGGGTTTAGCAGAAAATCTATTAGCTCACAAATAATTTCCGTCACAGCAGAGATGTAGAAAATTCCTACTGTGAGGTTCCAGTGTTGACATCACAGGTTAACAGCTTATCAGGAGTAGGGGACTGTGGTCAGCTTAACAATACCCTGATGGCTTGATCTTTTATTTACTTGATATATAGGTCAGTCAAAAGTTTACTGGCACACAAGCATGCAGAGTATTTATGACTGGGAGGAGACCATAAAGGGAGGGCAGAAGAATCAATTTTTATAGATCTTCCATGAAAGCAAAGAAGCTTAAGCAACAGTCGTAGAAAACCCACAGGGCTTTTGTTTGCTTGTTTGTTCGGTGATGTATATTTATCTTTGATGCTAAGATTACAATTCCTTTGGGTCATTTAATTATGAAAAGTTGAAAAGAGTGTCGTTATTTGTTGCTAAACTGAGTGTAGGAATGTGCACATGAGTGTAGGTGCTGGGAGAGGCAAGAAGCAGAGGGGTCTCCTTGGAGCTGGAGTTATAGGCAGTTGTGAGCCACCTGGCAGGCTTGCTGGGAACAGCAGCACACTCTCTAACCACTGAGAAACCTCTCCAGCCCCCATTTTCTGTCTTCTCAAGTCATATATTCTTTGCTATTATAAACTATCTGATTTCTTTGAACTGTTGTACCACTTAGTAAAGGTTTTAGAAGCAATTTGTCATGAGAAATTGTGCATTTATGCTAGAATTCTTGGTAGAATATGAAGTTGTATTCATACCATTCTCACACCAAAGTAAGAGGCCAGCATAAATGTATTGGAAAAAAGAACTTAAAATACCAAGGCGTTGAATTATGCTAAGATGACAGAATGACAGATGAGTTTGTTATTAATTTTGTTTTATTGTATTTTCATTTGTGTTATAATCTTGAGCCACTTATCAGGGAAAGGAATGTATGAGGATAACATAATTATGTACCTGACCAGAGTGGAAAGCTGTGTCATCAGATCCATCACTTTACTTGAAGCTGTGAGGAACCAGCCAAGCAGGCCAGACTTGAAGATGGGGATGGAGAGTGGAACTTGTCTGTCACACACAGGTCATTCTGCTGCATCTCTGCTGCAGGTTTGCTGCTGCTCTTTAAGCAGGCTTGAGAAACTGGACAAAAGGTGGTGGCTGTTGGAAAGAACAACGGAACTATGTCATTTGCAGGGAAACAGATGGAACTGGCAATCATTATGTTAAAAGAAAACAGACTCAGACAAATGTTGTTCCTCTCATATGCAGAAGAGAGATTAAAAATCATAGCACCGGGCCTGAAGATAACTGTGAGTACTTATCTTCCAGATGACCTGCGTTCAGTTCCCCGCACCTACCTTGGGCAGCTCACAGCCACCTGTGACCTACACACACACACACACACACACACACACGAGAGAGAGAGAGAGAGAGAGAGAGAGAGAGAGAGAGAGAGAGAGAGAGAGAGAGAAGTGGGGTTACATGGAGGAAGAAAGGGGGTAACGGAAGAGGGGACAATAAGCAAGGGAAGAAAAATAGGTCTCGTGTTCTTTCCTGTAGAATCTTACATTTAAACCTATGCATGTGGTGATTTTAATATATGTGTGGATGTGACACAAAATCAGTAGTGGGATTCTTTCAGAGGAGGAAGAAACCCATGGGAAAGTTGAAAAGGGGGGGGGGAAGTGAGTGCTAAGGGAAAAATATGAGCAAAGTATAGTGGTGGGATTACATGTGTGAAAATTCGGTGAAGATGGCCATGATTAAACTTAAATAGTGGTGAGTGGGTGTTTTCAGCTCTCTCCTGCAACCCAGCAAATATATACACCCTGACTCACAGACATGCTCAGAGACACCCCTACACACACACACACACACACACACACACACACACACACACACACACTCCCAGAGTTCTGACCGTACCAAAAACAGAGTCCCCAGGCCAGGCTGAGGCTGTGTTTGTGTTTGGGGTGCACATGCTCATGTGTAGAGGTCAGAGATTGATGTCAGGTGTTTTTCCCTCTTACACTTCACTTTGGTTTTGGAGACAGGATATCTTGATACACCTAGAGCTAATCAATGTATCTAGAATACTTCAGGGCCCATTTTCAACTCCTCAGTGCTGGGAATTTAGACTCGAGCCTATGGACCAAGCTCTTACATCGGCACTGGAGATGCAAACTCAAGTCTTTATGCGTGTGCACAGGAGTGGCTTTGCCAACTGAGCCCTATGTCCAGCCTCTGAGCCTATGAGACATTTCATCGGAATAGAGAGGTCAAGCAGACATAGACTCTCTGCCCCCTTTTCAACACTATAACCCCCTTCCCGGAGGCATGCTTGGCTAGGACATGGCTCCAGAATCCCAGCTCCTGCTGAGATTTGCCTTTGATCTGACTGTGTTTAGAATGAAAATTACTCTTGGGAATAAATAAATAAGCAGGCATACCCTGTTATATAATTTTTTCATTTTAAAATATAGTAATTAAGTGCTAACTGGCATGCCAGGACATAGAACCCCATGGATTAAAAAAAAACCCAAAACATCAAGAGAAAATTATTAAAAATATTCATAGGTGATGTTGGATTTGGAGCCATCAGTCACAAATTCTCAAAGACAATGAATAAGACCTATAAGAGAGCTGGCAAGACAGAAAATTTGTGTAAAAAGGAATCACATGAAAAACAAAATACATTTTAGACTAGGAGTTTCCATGGATCTTCCGAAGTATTTTTTTTTTTTTTTCGAGACAGGGTTTCTCTGTGTAGCCCTGGCTGTCCTGGAACTCACTCTGTAGACCAGGCTGGCCTCGAACTCAGAAATCCGCCCACCTCTGCTTCCTGAGTGCTAGGATTAAAGGCGTGCACCACCACGCCCGACCTCTGAAGCATCTTGTCACACTTACCTCTTTTTCTGCTTGCTTGGCAGTGGCATTCATGCTTGACCATTGTCTTCCTGTGGAACTCATCCACCTCACTTGAAAGAGTCTCCCTGTGTTGAAGAGGATGCCCTGAAGGCCAGCATCTCTTCTGGGTTTGGGAAGGAACCTGGCAGGTTTAAGAATAGTGAATTCTACCTCACAGCTTATAGGCAACTTTCTTCATCCTTGGGAAGTCACAGTGCTCCACAACACAGCCAACACTGGACTGGTGTGACTCAAATTTCCATTTGTCCCAGGGTCATCCTTCTGACTCCAGATGTTGCCTTAGAATCTCCCTAAATATCACATTCAAGGTCATTACTGCCAAATGATTGCTGGTGTTATGTTTAAAAAAAAAGTATCTTCTGGCCTGGATTATCTCTAAAAGCTTTTGGCTCAAGAAGTCTTACTTGATAGTTTTCAGTATATTGATTGGTAGTGAGTATGGAGGCTTATGGGCAGTAGCAAGCATGAACTAGTTACAGGTTTTGATGCAATCAGGTTATTTAAAATTTTGGCTGCACCTTTCCTTCTTATCTGCTACAAATTGGGCATCTGAGAGGAAGGCTCGGCTCTGATGCATGTCGGCTGCCAGATCCTTTTAAGTCTAGTGCCTTCTGGACACAGTCAAACCCACTCTCCCTCCTCCTTAAGCTGTTCCAGCTGTGGCTTTTCCTCTGCTGCTGCAGTCTGCTCTGTGAGTCCAATGGACCTGCACTTGATCCCTGGAGCTGCTTGTCTGAGTTCTACGTCACCACAAGGTCTGACAAACTCTAGAATCCACACTGCTTTCAAAAACTCTCCTGAGAATGGCAGAGGAAGGCTTAGTTTTCAACTGTTGGTAAACGTAAGAGTAACAGCAAGTGTGTGTTACTAACTTGACCATGTGAGTATCTCTTCGAGACCTTGCTCACTTCTTGCTGGATGTGTTGGCACAGATCTATAACTTCAGCTGTAGGGAGGAGGGAGCAGGAACACTATGAGGTGAAGAGCAGTTTGGGCTACATGACAAAACAACACCAAGCAATTCCTGCTCAATTCTTTTTGACGTATACACAGAAATGGATTTTTTTGGAGCATATAATGGTTCTGCTTTTGATACTTTGAGGAATCAATGTATTGTTTTCAAAGTAGGTTTCATTTGACATCTCTCCAACAGTGCCAAAATCTCAATCTCTATGTGCCCTCGCCAACACATTATTGTCTACTTGCTCAATAGTCAAGACTGTTTATTGGTGACTAATACTTTATGACTTAATCAATGTCTTATGGCACTTAGAAATTACTTTCTTGCAGTTGTCTATGAAAGACGTGTGTGGCAGATATCAGGTACTGTTGGATCCATGTCACTGCTAGCACTAGACACCAGCCCTGTAGAACTCAGTTGGGATAGTTTATTTCGGAAGCCTCATCTGTTATGTGACAACTGGCAGAACTGGCCCTTAAATGAGGCTTGGGATGGTTATTTCTGCTTTTACTCAATGAGCTGGGGAATGCTGTCTGCTGATGGATCGTAGAACAGAGTGAAAGTAGTAAGCACTGTCGTTCAATGGATTGTTTTTAACAGGGGGGGAGGGGGGACAGTGCTAGAGTATAAAAGTCCAGCCTGCTTCATAAGATCAGAATCTTCCTATTGCTAGGACTTCTCCCAGCTCCTGAATGCAGACCATATTCTGACTAGATCATGCAGCACAATACTGAGGATGGGTGATTATCAGGCAGCCAGGCAGACAAGACGTCTTGTGGAAAATTGTGTATCTTTTGAGTTTCGAGGAGTGTATCTAAAGAGAGAGCCGAAAGACTCAGCACTGACTTTCATTTGTTTTGAGGCTATTTCAGGAACCCAAACTTTTTGTTGTTGTCTCAATGCAAAAATCTATCATTCTTTGGAAAAGGACTTGAGCTATTCTAGGAGTTATAGATTGGCTGTATTTTGGAGAGATGAGTTACGGGAGAGGATGGGATTGCCACAGCTGGGTCTGCAATCAGGCCTATTGTCCCTGGCAAGGTGTCAGGAGGAGGCTGTGCCAACCAACACAGTCGTAGTGCACACACTCACTGTCACCTCTGTGGGGAGTGGCCCCCTCTTCTGTCCCCAGGAGTTAATGATGCACAGCTGTCCCTCCAAACGTGTTTTTTAGGATTCGGCTCATACCGTCATGGCTTCCTCATGGGTTGACCCCTCCTAGGGAGGAATGGAGTATAGCTGTCAAAGTTTTATTTCTCGTGTATGTACTTTCCAAGGAACTCTCACAAATTTAAAATGTGCATGCTTTAAATGTTTAAAAGGAACATAGCAGATATCAAGCAGTCTGTAGGCTGCCAAAGGAATGGCTTTTTTCTCCCTATTTTTCAGTTCAAATTGGAAAGAAACTTCTCTGTATGGTAGGATATTCCAAACTCATACAACAGAAGCAGGTGAATATGTGAACATCTGTGTACCAAGAGCCATGCTTTCCATCTAAACAGCTGCTCTTCCTGGCTCAAACAGACCCCTCCTACTCCCCGCCTCCACTCAGTGATAAGCAGAGAAAATGGACACAGGTTTGGGGTAGGTGAAACCTTGGTTCAATAAAGCATTGATGGCTGGTGCTCTGGTGGGGAAGATAAAGTCGGATCTATATTTGATCACAATACTTATCTAAAACCATGTGGAAATAAACTGTTAATACATCTTATCAGGTGAGGTTTAAAATAAATCAATTAGCCTCAAAGCAGCAGCCAATCCTTCCTTGGTTCACCAGGGGAAGCTTCATCTATTCCAAGCCATCCTCTGGGCACCAGGAAAGCAACGGTGAGCAAACCTGACAGAAATTCTTGCCTTAATGGTGTTTGTATCCTGGAGGATGGAAGGCTACTGGGAGCAAGGGCAGGGGGAGGAGTTGAAACTACAAGTATTCAGAAGTACCTGAGCAGGAGTGAAGCCAGGGAACATGAAGATTGTTAAGGTTCTGGTCCAGGAGAACCATAAACTGAAAGGCCAGAGGTGGGAGGAGATTTGCTTACCCCAAGGACCTCAAGAAAGACAGGCAGGTGGGGAGACAGGAAGCAAAGAGATTGGAGACAAAGAGAGGAGTACTGATGGATTATTTATGGATGTGTGGAAACTTACATCTCGACCAAGAAGCTGAGTCTTACCAAGGGCATGTAGTTGGTCTGTGGCGAGGGACAGAGGAACAAAGAAAGTCTAATGGGGCTGAGAAATGCAACTGGATAGAGCATTCTCCCACCACCTAGATTTTGTGAAGTAAATGGAAAATATAACATTTTTGTTGCTCAAACCTCAGCTATACAGATGTACCAGGTACACTTTATCTTTCCTCCACATTGATTCATTTGAGCATTCTTGTCTGTGTGTCTCTTAATTTTTTCCTTTTATTTTATGTATACAAGTATTTTGCTTGCCATGTTTCTGCAGTGCCTGGGAAGGCCAGAGGACTGTAGTCACCATGTGGTGCTGGCAATCGAACCTGGATCCCTTGTAAGAGCAGCCAGTGCTCTCAACCATCTCTCTGGCCCCCTAACTGTGCTGTTTTTAATATTCTCTTCAAGGTCTGCTAGACTGAACTTCCCATGAACCTCCAGATTTCCTGATGCAAACCTAATTCCCAATCCTGCTTCTTATTAATGGGTCATATTTGCATTGATAACTAGTTATTTAGCATGTCAGTTCTCTCAGGGAGCGCTGAGACATTATCTGCTTCTGCAAATGAGTGCCTGATTGAGTCATGAGATTGAGTTATGAGATCGGATGTTTCTGTGTTGCTTTGTTCATTGCACGGCTTTGTCCTACTTAAAACAAATCTGTATAATCTTTATTTTATCACTTTTTGAAAAAAAATGTATTTGAAAACTGTTATCTTGCTTCTGGTCAAATTACAGTGGAAAAAAAAATATTGATTGCCGTGGCTGTGTGTGTGTGGTAGTTCAATATTGTCTTGAGGCTAACGCCTGCCCTTTCAGGTAACAATACATGAAGCCTCAAAAAGAAGCATGTGGAACACATGACAGCAAAGAGACAATTTGTAGACAGCTTGCACCAAACATGCGTTTCAGGCTTGATAGGCTTGTTTTGAAGATTGCTTATTTGCATACAAATCTCAGTTTGACCTGTGTTGTGAAGCCATGCCTGTGCTGTGTGCTGGGAGAGACAAAGGAATTTAAATATAAGATATGGTTCTTGCCTGTGTAATCTAGAGCAATGAGAGATGCCTCTCCTGTGCTTACAAGATGCTTTTGGGCATCTGTGTGGACAGAAACTATATGGTGAGGGATAAAACTCCTTCATAAGAGACATCTGCTTCTCCCTTCATATCAACTGTCTCCTTGCTCAGAGAGTCCAAAGAAAACTGTAGGATGATGGGTTTCTTAGTAATTAACTCTTTTAGGGGATAATTTTCAAAACAAGAAAAGAAAGCCAATCAGATATCTTTGTTCTGGTTTTACAATTAATATTTTTTGGGGGCGGGCCAGTCAGATGGCTCAGTTGTGTAATTGTACTCGCTGAGGAAGCCTGATGTCCAAAGTTCATTTCCTGCAACCAACAACAGGCCCACCACCCAAAAAACCTCCAAACCCAATATGTTGTGTTTTATAAAAAGATAAGAAGAGAAGGAATATGTTTGGTGGAGGTGTGGTAAGGTGTTGAGGAACGGGGTGTCTCTGCAGACCAAAACTGAGGCATCCCTCCCCCACCCCTGCCCAGGGACCAGCCACATGATGGTATAGTATAGAATAGAGTTTACTCAGGGCATGGGGAGGGCAGTTGAGAGGGTAGTAGAGGCAGAGAAAGACAGAGAGAGGGGGGAGGGGGAGAGGAGAGAGGGAAGGGGGAGGGAGAGGGCGAGGGAGAAGGAGGGAGAGAGAGAGAGAAAAGAGGAGTAGAGACCAGCCATGTGCACCTGGAGAGAGAGGAGGGTGGGGGAATGGAGAGAGAAGGGGAAGGAGCAGAGGGAGCAAGCAGCCCCTTTTATAGTGGGTCAGGCACACCTGGCTGTTGCCAGGTAACTGTGGAGTAGAGCCTAGACAAAATGCTAACAAAACAAAAACAAACAAATAAAAACAAACAAACAAAAACAAAACTCTCAAAAGAGCTAGATGCGGGCTGGTGAGATGGCTCAGTGGGTAAGAGCACCCGACTGCTCTTCCGAAGGTCCAGAGTTCAAATCCCAGCAACCACATGGTGGCTCACAACCATCTCATAACGAGATCTGGCGCCCTCTTCTGGAGTGTCTGAAGACAGCTACAGTGTACTTACATATAATAATAATAAATAAATTAAAAAAAAAGAGCTAGATGCAGTGGCTTGCATCTCTAATCTTAGCATCAAGAGAAGCAGAGGCAAGAAAACTGCCCAGAATGTGGAGAGCCAACTAGCATGGATTATGAAGAGGAGACAGGAATAGAGACCTAGACAAGGTGGAAAGAACGAGCAACCTCTGAAAGTTGTCTTCTGTGCTGCTTTCAGTGAGCTGTCCCCATAAGTCTCAGCCATGTGACTACTCAGTCTCCAGTTGGTGGCTGCTTTGGGAGCATTACAAAGTATTGTCTTCCTGAGGGAAATCCATTATGGGGACCCCTGTGGTTTCAGAAGATGCTAGTTCTCTCTGCTTCCTTTTGGTGGATAGAGATATGAACTCTCAGCTGCTGCACTGCTGCCATGTCTGTCTGCCCACTGCCATGTTCCCCACCATGATGGTGATGGGCTCTTGTCTCTCTCTGGAACTGTAAGCCCCAAATGGGATTCCTTCTGTAGGCTGCCTTATTCATGATGTTTAATCATAGCAATGGGAAAAGTGACCAATACATTCTCTGACTGCCATACATAAAATATGGTACCACTGCATGTGCACACACACACACACACACATACACACACACATCCTCCTTTTAAAATTCACCAATTATAATTTTTAAAATTTTATTTTTCACAGGAAAATCAAAGTCCCAAACAAGCAAACAGACAAAAGACATAAAAGTAGGGAGCGTCTGTAGGGGAGAAGAGGGGCTCAGCAGAGGAGGGATGGGGCCAGAGAGGGTCGTAGGGGGTGAAGATGACCAAAGAGCATTATATACACATATGACTGTAAAAGAATAATAAAACAATTAAAAAAGTATACTTGCAGATAAAAATAAGATCATCAAGGTAAATGGAACATTTAAGGAAGATGCGTTATAGTCCTAAAATGGCAAAATCAGCCCAAGAATTAATGGAGATAACTGAAACACAATTGTCACTGTTAGGGTTGCCATTGCTGTGATGAAACACTATGACCAAAAGCAAATTGGGAGGAAAATGTTTATTGGGTTTAGACTTCCACATTGCTATTTATCATGAGAAGAAGTCAGGACAGGAACTTAGACAGGGCAGGAACCTGGAGGCAGGAACCCAATGCAGAGGCCATGGAGGAGCGCTGTCTACTGGCTTGCTCCTCATGGCTTGATCAACCTGCTTTCTTATAGCATTCAGAGCTGCCAGCTCAGGATTGTGCCCACACACAATGCTCTGGGCTTTCTGATATCAATCTGTAATTAAGGAAATGCCCTATAGGCTTGTGTACAGCCTGATATCACAGAGGCATTTTCTCAATCAAGGCTCCCTCCTCTCTGATAATTACTGTTTGTGTCAAGTTGACATCAAATTAACCTGCACAACATTGATGTATTAACAAAGCCTTCTGGTTCAGGTATATATTTTTATGCTCTATGGGGCTCTTTTTAATCATGGAAGCAAAGCAAGCCTATTATAAACAATACTAAAATATTCAAAGTAGGAACTTTAAAAAAATGGTTAAATGATTAAAAATGATTCTTGAGGCCAAACCCAATGAAAATGTCCATAGAAGATGTCCAGGCCAAGAAGTATCCCAACTGACCAGCAGAAGCTGATGTTTATTGGCAAGCAACTGGACAATGGGAAGACCCTGTTTGACTTAAACATCCAGAAAAAGTCCACCTTGCATCCAGTCCTGCATAAGTACAGGTTGAACCTTACGAGGGCGAACAGTCCTCTGGCTGGAGGTGGTGGGGAGTGAGGATGGCTGTAGGAAAGACAGAAAAGACAACTCAAAGATAAAGGTTAGAAATCGGGAGGGCTGTCCAGTCAAAACCGCGAGTTTAATTCTCTGTTCTTTCCATCAACGTCAATAGAATCTTCATCTTTTAGCCTTGCGCCTCAGGTTCACCTCCTCTTATTCCATGCCTCTGCCAACAGGCCCGGACCTGCCTTGACTCTGCCTGGCAGGCTGACTTTTTCCTCTCCTTTTTTTCCTCTTATTTCAGAGAAGTGGCAAAACGGCTCCCAACAGTCCTGACCATGCG